>NC_135478.1:85843366-86570595 GCF_052094955.1 Ictidomys tridecemlineatus | reverse complement strand
TGATCTCATATGTAGATCCTAAATATGTTGAACTCAGAAACAGGGTAGAATGGTCGCTAATGGGTCGCTGTGGTTGGAGGGATGTTGGTCAAATACAAAGTGTCAGATAAGAACAAGTTCAGCAGATCTGTTGTATCACATGAAAAAATCTGTTAACAAAGCATCGCCTTCTGGAAAATTGCCAAGAGTCGATTTTGCTTTCTTATCACAGAAAAAAAGAAAGCCAGAGAAATGCATTAGCTTGAGCCTGTCCCTTAGTGTACACATGTTTCAAGTCAATTTTTTAAAAAAATTTCTATTTAGCTGCAGAAATGCCATTAGCTAAGATTCTAGGGTCGATCTCTGCTTTCAGGCTGAGCTGGGCTCTTCCTAGGCAGCCCCAAGTCACAGGCTGAACATGGTGTGGCACTTCTGCCTGGTACAGGACTCTTCCGCAGAGAGGCACTCTCGGCTCTTAGCTGCCCAGAGTTCATGGGGACCATCATGTCTGCTTCCTGGGTGGAGGCTCTCTGCCCAGGTCCGCCTCCTGCCCCCATCTCTTTTGCAGACACTGGTGGCATGCCAGCAACATTTAATATGCTCAGGTTATAGCATCTGACAGTTTCTGTGGTGCAAATACTCTCATTGCACTTGATCTCCCAAGACGAGGTAGCACTCAACACAGTAGAGAATTGTCTCCAACTGATCCCTGGGAATTGTCTCCAACAATCCTCTATCCTGTCTCCATCTCTGCATTTATTTCCTTAAGGACCCAACCCAGATCTGACATGGCCACCTTACGAAGTCTTCCTCTTTCCACATCCTGTCCATCAGCTTGTCCAGTAAACTCTCAAATACCCTGAACCTGCCCACATTCCTCCTGTCCTACACACTAAGCACGGAGCCCATTGGGCTTTCTTGCCAAGTGCCTTCTTGCAATTGGCTTAGGAGAGGCATTGATATGAAGTAGGGCCTCAGCATGTATCGGCCGACCCAGGCCAAAGCTAGGAAGTGCGTAGCTAGAATCCATGGCATGACTCCCATCCTCCCAGCCCACTCAAGTCATTCTGTCCCTTCAGACAGTTCTTGTCCCTATGAGCATAATCTAATAGCGTCAAAGTCAACCTGAGGTCTTTCTCTGATCATGTAGCATGCAAGAAGCACACATAACCCCGAAGTCCCTAGACATCCCCACCCAGAGGCGCCCACCCCACCTGACCCATGAAAGATGGTTGGATAACCTATGGCTTCCTCTTTGCCTGGAGAACCATCCTTAGAGCTTTCTTCTGAGCCACCCATCAAGTCGTCCCTGTCTTAGTCTGTCTGAGCTACTCTGACAAAAGGCCACAGACTGGGGTGGGGGTGGCTTAAACAAATCTCAGTCTGAGTGTTAATATCAAGGTAGCAGCAGACTCAGCGTCTGGTGAGGGCCCGTTTCCTGGTTCAGACCTTCTTGCTGGTTTCCCCTGTGGCAAGGGCCAGGCAACTCTCTGGGGTCTTTCATGGGTGTAGCGGTCCCTTCAGGAGGGCTGATGGCACCCCACCCTCATGGGCCTAGACACTTCCCAACAGCCCCCTCTTCCACCAGAGCCTCGGGTGGCAGGTCCTCAGCATGTGAGTTTTGGTAAGAAATATGCAGGCCATCCATTTCTAAGAGAATAAAGCCCCTCTGCTCAGCAGGGTTCCTAATGGCCTCCTGTAATCCGGAGGTCCATCTCAGGAAGCAAGAGGGTGGGGAAAGGAGACAGGAAGTGAGTGGACTTCGTGTACCCAAGCTCAGTCTTGGAACTTCCAAAACCAGACCTTGAGCTATGTTGGCCAAGCGAGTCCTAGCACGAACTGGGAAATTCAGAACCTACCATGAAACCTCATCAGTGTCCATCTTGAGAGCCACCTGGTCCCTGAACTAGGCCACTAGGCAGGGAATCAGGGAGCTGTGTGGACCAACCAGGGGGAGCAGGTGTGCTCAGGTGCTCCCAGAGATAACGGCCACCTTGATCCACTTAACGTGGGCCTTCTGGGCCAGAGATGATGGGACCTGCTCCTGCATGTGCTAGTTTTCAGAGGAAGTCTGTGGGGGGCAGATTTAGAAGTCGCAATCTCCTGTCTTGATTCTGGGCAGCTCCCTTCACAATCCCTCCCCCCTCTCTGTATTCTCTACCTGCTCTGAAGTTACTGGAGCCTGGTGTGAATTTACAGAAAATAAAACCATCAAAGGGCTTGGTCCTGAGAACAATCAGTCGGGGAGTTTGTAATAAAAGAGTATCCTGCCCCAGGAAGGTGCGACTTCAAGGCAAGTTGATGAGAGACTTTGCTGGGGCAGCAGGAGAGCTGCCAATGTGGGATGACTTAGGGGACCATCTGGCCTGGCCATGGGCAGATGCACTTTGTTAGCTGTAGTGCAGGTCTGTCTCCAAGGCTTTGGAGTGAGGCCTTGGTGTGCCAGTCTTTTCCCCCAGTTGTCCATGCATCCGAGGGTGTGTCAGACTCACCTCTTTTTCCTGAGGATTCAGGGGTCCATTTCCCTTATGTACCACAGAGGTCAAAATCCCACCTCCCAAGACCTAGGAACTTGACCTTCCAACTTCTATCAGTCCAAGACCTTGTGGAATCCTAGCACTCAATGCCATCTTCCACTCTACAGACAGCTCATCCCATCATTAGTTGGGTGTCAGGACAGCATTCTTGAAATGGATTTGTTATCTGCAAGGACTTGCCAGCCATGTGGGTGTAGCTAGCAAGAACTAGGGGTGTCTGTCCAGATCGCTTCTCCACAGGGGAGCTTGGTCTTCCTCACAATATGGCAGGGGGTTTCCAAGACCAAGTGTCTAAAGATAGGCAGTGGAGATCCAACCTGACACTTTTGTGACCCAGCCTTGGAAGACTCATTTATGCCATGTTTTATCAAATGAAGAGGGCAAAAGATGGGTTCAGTTCCAAGCAATAAGGGATGGATCTTTATTCACTTTGGGAAAACTGGGGAAACTGGAGACCATTTTTAAAAAATTATCTGCTATCTCATTGACCTCCCGCTCCAGATTCCTTATCCTTTCCCTGCATTGACTCCAGCTGCCCATTTCTAGTGTTTGAACTTCTCTGTCACCGTGCCTGTGGTGAGTCAGTGCTCATCATGCTCCTGGAAGCCCTGGGGGTAGGATACTCCTGAAGGCAGCCTTCCAACCCCCAGTGGCCTCTTCCCTTTATCTTTTGCTTTCTGGAATCACATCAGGTAAACCATTGCTCCCATGATTTTGGGTCTTCATCCAATGCAGACGCCTGGAGACATGAAGACTGGAGGGATGCACAGCTTCCGGCCCTTCTTCTGAAGTCTACAGGGGGATGGGCACACTCATTGAATAGGCCATTCAAGTCCCCTTGTGCTCTGACTGCCCTGAGGATCACAGAAAAGGCCCTGCCGCCAAGTCCACAGACCGAGAAGGTTCCCAAGAGTGACATGCAGTTTAAGTGGACATATCTGGATGTATCACTCTCTCCAGTGAGCCTGGATTCTGGAGCAGGGATGAAGATATCCACGTGGCAGTCCCACAGGTCCCAGGCTTTTATTCAAAGAAAAAGTCATTATTCATCGGTTGGACTGCACCCATCTATGGCACCTTTGGGATATATCATAGCATTGGCAGTGTCACCATGAGCTTCCCAGATCACCCCAGCCCAGGGTTGAGCACAGAAGGGACATGGGACCTGGCTCATTTGTGCCTAATGTGGCATTGCTCAAATGAGCCTTGCTCTGGAGCATCACCCTGGGGTTTTCCTAGATATCCTCAGACTTGGATTATAATCTAAGTCTCCCCTGTCCGCATCCCATTCACCCTTACCTCTACAGAGTACCTCAGCTCATGCACAGGGCACATGAGGGGGCAGGCCTCCGCACTGGCAGGTACTTTACATCATCCAAAGTTGGCCCTCTCCTTCTTTCACATTTCACCCACCTCTCAGTCATGTCAGGGTGACTCAAGTGGCCACAGCTGCCCAAGGAGATTCCACCTCATCCCCTCTCAAGGGATCTTTAAACCATAATTGCTGACCCAGGACGTGTTGGTGCCGAGTTTCTCAAGAAGTTAAGGGCCAGCCTTCCTCCTTCAGCTCCAGAGCCAAGACTAATCTAAACACCCCACTCCCCATTTGTTACTCAAATTCCATCAGTAAGCTGACCAGGCCTGACCCCGCCTCTGATTTATGGCCTCTCCAACAGATGCAGCAGCTGAGGACCCAGCCGGGCATCTGGGTAGCCGCAGAGTGGGTGGGTTAGAAGAGAGGGCAGCCCCCACAGCCCTTCTGGAGGGGAAAGAGATGTAGGAATTTTGAGGTTTTTCTGGATGAATGCAGAGGGCAAGTTATCTATGTAGGGCAGAAAGATTCCTTTCTGCATCTTCAAGTGAGCCAATTTGGAAGAGGGAAAAAGTAACCCATGTGTCAGTGGCATGTGGCGGCATGTGTGGGCTGATATCCTCTCCCACTCCTGTGGCTCCATGATTACCATGAGCCCTGGGTCATTTTAATTTTAGAAAATATATTGTGATAGGTTCATGGACAGGACCCACAGGAAAATTATTTATACTTTAGTGGTTTCACAGTGTTTTTATTACATTTAGGAAGGTGCGAAGATGTCTCTGCAGTTGTAATTAAGCAGAGAATAATTATATTGGTGTGTTCTTTTGAGAGATCTGCTTTTTTGGAAGAAGGTACCCTAGGCCTCCTTCCTACACACAGGCAATCACACTTGGTGCATCTATTTGCAGAGGTTTCTGCTCCCCTGTGGGAAATGACCTTGGTCTGAGCTGGATACAGTCTGGGGCAACTTGGAATTGGCAGATGGTCGGGCTTCTAGCTGGAGTGCAAGGTTCTTTATTCCTTCCTCACTTTCATGTTTCATCTCACAAGAGCCACCTGTGCTCTCAAACAGCACTGAACTATGGATCTAGACTCTCTAGGTTCTAATCCCATCAACAACTGCTTTATCCCAAGTGCTAGCTTCCTACAGGAAGCTGAACTGCAGTTTCATCTACTCCATTTCTACAAAGCTACGAGGTTTATTTGTTGTCAAGAAATAAGTGGGAGAGGCCTCCTAAGTGGGTCCCCTGGCATCGACTCTGGGATCCAGTGGTTATCACAAAGCACCCTTGGGATTTACCAGTAGGGATCATTCTACTCAAGGAAGTGGGAGACCAGAGGGTGGACAGATGCACACCATCAAGCAAAGTACAGAGGCAACCACATCATTCCACTGCCTAGCTCTGAGGATGGAACAGTTGGTCTCTCCAGTGGGCTTCAGGGGCACAAGGGGGAAGGCGGTGGATCAATGCCTGGAAGAGGCAGAGGTATAGTCACCTCTGGTTCACACATACAGCCCAAGTGGCCCAACATTCATCCTTTGGCATTAGAGATTTGACTTTAAGTTTCCAAGTGCCTCAGGAACAATTTCACATAGAGATGTACAGGAGGGCCCAGCAAGAACATGCTCCAGATGCTGAACACATCAAGATGCCAGGTAATTCATTACTGTTAGTGAAGAGGTGCTTCTGAGCACAATCTGGGTCCCTAACACTTCAGCAGCCTTTGTAGCCACCAGCCTTTTTAGCCATGGGTTATGTGTGAGCTACTCTGCCGATTCCACTGGACAGACAACCAGGGTCAGAAGAATCTAGGTCTGGTGAACACTAAGGACCAGGAATGATTCCACTGCAAAGACAACCATGCACCTGACTTTATTTCTACTGCTGCCAAGGGGCCTCCACAAGGCAGGGACAGGGGATGGGGAACCAGCGGTGGTAGAAGAGGTGGCATATTTGTGACAATCTGAGGAGCAGGAATAGCCAACAGGGGTGACAACGATGGCAACATCCAAAAAGGCAGCTGTAGTGGGGACAGCATGAAAACTTCTTTATAACTAGGTCAGACAGGAGGACCACACTAAAAATGGCAGAGATGCCATCCTAGTGTGGGGGATTCCACTGGAAGAATGGACCATATACGATGTCATCCACCATAAATGGTCATTCCTCATACTCATACATTCCTCATACATTTTGCTAACAAGATTGGGTTTTGGTAGCTACGAAAATAATGGTACCTCTGGAATCCTATAGTATAAGAGATCCTATCCCCAGGGGAACAGAGGATGTCGTCAAGAAAAATCCTCAGCAGAGTAAAAGTCAGTTCGGGGTATCTTGTTATTTTCTTCCCAACCAGTGACTACATTCCCTTACCATTTTGGGCTTCTGTGGCTACAAGCTCAGCTGGGCCCATGAGCACTGGTTACTTCTCTGCTCTTTCAGTTCTAGGAGAAGTGGCAGGGGATACAGTCCCGAGACTACAGAGAGACCCTGATGAATGGGTCATCTTTTAGGCCGTGGACTTCATGCAGTGGTTTCCTGTCTATCATCAGGAATTAACTGGGAATCCAAAAGCTGATTGGCTCACTGTGGCCCCAGCAAACTTCCAGCTGCCAGCTGATTGGCTCCTCTGAGGTGATGCTCATGGGGCTGTTTCCCTGCCCTTTCAGACCACAGAGCTGCTCATTGGGGGACTCTTTTGGCTCTGCCCAACGACACAGCCAATCGACCTCAAGAGCAGGAGGAGTGGGGGGTTGAGAGACTTGTGGGAAGCCGATGGTGGCAGTTGGGCTCTGAGGGAATTCCTGAGGAGCTCGTGTGGTGCTCTGAGAGAATTCCTGAAGAGCTTGTGTGGGGCAGAGTGTGTATTCTAAAAATAAAGTTTGTTTCTGCTTGACAAGTGGCTCTTGAATTGTGCCCAGCCAGACTGTGGCAGTGGCGAGTCTTATTCTTAGGTCCTAAGACTGCCTTCCTTTCTTTGATTTCAGATACAACTGACCTTTGGTCACTGATTGTGCCATGTATTCTGCCACGTGAATCTTTAGAGACTGTACATCTATTCCATTGTTACAAACACCTTACTTTTATGTGTTAACTTGGATTAGTCAACAGCTAGAGAACTGGAAAAGTTGGAGTTTTGCATACCTCTATGGAGATGTTTCTAGAAGAGATAAATTAGAACAAGCATGAGATATTGGTCCCCACATGGAAGAGCCCTTTCCATTGGTTGGGGTCCTGCATGGAACAGGAATGAGTTGACCTGGCGGTGGGATGTGCTCTTAATCCTATTCTTGATCAAGACTCCAGGATTGACACAAGCCCCCCTCTCCCAACTCTGCAATTTGAAGACTTTCATTAGAATAAAGCTTCTCTGAGCATTCCAACATGTCTGGCTTTCAGATGGCCTCTCGGGGCCTTCTCAGCCTCTGTACTCAAACAAGTTCTCTTAAATCCTGTCTCATACTTACTCAGATGAGTTCTTTGACAAAAACATAACATGAATGGCTGTGGGTCCAGGGCTCTATAGGATCTGCTTTCCCATCTAAAGCCTCATCGACACATCCTTCTCCGACTTCATGGCTAGTCAGGGGTCTGCAGATATTTATGTATCTCCTGCCAATCTTCCCTGTAGATCTTTGACTAATAGGCTTTAGTATCAAGAATAATTCTAAAGGAACAAAGTTTTAAGGCACTTCTGAAACTGGCTCTCTAATCCCATCAGACCTAAAATGTTAGTGATTCTAATCCCGTAGTACAGAGAACGCACTGGTCATTCTTGACATGAACTACTTAAGATATGCCAATTTAGTGTATTTGACCATCAGATTACACACAAGGTGAAACAGGACTCCTGGCGACTCCACGTATGCATCTAAACATTTGTGGAAGAGGGGGATATGATAGTTTTGAGAAATTGATGGAAGGGGAACTCAAGATTTGGTTTGCCAGGTCCTATTATAATCACATCCGAGTAATGTAATCTCATCTAAGATCTGTTGCCATCTTTCTGATGACAGTCGACAGGTGTCCCTCAGCCATCCTGTGTGAACCAACTTGTCTGGTTAAGTGATTGGCGATTATAGTCTAGGGTCAGACTCACCAACTCTGCCAAAGTCATCAGGATTCTGCTGCGAGCACAGGGATTTGTTGGAACGAGAGTTTGGCAAGATGCTTTGGGAATCGATGTGCCAAACTAAGATTTGTTTTTTAATCCTGATTAAGGAAAAGCACATACCACTTTATGACATGCCTTCTCTCCCTTTCACATTTTTGGCAAAGGGACATTGACATAATAACAGGAAACTGTTAGTCATAATTGCCCCTCACCCCATAACATCCAGTCATAAGTAGGTGTGACTTAGTTTAGGTCCAACATAGCCGTCAAGTTCCATTCTCTAAACACTTGAAGGAAAGGTTCAAAGAAATCAGAACATGTCTGTGGTGCCATAAGTGAAAATGGCATTGAGCCATTGAGATGGTGAGACACAAGGATCTAGCATAGACCACCACATCCAGTCCAGCTTCTATGGGAGTTGTATGGTGTCGGAGGCCAAGGAGCCCAGAAGCTCAGGTGCCCAAACTTCAAGTTGTGTTGTCAACATAACTGTCCTCACATCATGAGACATGAGACCAGAGACGTGAGGCTCTTGTGCCAAACTTCAACCTTGGAAGTACCCCCGCTTATCTTACCCTGTTCAGTTCTGGATCCCAACACCCTTTCCCCTAATCACAATCAGAAGTCATCCAGACACCGCTGGGATGCTCCAAGAGGAGTTGAGACTAGTTCCTAGCTTGGGCAGAGTACCACCTACCACAGGTCTATAGCCAGGGTTACTCTATAGAATGCTACCCATTCTCACCAAGGTCTTGACCCCAGCTCAAGACCACAGACTATTTCCTAGGTCTAGAAGGGCAACTGTCAGGCGCTTGTCCTGCTCTAAAGAAAAAGATGATCTACACAGGGTAGATCATAAGAGGGCGATCATCTTTACTTTGTCTTTCAATGAAATCCGTTACTTTTCCTTTCCTGTGGACTTTGAAGTCCGACATAAAGGTCCAGGGCATAGAATACTCAGTCAACAAGCAGAGTTGCCGCAATATCACTTTAGACCTTAACACTGACTAGGGTGGAGTTCCTGGTGGCTTTCCTCCAGGAAATAATTCTAAGCCATTTTGATATAAGCAATGCCCAAGAAGACTCATCTTTACGGCTTTATCCAGATCTTTGCTGGCTATGTTCTGAGAAAATACTACCTTTGCCTAATGAAAACAGGTATTCCTTTTGGGGAAAGGGCTATGCATAAAGTTTCATATAAGAAAAAAAAATATTAGGAACAGCCACTGTAACTTCTGCTTTCAGAGACTCTTAACCTAAAATTTCAGTCAGATTGAGGTCACAGGCAGAAGAACAAAAGCCAATAGCAAATGAGTCCAGAGGTGACAGAATTCTGTTCCTTCAGAATCCAGACTGGGGGCGTCTCGAATTCCACTTGATGAAAATGTCTGAACCCAAGACAAATCCAGTGATTCAACTGCAAATGATATGACGACTCTCTCGCTTGGAGCTTGTTACCACAACTGATGATTTCTGTCCATAAAGAACTTAAAACTTCTGTCCATGCTCTTTGCTTCCTGACGGTGTCCCAAAATAGAGGGGATTTGTGTTTCCAGTAGGAAATGTGCAGTATTAGATACAGGCAGTATTTCTAAAGTGTTAGATCTCACCCAAACATGGGTCAAGAGGAGACCTTGTGTTGGGGGATCTAGAGGTGACCTTGTGTTGGGGGATCTACAGCTGACATGAACACACTAGTGGCAGTTACATGTCCTTCGTAAAACCCCATTGAGGATGAAAGCTTTAGAACAATTGAGACAATGGCATTTTAGAGTATAAAACTGGAGTCCCCCAAATAATTCCTATTCCTGCTCCTATGTGTGCCCAGGGATCAGGAACTCACATGCTCATTGATAAGGTCTCACTTCCAGAAATGAGCTGCAGAGACCACAGCCACAGAATTTTCTACTACCAACTAAGCTATCACCGAGTCCAACCATTTGCAGATGTATTCACATCTATCTTTAGATAAGGCCATTGATCAAGCCAATTGTTTTTAGGCAGTACTGTACCCAGGGCTGAAAACAGAAATGCTCAGAGTGCTGACACCCCAGGCCATTCACGAAGGCCATCGTATTGGACCGCATGCTAGTGAGATGGTTCAGGATGAGCTGGAGACCCAAGATACATTTCCCTGAATGATACTTTTATAATCCACTCCCCCAGCATATCTAATTACCAAGATTTTGGTAAGATAGCTATGAAACATTTAATAAGTTTAGTCTATAAAACATTTAACATTTTTCCAGGGATGGCGTCAGTATTAGACTAGAGGACACATGCCAGTGTCTGTCAGAAATGCTTGAATAATGCCCACTTCCTGCTTGGAATGGATTCTATGCCTTGGTTTACCTTGATCTGGTCTGCCTACCACAACAAACCTTCCACTCCTCCACTTTAAACAGCACTGTTAGTAGATTCAAGGCCAAGGGCAAACCACATTTTAACAGGTTCAAAGTAATTTGAAAAGTCTCAGGCCACGTGTGTTAGACGAGAAGCCATCTAACATCCACAAAGACTATCCATTGTGACCATGATTTTCATAAGTAGAAAATTTTATAGAAGATGAATTTTTTATGAGATGAACTTTCAGGGAAATTCACAGGAGTATATATAATCCAGCCCTGGGGTTAGCAAAACCACATTTAGCTGAATGAATACATAAGATTTGAGCTGGGGTAGGTGTCCCCTCAAACACATTTGAGAGCTAACACATGAACGTGCTGTGTGCCACTGAACTAGACACAAGGAACACAGGTCAACGCATATTCTCAGAGTTAGGTCCACAGAGCTACCATGGAGCAGCAAGTTTAGCACACCAAGGTCAGAATACGGCTTCTTCGGGTGTACATCGTCAGCGTCCTGGGACCATCAGAGACCAAGATGGCCAATTGAGCCAAGATGCTCAGCAGACACTTGCTATGGCAGTGGCAAATGAGGGGCAGTATCTGTGCTAGTCTAGGGGCCATGTGAGGTGAATAGAACCCTCAGAGGGCAGGGTATAGATTTGTGCTTCCACTTCACGAGGCTGCTGGGGGAAGGAAGGCACACTGCCCCTCTGCCCCCTGGCGTGTGTACCGAACCCATATCTGGTTCCAGGCACAGAGGTATCTTGCCCTGATAGAAATCCTCCATGCTAAGGGGACAAACTGATTTGCATCACAGCACCCAAGGCCATAATGCAGTTGGATGCCTCTTGGCCCAAAATGCAAACCAGTAGTTCGCTACACACATCTAGACACTTGTAGTCTGCAAGCTAGTCATAAGGCTGCTTGGGGTACCGAGGCAATAGGGATTTAGTCCTTGTCCCTAAAGCTATGCTTCATTACCATAATGCCATTGAAGGCCCAATTCCTTTAAGGATGACATAAGAAAAGGTCTATCCCTCTTCCTATGGATGGAGGGGACCAGGCTCTGGTCTGACCCCTGCCTCGCTCTCTGCTTTGGATACAGAAATAAGTCCAGTGGTGCCTCCAGTTGAGAGAGGCATCCTCTCCCCCTTCCCTCCCAAGCGTAGGCAAGCTGATAAAATACCCCAGGAGAGGTTTAGATTCAACATTTCCTTCTAAATTAGTTCATTTTAATGTTCAGTGTTTTATGTTTGCTTTTTTTTTTTTTTTTTTTTTTTTGGTGTCTGGGGAAGCACTAGGACATTTTATCTCCATTCTTTCCCAAGAATGGAGATGACAAGGGAAATAAAAGTATTCTGCAGAAAATTCCAGTGAACGGGCAAATGCCAAGGTCCAAGGATAGTCAACAGCTACCCATAGAACAGTGGGCATGAGGTCAGCCAATCCTTTGTGGTTCTCGCCACTGAGGTTATCTTGAAAGCAGATGGGAAAGCCTCCTTGCAGAGCAGGTCTCCCACCTTTCAAAGAGAGCAGAGAAAAACCAGAGCCCAGGACCTGGGAGAGCTGGTTCTTCATTGCACTCTGGACCCCTCTTACTGGGTCATTGGGGTTGGCTTTGACTGATAGCACAGAGATCAGAAACCAGGTGTGTCTTAATGGCTCTGCCTAAGCTCATGAGTCAAGAATATTTGACATAGTAAAGGAGGCCAAGCTCAAGATGTCATTGAGAGGAAAACACAATTAGATGTGGACAAGAGTATGATGTCCCTGGAGTTCTGAGAACAGGACATGGTTGGGTATAAAATTGAGCCTCCTGCATCAGTCCTTCCACCCACACAGGGGTGGACTGGACACCTGGGCCAGGATTCCAGCTCCATCTGTTGGGGAGAAGACAGTGGAGATGCCACCTGAGGCCTGGAGGCCCAGCTGGCCAGCCTCCCTGTAGACACAGAAGGCTAGGTCAGTGTTGGCCTCATACCACAGCAGCTGGGTTTCCAAAGATACAAGAGGAAATGAACTCTTCTTGCTTCCTGCCTACAATTTGCCACCCCTGCTCCTGGATCCAGCGCAGCATATGCCCTTGTGTGTTCACAGGAGCAAAGTCTTAATGTAGAGCTTCAAATGGCCCAGAATAGGAGGCAAGGGGGTCCTAGGAGGATGGTCAGCTCCACCTGGCCACAGACAGCTGGACTCTGGCTCTCCCCCACCCTGCCTGCCTGCATGCAGCCTGTCAAAGTGAGACAGCAGGTGGTTGGTGCCCCTGGCACTAGGAGGGCCATCTGCTTCCTGTTGACCTGGGAGACTGGGAGATCCAAGACGCTAGAGAAGTCCATCTCCAGATAATCCATGGCTTGGGATACAAGCTGAGGGAGTACTGCTCTCAGGTGAAAGAGGGGACTTACTGAACTTTAGTATTGGACAGACTCAAATTTGGGAGCATTGAACAGAGAACAAGAAAGTACATTGGGGTCAAGCCTGCTATGGCGGTGGCAGCAGCAGCAGCACTGGTTTGCTGCAAAGGGGACATCTAGCATGGAGGAGCCTGTAGATCAAAAAAGCAGCCTGAACTTAGCAAAATCAGAGGCTGCACAACACCCTGGTATTGAAAAGTGCTTTTTACTTCTCAATTGGCAAGTGGAGAGTGGAAACAGAAGCCATGTTTAGGCTGCCACCTTGTTCCAGCACATTCCTGGTACTCATCGTCTAAGGTGGACATAGACCACGTGTGAAATGGACACAGCAGATTGTACCCAGGGTATTCCAGTCAGAAAGACAGAGGAGTGCAACACGATCTCCCTTTGAGTCTGGCGGCTCATGGGATGGGCTAACAAGGGCTGGGAAATGGATCAGGCAGGTGTGAGTACACTCGTGGGATCCAACCCTCCCCACACTCTGCTGTCCTTGAATATAGACTCCCCAGGCTTAGTCCCTACCCCATGATGGGGATTCTTGGGAGGCTCCTAAGACCCAGGCTCCCAGCCCAGACTTGCATCAGCCAGGCCCCAGGAGTGGGAGATCTCTTCAGTGAAGCCCTTGAGGCCGAGCAAGTTCCAGAAACTGGAACATCCTTCATAGAACTGTGTGAGCCCTACCCTGGGGGTGCATCCATATGATCTTGTCCAGACAGAATTTCCTTTGACAGTTATTCCATCTTACTGGAAAGAAGGGAAACAGCTATTTCAACCAGCTTTATTTTTGGCCATTCCAGCTACCAGCTCAGCAAGCAACACAAGAAAGTGGTCAATACCACCCAGCCCTTGCTTTCTTGGTACATAGCACTGCCCCACCCCCAAAAAGAAATAGAACAGATGGACACAGGCAATGCTGTCTGTTCTTATGGACTGTTTGAGACTCAGTGGAGACAGTTTCATTAAGAATCTTCTTTCCTTAATGCCAGATGCGGTTCCTGGTTATTTATAGGTTTAACTGCTGGCAACTGCTGGGACCACCCTTCCTGTTTTGTGCTAATTAGCATTGTAGGTGTTGTAATAGGCACCAGGTATTTAGCTGCTATATTGGGCTTTGCTTTCATCATCATCCTGTCCCCTTTTCTGTAAGTGCTAGGGTGGGATCTAAGGAGAAACTAGGTTCACGTGGTAGGGATTCTGATATAAAGCCACCAAAAGACAGAAGACCTTCTCCACCAGTTAGCCACACTCTAACATCAGCTGTACTATAATACAGAGAACAAATGAGGGAAAACCTCCAACTGACAAGTAGCCATGGCTAGAGGGAATCTCGAGTCCCACCACTGGATGCCCACTTCTATAGCAAGGATTAACAGAGGCTGTGGATACCACACCTAAAGGGGTCTCCATCTAGATCACTCTAGGATGCTGTAGAAACAAGGCTGTGTGCCCTACGAAGCCTCACACATGAGAGTGGAAAAGAAATCCATCCCAATAGATGCAGAAAACCCATCACAGGACTATGACATGCACGAGGTAACTGGCTGCCTCCTCTAAGTCGTGATCCACCAGGAACTGACTCTTAAAGTATTTCCATTTCATTCACTTTAGTACTTGAAAGAGAAATGGTCTCTGAATTCCAAGCACACAAAGCACAATTGAGTTAAGGAAGTTGGCACAGAATCTGAGTGCAAAGTCAATAATGAAATGAATGTTAAGAACCAAACAGGAATCTCAAATGTAAGATGGTGATTAAGATATCCAGTTGTAGGGCTGGGGATGTGGCTCAAGCAGTAGCGTGCTCACCTGGCATGCGTGCAGCCCAGGTTCGATCCTCAGCACCACATACAAACAAAGATGTTGCCAAAAACTAAAAAATATTAATAAATTCTCTCTCTCTTAAAAAAATATGCAGTTGGAAGTCTAGAATAGACTATGCTGAAGCCAGAATCTCCGTTGGAAGACAAAGTGGCCAGCCTTGAACATTCAGATAGTAGAGAGAATATAAGTATGACCAGAAGATACAAGTAGTCTGGGACAACAGTAAGAATTTATAAATAGGATTTAAGTAATTGGAATTGAGTATGGAAAGATGCTAATAGAATGAATAGCCCCTTCAGGGAAACAATTTTTAAGCCTCAATCATGAGATTGACATTCAGGTACAGGAATCATTCAGAACCCCAGATAAAAAAGATTTAAAAACTCCATGAGACATTGTAGTTTAAGGGTCTCATTGATCCTATGTTTTCAGAGATTTATAAACTCTTAAACCAATCCAAGATGACCCAGATGAAGTTCAAACTGAAAAAGGAGATCACCACAGATGTTACAAAACCAGAGAGTTATAGACTATTTTGAAAGCAGAATAACAAGTTGGAAAACCTGGAAGATGTAGATCTTGGGAGGTTTATGACCAAAGATTTATCAAGATGAAATAGCCTAAGCAGGACTAGTAACTAGCGATGTGATAGAAGCAGTTATCAAATGCCTTCCAATAAACAGCCCAGGATCAAATGGATTCTCAGCTGAATTCCAGACATTTAAAAAATTAATGCCAATGTCCCTCAAATTATTGCACAAAATAGAAAGTGGAACATTTACAGATTCATTCTAGGAATCCAACATCACTCCATCTACAACTAGACAAGGAACCATCAAGAACTGCAGACTGATATTTCTGATGAACTCAGATACAAAAATCCTTAATATATTAGCCAGTTGTATTCAACAGATTAACATCACACAGCATGACCAGCTTGCTTTAATCCCATGGATGCAGAGATGGTTTAACATGTAAGTCAATAGCTTATCACGTTAAGTAGAGTTAAGGACAAAAGTTAGTGATGGAAAGAAAGTCTTTGACAATCTGGCATTCATAATGGAGTCACTGAAGAAAATAGGGATAGGAGCTACCATATCATAAAGATTATGACAAACTCAAGGCCATCATCATAGTGAGTGGGGAAAATGAAGCATTTCCTTTAAAATCTGGAAGGCAAGAATGTCTACTCCATTCCTGTCCAATACAGTACTAGAAATACTCGCCAGAGCAATGAGAAGAGGAAAGAAAATACAGAGTAGGAAAGGAAGCAGATTCAGTTTCCAAGTATGATTCTGTATTCAGAAGATCAAAAAGAAAAAAAACCTACCAGAAGACTGTTAGAGATAATGTATTCAGCAAGATATCAGAGATACCCGAGACCCTGTTCATCCTGTTCAAAATTCAACTAAAAAAAATGGATCAGAGACCTAGGAATTAGACCAGAAACTACCCAAGTCCTAGAAAATGTAGGGTCAGTACTCCAGCACATGGGCAGAGGCACTGAGTTTCCTCAATAGGACCCCTAAAACTCTTGCCATTATTTCCCTGAGCTAGCAGCATGCCACCAAGTTAGAAAAGTTCTGCACAGCAAGCAATGTTGAGAGAATTTTCAGAATGGAAGTCTTTGCTAGTTACTTTTAGGGTACCAGGAATTGAACCCCGAGGTGCCTAACCCCCAAGCCACATCCCCAGCCCTTAGTTTTTGACACAGGATATCGTTAAGTTGCCCAGGGCCTTGCCAAGTCTCTGAGGCTGGCTTTGAGTTGAGATCCTCCTGCATCAGCTCTTACTCTTGTGATGGAGGATTCACATCCACGATGGATAGAGAACTCAAAACTTCACACCAGAAATAATCACCCAAACAACGGGCCAATGAAGTAAACAGACACTTCAAAATACAAATGATTAGTAAGAATGTTGAACATTTTTTTCTTAGCAGCTAGGGAAATAAGCCCGATTTTTTGTCACTTCAGTTAGAATCTCATTAACAAATGCTGGAGAGAATGGAGGGGAAGAAAAACACTGCTGAAGGGATTCTAATGTAGCCAACTAGTAGTGAAGTCACCATATGATCTAGCTGTGCCACACTTTGGTATTTATCCTCAGGAATCAAGAAAAGTCATACTATAGCTATACATGCATACCCATGTTTATAGTAGCACAATTCACAAGAGCCAAACTATGGAATCATCCTTGGTTTCCATCAATGGGAAAAAAAGTGATGTCTATACACAATAGACTTTTATTTAGCCATAAAGACATTTAAGGATAATAGACTGGACTTGAGAAAATTATGTTAAGCAAAAAACCCAAACTTGGAAAGTCAAGGGTCATTTTATCTCATGTGGAAGCAAGAGAGGTAAAGGGTATGGGGAGGTCTTGTTTTCAAAGGAAAAAATCAGTAGAGAGGGAAGTTGCAGATACCTGTGGAGTGATTGCTTTTGTCATCCTTTGCACCACTATTACCAAAAGACCTGACAAAGACAATTTTAGAGGGGAGAAAGTTTATTTGAGGGTGGACATCATGGTGGAGGACGGTGGAGGAGGAAAGTGGCTCAGGACAAGGGCAGGAAGAAGAGATCTGTTTGACAAAGACAAAACCTCAGAAGCTCACCCCAAGGACCCACCTCTTCTAGCCACACCCTACCCACCTACAGTTAGCACTCAGTTAATCCTTATCAGGGGATTCAGATTGGGTGAAGGCTCTTGCAACCCACTCACTTCCCCATTAGACCTTATGCTCTCTCAAGCTTTTGGGGGACACCTTACATTCAAACCCTAACATGATATTGGCCCAGTTACATTGCTATGTTGCATGCAACAGCGAGTCCCAGAGAGTGGATCACTTCAGAGCACACTTCCTTCTAGCTAGTCCTGTGAAAAGTTGTTCATGCTTCCAGACGCCTTCTCTTTGAGAAGGAAAGGACTTCAGCCGCTCTCAAGTGGGAGCTTCCTTGCATCCAAGCCTCCTGGAGGTGGGGGCAACAGGAGTTTCCCTCTGGGTGGGGTTCTCTCGGGATATAGATCACAGGACCTGCTGGGGTCCAACTTTCAACAACATGTAGCTGCAGGTGGAGGTGGTCGTGATCCCCCCTTTCAGGGCGCAAGATTCTAGATATATAGAGCATTCAGGGTTTTCTAATCAGAAGACTTCTATGCTTTGTCTTAGGAGGCTTGTGAGTGAAGGGGCAGATGGGAGAATTTGAAAGAAACTCGGTCCTTCCCAGTCTAGTTCTTTGGGAAGGAATTATTCATCATGCACTCTAATGGGTTGGATGTGGACCTGCCTTAAGCTCTTCATTGGCTCCTGCTGTACAGTGCCATAATAACCTAGGACGTGAAATCCATGGTTCCCTTACCATTGAAGGGGAATTTCACTGCCAAGTCCTTCTCAACACAAAGGTTTTATCCATACGTCCCCTCTCTGGGGACATAAAAGCTCAGCCCTCTCCCTTACCCATAGGGGTGGCTTGTCTTTCCATAAACATTTACCTCTAAGGGCCACAGGTACCCTTACTTGTCCTTTAGAAGCTCCCGCTTGAAACACAGAAAAAGTCACAGGCTTCATGGGACACTGGGGGTCGGATTGCAGACCTGAGATAAAAGGGAAGCCAGTTTTCCTTCAATGGAGACAGGAAATATCCTCAGCTATTGGACATGCTTCCAGGCTGTCTGCTCCTTCCAGTCAGGAAGTCCACGTGGGAGGAGGATGGCCCTTTTGACTTCCTGCCTACTTGCTAGGAGGATGCCCTTTTGGTCATTTGGTGGCAGATAGCCTGGGCTCCGGAAAAGCAGATAGCCATAAGAATGGTCTTCAAGGGCAGTAGAGGAAGTGCCTTGCAAGCCAGAGCCACCAGCTGCACCATAGCCAAGATCTGGAGGCTGACCTATCCCACGTAGTCCCTTGAAAGGCAGAAGTTATCCCAGTGTTCCAGGGAGCTAAAAATGGCCCCCACTCCAGCAGACCCAGAAGCATGTGTCACAACACCATGGCCAACAGGCACTTTGTACCCCTAGAGACGGTCACAGACAGGCTGCCTTCATGGTTCTGATGTTCACATGCACTCATTCAGAGGGACATTTGAGGAACGGGAGTCCGGGTGAGGGATATGCCTCTGTACATGCCAGACATTTCAACCCAGCGAGGGGCTTGTTCCCTGTGTTTGGAGACCACACTTGAATACAGCATCATCTCATTCTTGTGTTATGAACACATGGGCCACAGAGGAAGAAATAGTTATGTTCCTTCCAAGCAGTAGTTGAGATCCATCTGAAGCCTGTCTTGTCTGTTGATCCTAAGATGGTGACCAGAGAGGGATAACATTAGATCCAGTGGCCAGTCACCTTCCCAGGCACCACACAGCTGCAGCCCCTTGGACGTGCACATTCCACAGAGCAGCTTGGGGGAAGTAGGTTCACAGCTCTCGTCCCCGACTACAGGCTTCATTCTGAGACCATCACCGACGGCCAGGGACTTTCCCTTGAGGATATTTCTGAGAAGACAAAGTTCCGGCCCTTCCTGCAGCTACTAAAGTTCACACTCTGGTCCAAGCCTCTCCCACCTGGGGACTTGTGGCATGGAAATGGGCCCAAACTGAGGCAGAAGATAAAGATCTCCCCAGGATGACAGGAGGAAAGCCAGCCCTTCCTTCAGGGGACCCACTTGGGGAATAAACGCACATTTATATCGACTTCTGAGGGAAGCCAAGTGTCTGAGACGAGCCTGTAAGAGTCCTCAGACTTTGACTTTCACCACAGAGAATTCTAGAAGCAGAAGGGAAGCACCCTAGGTATGTGCAGGGGAACCCCAATTCCAAGGGCAGCATCTCGGCAGCAGGGGTGTTGTCTGTGGCCTACCAAGGTCCCCAGGGGGAAAAAGGTGATGAAAGATGAAAGAGACTTCTGTCCCGAGAGGGCACCAAGGAAGGCCCACTCCTCCCAGCCCCGAGTCTGCTCGGGACCCAGGTACAGAATGCAGAAGGCTACAGTCAACCCAGAGCACCAAGGGGCTGCAACCCCATGGAAATACTGGGCTGTTCCCCACCAGTTTCCCTCCAGGAGGGCCCACCTCAAGGCCCTCGGGAGGCCAAACAGCAAGATGATCAAGGTGCAGGTGTCCAGAGCAGAACTGTTCCTGGGCCCACTTTGAGATGCAACTGAGGAAAAAACACCACCCTCAGGGACATCTATCCCAAGAGGCCTTTCTGTCCCCCTCAAAGTTCAGAACATGGGGGATGCAGAGATGGGACCTATTCCTTCAGTTCTGGGCCATCCGACAGTGTCACAGGACGTGAAGGGGGATTTAGCGGTATGTCTGACAGAAGTGGAGCTTCATAGTGTGTCCTGTGACCCCACCATGAGCCCAGTGGCAGGCACTGAAACCAGATCTCCCTGCCCAGGTTCCAGGAGAGCCACATGGTGGCCCGACGTCTTTCTCCACTTCTCTCACAGAAGTCAAGCCAACAGACAGCCGAGGGACCACCCATCCCACTTCTTGACCTGATGGACCTGCACAGGAGGAAGGAGTCCAAGGGCACGGGAGGACCCGGGAGTGGGCTCCTCTGGTCAAGGGTTGTTCCCGACTCCTCTCTTGATGAACCTGAGGTTTGGCTATGCAAGGGACCTGTAAGAGCTGACTGTAAACTCAGGGTTCCACACAGGGAGGTGGCATGGGGAGGGGCCGTTAAAGCTATCCAAGGCTTCTGCCACAGACTGTCAAAAGCTCAAGCCAGGAAGTGAGGAACCTGGGCCCCCTTCCTTCCGGCCAATGAGAACTAGGCACTGGGCCACATTCTGTCCAGTTGGGCTTGGGTTTTAGACAAAGAGAAACTGTCATGAAATAACGAGCTGTTTCTACTTACACCTCCTAGGTGGTCACCTCCTAGCAATCGTTTTTTGAAGAACTCAGGGATTCTTTAGGCAATAGCAGCTCTACACGATTTCACCTTCCTCCTGACAGGGAGAGTTGTTTGCCCCATGCTAATTTTCTTTGAAAGAAAATCATCTTGAAGACATGGGATTCACAAGAGTCCTTGGTAATTTCTAGGAAACCCAAGAGACCAGAGCACCTCAGGCCATGTGGCTTTGACATAAACCCCAGGAAGTCTCTCTCCTGGATTTCCTAACTCTCCCTCCACTATGAATGAAGGAGGTAGGAATCTATTTGAAGACTGGACTGCTGGCCATTTCTCCTCCTTGGAGAGGTTAAAGCATCTGCAGTTTTAAGTTCCCTGTGGAACCTGGTAAGAGGACCACCTTTGGTTTGCCTAAACCGCCCCCACTGACCCTGTCCTTGACACAGGATGCCACTTCTCACCCACATCTTGTACATGTTCAGGGAGGAAGAGGGAACCCCCTCCTTCAGAAAGGGGGATCTTTTCATCAATCCGAGACCCTTTCTGGCTTAGGCCGATTCCAATTCCTCCCAGTTTTAGAGGAATTTCAAAGAGTCGGTATGAGCCAGAGTTTACTACCCAAATCTGTTTCTGAAAGTCAAAGCAAGTTGCCGTGCTCGAGTACAGACAGCTCCCTCTAAGAAAGAGAAAATCTTGCACAGGCAATCTTTAGACACTAAAGTAGGTGACTTGACAAGACTCTGTGGCTCTTCTGGCCTAGGAGTGACTCTCTAAGCCGTGGGTTTGCAAAGCTAGAGAAGGGCCTCATATGGGCCTGGGTTCTGATCCATAACCCACGCCCTGGCTACTGTCATAGCTCTTGGTTTTCCATGTATCTTTGCATGCTACTTCTGTGTGGTTTTGAACTTGTATTTTCAGAATCATTGTTCGAGGCTAGAGGATAATGGATCATTGGCTGTGTTTCCATGCCCCCTATCATGTTGGATTATTATTCTTTTATACCCATTCACTCAGGGTTTACCATGAAGGGATGTGGACTTTAAGGGAACCAATTTTCTGTCTCTATTGAGATGATTGGTGTTTGTCCTCCATTGCATGTGATGCATCCCGTTTATCAACTCACTCACATATGTCTAACAACCTTCCATCTGCAGGTCAGAACCACCTCCATCATGGTACCAGGAACTTTGATGTGATTTGAACTTTACTGCAAGTATTTTGAGGATTTTTGTAATCATGATGGTATCACTTAGTGACATGTCTGCTCCCTTCAACACTTGACCCCGGCCAGCTGCATGGCTATGGTCTCACACCACAGTTCTGCCTATCGCGTTGATCTGCTAGTGCCACAGTTTATACCAGTAACCAAGAGAGGGTTTGCCATTGCTCAGAAAGCACCCTCAGGGCAGTCCCCCACAGAAGGTTGAAGTGATCAGGAAGGTCTATTCTAAGCCACATTGGCTTCCATGTTTTGGCTACACCATATTCAGCCCCTGAGAATCAAAGACCAATAGCAGCCATGGAAACCAAAGTGAATAGAAACTCAGTTGAGAGCCACCATCTAGAGGAGCTGGCAGAGCCAAGTTCCAGTATAGCTCCCTTTCGTCCCCTCATGGTCTCCATTCAAGGCCTCATCCCAGTCAACAGTAAAGAGAGCAGGACTTGGGTAGCACCCACCTCAGGGTGAATTCTGTTTCTTCCACAATTGGACATCTTTCCAGGTGCTGAGCCCTCGCTTCCCGATATGGAACTTGGAACTCTTCGATGCCAGACATTAGGAACTAAGGGAGGCATTTGAAAGATCCACGGTAAATACCTAATATATTTATTGAGTAATGGAAGAAAGTTCTCTTCCAAAAATCCTACTGGATTTACAATTAGATGAGTGGATTTTGTTATGGCCCCAGAGACAGCATTGAGTAGAAGAAACCATGTCTTCAAGAATAACTTTACTCTCCATCATTGGAGAGTGGACATTCAGGCCAAGTTGGCATCACCTGCCCCAAGTGATCATCTCCTCCCTCGGGAGGAGCTAGCATGTCCTAGTATAGAGCCCAGATTAATTTGGGCCAAATCCGAGCCTTGTGGCCTGGCCAAATCCCTGCCCCAGCTGGATAAGATTTTGCTATCATGTCCCTCGAGTCTAAAAATAACAATTCAGAACAAGTCGACTTGCAGAATGGTACTTTCACACCAACCTTGGTCAAAAGTTAGAGTGAACACCCTCGTCTGTTCCCGATTTTAGAGAAATGCTTTCTATCTCCTCCCATTCAGTCTGATATTGGCCATGTGATCTATAGATATCCTGTGTTATTTGGGTTTCTTATCATTTTATACCTGTTTATTCAGGCTTTACCACAAAGGGATGCCAAGTTTAAGGGATGCCACGTTTGAGGCCGCCAATTCTCTGTCTTTAGAGAGGATTGTCTGGTGTTTATCCTTGGTTGCATAAAACACATTGCGTTTATCGACTCGCGTATGTTGATCAAACTTGCATCCTTAGAACAGAACCAACTTGATCATGGTGCACGAGATAGAATTCTTGAACTTTGGGATAGTGAATTCTATTGAGGAGTTTCTCATTTATGTTCATCAAGGACATTCATCTAGTTTATTGTGTCCGTATCTGGTTTCTTTAGGGCAATACATTAATTCCCTGAGTCATGAAGGCAGTAAGTTCTTCAAAGGTCTGGAAAAGTTCAGCAACTTAATCCATTCAGTCCAGGGTGTTTCTCTGGGAACAGCTTATGACTGCTTCAATGTCATTGCTAGTTACTGGTCTAGGCAGGATGTCAACCTAAGTTTGGTAAATTCTGTGAGTTTAGAAATTTGTTCATTTCTTCTGGATCCTCCAGTTTGGGAATATTTTGAGAAGTTGTACACCACTCTCTGGATTTTGGCATTATCTGTAAAAACCTCCCCTCTTGCCAGCTTCTGTTGCATTTTTCCTCAGACAATTTAAAGGTTTATCAATTTTGTGTATCTTGTCAAAGAATCAACTCTTTCCTTGGTCCTTTCCGTTGTATTTTTAGCCTCTTTCTGACCTTTATTTCTCATCTACCAATTTTTTTGCTTTGGCTTATTGTTTAAAATCTTAAGATGCATCATTAGGCTATTTGAGGTCTGCCCTGCTGTGGACACTCACAGCTATGCAAGTCTTGTTTTACTGTGTCCCATAGGATCTGGTTGGTCATTTCAGGTTTTCATATTATTCTAGGAATTTCTTGACTTCCATTTTAATGACTCACTGTTTGCTCAAAGCCTATTGCTTGATCCCTTTTTGATCACATAATTTTCGCAGCTTCTTTTGCTCTTGTCTGCCATGATTTTGTTATGGTTTGATAAAAATGCAAGGTATGTTCAGATTTGTGTTGCCAAGACTTGAAATATTTATGGCCTCAAATATGATCATTAGAGAAAATTCTGCACGTTCATGAGAATCTCGTATTCTGCAGTCTTTTCATGAATCATTCTGTAGGGCTGTTAAGTTACAGCAGAGAGCAAGGGGAGATAATGGATCCAATGAATGGAGGAACTGTGGTGTGTCTATACAGTATTATTTAACCACAGAATGAGATGCCCTCCATAGAAAGATAAGGCAGAGATGTTTGTGTTGAGCAAAATAAGCTAAACTCCTGACAAGTATTCCATGCTTTCTTTCATGTGGAGTCTCAGATGACATAAAAGGGAATTTTGGGGGGTGGGGGAAGGTAAAGGGGACTAGGGAGGAGTGGTAGAGGGTTTCCAGGTGGGTGGCTATAACCAGAGTTATAAGCATGTATAGAAAGTCAATGAAATCCCTCGACTTATACTAGCCCTATGCACCCATTTAAGAGACATTTAGGATTTTACTGATTACTTTGCCTCATGTGGTCCAAGAATCCGGCCCCTCCTCCAGGTTTAAATTGATCTAGGATTTTAGTAGAAACTGATGTCAGAGACCTGCTCCTTAGCATGAGGTCAGGGCTTGCCTTGGGAGGTCTGCCTGTGGGAAAGTGCATCCAACAGCCAACCCTGAAGCGGATGTAGAGAAAACCCAACATGCCTATTGGACTAGTCATTGATTGTAGGTGCCTGACCTTAATCCAGAGACAGGATGGGCTTGTGTCTAGGCCAAAAGGTTAGGCAAAGCCACAGGTGGTCCAGTGGACTCAGGGAAGTAGAGGGTGGGGAAGCCGAGGAGGGTTTAATTGGAAGATGGATTGACCCTCCCAGTGGAGCTTGACCACAATGGAACTACTGTCATTTTGGAGAAGTTAGGCTATGCGTCACTTAGAATCATCCCAAGGGAAAGGGAACACATTAGGGTTTGGGGCCATCACCATCATTGACATTTGGCCCAGTCCCCCTGCACAACTGGCAGGAGGAATCCATGGAACCCGAGTTGGAGACGTCCAGATCTCTAGTTTCATGGGTGGCTGTGGAGACTGACATAGGCGGATTTTCAGAGAGAATTGCTCTGTGGATCTAGAGCTTCCGGGCTTGAAGTATTTGGTCTTGTTCTTATGTCTCACCTAATTTTAGATGATATTTAGGTGAGGAGTGAGGAGCCAACACTGTGGAGAGTGCTTTGACAACGTTTGTCTCTGTGCTGGTCAAACTGCACCCAGGAAGGTGCAGGCAGGATGACCATTTTGTGATGGCTGAGCTAGCTTTCTCCCCAGGTCCCAATTCCCCAATTCCCCTGAGGGTGCCAGCAGCCAGATTCTCCTGCATTCATCAAGAATACTGAATTCTATGTTGGGAAATGGGAATTGCAGGATTAAGATGTAAATTTCTCACTCTGTGCAAGAGTGTCTTTGGGAACCTGTGACTTTCTGCTATTTCTATGCCCATGACAGACAGAAGTCACCATAGTATGGTATTAAACTTACAACCTGGACTCGGTTCCAAGTATGACCACTATTAAATGGAACCAGAACATCTTGAAGTCCTACATGAACCAAGTCTCCTATGGTATTAGGAAGTGCTTGAAGACCAGCGATGTTAAGTTTTAGAGGATGTAGTGGCCAGCTTGAAGCTGTTCCTTCTGTGGCTGGGGATGTAGCTCAGCGTTCAAGCACTTGCCTAGCATGCATGAGGCCCTGGGTTCAATTCCTAGCTCACAGGGTTCCTCCATGACCAGATTTTGAATAGTTTTAATAGGAAAACACATCCTTTTGCCTTGGGATAACACTCTCAGGCTGGAGAGTCCCACAGGTGTTGTAAGCACCATCAAGTGAAAGACAAAGGTAACTACCATTGAATATTTTGAAAGACAACTACTTTCGACTAAGAAATTCAACTGAGGAAAACCATGCAGTAGTAGTATTTTGGTTTATCAGCTTCTTCCCTTCAAGTCACATATGGTCCCATGTCTTAGAAGAGACCCCCCACTTATAACCAGATGCTTCAGTGGCCCCAATATCTCCCCTTGTGAGCCTTACACCTAAAACCGAGGGACAGCTAGATGAGGTGGTGCACGCCTGCAATCCCAGTGATACAGGAGGCTGAGGCAGGAGGATCACAGGTTAGAGGCCACCCTTGGTGATTTAACAATACACTAAGAAACTTGAGAAAGTTATGAGGGCTGGGATGTGGCTCCATGGTAAAGCGCCTCTGGGTTCAATCCCCAGTACCTCTGCTCTCCAAAGCCAAGCCAAAAACACCAAAAGGTAGTCTCCTGGCTAGTGCTACATCTTGTTAAATCATCCTTATTCTAGGACTGAGCATTGAGAAGGTGGTTAGCCAAGGATCAGAGCTGGTTAATGAAGCAGTAGAACTAGTCGGTTCCTGCAGCTGGTGAAGAGCAGGCCCAGTCCGGCCTGGTTCGAGCTTCTCAACACAACAGAGCTAGACCTAGACCTTGAGAGGAGCATCATTTGAAAGTGAAAAAGAAAAAGGCAGGTCTGAGGAAGGCCAACGGAGCCTTTCTTTCTGGATGCCTCCTTCTTAACGGTGCACGTTCATGTCTTGAATTTTTATGGGGGGAAAAAAACAGCAGACAACTTCAAGGTCACAGCTCCTTAAGAATTTTCTTGCTATCAGCCTCATACTTTGAGAATGGAGGCTACAAGCCTCCACAGGGGAACCCAGAAAAGAACACACAGACCCCTCCCACCCTATTTTTACAGCAAAGCTGGAAAATTTGGAGAACATCAGGCAGCCAATCGAGACCATCTATCTGCCTTTCACGAGAACCAGTGATGGGCAAATACAGAAGAACTGTGGGAGGGCAGACATGCCAGTTTAAGGAGAGACATCGGAAGACGACCTAGCTCCCCACGGCCCTGACCTGCCTCACTGAGGTGCCGGGGTCAGCTTTGATTGGCAGCACTTTGCATGCCCAAATGCCAGGTGACCAAATGCCAGCAAGTCACCTTTCTAAGAAAGTCCAAAGAACATTCCCGTCGTGGGCCAGGAGGCCAGATCTGGACATCATTAGAATCAACACTCCCAGGAGTCTAGAAAAGGGTCTTTGCTTCTATATTACTCTGGTAGCTTTTACTGTGGTTTCATGAGTAGAGGTTTCCCTGACTAATGAAGATTTAATAAGACCTTCCTGCTCAGAGGTGGTAGAGTTCAGAAATCCGTAACCTGACAACTTACAGTTTGAGCGAGTCAAAGAAATTGAGAAGTTAGGCATTGCATTCTTACACCATGTCCCTGGAAGTTCTGAGAACAGGATTGTGTTGAGCAGAGGCTCCTCCACCTGGGCAGGGGTGACCTGCCCATCACCTGGAGCAGCTGCTGGTGCCCTGAAGACAGAGCCCACACTGACCTCCTGGGCCAGGATCCCAGCTCAGCTTGGGGAAGAGAAGAACAGTTGTCCTCAGAGGCCTGTGGCCCACAGAGCCAGGCTCTATGCCAATATGGAAGGCTGGGGTCAGCTTGGGCTGCATGGGCCTGGGTTCCCAGAGATAAAGAAGCAAGGACACTTCCTTATTTCCAGACTGCAGATTTCCACCCCTGCTCCTAGAGAGCAGCATGTGCCCCTGATGTGTTTCCAGAAGCAAAATCTTAGTGAAAATGTGCTAACAGCCAGGAGCCCTAGGCAAGGGGAACAGAGGGAGTGGAGGGAGAGCCTGACCATCCCCCTATAGTCAGTTCCAGCAGGCCATGGGCAAAGGATCCCTGGTCCTACCTACACCCTGCTGGCAGAGTCTGCCATTTGATGTGGAGGAATGCTGGGGATCCCCACTTGTCCCAGTTAATCAGATAAGATGCTTCTTTGTTCAGACTAAGAATCTGAAAGCAGGAGGGGCTATTCTCTTGCCCTTCCTCAAACATAGGACTTGGAAAATATAAAACACTTTTCAAAGTGTTAACAGGAGACCTTTGTGGTTTGACAATGGGTTAAAACCCCAGGGCGCTCTGCCAGTATTGTAATCCAGTGGTAGCCATTCCCTGCATTTCCCAGTCACGAGTTCAAAATTTTGAGCTAGCATGTGGCTCAGGGGCAGAGCCCTTGCCTAGCATATGTGAGGCACTGGGATGGATTCCCAGCACCACATGTAAAGGTCCATTGACAATTAAAAAGTCAAGAAAGTGGGCACAATGCTTTGATATTTAAGTGTGTACATTTTTTCATCAAGCATATTTAGGGCGAGCGCAGGTTATCAATTTCCACATGGGTTGTTCCTTTTCCTTTGGGCTTATTTAGAAAAACTAATGCTATGATTGACATGTCAAAGTGACAAGTTAGTAATGTGATCAACTGGTGGGCTCAATTTTTAGTGTTGTGTACTTGATAGTGCTGTGAGTCTTAGAAGTGATCCCTGAGTCACTTTTATGTTGTGCCAGCAGTTTCTGCCATGGTTTCATTGTGGGTGATGTATGCACTGAGAAGAGTGCTAGAATTCAGAAGATTGTAACCATCCTGATGGCTTGGAGGCTTGCACAGCCATCTTCAGTAAGTGCTAAGAGGACACGAAGCTCCTGGCAGAGGCTATTTCCATAGTCTCAATGCCCTCTCCAACCCTGCCACCATTAGTGGTCAGATTTTTATTACCATGTGTCCACAGAGAAGCCCAGCTCATCTTTGTGCCATTATTATTGCTGAAGGTCATGGCAATAGGGTGCCAATCAGCTTGAAGCTTTGCAAGGCAGTTACTGGTGGTATTCGGTTCACTAGGCCCCTCAAGGTGACTGCAGAAAGACTTTGAGAAACCGAATCATACTGAAAAATAGACTGATCAGAAGCAGTCCTCTTACACCTTAACCAGTTTAAGTTCTAGAAAATTCCAGAGGCTATGGATTCAGGAGATAACACAAGTTACTGGGGAAGCTGGTGAATACCGCTGGACCAGGATGGGCATTCTGAACTGACAACCCACTTGCTTGAGAAAGCTCAGCTATGCTCTCAGGAGGTCCAGTGCCAAAAGCCCCAGAGCGAATGCAGACAGTCAATATCAATGCTGAATAAGAATTTTACCATGATCCTCATCTTAGCTCATCCTTAAGGCTTACTTTTGAGAACTATAGACTTGATGCTCCTGGATTTTCAAGTCGTGAATCATTGCCCTATTAAGAGATGCCGCTTGGCCCCATTTGGAAAATGAAGTATGTGGGGGGTCCACACAGATGTTCTCTTTTGTACCCATTCCCATCCTAGGATCATCTCATGTCCTGGATAGGTTGAGGCCCAGGTTTTGCCTTTAAGAATGGCCCTCATCAGCCCTATGAGCAAGGCCAGCTGTGAGCAAGTTGGAGACACTGGCGAGGTTTGACATTTTCAAGTTTTTCTATGACAAACATTTCTGAACCATAACAAGAACTCAAGTTCACTCCCAACAGGGTAGTTGTCCTTGACAGAGGTTCAGACATGACAGGAAAGGCAGAAGTATTTCTCGAGCTTTGTACATGGCACTCTGGCTAACGGGCACTTGCCTGTCTCCCTGGAGATGGTGTCTTTTAAGATGCTGACATGAACATGTGTTCACCCAGGTGCAGGCTTTAAGGACAGGAGGTGGGGAAGAAGGACATATCCCCTGTTCACGCTAGTAATTTTGAGTTGGCGAGGGGCACTCTGCAGGCTCACCCCCTGTGTGGAGACTCAGAGCCCTTTCCATCATAGGGCAATATTCTAGGGGTGTTGTGGACAACAGAGTCAAGGTCAGTGAGATGCGTACCCATGAATGAGGGCAAAACCCACAACCAGGAGTAGTTAACTCGGGTACTGATAGGGATGGAGGAAGGCTATGGTCCCTTTAGATCCAGACCCTTAGTCACCCACCTCTAGACTATGTCAGGAAATGTCAGTCAGACCCTTGGTGACAACACTTTCAGGATAGATACTTGATGTCCCTATGAGCAATAAGAGGTGGCCACACTGGAGAAGGACAACAGCACCTTAGACAAAAAGTAGACCCTTCCCCATGGAGCGAGTCCGTAGCCTCCCATCATGAGGTACATGCAGGGACAGCCCCAGCAGGACACAAGCCACCCCCCTCATGGGGGGTTCTGTTCAGTATCCAACTGCATCCTAGTCAGGGAAAGCAATAGCTTCCCAAGGGAATTGTCAGCCTGGCAAAGATTTACATTAGCCCATTTGGAGAATTTGCAAGACAGCAGGGAGCACTGATAACCCAAGATAACATCGGTGCCACTTTCAGGAATTTGCTGAAGAAGTTTGGCAAATGGCCAAGTGAAGACCCCACATGAAGTCAGACACCATCTCCCACCCCCATCTCTCCTGGGTTCCACACTCTGAATGTGTGGAGGGAAACTGGGCAAAAGACTTGGAAACATTGCCTCTAAGAACCAGATGGGTACGTCCACTGAGCCCATCTTATCCACTGACTAATGGGGCTGGTGACCAAGGAGAGACAGGGCTAGACTCACTGGGCAGTTGGACCACCAGGCGTCACACAGTTGGCTACAGCCACATGAGTGTGCATTTCAAGTTCCCCCCAGAATGGCATGTGGTGGGGGTAGGGGTGGGGGTCCCCAGGCAGTAGGTACATAGCCTTTGTCCTGACTGCAGTCTTCATTCTGAAAATGTCACTGAAGGCCCTGACTTTTTCCCACAATGACATTTCTAAAAAGAGAAAATTCTAGCCTTTCTTGCAGTGAGGGAAGGTCACATTCTGGGTCCAAGTCTTGCCTGACCCACCTGCTATTTGTGGAGCAGGTCAGCCCAGCTGGACCCTGAGTGTCGAGGGCACACACATTTCTTGGGAGTCAGAAGGCAGAGATGGTTGTTGCAGAATCAACCCCCAAAGAGCAGAAGGATTGCAGTCCTTCCTTCTAGGACCAGCTTGAAACGTACGTTTTCCTTCGACTTCAGAAAACTTAAAATGATTTCAAGATCCAAGCTTTTTGGCAGGAATCACTTTCCTATTTTGTCAGTCTCCACTTTAAAAATGGATATCTTAAGAGGCAAGGAGTGGGATACTAGCGAAGCCCAAGGCAGAATGTTGAGGGAGCCTTGAATATTCAGGAGTCAGTATTAGTGGAGGCTGGGAGAACAGGCATCTGGTCAACCACAGGCTCTACTTCAAAGAGCCACAGTGACAGGAACTAACCAATCGTCTATGAAAGATGGTCAAGCATCCTGTGCAAAGGGGAAGCCCAACACAGCAGCACCTAGGACCTTGGAAGAAAGCACCCTTTTCTCCATCATCCTTGGAATCTGCCGCACTGACCACGAAGGGACAGATATCAATCCAAGCTGAGCTCTAAAGTCTAGCAATTAAATGCTAGGAGGACAGAGTATGTTCCTCCAAATCCAGAGAATATTCCTCACAGTAAAAGAAAATGGGAGCTATGGTGTGCAGAATGGGCAATTCTTTCCTCAAGAAGTCAGTGACAGATTGAGGCACTTGAAAATGTACATGGGGTACAGAGGTCATTAAGCCACGTGGGACATAGTGCCCTCTGTGTATTCCAAATACGAGGGATTAAGACAGCTCTAGACCATGCCATACTGAGATGATTACTTTGGTTAAAATTGTTTTTGCAATTTTGGGGGTAGGAGTGTCAGTACAGGGTCTTAGGGTGTTTCAGAGGGTACTGGGGAATGAACTCATGGCCCCTTAGCCACATCCCCCCAACCCCTTTTGAGACCTAGTCTGGCTATGTTACTTAGGGCCAAGTTGCTGAGGCTGGCCTTGAGCTTTTGATCCTCCCAAGTCACTGGGACTATAGGAGTGACCCCCACATCTGGCAGTCTCTTTCTCACATCAAGGAAGCTGAGGCAAACCAAGGACAGCCATTCATAGGCTTTCACTGCAGGTCCATCCGACACTGGTGGCCCAGTGGTGCTCCCCAACAGAGGCTACAATCCAGGATGGTGCCGACTCCAGAAGCCTGCTCCACAGGCCAGGAGGTGCCCATCAGGGTGCCCATCAAGCTGCCCATAGGTAGATCCAGAGTAAAGGGAACTCGCCCTGGAACAATAGAGCCCAAAAGACACCCCAGAAAACACCAAGGCACCCTAGCCTCAACTCCCACATCATGGCCCCACTGCCAGGTCACTTCTGACCTGAAGAGAGTTCAGGATTCCTCTGCAGAAGATGGACCAGGGCCCTTGAGCCTGCTTTTCCTCCCTCTGCGTTGCAGTCTGAGGTTCAGTTTCTGTTAGTGGCCACTAAGGCTGACTCCGACTCTGCCTTCTCGGCCTCAGCTCTCCATACATAGTGCCTCACGAGCCCCGAGGACACGCCTGCATTTCTCACAAGGTGATGAGCCGAGCAGAGAGTTAGAACTCGATTATTTGCATCACCACAGAACTGATCTTGAGGTGCAGCCATCTTGATACCCCACTAATTGGCTACACCTCTGATTAGCAGGGAAAGGTTCATCCACGGGTGACGGGTGTCCCCGGGTTTCCCCAGGCAGTCCCAAGACTGGAGAAAGTGGGAGAAGTCAGGAGAGCAGACAACAGTGACAGATGTCTCCACGTCAAGACCGACAGCTTGATAGACGCTGCTCCTTCCACTGAAACAAGTTCACTATCGAAGTCCTTCTTGACCCCATATATTTTGTCCAGACCTTCTCAGAAAGACTAGAGGCCAGATGGTCAGTCACAGGTAGCTGAGATTTGTCTCGCAATGACGAAATTCCATCGTTGCCCTGAGCATTGTTATGTGACATTCAGGGTCTCTGCCCACAGTGTAAAAAGCCACAGACTACTTGTGACCCTCACTCTGAGGACATATGGAAGAGAAAAGGGAATTGGGGCTTTCAACAGGGCAGGAGCCCTCTCCTCTGGCTCTGGAGACATCCCCAGGGCTTCTCCCCTTCCCAGGGGTTCCATGGGAAGGACGATTCTGATGTTCTAGGGACCCCCTAGTCAATCGCCTGCTTGGAATGAAAGGCCTTTGGTCATTTGGGTGCACACAGGGCCTGAACCTGTAAGAAGCCAACCTTTCAGAATAAGCACCGAGGACAGTAGTAGAGGTCATTGGAACCAGTGAGGACATGCACACTAAGTCCACGGCAGCAGGCCCGAGAGCAGTGTTCAGGTCTATCTCTCATTTCTCCCCAACTTTGCACACCAAGGAGTGGCTGGCTCTTGATATTCAGCTCAGAAATTAAAAAGTCAGCCAGGAGCTGGAGACCAAAACAGAACAAAGCTCAGTTTTGCAGTCACATTCTTCTCACATAATCCTAGATTCAGACAATTGTCTGATTTCTGCCCCTGAAGTTGGTTGAGCCAAAATGAGGTTTTAGAACCAGGAGGTGGGAATCAGGCAGGTCATGGGGGAAATGTTAGGTCACCTTTGATTTTGAGCCCGAGGCAGGAGTGAGGGGCCCCCTTGGCCTACATAGATCTGGCTTTGTACTCAAGGAGAGCCAGGGCAAACTTGGGCATGTCAGACACGAGTTGATGTGGCCATTGGAGATAATCTCAAGTTGGCGAAAGCCACAAAGGCAGGATTTTAATAAGGACCTCTCAGGTTTCAGCACAGGATAAAAGGAGTAGTCCCTTTTAGAAACCTGCAGCCTCAGTAACCACTGGAAATTAAGCTGAAGGCTATATCTGTACTTCAGTGACCACTCCTTTGGGCTGGGGTTTTGGTCTCATTCTGGCATGGTCAACACACCTGGTCACCCCAGGGCAGTGAGAGCCCCCAATGACAGAGCCCACCATGCAGGTGGAGAATAATAGAGGCTGGCATAAAAAGGAACCAAGCATTCCTGTCGTCTTAGAGGTTGTCCCACATTCTGCATTAGCCCGTCATGAAAAAATTTAGAAAGTGGCAGGTGGGGCTGGTGTCATTCTTTTCAGTTCCCATGTAAGGCAGGGGATAGGAATGCTTGGAGTAACCAAGGTAAAGACCACGCTTTCCATCATGTACTTTGCCCCTGTCTAGACAGGGCAGGGAGAACCCTTGTTCCCCACCAAGACTTTCTGCCCAGCAAGAACTGCTGTCCGTAGGCATGTCCACCCATGACCAGGCTCAGAGCCGACTCCTCCTGAGTTTTTCTAAAAACCCCACATGCACAATATGTTCAGCCTTGACTGACACAGCCTTCCTGGGAGGCAGATATTGAACATGTCTATCAGCTTTGCTATCTGTCCTGCCGACCTCCACATGCCTAGGATCCCTCTCCCATTGAGCAGAGGCCCAAGGCTGAGCAGATCTCCCATGCAAACCCTGGTGCCAGGGGCAGAGGAGCCAGGCACAGAACTCCTGGGGTCATGTGCCCACCTGAGCCCATTTCCCTTAAGCTTCATCATGTCTTTGGAGAGCTTGTTTAGGAACCCTCACCATGCATCGTCTCCCCTCAACTCCAGCAGAAGTCCCAGCAGAGCCTTGTTCCAACTCTATCAGTCGCCTCTTGGTGATCTCTATCTCCAATTGATCAGGAGAACCCAAAGCTGATCTGGGAACACCAAGAGCCGGTAACACCCTCCATACCACCTCCATATGAACTGGACACTATGAACATATGTTGTTTAGAAAAGCCAAGTTACGTCCCAGAGGTTTTTGGTGGTAGAGCTCCCCATGGAGCAGTTGGGACACACCTGCCAAGCCTCCATCGTGCACTGGCTCTGAGTCAGCCCACTGAGAAGGGAGCCAGATCTGGGTGGCCAAGTGGACACAGCCTGGAGAGGGACTTCTCCAAGCACAGATGGGACCCTACCTCAAAGACAGACAACCTTCTGAGCCAAATCTACAATAAGATAGCAGCACTCTATTGTCACATCAGGCTCCTCCATGATCCTTAGACAATTAGAACCCCTTAAGGTCTCGTCATCTCTCTGGAGCATTTCCAGCCTTGTGTCAAGATGAGGGGGTCCATGTTGTCCAATACGTCAGACTATTGTTGTTTACTCACTTATCTACCAAGGCAAGTTACAAATGCCTTCAGTAGTGGCCGACAGCACTTTTCCTAGAACTGGGGAGGAGTGGCAGAGGGTCTTTGGAATGTTCGCCATCCTCCATGATTGGGAATGGATAGGGTAGCTTTTCCTTCCTGGTCTCTTCCGTAGACTTGTCTCTAGAAATCCACATTTGTTACCATAGAGCAGTTAGGCTGCTACAATTTCAACAGAACAAGTTCAATCTCCATCTCAGGTCACAGTGACAGGTCGTCAGCACACAGTAGTGTTAAGAACCCTACTCCTGTGAAGTCCCTGACTTTTCCTTCCCAAGAAGCTGGAGAGTTTTTAAAAATCGAGATGCTCTTTGGATTGTAAGTGAAGGTTGTGCAGATCATCATGCTCCCCAAAGCCATAGCAAATCCAAAATTATCTAGAAGCATCATTTAGGTAGATCCTAAATGGGAACAGCAGTTCAGTAATGAAGTCTGATGGCCACCCCAGCACCTCCACTGCTGAAGGACACAGAAGATTATCAGGTTACCTTCAGGCAGAGGGACACAACTGCAGCTCTGACAGTATACGTGATTGTCCTACTGTCCCCCCATCATGGGTCTGTTGAGAGCTACCACATGACATACAACATGTCAAGCCAGAAATATTTCCCAGGAATCAGGGCAGGGAGAGGGGGCCCAGGTGAGGCCCATTAGGTCCCAACTGGCTCATTATCAAGGGAGGCTGTTTCCCTTCTCATTTCTTTACCTGAGAACTACAGTCTTGTGCTCTCAGGTTTGGAAAGCTAGATTTATGGGGGAAAGTGTCTCCCATTCAGAGGACTGAAGCAAACGTCTGCTTTAGGACACAGGGAAGACAGAAATTGCCAGGGGACAAGGTGGGGGAACCTCTGCTTATGATGTGTAGGCTGTACCTGGATCCCCATTTAAACAAGCCACTTTTTAATGATCCTTGTGAAAGTTTGGCTTGACTGTCTACATGTTGCTGGATGCTGGAGAAGCTGAGTTTGAATGCTAATGGCATTAAGATGTTAGATACATGTCCATACACCATTGAGGCTGCAGATGGAGATGTTTCTTTGCCTCAAGAGTAGCTACACGAGCTGGTGAGGAAACCAGACACCATGTCCCAGCTGTTAGATGTGGGTCCCTGAGCACGATGGGAACAGCCATTTCTATGGCTGGTTCTGTGCATTTCTGAAGTTTTTATAAGAAGCGAAACCAAAGACTTTCTGGCCACACAAAAGACCAGGTGTACCATGATTGATATGTTTCTCAACATAGGAACCCTGTGACAATGACAAGGTATCCTCCATCTAACAGGAGAGAGACCCCCAGCCCCCACCAAGTCTGCATGTAACTGAATTCCACAGCCAGTGTCAAGAAGGATTCATCTAGGAGCCCATGGAGAAGACCAGAGAAGTGCAGACAGGAGCCCAAGCTCTCAGGTCCATCAATATAGAAGTCCATCCTGGGTGCCAAGTCACTTCCGATCCGAAAACCAAACCCAGGATTTTTCAGGAGGACCTAGATGAACCCTAGGGAATGGCCACCTTAGTCTGAACCAGTTTCTTTCCTGCTCGGTGGGGCCTGTGCTTTGGTTCCCCATATTGGCATCTGGGGCAAAAGCTCTGCCCTTCCAAATCTCAGTCTCGCACGCGAGGTGCACTTCCTCAGATGATCTTCTCTGGGACTCAGCAGCATTTTTTCTTAACAAGTTGTTTCAGGATTTAACAAGGGAAAAAGTGAATGAAGAGGAACAAAGTCGAAGCTTAAGGATTGAAGTCCCTTCCCTCCAACTCACTGACAACCACAGAGCACGACCCCCACAGAGAGGGTCCACTTTGGATTGCCCTGTGCAAGCTCAGTGCTCTGCATTCCCCAGGAGGGTCCCCAGGCTCCTCCATGGAGCTGGGAGAACTAAAAAGACGAAGCCCAGGCACCTGCGATGGCGGCCCTCCCATGCTTCAAGTCGGACCCGAGAACAGATATGGTTGTTTCTCTAGATTCTTGACGTCTTCACTCCAAATATTCTCAGCCTTCGAGATCCTATGCCAGATGAATGGTCAAGGGGGGAAGCTGAGCTTTGGCTGTCCTACAATGACTTGCCCCAGTGTCATTAGGTGACATTTAGGGTCTCCACCCCAGATAGGGGTTAAAGCCCAGGGACACCTGTGACCTTTGCCTGATGACATGAGAAAGGGGAAGCAGGGCTCTCAATGGGGGAGGAACTGTCCCTTCTGATACTGGAAGCATCTCCCCTCCTAGGATTCTGTGGGCGAAGGACAACCACTCGTCTGGAATGCTGGTCATTTGGTCAAGTGGGTACACACAGGACCTGAACCCACAAGCAGCCAACACCTTCAGGAATGAGTACTGAGGTCAATGGAGCAAGGGCCATGCTACCTAGCAAGACCACATCATTGTCATGCCCAGAAGCAAAGCCTTAGGTGACCTCAGTTCTATCCCTTGTGCATCTGAGGCAGTTTTCAGGAAAAAAGACCCATGTCCAGAAAGCCATGAGCCATGAGCAGTCATCTTAGTTGTATGAAGAGCCTTGGTCACCCCTGGACCCATGTTTAGGGAGAGATCTGGTTTCTGGCCCCAAGGAGTCCATGAACTCACTCAGATGTGAGGTTCTCAGACAGAGGCAGGCAGCCATGGACAGGTGGTGCAGGTGTAGCACCATCGGTTCTGGGACCGAGCAGGAAAGGGACACCCAGCCCTCCCTTCATGGGGGCTTGTACACGGGAAGCACCCGAGGACTTTTAGGGAGAAATTCCATGGACATTGCTCTGCGTGGTTTAGGTCCCTGAGGTATTCCCACAGGGGAAGACTTTGCAGTGGCACAAACCTAAGTGCCAGGTCCTAAAGTCCCTTCAGATGTAGTTGAGGGAGACAAGGTCAGTCCTATGACTGAAGACAGGTCAGCCACCAGTGTTTTGCTGGAAGTCACTCTCTTGGGGGCCACTGTCTTAAGATTGATATTGCCCATAATTCTCAGATGTGATTGCAGATTCTAAGTGACAGGGCAATGCTTCTTGAAACTAAAGATGAAAAGATGCTGGTGGAACCCAATAAGGGCAACACAAATTTGGAAAGACAAGCTGGCCAGTTCCCTGGCTCATCCATAGAACTCATCAAATGACCGGTCATCTCAGATGCCTTCAGCTTGCCATGATTGACATGAACACCATTAACAGGGGCTGCCCTTTGGAAATTCTTGTGAAATCATGGGAGAGTATAGTGGTCAGATCCCTCCTTTTAGGCAAAGTTATGAAAGTGTTGTCTACAGTATGGCGTATACTTATTCTGTAGGAACTTGAGAATAGCTGACAAAAAAATCTCTTCTTTGAGAATATGGATCCCTTACATAGACCAAGTTCCAATTCTTGGAACCCCCACATCATTTGGGGGTAATGACCTCAACCAACACCCATATCTTTACTAAGTATTCCTAGTAAACATACACAGTGTTCGATAGGAGTCCAAGTCTGTCAGGAAAGTTATGGTGATCTTGACCATAGTTTGTCCAAAGAATGCAGGAAGAAGATCTGCTCATAATCAACAGGGTTAGTGCCTATATGAAGAGGCATTTGTTGTCTAGACAGCTGGGAAGGGTTTTATCTGTAAGGGTTTTGTCTTATTTCTAGAACTATGGAAGGAAAATTCAGGAATTTCCTTGGTAAGTATTGAATGTATTTATAATATTTGATGGGAGCACAGTACCCAAGGTTCAGATTCTACAGTTGAAATAGAAAGTCACTTTCAGAGATGTCAAAACTTTACCCCACATGAATCACAAGTCAAGGAGTCAACCCTTTACAGAAGAAAGGCCCTTGGACTTATTAACTGAGGAGCAATCTCGGCATCCTTAGAGGCGAAACACCATGGCACATGCTTCAACATGTGACCACAGAAAGAGTGACCACCATTTTCTTTGGACTCTTGCCAAGTTTCCAAGTGGAGTGGAATCAGAAGGAACCAAATGCAGAGTCCAGGTTGTCTTATAAGATACACTTCATTCTAGATGAGCCCATCTAGAAAACTTGACAGCCACATGGTTTGTAGGGTTAGACCATGGATGTCCTATCTGAGTGGGTGGCAAAAATGCTCAAAGGTGACCTGTGTTGGAAGTTGGAGTCAGGTCATTCCATGCAGGCCAACCATTAGAACAAAGATGAACCCTTAGAAGAAGGGTCTTGGATCTGGGAGTTTCATGGGGGCAGTTGTGCACCAAGGTTCGGCTGTCCAGCGATTCTCAGGGCTGGTGACCAGAGGGGATATAACCACATCCATCGGACCCACTGGCTGCAGTATGGCCCTGCCCAAGCCTCTCATGCAACTATTGGGTTAGAGGCTGGGATGGGACCTTAGTATGAAGGCAAACATGAGAGGCAAAGCTTCAGTAGAAAGCCTTCTGCTGCTGCCGCCATCTTGTACCTTCTTCTAGACTCTTTCTTACTTGTTTCAGTATTTGTCTTTGAAAGTGATCAAGAACGCTTCCTTGCATTGCAGACTGTCCAACCACCCATGGTAAAAGTTAATCCTGACCATAAGCAGTGTATGCAGTTCTACGGAAGGTAACGAAGAACTATCGTGTGTGGCCCTGGCAGGATAACTAGGAAGGCATTAAGAACTATGTTCCTCAATGTTCTCTGGCCTTCCATGGCTGCCAGGAGAGAGTGTCCAGCATTTTCCAATATCCATCACATCCCAATGGAGGGCAAATTCCACTTCTATGGTTAACAGGACAGGGAGCTGGTAGTGTCCAATGTTCAGAATAGACTTAGAAATGCTGGATTATACACCTTGTTCAACAAGTTAGTAGAATTCGTGAACTAGAATAAGGACCTCATTTGTCCCCACATAATGACCACCCAGCAGAGCAAAGAACCTTTATAAAGGGAGAAAAAAAATCTTTGGTTTCATCAAGTAGCAAACTTAGTGTCCATAATATGACCCCAAACACGTGCCTCAGAGACAGGCCACTAAAATGATCACCTTCATGGAAGTCTTTCCAAGTCATACTTAGGAAGCAGGTCTTTGAGAAGGAACAAGAACTCCTTCAGCAAGAGCTAGTGAAGGCCCAGGTGGTCTCACCCATTACCCAATTGGCTATTGGCCTTTAGTTTGTATCCAGGAACCCACACCTGGTAGGATGGGGCAGTCAGGCTACTAGGTGTCAGGCCAACAGGACAAGCCTTTCATCTGAGGAACCATGGTAGGCAGTAGATAGAAGGTTGAACTATGGACCTCTATCCTCGGGTGACACCAGAGCCAAGTTCCCAAGCAGTACCGAAGACTTTGTAGGTCACTCCAGGCCTCACCTGGCAAGGCTGGTGCCCCGTGATTATGCCCTCCTTCCCTGACACCAAGTGCCAGTGCTACAGACAGAAAGAGCCTTTTGAGGGGTTGTAGATTTGGGACACTACTCCTGCTCCAAGCTAAGAGAGCCTCACAGAAAAAAGGTGAACTAACAGCACACTCAGTTTCAGGAGGTGGTGAGGAGCAGGCATTGAGGACCATGAACAGGAACGTGAAGCCATGACAGGTACCGGGCACATCTGTAGAATATTGGCTGTCCAGTGTATGACAAGCAGCCAGGGGACAAAAGGAATGATTCCATTTAGAGGGCTTGTAGTGTGCTAGCTACCAGCATATGGACCATGTGCGGATCCCGACTTGAACAGTGAAGGAAAAGGCTGCCAACTTGGAGTGTGACTACTTATGGGTCATTAGGTAGAGGAATTGGGTTTTTCTGAGAGTGTGTTAGAGACCTCATGGTCTTCATATTCTGCAGTAGGCAGACCTAAGACCTAGTTTTAAGGGACACCTGAGAGGTTGAGGAATAAGAAACAAGACCCAACCCATGTCATTGATGTGATTATTGCCGAGAGGAAAGCCACATTGTGCTTTTCTGATGCTTTCTATGACCATTTTAGAAACACCGAGGACTCTTTGCAGACCAAAAACCAGCATAAGCTTTTCGGATTTATACCTCTCCCCTGCTAGTAGTTCTCCCTGTCCCATGGCCCTGACCTGTAGATCATGTTCACTGGATTCAAGGATAATCATCTTGTTGCAAGAATTCTCCTTAATCGTCAAGAACTCGTTACCCTCCATAGAACTGCATGCTTTTGCTAACATGAGCATATTTAAGACTTAGTTAAAAATCTTCATGAGCCTGCATTTATACAGGTTTCCTGAACATTCAGTATCAGGTCTGTTAAGATGTCAGGGGTAATGACATGGGCTTCTCTTCCTGTTGGACAGGGGACTTGACATCAAGACAGTGTTGATACCAGCAAGGGACCTGCCCTGTGGCTAGGAGACTCCACTGAGCTTGTGCACAAGTATGTTAGGGTGAGGGAGAACTGCCCCAGAAACAATGGGGCCCAGGAGAACACACCCAAGGGACCCAGTGGGAGCCCCACCCTCTCAGAGGTCTGGATTTACTGAGTTGCTAAATAATTCCTGACTCGAGATCCAAGATTAGGCTTTTCCAGGATTGGAAAAATGTGGGGAGAGCTGTCCTAAGCCTGCTCCAGCTTCTCTTCACGAAGTTTGAAGGTTCAGTTTTCAGCGTTGACATCAAGCAGCGTTGACATCTGAGCCTCTGTGTCCCTCTGCTCAGAGGCCAAGTATTGTTCCCTGTCCTTTACTGGGGACACTTCTCTCTAAGGAGATCAAGAGTTAGCGGGCAGAAAGGAGTGACGGGAAGGGAGTGTAACGAGGGAAAAATCATCATTGCTCCTACTTCGAGGAGACTCAAGTTAGGGTCCTCATCACTAGGGTACAGCTTTGGCAGTTCTGGAAGACATTGCTGGCCTTCTCAAACCTTCCTAGGCTCCTAAGGAGGAGCAGAAGAACTGGAAAGAAACTAGAGAAGTACACTCTCTGACAGGTTCTCCATGTCAGAAGACAATCATTAATGTAGCTCTTCCTACGTGAAAGTCTTTTATGGTCAATGTTTTTATGAACCAAGAGTCTCAACTGTACCCAAGTAAAACTCGGCACCCAAGGGTGATAGGTGACCTTTGTCTTGCAAGGAAAGACAATACACATGTGCTTCAAGTGTCATTACCTGCCTTTCACAGACTTACTTCAAAGAAGATCCAGAGGTGTGGGGTGACCTTGGACGTAGGACAGGGGGCAGAGGTCTCCTTCAATGAGGTCAGAAAATCCATTTGAGCCCTGGAGACTTTCCCAGACCATTTCGCCCTCTACATTAAGAGCAATCCTTCCACGTCAGGTTACCCCACGAATAGACTTCATAATCTTTGTGAACACAATTTTGGTGGTCTGTGGCACATAAGGTTTGAGCTGACGAGATGTCGACACCTCCCATCATCTCCAGAGATGACAGGGCAGATCATCCAGCAAGAACAGAAGCCAAGTCTCAGAGGTCTTGGCTCTATCAAAACTAACATGATATTGAACTCAGGGGCATTTGACCAGAGCCACATGCCCAGCTGTTTTATTTAGAGATGGGGTCTCACCAAGTTGCTTAGTGCCTCACTTTTGCTGAGGCTGGTTTTGAACTCCTGATCCTCCCTCAACCTCTCAAGCTGCTGGGATTACAGGCATGCCCAGCCCAAGATTCTCAAGAGTGGCTTTTTCCAGTGTTAAGATAATGGTCTGGAGGTCCAGAAGACCCAGGCAAACCCCACTCCTAGTCTATAGGTATATATCAAGTCTTTTCCACAAACCTTTGGTCATTCTAGGAAAGGTTCAGGCCTCTGGGGTCAATAGGAAGTCACTAGGCTTTAAGATCAGCATGCAGAATGAGGCAAGCGTGACCACGTAGTAACATGTCCACTAGACCCCAGCTTAAGTCAGACTCAGGTGTGCCACTGGTTGCCGAGAAGTGGCAAGGCCACAACTAGTGCTGCATTGTCACCAAGGAGAGTCAGCATGTGCTCTTGAGTGGGTAGTCAAGCACCTTCCTGAGATTCGATGTCACCAAGACATATTTTTGTCCCACTGGGGACTCATCCTGCCCACACAGGTGATTCAAAAAAAGACCAGTTTCAAGTTGGTGGGGGAGGGTAAAGTTGATGACTGTCACATCCAGATCATTCAACTGAGACTTGAGACTCTCCCCTGGTTCAGATGCATAGGCACACACCAGGTGACTCATCAGCTCACCTATATCCAAGGTGATACTATAGCCTGAGGTTGGAGAGATCAATAAAGAAACAGTGACTAAGTTCCCCAGGGTTGGGAAATCCAGTGATCAACTCACTGGAGGTAGCCAGGAGAGAAACTGATCTCACTGAACAGTTCCCATCTTTGTCCCCATAAGACCTTGAATGGATGCCATCTGTGCGCTAGGAACTGAGGGACCTTGACAACAGAGAATCTGCCATTTTATTCCAGTCTAGCAGAACTGAGCATCACTAGCAGGTGGTGAGCAGTTAACTGAAGTGAAGAAAATTCTTTGGGGGAAGTTCCTAGTCTTGAAGAAACACCTCTGGTTCAGTCAGAAGTGACTGTCACCACCATTCCATATGCTTAGTTTAGTTAAAACTAACTCTGGTCCTGGAGGAGTGAATCCAACCAGTGCTCATGGTTCCCAAATATACACCTACTGAGAAGGGGCCAAAGGCATTTAAACCAGAGGCCAGTTATGGGATGGAGGAGAAGAAACCCAAAGCATGGACAGTTATTCCAGAAAGAGAGGAGGTACCCCAGGGGCATGGGGTGATGGGAGCCAGGCTAGAAAGATTTCTGGAAAGGGAAAGAGAAATGCTTAGCATGGTCTGAGTCTGATATGAAGTGGGAGGGGAGACACTGAGGATTCCCTTAAGGAGGGTCCACAAGGGAGAATTAGAGGTGTCTAACTGACTCAGGGAAGAGTCTGGGCAACCTCGGGGAGGTCAGGAGGAGGGTGGAGACTGGTGGTAGAGACTGGTTTTGGACACTGGTAGGTGGGGAGCATGAGAGGTGGCTCATCCGCTCCCATTCATTAGAGCCCATGTCTGTGAGATGTGATGTCATTGATGAGGTCTCATTTTATTCCTAGACAGATGTCCGACTTTGCATGTCTCAATGAGGAAGAGACTTTGCTTTATATTTTGGGGAAATCTTGTCATTTGAGAAAGCAAGGCAACCTTCCCCTTGTCTGAAGTGGCTTGAGATAAGCCTCTGGATTATCCTTCCAGGGTCAGTCAGTCTGGGCAGCTGGAAAAAAGGGCTGTGGTGACCACAGCAGCATCCATGGCCAATGGCTTAAGCTGCTTCATGGGCTGTTACCTTCAAGTGCAGCGTCAAGCCCAGGGGCATTCTTGCAGGGAGAGCAAGTATGGCGGGGAGGAAGGGGGACACAACATGGAGCAGGGTTCTCATACAAGAACCCCAGCAAGAGCTGAAGTCAGTTCCAAGCATGTGGAGCCTCCACTGCATGGGGAGACTCATAGGGGAACTCCCTCACCTCTAAACTGGAGCAATACTGGGGGTTTAGATCTTGACTAGACACTAGGTTAAAGAACAAGGATCAAAAGAAGCCACCGACAACCTACGTGGGCTTTCATCTTTAAGAGATCTCTTCAGTCCAAGTGGGTCCAAGAGTCCACAAAACCCCCATGAACACATGGCCAGACAATAGGCCAGAGCATCTCACGAACCACAAAGAACTGGGAGGGAGGATACTTCATCCCAGTCCTGGGGCACTTTAACTGGGATCTGAATCAAGGGACATCAGGTCATTGTGGTACTTGTGTTCCAGACAGCTGATGCCATCTGAAGTTGTGGAAATGGTTAACAAAGAGGTTTCTCGGCCTTTTTGTCTACCAGCATTGATTGGCAGCCCCCCTCCCCTAAGGTGGGGAGTGTAGACTCACAGCTCCACCTGGCAATTCTGCAAAACACGGGTGGGGACACTCTCAAGCATGGCACTCCAGTCCCATGCTCACAGCCATATCAGGTGTCTGTCATGGCCCAGCCAGCTCCTGCATGACACTATTGTCCTCCCCCATGCAGAGTGACCATAGCCATAGCCATTACTGCTTAAAGTGCAGATTAGAGGTCCAGTGTCTTCCCCACCCAGTTCCCCCATTCCTGGCTGTCTACGTTCCCTTCCTTGATTATACCTGGTGCGTTAGCAGCTTCCAGGAGCAGCTGGGGTCTATGGGGATGGCTGGAAAAGGTATAAATGCTGCAGGTCCCACTTTGCCACCATCTTTGTTTTGGGCAATGCCATACAATCAGCTCCTTCCTGGAGCTGATAGCAAGTCTTTGATGCTCAACTTTTCCCTCTACCATGGCCATAAATCAAGTTCAAACTCAACCTTGGGATTCTTAAGGGTGGCAGTTTGTGCTAGCAAACTGCACTATCTAGTTGGAGATACCCCGGGCACTCTAGGAAGCCAAGTCTTACTTCACTTACAGGACACTTGGCTATTCAGGCTTGTTCTAGTTGACATGGGGGTTCCCAACCAGGAGAGCCTCATGGGTTTAAAGCTTGTAAGACAAGGTCCCACTCTGGTTCCAGAGGGCCGAGAAACCCTCAGTCAGGGGAGCTGGGAGTGGAGAGCGAATTTATAACTGGTGCTACTCATTTGCATTCACCTAGTTTTATTTAAGCCAAGATCCCAAATGAAGCTGACGCCTGGGTTACGCTTCAGGAAACAATGTCCAATACAAATTCTCAGGAACAACTTGAGCCACACTTCACTATAATCTCAGCTGAGAGTCTGACCAGAAATGGTTTCTTACCAATTGTAGAAAGAGACATCGTTCAGCATCAATGGCCATCGTACAAATTTAAACACCAGGTTAGAGCTGGTATCAAGAAGCACCAGATAAGCAACCTCAGCTACCCTTCACCCCACTCCTCATAGGTTTTGAGTGAAAACCCGGAGGATGAACAACATGTGGTAGGTGACTTCAAGAGTCATTGCTGAGGGGGTCTTACCTGAAACCCAGTTTTTAGGTGGACCATCAGCTCAGTATCAAGGCAGATGGATCCTTTGCAATGAGGATTCTAGAAGTTTCCTCACCCTGGACAAAGAATCAAGTCATGACCTTCAGCTTTGATGTCTGGCCCTTCAAAAGGACTCTGAGGATTAGAAAAGTCAAATTTAATAAGGGAACTGGGGAAGAAAAGAGAGATCAGGAGTTGAAAGTGTTCTCTGATGTCATAAGTCATGCTTCCCCTGGGATCAAAATCTAGAGGGCAGGGCTGGGGATGTGGCTCAAGCGGTAGCACGCTCGCCTGGCATGCGTGCGGCCTGGGTTCGACCCTCAGCACCACATACAAACAAGATGTTGTGTCCGCCAAAAACTAGAAAATAAATATTAAAAAAGTTCTCTCTCTCTCTCTCAAAAAAAAAAAAAAAAAAGATCTAGAGGGCAGAGGCCATGCGAGTGTGTGGCAACACGAACAGGTTTTTGTCATCAAGGTCAAATTTGATGCAGTTCCTCTCACCCAGTGTCAACTCTGGCAAAGCTGCACATCTCAGAGCCACTCTCCAGTCTATAAAGCTCAGCCACATGCCTTGACCCTGCAGGTGACATTGTCCACGTGTGCCACAGGTATCTGCCTTTCAGGGGCTCCAAGGCCAAACCTAGGAAAGCCACTGGTTGGCTTATGACCCGGATCTGATAAGATTCAGGAGAAGGGAGAGGTTCCCCCCAACAGGTCAGGAAACTGTGTGTGATTGGAGGTGTTCTGGGGCTACCTGCACTCCTGAGTTACCCTTCTACCTGGAATTCCTCCCTGTCCCATAGGAAGGTGAGGATTCAGTTGCTTATCCATATGCTGGATTTGGATGGTCTGGGTGTATGTAAGGTTTGTGCTCACAAGAGGTCATCTCCAGAGAAACACCGGATCAGATCACCGCCTCCCCCCACCCAGGACACCTGAGTCAACTTCAGACAAGTCCTGGAACTATCCCAAGACTCCTCTCGAGTAGCAGCTCTGTGTTAGGAGCCCCACAGTCCAGAAATCCAGAAAACCAGGCAAATTCCATACCAGAGAGACTTGGTACGCCTTTTCCACAAACCCCTGGTCAAGTTCCGTTTTTCCAAGAGCCCTGTCAAATTGACCCAGTCACACCCAGAAGCGGTTGTCTAGTGTTCAAAACCCACAAGTTTTAGAGGATTGCTTCGGAGGAGTGTTATTATTGCCTGGATTCAGAGAAGGGTTAACGTGGGGGATATCATGCAAGTCATTTAATATATCCAACATTCATCCCACAGGAGGGTCACAATGAGATATCGCCTCTGTGGGTAGATGTTCACCTAAGTCCAAGCGTTGTCTCGCCAAGTGACACCTCCCATGTCCCTCTAGATGATACCATGATGCACCTGCCAGCTGAACGGGTTCTTGCTAATGTGACTTGAACAGGAGAAACTGAAGGGGGAAAGCACAGGGGTTGGGCTAGTTTAGTCTTCAAGGTTCTTCTGCCCATTTGCCTTGGGTAGACTCAGAGGTCACCAAGGTGAAGACCCCACTAGAAGTCAGGTGTCCCCCTTAAGTCAGATCCACATGGAAGGGTTACAATGTAGAGGACAGACAGGGGATGTGTGCTGTGTGGTCCTCTTGAGTGACCAGGGAACAAGGACAGTTTCATAAGTGGTACCGTCACAGGGCTGAGGGGCATGTCTTATGCTATCCATTTGCCCCTTAGTGGGAAACAAATCCAGAGAAACCCCAAGTCTCCTCTCTAGCCGGGAGAAAGACCAGGGTGCCTTCTTCCTCCACCAGACCTGCTCGGTACAGACACAGCCCAGTTAGGCCTGGGTTGATGGGAACATGTGGGACGAGAGCAGGAAGGTGGGCTGCTGCCCCTGGGAAGAGGGGAAAAGTCACATCCTCTCCAGGGGGGTTTGAGAAACCACCTGTAGGACGTCACATGCCATGGTCAAGGCAACTCACTCCTAGCCTTGACATGGGGCCATTAAAAAGTGACATCACGGTTGGCCAGCAGCCAGCCTCTAGGGAGTCCAGATGCAGAACTCCATGAGCCACTGGGGCTGCTGCATGAGCGTGGGTATCCATGGACGTACCATGTAGCTGGACCATGCCCCCCACCAAAAAAAATGCATGCTAGCAAGCAGAGCTGTAGTTGCTCCACAGGTTGCACATGTGCTCCTGGCCCAACAGAGCCTCATGGTTTAGAGTTGGGAGGCAATGGCCACTTTGGCTTTAGAAAGACAGACCAACTTTCAGTCCAGTCTTACTGGGCGTGGTCCAAGGCACCAGTCTGGCAGGGGAGTGTGCCCCTTCTCTGCTCTCCAGATCTCCCCTGTCTGATTGCCCTGGCATTTGACTTTAATCCTCTCTAAGCTGAGGCTAAACAAACACTGGTTTCCCTTTTCTTCTTCAGGGAGAGGGACCCATCTGTGCCTCCTTAACAGCAGGAGAAACAGACTTCTGTCCTCCCGGGTCAGGGAGCAGACACTCCCGAGATGGCTGGCTCTCCAGCCCCTGCCCTCCCATCAGTCCCCAAGCCAGAGGCTGAAGACACTGTCACCTCTCATTAGAGGGGCCCAGTACCCTGGCTGCCCTCCTTAAAAGGGCAGACACTCCAAATCACCTCCACAGGGGGCCAAGAGAGGGGCAGGCGCCCTGGACCAACCAGTCAGGCTCATTAAGGTCAGAGCCATGGATGTCCCTTGTCCCCATGCACATGAGCAGTCCTGACTGGCTTTGTTCTAGTGCCTCATTGTGGCTGAGGAATGGATCGACTCTGGGTGTGCAGACTCCCCCTAAATACAGGGTCACCATAGAAGAGGACAGGAAACAAGAATAAGCGTCATGGTTCCCCTCAAAGTGGCCTCTCCCAGAACTTAGTTTTGAGCTTAATTCCATTTAAGGGTTGTGGCCTGCTCAGCCTAATTGCAACAGGCCTGGAGAAGGTTTTGTCTAGATATGCCTGTCATTTAGGGTCATACTGTTCAGGGTCAGAAAACCCAAGAATCATGCAGACAAGCAAGCTTGACATCACGAGTTGGGTTCAGAGGGCACAGCTGACCGCATTGGGTTGTCGGCATCAGGAGCCAGATACAGTCCAACACTGAACATTTCCTAAGAAGAATGGCTTGGAAACCAATACACTCACATTCCAAGAGCAGAAGATTCCAGAAAGGAGGTTCTCCATGAACCAAGAACACCAGTCAGGCAGCTCGATAAAACCAAGATGAGCTCAAGTCAAATCGGTCACCTTAGATGTCAGGAGACGACTGTGTTCCTTCCAACTTTGCCAACAATCAACTTCTAGACTGGAGTAAAGGACCCAAATTCCACAAAACTTCCCAAGAGGTTCAGTGTGGCCCCCTCAACTGGGGTCTCTAGGAGTCTCAATGAGCGAGTATTTGCTATCAGCAAGTCAAGCCCCAGGAGGTACCAGGAGGTTCAGAGAAAGATGGCCAGTGTTCCTCCAGAGACCAGAGGCAAGAAATGCTTATGGTACTCAGGGGGACAGCCAAGTTGGGCCACTGCTCTAGATCCAGAGGCCAGGGCAGTGAGAGCTACCAAGTTAGGACCACAGGGAGGTTCTGCTCCCACCTCTGCCAAGTTCTTGAAACAGGAACTTGGATCTCCGGTGGGGGATATATAACAGGCTCCTCCTGGCAGGCAGGATTCATGTTGGATGAGCTGGGCTGATCCGTGTGGAAGCAGACTCCTTTACCTTTGGGGAGCCACCCACCACCATTCCTAGAGGACCATGGACTATTGTAGATGATTCAAAGGGGAAGAAAGGCAGCCTAAAGAGGGGCTGGGGGAAGGAGGAGCTGGTGGGTATAGGTAAATGGACCATCCAGGGAAGCGTTTGCAGAATTTGAAAGATGATTCTGAAGCCAGGTCCCATGCATGTCAGTAACAGCTAGCACATCTTTAGTTTTTCCCTCTGTCGTGGGCTGGTTAAGTGTTTAAGCACGCATCCAGTTTTTATGATGCAGTTAAAAACTTAGTTATAGAGGCGTTTTAGTGTGCAAAAGAGGTTACAAGGACTTCAGCATCCCGGTTGGGGGCCCAGCAGTTTCCAAAATGCTACTCATGGCAATGCAGAATGGGGCCAGGCAAGACATTTTCCCCAGCAGAGTTTTGGTACTAGATTTGAACCCAGGGTTGCTTAACCATTGAACCACACCCCCAGCCCTTTAGAGAAGGTCCTAAGCAAGTTAGGGCCTCGCCAAGTTGCTGAGGCTGGTTTTGAACTCATGATCCTCCTGCCTCAGCCTCCTGAGCCACTGGGCTCACAAGCATGTGCCATCACACCCAGCATGGGCCATCACACCTGTTTCACTTGCCCATGTTGAAGATGGAGTTGTGCTATTCTTATATCTACTAGAACTAGGCACACTTACCACCTATAGCCTCAAAATATAACCAGCTGATCAGTGGCCAGGTGGGATTTTCACGCCAGCCATCTCCGCCCCCAGCACTGAAGTCAAGCTGCCTCTAGCCAGCAGTGACGAGCTCTTAAGCACTAAGGTGATGTAAGATGCAGAGTGTTCACACGCAGGAGTACTTGTTCCCGTAGGATTATCTAACAGGAATCACCAGATGTTGAGACCGATAACATGTTTAAGCATATGCTAAGATAAAGGTAAGGCCTAGTGGACCTACTGGAGGACTGGCATGTCCCTGATTAACTAGGACGCTTCCTCATTTGTAGGTTCCAGTTTCTATGCAGCTTCTCAGAAAGTGCTAGTTTTCCCGTGCACACGTGGTCATGGTGGCTACTGGGATCTGTGCCTGCCCTGGGGTATTGTGGGTTATTCCTGCTAACCTTAACCAGGAGGTAGCCCAGTGTCTATCCAGCCACCTGAGAGACCATAGACAGAACATTAAGTAGGACCAGAACATACCTTAAAAACAAATGGGATGTTTTTCCACAAAATGGAAGGGTATTTGTCAAACTTTTGAGGTATATCTTCCTGCCCAGATGGGGAAAAGCCATCAGGTGGTTTTTCTTTATTCTCCCGGCTCTTAATGTTTCACGAGGCTGATCTTTGGATCAAAATTCTTCACGTGAGGCAAGGAGCCACTTTCAAACTCATTAGGCAGCCATAGTGCAGTTCAGCTTTATATAAACACAAACTAGGAAAATTCTAGAGAAAGAAGCCCAGGTCTCACTTGACTGAGCCAAGAGAGCAAGTCTGAGGAGCAAGCCACCTCCTGGGGCTTCCGTTCAATATGGAATCACCATTCGCACCTTGCAACCCCGGCAGTGCCCTTTGGTCTGTACGCACTATGAATTGCGCCTAGCTGGACCCAAGTTCATTATCAGCAGTATCTACTGTATACAGTTGAAAATGGATCCTGCAGGTAGGGAACAGCTGTTTGTACTTAGCAGTTAAGTATCCCAGCAAGGCCGGCGGCCTCTGCCAAAGGCATTGTTTTCTGCAAAGCATCCATCTCTCAAAGACTCCCTAAATCAGGGCCAGATGTCCACACGCAACTCACATTTCTCTGAAGATTCTACTTTCTGGAAAAAAAAATAAAATAGATAGACGAAGTAGGACGCGCACAGTGGCAGATGCAGCCCTGAGAAGATGGTGCAAGTTCTAGGGGTGCACTAGGAACAGCAGGGGGACACATTGGCATGGACCAAGTCAATCCAAACAAGCCTACAATACCTGATTTCATAGCTGTAGAATGGGAGTACCAAGATCAGCGATTGGGCCAATGGTTCTGAAGTTCTAGAGCCAGTACTGCGGTGTGTGCCCATCCTTGGGCTAGTTAGCCCTGAAGTGTCATTTCTTGCTCTTCACCCCCAGTAGTAGTAAGGCTTCCCATTTTTAGCTGGGTAGATTCGAGCACCCAGTAGGGTTCATATAGCCATGTATATTTTTTTGCTGAAGTTCTAGCAAATGGGACTGTGGTCGATGCAAGTTTAGGTCTTAAAGGGATACCTTCTTTTATTGAGCCCTTTTGCCATCCTATTAGCTAAGGCTCCAACCATTGTCTGGGTTTCGGCTATCTGGAAACTGTCCTTGGAATGGACACCTTCCCCAACAGGGTCCCTGCATCCTGGATCATCACGCCAGCCCCGAAATGGACTGCCTCCGGATTTTGAGCAAAGAAGTTTAGTTCAGGCTGCTATTCTTAGAGGTTTTCCAGTGATGACCAGCTAACAACTAATGTGAGGCGATTACCACCTCATTATTAAGTGCACTGGAAATAAAGAGTGCCTGTCATTAGAGATCCCCTTTGGGTCCTTTGTCAGCCACTTTCCACTAGACTGGGTGGAAGAGTGTTAAGAGGATCCTGTAATTCTGAGCACAGAGGGAAAATGGGGAGTTTGCCTGGACTCTCGAGTTCTAGCATGTCTTGGCTGGGCCATGCCTCAGTAGAGGGGGAAGACTCCTGGATTTTTACATACTCATTTAGAGGCTAGATAGGGAGGTACACAGTAAGTCCTGCTAGGAGTGCTCAAGTGGACAGCCATTGAGTACATGTGTGCTTAGGCAAGAGGGGCCTTTGTTTAGGTTCAAGAGCTCCGTAGGCAGGTGAGTCGTCTGGATGAACCCAAACCTTGCAACTGTTTCATGATGCTTGTCTGCTGGTGGAGCTCCCAACCATGCTGCAGGCTGACCCTCGACCAACTTCAGACTTGGTCACCAACAGTCCTCTAGTAGGAAATCCTTCAAATGACGTGCACCAGTGCTTTCCAGTGCACCAATGCTGGGAGTGGCATTTTTGAAGCCCATTTGCCAAGGGGGGCAAGGTATTAACAAAGAGGCATTGAGGGTTTCTTGGCCATGAGATGCCATTTGGGGGAACTAGCAGTGTTCTTCAAGGAACAGGGTGAAGTTAGGAGCCGAGCTACTGTGATTCCTGGTCAACCCCGAGTCTAAACAGACCACAGGGCTTTGAAGTCAAGGGAGAAGCAGGCCCACCATGAGGGCACTCAAGTGCAATTGGTTAGGGAATAAAAGGCTCAGGTGTCACTGTGGACTGCTCTTACTTTGGTCCTTGACACCCAACCTTGCTCCCCTCAACAGGCAGGCAGTTCATCAGACATTTGAGCAAACAGCTCCATGGGCCCCATTTCTCCATCTCTAATGTTTCCACCAGGAAGGAGCAGTGTGAAACCCAGGTAGGAGTTACAGAGCAGGTAGCGTGAGAGCCTGTTTCATGTCCTTTGTAGATGACCCATCTCAGTGACCACCCCCCATCTTATAGGGGATAGGCACTTGGGAGTTAATACCTTATCTGAACTCATGGGAGTCAAAGATTAAGATTTTCCATGTTATGGGAAAAAAAAGCCAAGCACTTCTCAACATTGAGATAACAGCCAATATAGAAAACTGATAAGGAGATTAGCTCATAGTTGTGCTCTTAATGAGGAGATACAAAATTCCTCAATACTTGAAAAAAAAATCTAAGATCAGAGACCATATAGTTGGTTTCATTCTAGGGATGCAAGGATGGTTCAACATCCAAGATTAATGTGATATAGCATATACGTAAAATCAGGGGGAGTCACATGAGCTCAGATGCAGAAGATGCTTTTGAAAAGATTTGACATCACTTCATAGAATAACTAAAGAAGCTAATATAGACAGATTATACCTCAACACAATAGACTATCCATCACAAATGGGAAACAAAGTATTTCCTGTGATTATGGAATGAATAGCATCTCCTTTCTTGTTCAGCACAGTACTCAAAGTTTTAGACAGTAACCTGGAAAGAAATAAAGGGATACAAACAGGAAAAGTCAAGTTATCCCTGCTTGTAGGTAGGATTCTATACTTGGACTCCAGAGGACTCCACCCAAGACTTCAAATTCAGCAGAGTAGCAAAAACTTAGGGATAAGCAACCACGGTGGTGAGAGGTCAGTACCATAGAAGTTATCAAGCACTGGAGGAAGAAACTCAAGACACCCCTAGGAGACAAGGCCTCCTGTCACAATTTGGGAGAAGCTCATTTCAATGTCTGTTGACAACTGTGGCCTAGAGACTGAATGGGATCTAGAGATCTAACATTCTACACTGAAAAGAAAAAATACCCAAATTCATGTGGAAGGCTAGAAGTTTCCCCCAAAATAATCCAAAGCAACCCTGAGCAGAAGAATACTAAAGGCATTGATACCCAATTTCAGATTGTACTACAGAGCCATAGCAACAAGACAGTATGGTATTGGCACAGAACCAGTCATGTAGACAAGTGGAGTATGTAGAGCACCTTAATAAACCCACACTTCTGTAGCCATCAACCCTCCACAAAGGTACCAAGACACACGTCAGAATGGCCTCTTCTAGTGACCTTAAAGCCCAATACAAAGATTGATGCTAGACTCTTTCCCAAACTAAACTCAAGGTGGATCAGAGACCTTGATGCAAGACCTGAGACTTTAGAACTACAGGAACACACCAAGATAGGCACAGGCAGCAATTTCTCAAACAGGATGAAGAATCAAAGATGGATTGAGGAGCTTCTGCACAGCCAGAGAGCGAGGAGAACATGAAGGATAGAAAAGTCTTTGCTAGCTATTCACCCCACAGAGGGTTCACGTCTAGAATATGCAAACAAGCAGTCCAGTCAGTAAGTAGGAAAGTGATCTGAACAGACTTCAGAAGTAGTTCGAGTGTCTAATGTGGAAAAGAATGCTCAGGTTTGACGAGGGAAATGCAAGTCAAAGTTACATTGAGATTCCATCTTATCCCAGTCAGAATGGCTGTTGTCAAGAGAATGCTCCACGGGGAAGAGGGGACCTTATATGCCACTGATGGGAATGTTAGCTAGCACAGCCTCTGGAAGACAGCAAGTTCTTCAAGTCGAGAGAGGTTGTATCATGATCCAGCTATTCTGTATCTGGGTATGTACTTAAAGTAAAGAAAGTTAGCATACAAGAGAGAGAGCCGTCTACCCATGTTTACCACGTCACTATTCACAATAGCTACATTGTAGAAATGGCCTAGGTGCTCGTTGATGGATAAGAAAATGTATGTGTGCATACACAAAATGGGATAGCCATAAAAAGTTAAGTGTCATTTGCAAAAAAGTGACTAGAACTAGGTCATGATGCTGAGCAAGAGAGAGGAGAACACCTGATACTTGTCTTTGGCTTATGTGGAAGAAACTGACCCAGTGTAGGAGGGGGGGCTGATGGGGAAGGAGACCAGGAGGTAAGGAGAGGCAGGAGTAGGTGTGATTGGCGTATGATATGCACGTCTATGGGGATGTCAGTGGACAGATAGCCAGGGGCTGGACATAACTCGATGATGGCACACTTGCCCAACATGCATGCGGTCCTGGTTCCCATTCCCAGCACTGGGGGAAAAGGCTCAGTTTTAAGAGGGGATGAGCAAGACTTCAGTACCAGAGAAGGGCAGCTATGGCAGGGCTAGCCTGGGGAATGGGGTTGAAGGTGGCCACTGGGGAGGCCCAGCTCACAGTCTTCTCACCCTTGGGCCCAAGTGCCTACTTGGATTAGTACCCAGGAGACCTGGGGGGAGAAGTTACAAGCAAGTGTTCAGTTTCTCCTTCTGCAGCAGCTTGGGGCTGGGAAATTGCTTCTCCCCTGCTGCCTTTCTATACCCACAGCTGTGACTCTGCTGTCAGTGCCTCGTCAACAGGTTAGAAATGAGGGTGTTTCCTGCAGGTGGCTGTGGGAAGGTCGCAGGTGTGTGCTCACCCCCCTGCACCTAGGCACCCACTGACCAGGAGGTGGCAGCCTCTGGGCTGACACAAGAGGTGCCTGTGGCCATCTGACCAGTTAGGGTGTCCGATACGAATACAGAGAGGGATGCAGAGCCCCCCATGTGCCATTTAGGCAGTGCCAGGGTCCTGCATATTGCGGAGGGAGAGGGGGTGGGACCATATGACTGTGGCTGTCCTTTTGTCCCAAGGTGAGCTGGGACAGTGGCTCACCCATGCTGTGGCTGCCTTCACCTATCCAGGATTAATGGTTTGCCTTGTTCTACTCCTGCATAGTCTCGCATGGCAGGCTAGGTGTGCAGGGGAAGGGTCAGTCTGTCCTGGCCTTCCAGTCTTTCCAGTAATACTGCCCAAGGCTTCAGCAGCAACAGAAGTCACTTGGATCAGTGAGCCAGCCCATTTCTTGTGTTCTCAGACAGCAGTTCTCTCCCTGCCAATAATTGTGTTGTAGCAATTTTAATCACCTCCTGGGTCTGCGGGAAGGGGTCCCAGCTATGAAGTCTATAGGCCACCCTGTGTTTGCATCATGGCCTAGTCTCTCCACTCAGCTCCCAACCAGCGATTCCACAGCAGAGCTTCAGCCTGCCCAGCAGTCTAGTGTACCTCCCACTCAGTTTCCTTCTCTTCAGGCCCACATCAAGCCTCGAGGCTCTCCCGGCCTCCTCCAGCATTTCCCCTGACATGTTAGTCTCTCAACAGGTCGAATTCTGTCCTAGGATCCAGATCAAGATGATCCTGGAGAACAAGACTCAGAGACCAGGCGTCTATAAAAGGCCACAGAGCAAGAGAATAGTTGAAGCCAGGTTTGGAATCTGGAGCCTGTGGTTCTCATTGCTGTAGTCAGAGTAGTTCTAACTTAACCTCAAGCCACAATATGATGTCCAGGCAAGAATTCAGTGCTATGCCCGACTAGACCTAGTCCTCTAGGTCCTGGGAAGCTTAAGTTCTAGAACCAGGAGATGTGGTCGTTCATGCAGAGTGGTAACTGGGGCTCTCATGTCAGCTTCTCCACTCCAGGTGCACAGGTGTGTCGAGACTTTTGTCTGTTGAGGCCTGTGCTGCTCAGGAGTCTGTCGAGTAGCCTTTGTCAGTGTGCTATCATCTCATGACCCACGAGTTCTGCAGAAGATGCCTGGCCCAGTCTTCACACTCTTCAGGGCCATAGAGGCAACCGAGTTTTAATCTGTTTGCAAGTCTGGAACTGGTATAGGCTTTTGGTGTTCTCATGTGGACTTTGTCATGAGTTTAATTTACTGACTTTTCTCCTGGTGTCCAGGACAGTTGGGCAGTTCAACCTTCAAGCATTTCCTGGCACATAATTGGGGAGCACCTAAAGTAACAGCGGTTCATGGGCAACTGTCTCTTGTTCTTTCCTAATCCTTTGTGAATGGGAAGCCTGCTTTAGGTTCTAGTTGACTCATTGCAGAAAGTGAAAGCCATCAAGATGTTTCCCAGAGAGGGTGCGCCTCTGAATGAGGACCCCACGGCGAGCATACATTCATGCCCAGTATCCAATCATCCCCCTTTAACTTCTCAAAGTTCTTTGTACTCCGAGACTCCAAGATTGGGGGAAAATTTACACCAACTTTGTCTTCAAAAGCCAGTTTTGAACAGAACTTTCTCCCTGATTCAACCCAGAATCAAGCAGCATAGACCCGTCACATTGGGAAGGGTCGGTAGAGCCAACCAGGAGCAGCAGTCAGCCCCGGGCAACTGGCATTCAGCTGGGAGAGGGAACTTGACTGCTTTGGGCTGTGCCTGTGGTCAGGACATCTAGGGACATTCCAGCAGCAGCTGAGATCCTTCATATTAGGTCTTTCTGGGTTGGAGGTGGAGTTGTCTGAGGAGCTCCCCTAGATACAGAAGGGCCTCACAGGGAGCAGCCCCTTGTGTCAGGAGGGACTTTGTTGGTTCATCTGGGTAGATGCCTGGAAAGGTGTTCACCCAGGACCTCAGACCCTCATGTTCCCTGAACATGCAGCACAGACTAGGGCACAAGTGGAGGTCAGCCTGGGCTAGAACTGGAAGCTGCCTCCATAAGCAACCCTAAGCTGATACAAAAGTGAATCCCACCAGCAAGCACAGAGGGTTAGCCTTTGCAAGAAAAGCTGGGGAGTTTTAACTAAGGATGACTTGCCTTTATGTTAAGCTTAGGAGAAATTGATATTCCCGAATTGGTGTCTAAACCTAGAGCCAACTCCAATAACCAAGGTCTAATGCTCCCTCGGGTCGAAAGAGCATGAAAATTTTTCTACTTCTTGAGGGACTACATCTGATCAGAGATCAGGTTAGAGGATCACACGTGGCCAACATTCCTCAGACTGTTCAGGATGAAGCGGTAGAAAGTTCCCTTAAAAATCAATATTCCCCCTGATTCTGCAATCTGTATTTGGGGTAAAAATTGGGAGTTCATAACCCACTTCAATCTAATGTATGAAATATGATATGTCAAGAGCTTTGTAATGTTGTGAACAACCAATAAAAAAAAATATGGTCTTGGTCAAGTCTTTACATAAGACTTGAAAACTAAGAACTTTAGTTGTAGGCAACTCCAAATTATTTGTCCAACAGAATTTGAATTTAGTCTGGTTTATAAACCTGGTAAGTTTGTGTTGCTCTTTCCTGTGATCAAAATGTTAACAGATGTTAGTAAGGCAAGACAGACTTCTTAAGTATTTAAGATGCAGGGCCCTTTGCTTTCTGGACCTTGAGTACGGCAATATTTAAGTCGTTTCTGTGCCAAAGTGAAAATCCTGGAGTATTGACTATGCGTTTGAATCATTTCCATTTCTGTGGGCGATTTGAAAACAATTCAGAAATAAGGCAAGTGTAGATTAGATGTTTATAATTATAGAAAACATCTGAATCTTCATAAGTAAATATTAATTGCCAAGTTCAAGTACTCTTGGGTTCAAATCTAAAAAGTTTGACTGTTCTGTAAGTTATGTAACACATACCACAAAGATGTGATGTTTGACCACTTCTAGGTATGTTCTCTAGAAGAGAACATGTAGAGTACATTATCTAACATAGGCCAATAGTTTGAAGGATGAGCTATGGAAGATAAAATAGGACCCCAAATCATGTTTAATACTCAGATACTCATACACAAGCTGTTGCACTATTTGAGTTGTAATGAGTGGTCACCATCTTAGATGGTAGTTTGGGGGAAGCCTTTGCTTTTCCATGAAGGTCCATTTGTAAGTTATTCCAGGTACAGTTGGTAGCCCATCAGTCTAGCCTGTCCACGTGTATCAGCACCAACAGCTCGAGAGATCTGGGGGCGGGTGGGGGGGTTGCTCACTTCTCTGCCTAAGTGGGCTGCCCTTTCCCATCTTGCTATGGCCTAGATCACATTCCAGAGTCATTAAAATCATTTCCTACAGGGAAACCTTGCTAAGATTCAGAAACAATTCTGGGCATTGTCACACTTCATCATATCCCCTTCAAGACTCTTGTGTTAAGCAATGCCACAATGTTCAGGTGAAGAGATTGGGTTATGAGCTCACTTCAGTGGATTCATCCATTTGAATGGACTAACTGAGATCTTTGAACAGGCCAGTTGTAGAGTTGACCTCCAAGTTGTTCTTGTCAAGTACTTTGATAAGACAGAAAGCTGGTTAACATTCCCACGAGGCAAACTGGAAGAGTTGTGTGTCAATCCTACCGAAAAGTGATCGACTCCGGAAAAGCGTCCCTGTGCATCATCACCCGATTCAGAGATCATGTCCTTCTAGGAGGCCCAAGCCTCTGTCTCCTTTGTAATCACACAACGGCTGATTCATGTGACATCTAACTTGGCCTTCTCATGAACTAGACTTTCTCCTACTGGGGAACCATCAAGCATTCCCAAATAAGAAAGTCAAGCCCCTTACCATCAAGGGAGTTACAAGGAGGAACAATAACAGGGTCATTCCACACTATCCTTTGTCCCCCTCTGTGCCATCCCGTTATCGGAGGCCTGTGTGCAAGGAACTCCATGGACCTCCTGGAGGAGGCTGCACCCCTTTCCCTAGGTGATGGGTTTTGCCCACCGGGGGGCTATGTGGGTCATTTCAGCTCCCAGGAGGACAGTTTTCCCTGGACACTCTTGCTCTTGGCTTGTGTGGGAGAAGGGGGCAGTGCCACCTAGGAATCAACACAGGCAGCATTGATGAAGACCCTGGACTCAGAACACTGCTGGCCTCGGATCGAGTGGCGATTCCGCCATCACAGGCTTCCAGGGGGGCGGAAGCTCAAGCTCATCTCCTCCACTATAAAATAGAGGTGCTGACACTGACCTAGGTCTCGGATTAGATGAGACCTGCTCCTAGGTACCCAACATGCAGTCGTGGTGGTCTTCACCACAGGGGTAGGCTGCATGGGTCTAGTGAGACCTGTCAGAATGGTCTTGAGCCCAAGCCATCTCAGGTTTACAAAAGCTCATTAGTCACTGTAGAGTATGCTCTTATTTCCTAATGAAGCTTAGAGTCAAGTTTTAACTCTTGAAGATCTGGGTTTATTGTGCGCTATACACCCTGTTGGCCCATCTTGCTTGGCTTATTTTTACCTTTACTCTAAATACCAGTTTGAATCCGAGGCCTGCAAGCACTTCTAATTCATCTCTGCAGAAGCGTCCTGAAGTACCCAAACATATTTCCAGTTTCTAGACTCAGGCAGGTGTGGCCGACAGCACCAGCCTGGTGAACATCCTCCCATGACCTTCTCCACTATTGCAAGGCAGAAGAAACACCCCTAGTTTGGCTTCATCAGGAAAAATTTAACGTTTGGAAACTCCAAGCTCAGCAGCGGTTTTCTAGGGACAGTTGGTCACTAGAACCCGTTTAGTATCTACCACAATTAAACCTCAGCCCGAGCACAAAGAAATGGTGTGAAGATAGAGAATCGAAAAAATAGCCTAGAGATCCAAGGCCAGTCTTGTTATATAGGATCTCGGGAGACTGACTGCCTTCAGAGCATGTGTCACCATCTATAAGGATGATCCTAGCCCAGGTCAGCCTCAGAAGGACTTCTCTGAGGAGCTAGAACAGTCTAGAGACCTGCAGGTAGGCCTCAGCAAGTCCCTCCCACAGGGCAAATGAAGAGGGTTGAGAAACCTCGATCTACCCAACTGGATAGAAGTTGTATCTTAAGATTTAAGATAGAGAACAGATGTGAGGCTGTAGAACCATCAAGAGAAAGCGATTATGGGGCTGGGGATGTGGCTCAAGCGGTAGCGCGCTCGCCTGGCATGCGTGCAGCCCGGGTTCGATCCTCACCACCACATACCAACAAAGATGTTGTGTCTGCCGAGAATTAAAAATAAATATTAAAAATTCTCTCTCTCTCTCTCTCTCTCTCTCTCTCTCTCTCTCTCCCTCCTCTATCACTCTCTCTTTAAAAAAAAAAAAAGAGAAAGTGATTATGACAATGTGGTTTCCGTTTTGATAAGACTAAGGAATGCTCGGGTTTTACAGGGGGCTCCCGGGGACTGGGCCCAAGGAACCCAGCCTCCCCTACCTCCACTGTTTCAGGAGAGGCTCAGCAGGACTCGGATTTGAGTCGGGCTGTTCTCAGACCGTCATCCTGGTGGGCTGAAAGTAAGGGTGTCCATTACTGGAGGCCTCCCTGGCCATCACTGGCACGCCTAGTCGCTGACCAGGGGAGCCCATGTTAGTAGAGCTGGTTCCGAGTGTAGGTCAAACCCTTGAAGTGGGCCAAGTTAGGGCTTGGGAGTGGGGGCCGACACCCCATCCCCAGATCCAGCATGGCTCCAGCAGCCCGTGGGCAACCCATTCCTGCGTGAGCCGCTGTTGGTTTCCAGCAACTTCATTGACCAACTCGGTGCTGGCAACTCCGAGATGTTCTGTCCACACCCCATTTCTCTGGGCTCACAGCCTTTCTGTCCAGTCTCTACTGTGGCCACAAGGGCCTGCTTCCAGTTGTCTTCTGGAATGCTCCCTTCTCCACGAGGAGACTCAACCCTGCCTGCTCATTCCCAGTTCAGTGTCCACCTGGGAGTTGTCTGGTGTCTCAGGCCAGAGCCCACGCACTCAGACCCCGAGTACACTCGTCTCTCAAGGGACTATCACCCATCAGGTAGGGCGGGCATAGCAATGCTACCACGACAAGTTGTATGACAGGAGCCAAGGTCCAGGTTCTAATCAGTTGTTACTCTTCCAATGTCCTAGGACGGTCACTGCAGAGCAATAGCTGAGGGTCTCTACACAGCTGTGTGGTTCTGGATAGGTGTGGGAAAGACGACCAAGGCTTCCTATACTGCCAGACTCCAAGTCTGGGACCAGTATGCAGTCCCATCAACTAGGGACTATGGATTGACATTCATTTTCTCTCAGGGCCCCAAGGAAGGTAGGTGACTGAGACAAGTGTCATAAGGCAAAGCAGCACATGATGGGTCAACTCAAGCCTTTGATATGCCATTCAGCCTTGGATGGCTTGTCCCTTAAGATCAGTGACTACTCAAGTTAGCTTATCAGAGCCAGGAATCTCATCCTCCCCAGAGACTCTGCTAGCACAGTGGGCCAGGAAGTAGAATATAGAGCAATAGTGTCGCGCCAGTCAGAGCTTGAGCTTGGCGTGGGTCAATACCTCAATCCCCAGCCTCCAATTCGTCATTCCAGCAGTTCCAATGCTAAGGTCCTCCTGTTTGAGCTGCTGTAGGATCTTGAGACCTTTCATTAAGCCACTCCCACTGGGAGCATTCGAGCCCATGACCTGCTCCCCAGAGCAGCTTTTTAACCACATTGTTCCATTCACCATGGGGGAGGCCCAAGACCCTGAAAGGGACATGCCTTCAGAGGTCTGAGAACTGACAAGCTCAAGTCTGACTCAAGAAGGTCGAGCTCTTGGCAGCGGAAGAAAGAGGTCTGAGGACTAGAGGGAGAAAGGGAGCCATGTCCTTGGAAGGATCTCAGGAGGGGTCCATCTGAGCCCTGGGGCTTAGTGTTCCCAGTTGAAGTCCACAAATTCCTCGCAACCACAGTGAGGACGTTCTGTATAAGAGAAGTCCCTTCAGTGTCCCAGCACAGGTCCATCTACCCCATTCCCCTTCACAACCATGACCCTGGTACCTCACACTGGGTGCCCACTCCAGCCTCACTTTGTAGGTTGCCTTAGTCAGCCTTTTCATCACCGTGACTGAAACCCAAGGCAAGAACTTAGGATTTAGGGTGACTAGTGGCTTCAAAGGCCTCAGGCAATGCTTAGACGAGTCCCTTGATTGGAGCCTCAGGTGAGGCAGAACATGGTGGCAGGTGTGGAGGAGGAGAGGCCCTCACTGCAGAAGCAGAGGCCAATCAGGAACAGTACAAAGGCACACCTTCAAAGGCCCATTTCCTCTAGCCACATGGCCTGCCTACAGTTACCACCCGGACAGTAATCCTCAAGTTATTCATTGGTTCAGTGGATTAGTCTACCGATTAGGTTACAGCTCTCATGGTCACTTGGCCTGTGAACATCAATTGCCCCCCATGAAGTTTTTTGGGGGGCAACACCTTACATCCAAAACCATAACAGGTCCTTATCAACTTCCTTTGTCTTTAGATATAGGAGACCAAGTCCTGATGTTCTCTTCTAGGTTCTTAGTGACACCTAAGAAATGCTATCAGATGCTGGCTCCTGAGTCTTGGAGTTACCCTTAGTTGTGTTTAGTAGCTAGTTAGCCAGTGACAACAGCCAGGCATCACACTGGTATGTGCCCCTAACTTGGCCCTCACTCAGCCCTGGCCTGGGAGACCCCCTCTGGCTCAAGGCATCCCGAGTCTCCTAATAAGCCGTTTGCCTTCATGGTCTCTGTTTCCTCTTTGAAGTTTAGCCTTCTCTGTCTTTCAAAAAACAGGAACCTGTCCTCTTGTCAGCATGACTTCCACTAATGCCAATGTTCTGCCTTTTTTTTTTTAACTCCCCTTTGACAGAGAGAATACAGTCAATTTATCTCAGAACACTAGTGTCCCCATAAAGATGGCATTGGAAGCTCAAGGGACCTCTGGTTCTTCCCAGAGGCTGAGGCTTTGTGCCATTGGTTGGACCCTGGGATTACCGAGAAACTCAGATGGTCATTCCCCTTACATTTCACGACAGGATCTCCCCGGTTCTGGGGCAAGCTCCGAGGTGGCCTTTCCCAAAGGCCCCATTGGGTCAAGCAGAGTAGGAGACTTGAATCGGCAATGGCGTTGGAGATGCGTCAACCATGACAAAAATCCAGAAACAGACCACAGCGTCCGTGGGTGCCCACAGCCACCACATGGTCAACACTGCCCTTGAAATCTTTCTCCAGAGGCCTCTGCATTCAAGGCTATGTTTGCAGGCCTCTGCCCACAGCTAGTGACCCTCTGGGGGCAGGGAGAGGTGACAGGAAGTGACGGTCAGTTGTATTCAACTGCGTACACCCCTTTTACTTTCTTAAGTCCAGGGAGACCCGCTCTGGCCAACATGGCCTCGCCACCAGGATACTTTTCCCTTGAGCCTTTGTTGGCTCTCCAGCAAGATGGACAGGTTGGCTCCACTGGCACTGCTCAGAATCCTGCTCTACCTGGACACAGAATTATGGGAAGGGCAGCCCGTGGACAGTTTCTTAGTCATTAGCACACTCCCCCTTTCAATAAGGGCTTGGGATAGTTAACACCAAGAGAAGGGTCAGAACAGTGGCAGAAGTTTTCAACTGTCACCAAGCCTGGCCCTCAGAAGGGCCAGGCAGCCACAAGAACTAGGAAGTTTGACCCAATACTACTAGAGCTCGACTTCCCTTTTCAGCGATGCCTTTTTTCCAGGTTCCAGATTCAGCTCTAGGACATCAGGCTTTGCCAGGTCCATTTTCTCATCTTTGATTGTTGACCCAGTTAAAGGGTTCTGCACATTTTCCAACATATTCCTCAACTTGAGCCTCAGGAGGGCCACGTGTTCCCATGGGCAGGGTTGTGCATCCTGGCCTGGTGGAGTTGGTGCACCAAGGTGACACCTCATGGCAAGTACTTGAGGGCACTAGGCATTGCTGGTGACCTGATCACAAGCACTTGAACCAAGTGGTATCAGACTGGATTCCCTTCTGCCTCTGGGCACCAAGTATTGAAGGGGGTGATGCCCAGACTCTGCAGCTATCTCGTTTCTGCTTTAGGTTCTGTTCACCCTTTGGATTTGGTTATTCAAGTGCCTGGTGAGCTACGAGGCCAACAGCACCAGTAAAGGTTCAGTCTATCAGTGGCTTAGGTCTGCAAGCATGAGCTCCCAGCCTAACCCTGCAGGCTCATCTTCAGACACCACTCCCCCAAGCTGCCTTTAAGCCTACAAACGGAAGAGGTTAGAAGGCAGAGGTCAGCGATAAGCTTTGTGTTGTCCTAGGAAGGTTCTAGAATGCCAGGGCAGCATTTTAGGAAACCATCTCAACTCCCAGAAACACCTGAGCCAAAGGAACATTTCTGCAAATGAAACCATTCAAGCATAGCTGGATGATGTGGGTGGCGGAGCATGAACTAATGGAGTCACGTCCCCAGGAATTATTTATTCAGGCACTCAAGAACCAACTCGTTCTGTTCAATATTTGGTCAGCGATTTGGATAGAGACACAGGTCTCATCAATAATGGTGCAGTTACTAAGAGACTTTGACAGTTGTTTCAGTCCAATCTGCTAATATTTGACTCCCCCCACAACCAAGATAAATTTAATGTTCGATCAAAATGCAAGTCTAAGAAGATCTTAGCAGAAGAGACTTAAAATTTCAAGTCGCAAAGGATACCATTTGGCCAGAAAGGCTGATGCAAACACTGACTGCCTAGACAAAGTCAGGGCCTCAAAACAATAAGCAAGAGGAAGAATAAGCATGCTAGGCCAGGGGACCCTTCATCTCCCCGCTACCAGAACCCCGCCACTGTTTGATCAGGACATTTCCTCAGTCTGTGCAGTCACCAGCTCTTCATCCAGACCGGCAGGCATTGAAAGCCGGATGTCCACAGGAGCAGCACAACATTGAAACCCAAGTTGGGGGTCCCCTTTTCCTTTTTTCCTCCCTAGGCAGCTTTGTGAACTTTGTAGAGCAGGCATTACTACCTTCTGCCTCCCGGTGTCAAGACAGAGCAGCCTGTTGTCCGTACTTGGTGCCAGGGGTGCATTGAGCCAGCACTTCAGACTACAATCGGGTGCCCAGCAGTGGAGGCCCCAGCTTGCAGCTCCCCAGAATGTCCTTTCCACCCTGTGTCCAGGCTGCAGTCAGTGGTCAGGCTTTAAGTCATGCATTTGTATTGACCGAGAACAGTTTCCAAGCAGCATGTGATCCTAGAATGGAAAAAAGCCATGTTTAGTTTAAGTACCATGGGCACTCTTGGTCACTGGGGTCACCACTCTCACATTGAGACTGTATACAAGGCCACCAAGTCTGCCCAAGACCAGAGATTGTGCCTTGTTAGTGGTTAGGTGATCACATATTGCCAAGATTGAGTAATTGTCTAGTGTCATAAGACTCAGGTGGCATGGTGAAATGGCTTTTCATGTCATCGTAGCCTTGAAGGCAGGAAACACGAAGGTAGAGACACTTTGATTTCTTACCAAAAGGGGCAGTAGGCCTCTGGTGTCAGGTCAACAGTCATGATTTATGACTACAGGGTCAGAGTTCTGATGAGTTATGAGACTGGAGGTCGTCTATGCCCTTAACTGATTCAAAAAATGCCCCCATTTGACAGAGTCAAGAATGGCCAGGAAAGTGGTTCAAGATCATGTAGAGGCAAGACGAATACCCAGGCTCAGTTCCTAGCAGGCATTAAGAACAGCATCTCATTGCTATGGAGACGAGCATGTGGTACCTGGACCAGTGCTCCAGGGCTAGAGAGACCAGCACTACCAAGTGCTGAGCCTCTGTCTGGTGCCATTGATGTGTCATCCCCAGGAAGCTGTTTTCAGCCAAGCAGTGGCCCTAGGTGAAGTCTGATTAGACTGACATCTTGTTTTCTGGTCTTCACCAGCTCTCTGGAGGCTTCCCATCCCCAGCCCCTGTTGCATTATCAGCTTTGGATGGTTGGGTTGATATTAAGGGCTCTAATAAGGCTCCCTAAGTGGCAGCAAGCTGTAAACATTCCCACTTTTGCCATTTGATTAGCCAGTTGGGAAAATGCCTGAAGGTGGTCCTCGGTAAGGGGCAAAGCCATGACTTAAGCCCTGACTACTGACTGCAGCCTGGACACAGGGTGGAAAAGACATTCCGGGGAGCTGTAAGCTCAGTGATGTCCTCACAGAGTTGCAGGCAAGGGTGCTACAGAGAGCTGTTGAAAAGCGGGCAGAGACCCTCCCCCACAGTCCCCAAGTAGAGTTATATAAACACCTGGCAACAGGTCTCTGCAGCATCTCATGTGCCATCTGCCTGGGTGGCTGTGTGCATGGGGTCTGATAGACACATACAGCAGGGATGCACTAATAATGCAGATAATTTAATCGCCTCTGAGTGCGAGCAGATATAAAGCCCTTGTGCAAATCCTGCCCCACATTCCAGAGCCACAGTTTTAATACTCTGGCTATAAACCATCCGAGTATCTTCCCTTTTAGTAGGTTGCTGTTTCTGAGTGCACATCTGTTAAGGGCTAGGGTGCAGCAAAGATGCCCAGGAAGAACGAGGATTAGCTGCCCGTTGGACATGAGCCCAGGACACTAAGACCTGGGCCTTAAAGGCTCAAAGGAGGATTCGGTAAGGCCAGCCACTGAAGTTCAAGTTCAGGCAATCACCACAAGTTCAAGCATTTTCAAAGTAAAATTACATCAATACCAAGATTCTGGTTCCTTTGCCTCCTTGGCAAGCCCAACTTATACAGACATCTTGCAATTAACCCAACTTATGCAGATATCTTGCAAGGAACGCTGCTTAGAGACATTTGTGCCTGATTTAGAACTAAATTTGAGGACATTGACAGGACAAAGACTGTATTACGACAATTAACACTTGCCCATAGGGTATGATTGGGTTCAAGGGCTCCTGGTGCCTTGGTTTCAAATCCCCTGGACAATTTCCTGGTTATGTTCTGTCTTTGGCTGCAATGACTATGGTGCTACTTAGTAGAGAATGTGTGTCCTTTTCAGAAGACTCTTTGGCAACACCAATATGGAACCTTCTTGAAGCCAGCACAAGTCCCTTCTGGAGATCTATACCATAGAGGCGCCAGTTCCTTAGAATATGTGTACAACAAGGTTTAGGGGCCAAAAGTCCAAGCAAAAGCAGACTGACCTTGGTTTTCTAGTAGGCGAGTTAAAGGCCATTGCATCCTAGTCAGCCGAGCTATCACAGGTCAGCTTAGTTTCCGTTATTAGGAAAGCCACCCAAGTATGTTGTCTACAAAATGACAAGTCACAGGTGTGACATAACATTCTGACAGTGATCCAGAAAAAGCAGGGATAGCTAGTTTACGTCAGACAAGTCCAATTGCAAAGGAAAGCTTGACTTTAGTGAATAATGGAACAATGGGGACAGTCCTCCATGAGAATTAACCCTTCACCTCTATGTGTCCTCTAGTCAAAGCATCGAGGGACCAGGCAGAAGCTGATGGAAGAGATACATGGTTTGATACATGGACAGCCTTCTATTTGCTGTTGGCAGACTCACAAGTGAGCCCACAAGGACAGTCGAGTGGAGCAGTCAACTTCATCTGGAGAAGACTCGCAGTTCGTTCTGCATAGTGCACATTCAAGTTCACCTGGGATAATTGCCAAGGTAGACCATATATTGCTCCATAGGATGGCCAGGCCCACAGAAAGCAGCAGATGCCTTCTTGATGGCATTCATATGGGACACGAAACGTTGCTGCCCCCCACCCTGAGCATATGCCCAGGGTTTGTGTCTTCACAAAGCATCTGTTAGGACTTTAGGTATGATGCTCCCCAAACTGGGGCACAAGTTAGGGTTCTCAAGATGAATGTCCACATCTAGTCATTCCCCTTGAGGAACATGGCCAGCTACATTGCCTGTTACATGGAAGGACCCCTGCTCCTGAGCTTGCACTGTATAGACACTTACAGGGATGACAGTGTTAAGTATCTTCCCGACCACTCCTCAGGAGATGCTAGGTACAAGCCACCCACATACTTAGGACTCCTGGAGCTGAAACTGCCTGGATCCCACAGGCTAACCAAGCCATGTCCTGTACCACATGACCTCACCCTCCAGACTCAGACAGCCATGGCCCAATCCAGAGGAATAACCCTGGCACAGAGGAAGGTGCTGGACCAAGTTCAACGTGTGTGAATAAAACACAAGGCATCTCAAGGATAGAGGTTGAAAGCTTTTTTTCACTTAGAACAAGCTCAAGGGATTCAAGCCCTGGGGATTCCAGGAAGCCAGGCCTGTGTCAAGCTGCTTGACTGGGGTCCAGTTCTTCCAGGACCCTCGACACAATCCCTTCTACTTGCAATTTTGTGCTTAGGTCCGTCCATAAAGGAGCCCATTAGCACACTTCTGTCATGTTCCACTCCCCTTAACTACAAGGTTCTGCCATGTTAGGAACATGGAGGACACAGCCACCTTCCACCCTGTCAACCAGAGTCAAGCAGGATGCAGGTGGAGGTTAAAAATACATGAAGAGACTATTCACATTATTGGTTGCAAATTGCATTTTTGCAGCAATTTGGAATCTCAATGGGGAGAGTCAAGCACCTTGACAGATTGAGATTCGTCAACCTGGCATGACTAGGAGATGTGAGCGGCACTTCATTCTGGTTCTGCCACTTCACCTGGGTTTCCCACCTCTGCAATATGCATGCAGTGTGGACCCTATGGTTCACTGGGAGATTCAGATATCATTTACATGATATCATGCTAAAGTCACTCAAGACCTTCCCAGGTGCCACTTCGGAGTGCCACCATTTCACGTTCAGTTCCTTTAGAGGGTGCGCCTCACCTAGGATGCAGCCTGTGTTTCGATATATTCTGCAACTACATTGGTTTGACTGTGTGGAAGAGTGAACATGCCCTCATGCACCCACCCCCTAGAATGTGAAGGTCTTCAGTCCACTTCAATCTAAAGCAGATCTGTTTTATGTCAGCAGAGGATAGTCACGGGACCTGGGCCAAGTTGGCAGATGGGGAAGTACAAAGCAATTTCAGGCCAACTCTGACAATTGAGATCATCTCAGTCTAGACCCCAAGAAAATACAATGGATTAGCATTAGCCCTCCCACGAGTCTATCCTAGGGTCAGGCACATTCATATAATCGCCTTCCTACCAGCTTGCCATTGCACAGGTGAGGCTAGGTCTAGGGTCATGGAGTTACAGTGAAGACCAGTCTGACCCAGAATGGTGACCACAGTGGGCTACTTTGGGAGTCCTCCAAACAGAGGACTTTGTGCCTTTGCCTTTCTGTAGCACGATTCCAGAGTTCCCTCCTGAGGGAAGCCAGAGGCACCGACAGTGTTCTCACGTCCAAGTTCAAAGCCCGGACACTCAGAACCTGTGTCTTGGGAAACCACGTCTACAACAGAACTCATGGTGGAAAGAGGCTTTAAGACCACAGTCAATGTGAAATTGTGGCAGCAGGAAGTCCCTTTTGAGGGCACATTAGGTAGCCAAGAAGCCGTGAAGAACTTTCGTAGCTCAGCATCTCACGGAGTGAAACAAAGCCTGGTGTCCGACTCCAGGTCAATCTCAGCTCCGCCCACAAGACTGGCTTTGCTGTGAGGTGCTTTGAATACTGGTCGTTTCAACAAGAAGTAGGGGCACAAGTCAAGATCCTTATTCATCTTTTGAGCAAAAAGGAATTGATCCCCAGTCTCCCTACAAGGGCCATTTCTTGCAGTTTCTCGGAAAGAATGCAATTGGTTTAGCATTCAGAATGTAGACTTCGAGGTCAGGGGTGGTAAGCCAAACTATGTGTTCAGAAACTTCAAATGGTTTACCATTACATCATGGGGTCTTATGGCTTAGCATGGATATAGACACATACTGGTGTGTTTAGTCATGCTGAGACCAAGAATGTAACTTAAGGTATAGTGGTGTTCCCAGTGAATTCAAGTGTTTAGCCAAGCTCTACCCAAGAGATTGGGTAAGCTTTGAGACTTGTCACTGACATGTTGCGAGTTATATTCAGTGAATAGGTGTATCTCGTCTTCCCTTCTATGTTGGGTCTCCAAAGCTAATGGGGACCTTGCGGTGGACTGTGTATAACACAAGGACTTGTAGGTCACAGAGCACATCTGACTAGATGGATTGTCCTGTTGTCCATAAAAAGCGAAATTCTAAGCAGCCATAGTGGGTGGCCTCTGATGGTCCTCAGCTTCTAGAGGAGCTGTCGAGATCGAGTCCCAGAGTCATGCTGGGATAATTCTCACTTGCATAAGTGAGTCCTACTTGGGCAGTGCTAGTGGCTGCAGGCTCACCCATAAGGGAAGTTGAGGATGGGGTCTAGGGAGCACATTCAAGCCAACATTGGGTTCAGAGCTTTTTGATTTTGATGTTCTCTATGTTGGAAGAGCTGACCATTGGGTATATGGACAGGTCCACAGGTACAGGACTCTGCCTACATGGCCAGCGCTAGAAGCCAAGGAGTGTCCGCAGGCTTCTGCCTGTATTCACATTTGGCCTGGAGCAGCAGTCTGGGCCCTTCACGTGCGGTTTATGGAAACTCGAGTTTCCTAGTACCTGTTGGACAGTCCTGGCAGCACAGTTGGCCCTCCCACTGTCTCAGGTATTTGAGCCATGCTTCAAGTAGTTGTGTGTCTACTATCCAGCCCCCTCCTGGTCTGCTCTCATCCCTTACCTGCCTGAGTTTAAGGTCCCAGCAACAGAGCTTGGTGTCAGATGCAACTTAGTGCTGCCCTCCCTCCCCTAGATTTGTCCGATCACCTGGAGGACAGAAGGACAAGCTGGGAGTAGGACAGCAGTCATTCCAGATTTGACGTTTCAAGGACAAGCAGGTTACTGGACATTTTTGCTCCAGGTTGAAGACTTGGGGCATGTAGAAGTGCTTCGCCTGCCATCATGGTAGGCTATGAAGTCTCTATGTTTAGAGGTCTCCCTTCAGAGCCTCATTCAACTTTTTTAAGCCCTCAGTGAGTGGCTCCCCTTACAAGGGCACCACCTATTTCCCAGTGAACATCTTTATTTCCCTTTAGGTAGCTTTTTATTGGGTACAAAGCTATAGTGAGAAGTTATAGCCCAATTCACAAGTGCTCTTTGAGAACGACCTTCAGCACTTGCAAATGGAGTCCAGACCCCAGGAAGCGTTGGGGGTGTCAGTTTGCTTCCTTTACAAGCACAAACTGATGGTATTTGAAAGCCTGAGGATCCTTCCATGAAAGTAAAATCTCAGGCCAACTTAAGACTCAGTCATGGGAATCGATTTTCAAGTCTTCAAATCTAGCTAGCACCTACTCAGTAGGTGTCAATGGCCCATGCAGGATTGGGTGGATTGAGTGGTTCATGGCCCTAGTCCCTGCAGAACCCCGTCTAATTACAGGCAGCCACATGTACAAGAGATTAGGCGACAGAATAACCTGAATCTCCAAGATAGACGGTCAGCCCAGAGTCACCTGGTTAAGAGCCTCAAATTCTCACTTGCATCTACCCAGTGTCCCCCCTCTCCACGGTCCTTTGCTTCAACAAGCCTTAGAGTGTGAGCAGCACTTGCATTAGTACCTTTGACTATTGGAAGGTGGGGCTACAGGAGAGGTTTGTGGTAACCTGAGATGGACCCAATGCCCTCTACCACAAGTTATCACTCGGGTGCCAATGGTGACGTTTAAGCAGTGTTGAGGCACGATTGTCCAACCCTTTAAGTTTATACCACTAACCTAGAAGTCAACCTCTTGCTAGTGTAATTCCCCCCTCCCCACAAGGCTAACAGCCCGGTGGACAGTGCCACCCACTCCAGCCCAGACATCCCTAGATTCCAACCTCTAAGGAAAGTGGAGGCTCAGCAACATTTGCAGATGCCCATTTGCTGGCCTGTATCCCAGATGGGGAGGTTGAGAAATGCCTCTACAGCAGAGACTGTCATACACAGTATACCATAGCGAGGTGGAGAACTTGGGTGTGCCAGGTGCTCGAGGGAAGCCCATGTTGGGGCTCATGTGCTCATTTCCCCTTCTTTCCTCAAAGGAAGCAACTGTCAACAATTGGTGTCAGGGCATCCAGACTCTCTAGTCCCTGGGGGAAGGGTAGCCAAAGACAGTCACATGTACACAATTGTTAGACTTGTAACTGACACTAGCCTAGCCGTTCAGTTGAGGGGAGAGTAAAGTTCCCCCTAAACAGAAATTCCAAGCCCATGTCACCCAGTATTCACTTGAGTGGACCATGTCCACCTCCATTCTTTAGGATGGTGGAGGGTCAACCCAAGACACATAAGGCCTACAAGGTGTGTTTTTAGGAGCCACCATGTGGGTCCACTAAGCAGGGCCTTTGTGTTTTATGAGCAAAAATAAAATGGCAAAATCCTTATGATTTGCCAAGTTCCTTAGTTCAATTGCTCCAGAGCTATCTCCTCCTCCCTCCTGGGGCTGGGATGAAGGCGAGCTTTTTGGTTAGGAAACTGTTCCATTTCCTCTGTAGCTGATTTTAAGAGAAGAGACTCCAACTAACCCAGAGTCCAAGATGGGTTGGCGGGTCAGGGAAGGCCCCCATTTGTTGGCCCATCTGTTGTGCAGGCCATCTGTCCCCATTAACTTGCGGGGATTTATGGTTTTTAATCTCTTCCACATACGTGGTATATTCCACTCCACGGTTTTTGTAGCCCACGTATTTTCATGTTCTGTTTGCCTGAGTTATGACCCAGCACACGTACATACTGCAGTACTCCCTCTTGCTCCCCCTAACAAGCAAACAAGCTTTTCCCTCTAAACACCAAGTGGTGCCAGGATCCAAATCCGGCATCAACCCAATGAAGGTTGCTGGAGCCAAGTGAAATCTGACCTGAGGTCTGCACACCTACCCCTAGAAGGGACCTCAGGGAAAATAAGGTCCACCACGCACATTTCAGAAGGAAGCCAGCAGGATGGCTCTTCAACCCCAAAGCTATCTAATCTGAAGTACCAACTGGGAGCCTTTTTTGGGTCTGATTGGCAGTTCTTGGGAAGATGCTACAGCCAGACCCATCTTCCCCAGACCTCTATTTCACTACCTTGAGTTTCTAGCTAGTGTTTTTAAGACTCGACTTTAAGAATCAAGGTTTACTCCTTTACGAGCATCTAGTGAACTTCTGAGGGGAAGCACATGTTAAGGTTTGACAGCGGGATGTCTTGCAGATCAAGGGCTTCCGTGTCTAGCCAAGACTGCAGGTCAGAACCTGAGCCCATGACTCCCAAGTTCTGCCTGCTCCATACGCCGGCTTCAGTTTCCTTCATAGGTCATGCCACCACCCAATGTTTCAGTTGGGTCTTGAAAACTTTCTGCAAGCAAGGGCATTCTCTGCCACATCTTCAGCACCTAGAAATCTGGTGCACAGGCATTTGCTGTTGAATGGTTTACTCAGGTGTTTCCAGGCATCAAGAAGTTTGAGATGCATTTGTGAAAGTCTTGAAGCTCTGGAAAACACATCTCGAAGTCTTAGGAAGTTGGGGGGAGGTGGTTAGATGCCAGCCCTGTTGACCATTTTCCACCCCAGGCTTTGTAGTCCCAGATTGAGATGCATCCAGGACCCAAGCACATCTGAAACATTATTATTGATGTAGGTGCCCGAGCAGCAGTAACAAAAGGACCAGTCACTACCCCTGGCAGCACCTTCCAGGCCAATGCCCTTTGAGTGGATGTAGACATTCCGAGACATCGAAGTCACTACCCATTGTGATATGGCAGCCAGAGAACAGTACCCCCCAAGGGCTGCATGACCTAAGTAAGCTGAATGACCTAAGAGAAGGTTGAGGGCAAGGAGGAAGACTCCACAGAACTAAAGCCATTCACCCTCAAGGTTAAGAGGTTGACCCAGCTCAGATGCTCACCTGGTAGCTGACCACTGACAGAGGAAAGAGGCTCTATCGTCATCCTCTGTCACTTAACACCATGGAACCTCATAAGAGCCATTGGACCAAGGCCCAGACCTGAGCATGAATCCAACATTCAGACCAGGTCTTAGGAGAACCTAGTTGCAAATAAGGACCCAGGAAGATACTGACCTCAGATCAACTGGTACCGCTTATAATCTCCCAAAATATTAATGTGAAAGCCTAGGGCAACTTCACCGTCCTCCAACTTTCCCCTCTAACCTCTTATCCACCCTGAACCTCAGGGCATGAACTTCAGGTGAGACCCTTTTTACCCCCAGCACTGTGTGCAGTTCTCAGGGAGGGAGTTTGGACTTAAGTTTGCCAAGCAGAGCTATTGTTCTAGCAAGTGCCACATGGGTAATTGAGGACTGAATCTTAGTACAAACCATCCTCAGAGGACCCGAAGTTGCTACTATGTCAGACTGTGTTGAAACATCCCCATGGATTCAGGACTGCCCCCAGTCCCTCCACTGTGAAAGTCAGAGAGTGGGCGTGACCCAAGCATCAGACTGATGCACCTGGGAGCTTCCCAGGAAGGGACACAAAGTCCTTGGCTGATGAGTTACCATGGCATGCTTTATGGTACAAAGTGTCATTTTTCCATCCATCATGGAATCATTAGGCTAAAAATGTTTCTTCAGTCAACTTTCATCTTGGTGCTTGGCCTCACTGGAGGGAGGGAGGGAGAGGAAACAGTTTAGATCAAGTCACCCATCTGACCCACAGGGGGCAGCACCCACCTGACATAGGGCTTTCCCTACAAAAAACTGAAGGGAATCCTCACTCAAACTCCATTGAGTTACTCCCAGAGCCATATCAACAAGGGGACAAGCTCTGAGCGAGGAATCCTCTGGTGCCTGCAGCGGGAGCTGCAGGTAGCAGCAATAGAGCCAGAAGCAGGGCTTCTGTGCCTGCACCTGACATCGCCCAGACCTGCAGTGAAGGCAGTCAGTCCCCTCAGCAGTCAGAACACATGCCCCTCCCATGGCATATTGAAGCCCCCCCGCAGGCTGCAGCAATCAAGAAGCAGGATTCATCCTTTCCCGATTAGTCCAAAGGGTCAAGATTCAAGTCCCCAGAGCTCCACCTTCTCCCATGCACCCGGTGTTACAGGACCATGGGTACAGTTGGAGAGAAGACCCATCCTCAGGCAGGGGATCCCAGCTGCCTCTGTGGTAGGCAGGACGAGGCTCCCCGCTGTGTGCTCATACCCCACATAGCATGGGACAGCACCTGCACCTGGGATCAATACACGATTGAGGCAAAGACTGCCCAGGGTTGGCCTGACCTCATCACAAGATTTCCCTCCATCTACATGTTATAGGAAGGCAGATCCAAGGCCCAAGGAGGCCTAATTATGCCATTGGTGGCTTGAAGGTTGTGGCAAGGCCAGGCATAAGGTTCTCAGGCCTTTAGGGGCTGATGAGTCCCAAACGACAGCCAGGGTTGTATTCCAGTCATTCATTGCAAGGACCTGATTGCTTAGGAGTAGCATCACCCCTAGATCTTTGAGGCAGCCACTAACACCTCGATTTTATCTTTGGGAGACCAAGTCTCACCCGGTCAGCACCTAGGTTGGTGGCTCACAGAGTGGAACTCGGTCTTCAGTTGCTAGTGTGTGGTGCAGCAAGAGGAGACCAGGGCCATGGATCATGTATGCTGCCTCTTTCTCCCCAGCACTTGACACAAGTGACCCCAAGCTTGGCTGTGGCGATTTGAATCCCTTTGTAGTAATACCTTAGGGATAATGCAGATCACGAAAGCTGGGCTTCCATTCTGCTGGAACAGGAACAGAGGCTTAAAGCACAGCCAGGCTTTTAGCTCAGGGATGAGTCGAGTCCATTCATCCAGGACCCTGGGGAAAGGGATTAGGTACTCGATACCTCAGTCGACCAATATGCGACCACAAGTCCATCTTCATTCACCCAGGTCTGGGCGACTTGGACTGCACAAACCTTCTTGGTAGCAATGTTTAGGGCTGGCATCTCTTCAGTTTGAGAGAAGCTCACCCTCTCATCAGTTCCTGCTGTTCAGTGGCTGAACGGACTTGAACTTGTCCCCTTAGAAGGACCTGTCCAGTAGGTGGAAACCCAGTGTGAAGGTCCACATTTGTGTGCCCATGGAGCCAGAAGTTGTGAGATAGTTCAAAGGGCATCCCGATATGGAAGACTCAGAGGGAGGGAGGGAGGGTTCCATAGGGTATGGACCACACTGGAAACCACCTGGCATCTCTTCCATGGGGCAAGAGCTGCCTGGAGACCTAGCTAAGGCCTCTAGGTGTCTGGTTCTCCAGAATGCTAGGGTTCTCTTGCGGTCTGCATGCCAACTCTAGCTGATCCCCAGGACTGCAAGTGGGCGAGTGTAAGATTTTAACTCAAAAACTAACACAGCAGAGGCACTTGCAGCTGTGGTCTATCCCAAGAGACTCCTTCCATTCTGTAGCGTAGTAGCTGAGGCTTCTTGCCTCTCTTTGAGGCTAGGCACCTCGAGCTTCTCCCTTCTACTCTAGGGGAAACAAGGATCTCTGGCTTGATCACTTTGCTGACATCACTGTTCCTGCCGAGCTTAGTGCTGAGAAAGCCCAGCCAGCCCACCTGTGTTCATTCACCTGGAGACAAGTCAACACGTGATCTTAAAGCCCATTGCGATCCAGGAAATGCAGTTGTCCCATTCCACGGAGGTGCTGAACACCCCTGCAGGACCAGGGCATCTGCCCCCTTCCCTGCTCCAGGCTTTGCTCCATCTGTCCCCAGGCCCTCTATCTAGAGAGCATTCAGGTCTGTCACTTCTTGGGATTTAGTTCAGCAAGTCTTTGGCTAAGAGGGAGGAGGTCGTTGAAACCTTCCTAGGTCTCCTATGGGTTCCCAAGTCCTGGTAGACAATGAACCACGTATCCTCAGGCTAGACGTTGGTCAAAGGGAGGTCTGGCTACTGAGGCTGGGATTTCTCAGCAACTAATGCATGGTAAATGCCGAGTTCTAGAAGACATGAGCAGGGGCTACACTTTGTGAGAGCCTGTAGCAATGCTAAAAAACAAGGCTGGCATAGAGGGCCGAGTCTAAGGCTGGATCGGAGGCCCGGGTGCCTGTGCCTTCATGTACTTAAGCCAGTGCCTTCTAAGTTGGCCAGACAGCTGTTCATCCTCCCTCCCTTCCTCCCCAATCAATGCTCCTCAGAATGAGGAGAGTGCATTATTTATTGCTAATGGAATTAGAGTTACTCAAGGCACAGATCAATCAACTCAGATGCTTCCTCAGCCAAGAAGAGGAGAGGGAGGAGCTATACATTCAAGGCAAACACCGATGAACCAGGATCTGGGCAGCAGTCCCAGCCCAGACACCAAGAGGCTGCCTTCCCAGGTGGGCCTCCGTTTCCCCTCTTCATACAAAAAAGGATCAGGCCAGGTGGCTCAAGGACTTTCAGATCTGAGAGACTGGTAGGGAGTTTCCAGGAACTGTTCCCAAAACATCTAGGAGTTGCTAGGACAGTTGAAACTAGTTAGTTTAACTAGCTCAGGCGCCCCCAGAAGTCGTTTGGGAAAAGCTGTTGCTTTCATATGAATGACTCACTCACCCAGAGGGGACTAAATCTGCTCGCTATGATCAGCACAGCTTTAGACTTTTCTGCCCTGGGTCAGGACTGATCTACTTCAGTAGAAGCAATTCATGCTCATTAAAAAAATGTGTGCGGAGGACAAGACGGCAGCTCCCCACCTTCTCTACTGAGGACTTTGATTATAAATCTCAGGTATTCCGGTCTGGGACCCTGCCTAGGAAGGACTATGTGGTTCAACCACACAGAAGGCAGGGTTATGAGACAGCAGAGTATGGCAACCGTTTCCATGACAGGGACAGAACTCAGGAGAGTTGAGGGGGCAGGAGATGTGGCCCACCGAGACCCCTGCTGGCTGATGTCCTGATACAGGCCTAGTCCAGGGACAGTGCCAGGCTGCTAGTGGCCCCCTGGTGTGCCAGGGCTGGGCCTTGCTGGAGTCATGTCTGGGAATGCAGCCCATAGTGTCGGGTAAACTCCAAGAGAAGCAGAGACGTGACCTTGAGCATGAAGCCACAAGTTACAGCAGGACATGGAGAAGGGTCCCTCACTCTGGTTGGGGGGGGGGCATTCTACAGTTGGAGAGCCAGTGGAAGGGACTGGAAACTCGGGTTAGGATCAGTCCCTGCCACTTCTCACCATGAGGCTTCCATCCTTTGCTACTGGCCCATCCTAGAGAGATGGGAATGCGCCTTCACCTCCTTGTTGGTCCATCTCCAAGAAACCTCTTTTATAAAAACTGGTGCTATCACATGGACTTCTGCGTCGTTTGGGTTTGGGTATTGCACCAGAGTCGGTAGAGCTCTTCAGTGGCTAGGGGTGAAGTTTCGGTGATGGGGAACTCCCTCAGCTCTTACCCCTCTATGGGCTGTGCTCATCCCGGGGGACCCCTGTGCCAGCTACGGCAGCCTGCATGCTCACTTCCTCTGGCCTTCCAGACCCTCATCCCCACCTTTGCCTCAGGAATGGCTGTGTAGTTAGTGTGCAGCCTGGGTGAGCCGTCATCCGGTCTCACTATTGCTTCTGGGAGGGCACTCTTGGTGCCTTTGGGCTGAGCAGACGGTGGCAGCGCTGAGTCGGGAGCTATAGTCTTGATTCCCCACCTGTCACTCATGCTTCCTGTGCCTCAGCTGGGTCCCTGGACTGTTCCTACAGCTTCCATACCTTGGCATCTCTGCATTGGCCGTCAGAACTTTGCTTTTCCAACACCTTTGCCTAGAATCCGGGTTCAGCCAAATGTTCAGGCGTCACTGTTCAGGTCTCCTCGGGTCAAATTTAAGGCTTCTGAGGAGGCCAAAGCTGCATGGGTGGTGGGGGGCTGCCCCATGTCTGTCCAGACAGTCACATAGGTCTCAGGATTCTTGGAAGTTCTGAAAAAATTCCATCTAGGTGACTTGAGTCTCCAGGTCACCTTCTGAAAATGCTAAGGGGGCTGTTAGTTGAGGGATGACTCGAGTCAGCTGTTATGAACGAGGCCGATTCCAGAAGTCATCAAAACACAAGTGGCAAGGACCACTAGATCTCAGAGCCCCAGTCCAGACTTAGATGATTCAGACTATTGCTTGATGGTTCTCCCATCTCTCTAGGATGGGCCAGTAGCAAAGGATGGAAGCCTCATGGTGAGAAGTGGCAGGGACTGATCCTAACCCGAGAAATTTGGTAGGCCAGAGGAAGTGAGCATGCAGGCTGCCGTAGCTGGCACAGGGGTCCCCCGGGATGAGCACAGCCCATAGAGGGGTAAGAGCTGGGAGAACCATGCAGCTGGTGCTTGGGGTTCGACTTCCTGCCCTCACTTTGTCTCTGGAGCGATTTGCTTTTATTTGAGACCCAGGTTGAAGACGATCCAAGTCAGGTCAAGAGACTTGATAGAGGTCAGCCCTGGGAGAGACCAGGCTCCTCCAAGTCCAGCAATGGCCCTCGTAGGGTTAAGAGCAGCCTGATTCCTGAGTTACTTTCAGTAACTTCCCAGAAGTCCCCTCATCCAGGGATCCAAGTCCCCAGTTGTCACATCTGGTAGCTGAAAGCTTTCAAGGCTGTGGCAGCACCAGAGTTTGTAGCCTGACCCACCTACTCAGGGCAGAGTTCCCCAATCAGAGAACCCAACCACCTGAAGTTGCACCCAACACCTTGCACCTGGTAATAAGTCACGGGCCCGGGAGTCAGGTCAGCCCTGGTTAGACTAAGGTCAGATTAGCTAGGGAAGAAGAGGGGGTTAAGTGCCGTCGGCAGGATGAAAGGTAACCAGCAGGTGACACCACCAGGCCAGGTCCCCATGTCAGGAGCCCCAAGGCCTTGAACATGCCAGGAGAACCCGTTGTTCAGATGTTTAAGGGCAGGACAGAGATCAAGCTGCGATTCTGCCTGGAGATTGACAGGCACAGAACTTGAAGGCTAGTGAGGCCATTGAGGTCCATGTGTTCAGTCGGTCCACGCCTTGCCCATTGCTGACGCAGGACCCAAGGCAGACGGTGCCATCCCCAAGTGCCTCAGCAGGACGATGCACCTGGTTGATACAGTTATCCTAGGATGTACCCAGGGCAAGTCCAGCGACCGATTAGCATGGTGTCAAGGGTGACACCCGTGATGCCAGTCCTACTTATATCATTTTGTGTGGCTCAGGACATAAGTGATCCAAAATGGAGGACTAAACTTCATGTTAGATTGATGTCCATTATGAGCCCCTTAGCTTAGTTTGCCTTCTAGGTCTACTTGGATACCTTTACTTTAAAAAGTAAAGAAATTTGGTAGGGTACTGGGGGTTGAACCCAGGGGCACTCAGCCACTAAGCCACATCCCCAGCCCCATTCTGTATTTTAGAGGGTCTCGCCAAGTTGCTTAGTGCCTTGCTTTTGTGGAGGCCAGCTTTGAACTGGTGATCCTCCTGCCTCAGCCTACCGAGCCTCTGGGAGGACAGGCACGGTGGCACTTGCCTGGCCAGGCAGGATTTTGGGTTCAGACTTGAGTGTTCAAGAGCTGATACAGTACTCAGGGCCACACTTTTGGTGCCATCTGGCTCCTGATGCATGTTTCAGGGAGGTTGGTCTCTGCCCCTGCAGCCCATCCACCCACCCGGGTTAAAAATCTAGGTCATCTTCCCAGTCTGCCAGACTCCACCTCTCAGAGTGGTTCCAAGTTCAGAACTCCAAAGAGCCACTTGGCCACTACTGCACACACACCATGCCACTTGGGCACGTATCTGTGGTCTGAAGTCATGTGTCCACCCCAGTTCAGCGTGGCTGTCTTGGGTTCAGTTCTGTGCTATTCCAGATCCTTGAAGGCTCAGGCTGGTTACTACTGGTCATAGACCTGCCTAGGGTAAGCACAGGGCAGGTGACCTGCGTCTGCTTCATGGCCTGTTCTAGTTGGAGTAAGGTGGCTACAGATGCATGGACATGGCAGTCCCTGGTCTTCCCCTTACCCCATCTGTAGGGCAGCGATTCCCACTCTTTGTCCTTTAGCTTATCAGGACTGCCATTAGGTACCACTTATCACATTGGAGTTTCCTGTTCTTGAAGAACTCAGCCAAGTTGAGACAAGGCCCAGAGGAAGAGGGCAAATGCATTTGTAAGCCTTGGCTTATGTCCTTACAGCTGATCCCCAGGAGGCTTGCAACCCTCCTTGGGTCATTGTCAGGGTGCCCTGCAGGTATTTTCGCAAATAGCTGCAGTAACTCCTCATTAGCACAGGGCGTGCTGTCCAGATGCAGGCGAGGTCACTTTACTCTTCCGCCCCTGAAGACCAGAAAGCTCTTTCCAGGGTGCCATCCAAGGGTGTCTGAGCCGTCTCTTCCTAAATGGGAGCCCCAGTAAGCTTTGCCTGCACGTTTGCTCACCCAACTCAGGTTCGTTGCCATTACCAGCTGAAACCTAGTGTCCAGCATCGTTTGTGATTTGTGACTGCGTTCTGCCAAGGACAGGGCGTATCTGGGATCAGAATCCAGGTGCAAGCCATCCCCAGTTGCAAGGTTCTAGGCTCAGAACTCAGATGCAAGCGGGACATAAACAGGTCCCCAAGGGATACACTAGTCTGAGCCTCCACGTCCTGGAGCCCACTCCTTCCTTTTGCTCTTCAGGTACCCCCCCCCCCGCCGTGTCTCCCCTTTTGCCTCCTCTCCCCACACCCTCCCTCTTATCTCTTCAATCCTTGTTCAAGTCAGCACACCAGATATGAAGCCATCTCTAGCAGACCAGAGGGGCCTGTCACCTGACTGACTCACCATGACTGATCCCCCATGTAATCAGCAGGGCATTGTGCCTTTGAGATTTCCCTGGGGAAGGGTCCTGTTTATAAAAGCTTGGCAGCACTCGAAGAGCTGAGACATCTCTGAGCATTCTAGGTGACTAAGTCTTGCAAACTTGTACCAGATGTATTCAGGATCATCTGACCTTTACACACCCCACCACCTCCTAAGTGACATCTTCTGAGAAGTCAGCCATCTGCCCTCTCCAGCAAGGTTTTTTTTTTTATTTTTTGAACAAAAACTGATGGTCATTCTCCTCCTTCAAGGGGTACCTACTGGAGAAGACTCCTGTAGCGTATGACCATCTTTCTATAAGATCTGGATGAATCCATGTAATTAAGCTCGTCTTTCCCCCCTACCTAGAAGGTGGCTAGTCCCAGCTCATTACTGCACTAGAAATGAGGCCAGGATTTCAAGTGGGAGTTGGCCAGTGTGTGTACTCACCGCATCCTAGGTAGCCATTTAAGATAGGAAGTGACCACTTCAGCCTGTCACTCTGTTGTAAGAGTAGCTGGAACACTTTACTTGCTTAGCCGAAGCTATGCAGGTCTGTGGTAGTGAAGCCCAGGTTAGAGAGAGAGTATGCAGAGAAACTCAAAAGACCAATAGCCATGGGTGTCTTGCCCCAGGCAAAGAGATTTGCAAAGGTTAGAGTAGGGACAAACTTATTGCCATTCTGGTTTACAAAATCTTTAGGGTGTCTAGGAGTGAGCCAGAGTCGGCTGGACAACAGTTGGCTGCCTTAATCCTGCCTCCATGGGGTGACCCTAGGAAAGGGCCTCCTTAGAAGTCTGGAGGTCAGACAGCCCTGGGTCCTGTTAGGTCACCAACTCCTATTAGAAAGTACTTAGCAACAAGGACAGCAGAGTAGCAACTCAGGCTAGAGGCCCTGTTGGCAACGCTGAAAGATGGTGACTGGAATGGTGGGCCCTAGCGCTCAAACTGCTTCAGAGGAGGAGGGTGACCTGACAATCATGTCAGGAAGCTAGATCGACACTGGAGCCACCTGTTGTGTGTTGACTCAGCCTGGTTCATTCTTTAGGTCAAGGGTGTTCTATAGCAGTAGGTGGTAAGTTTCTGGGTGGTGGCTTTGCTTTTCCCTACTTGCAAGAAAGGGTCGAGTTGTGTCCCAGGATGTCTTATGCCCATTAGAAAAAGGATTAGCTAGGAGCAAGCATCTCATCTGAAAGCCAAATTCAGATGGAAATGTCTCCAGGGCAGTCCCTCATCAACTAGCCCTGTCAGGGACGCCCTATGTGCACCCCGGGAGGTACACCTCAGTAAGACCCCCTCCCAGGGCATGCTAGTGACATGTTTCCAGGTCAGCTTAGGACCTGAGGTGTGTAGAGATGACAACATTTCTTAAAGCCAGAATCTCCAACTACGGGTCCTATTGCAAAAATAGACCATCAGCTTTACTCAAGTCCATCTCCTTAAAGTTCCTGGTCAAGAAGTCTGTGGAACCTCCCATTGTAGGGGATCAAGGCCCTGAGTGAAGCATCCTGTCATCCTAATCCATATCTGGACTCCCCCAGGTATCTTTTTTTTTTTAAAGAGAGAGTGAGAGAGGAGAGAGTGAGAGAGAGAGAGAGAGAATTTTTAATATTTGTTTTTTAGTTCTCGGGGGACACAACATCTTTGTTGGTATGTGGTGTTGAGGATCGAACCCGGGCCACACGCATGCCAGGAGAGCGCGCTACCGCTTGAGCCACATCCCCAGCCCTCCCCCAGGTATCTTAAGTGATGTCTGAAGGATTTTTAGTGCACCCTAGGTGGTTAGAGCAGATGGTTTAAGCAGAGATCCTAAAGTTAACCCCAAACACTCAACTGTGTTGCCTTTGGATTTCGGGATTATTGGCATCAGGTTTGCCGTTTCGGGTCATTTGCTATTTTACAAGCCATTTTATCTGGAAGTTCCAAGTTTAGATTCCGAGGCAAGGCTACTTAGCCCACCATGAGCATGTGTGCCTGCCATCAACCCCATGCCAGCTCAGACTCCCGAGCAGCTAGTGAGAGTCCTCTTGTGGCTATAAAGCTGCTGAGTGCAGACAAGGGGCTGCTCTCCTCAGAAGGAGAGCCTTTTCGGTGTGCCTCCTGTTACACACAAGGAGTCCCTTTCGTGACGTTCCAGTGGGTGGCGGTCCTTGGACTTTGTGTGGACCTGTCCTTTTAGGGATAGTTCGTACTCATTTGATAATGCGTTAGCCTGGGACTCAAGTTTCAGCTTAACGGCATCTTGATATATTGATGGCTTGTGTCTCGCCAACATGGCAGAGTCAGCCTTTGACACTGTTTCCTTGAAGTGTCCCCCCTCGCCACTGTAAGCTTCCATCTTAAGTGGTTTAATTTTTATGGTTAGTTTTTAGCCACAGGGGCTCATGCATTAACCTCTGACGAAAGGCTGCCCCATCTACGTGATCTATCCCAGTCCAAGACCACTGAGGGTTTATGGGAAGGACAAGTTGCTATTGGATATGGATTCCCAGGTTTAAAGAAAGGACATTGGACAAGGAAAGAGCCTCTTCATGAACTAAGTTTAAGGTGTATTTGATAAGTTCTGAGGTGGGTCTGGCTCAGCCTCCTACACCCCTCACTGAGACACAAATAGTCTGGGCTTAGCTTCAGGGGTTCTAACCCAGGAATTGTGATCACAACTAGTCTATTATTTTCTCCAAACAGAGCCAGTTGTGGCCAAATTTGAGAGCAATACCTGCTGCTACTTTGCTGATTACTAAGGCCTCAAAGTTAACCTTGAAACGAGGTCATGAGGTTCAGACACCAAGTCCGGGAAGTTTATGAAGGGTCAACACGGGTTCACAGGGGAAGGGAGGATATGTCAGGCTGTCTTGTTAGGGCATTAGATCGACCCCACTTTTGGTCCAGTCCTAGAAGATACCTCTTGAGCACCAAGGTTGAGTAGCTCTGGAGATGGGCATTTCGAAGAAGTCTTCAGAAACGCCAGATGCACAGTGGTCAGTGGCTCTAGTATCATAAAGCCATGTGCCCTCCCCCCATCTGAAAGGTCAACTCCCTGTCCTGATTGCAAGACCTGAATAAGGTCAGCAAGTCTTGAACTTCTACAGATTATGTTTCTAGAACATATGTTCTAGAACGTACCATGGCCATGCTATATGACAAGAAAGAGGGATGTTCACAGTTAAGCACTCTCCATGAACTATAAGGATTTATAGCTTCTGGAGAGGACCAGCTTCTAAGGTGGGTGTAGTTCATTGAAGGGGATCCCAAGAAGGTGGCCCTTAGCAAAGGCAGTAGACTGCCAGATAAGACTGCAAGTTTATACCCCAGTCACAAGTCCCCATACAGCTAAGTTCACATTTAATACTTTTGATAAGTACTAAGTATTCCTCTATGGAGATACAGGAATAGGATAAGTGGGGACACTACGTTGATTCAGAACAGCTCACAGGTACAAGATTCCCAGTGATCAGTGCAGACATGTCCCTATGACACCACCCCTTAAGGTGCACCCACTGGGACCCGATAAGGGCCACTCTCTGGCATGAGTTCCTGGGACTGTTTACAGGTTCAGTATTTTTCCCCAGGATGGATACTAAGCTTAGTTTGAATTAAAATCCATTAGGTGTCTCAGGACACGATTTCCACTTGGGCTCCCAAAGTCCTCTAGAGTGGTCACAGGCCACTGTTTCTTGCGACAAGCAAGTTTATACAGCTCTTGGAAGTCAAAACTAATTTGATAACTTGCCCTTGGGACAGGAAAGCCAACTATGTCCTCCAGAAAATGCTAGCCACCTAGTACCAGGAGAATCAGAGTCCTAACCACCCATTTAGGCACCCAAATGGCCCCAACCAGCAGCCCAAGTCATCCTTTTGGGGTACTTAGGTCAACCCCTAACCAATGCTTGGTTTGGAGATATAGACCATGGAAAATGAACTCGGTCAAGCCCCAGAAGTTTAGGCGGAATTCCCTTTTTGGATACATTTCTTATAGAAGTACAATCAGGAAGACAGGTCGTCTATGGAGAGTCATCAAGAGACCAACTTCAGCCTGAATAAGGACCCTCAGGGGATACTGGCCCCAACTGCTTTAGAGTTGGAGTTGACAGCTACTAGCTGTCATTCAGCATTAACTGGAGGGACAGTTTCTGCTTCTAAGGGACTCAGTGCACTCAAGGACAACCTGGCATGATGCATGACGTGTTCACCCTCATGGCCATTGTCAGCTGTGGCCAAGACAGGCAGGCCGAGGCAGGGAGGACAGGGTCTCCCCAGTGCCTTCAATTCCTGCCAGAGGTGACCTCTTATCTGGAAGGCTTCGTGACTTTCCAGATGCAGGTGTAAGCCCCCCCCCCACTCCAGCTGTTAGGCAGTGGAAGATGGGGACCAACAGATAAATGGTCCTCATCGCACTTCTAGGGTACTTGCCGACTCCTAGATGGCCTCATTGGGGAGCTGGTCAGATTGGTCCACCTTGTTTTGTTGTTTCAACAACTTACTCCTGTGACTCAAGGTCACCTTGACAAACCCATATGCTTGACCCCTAAATGCTGGCTAGGTTTTACTTTTAAATGTCAGGATTTAAGGACACTCACAGTTGGAGGCCAGGTCACTGGTCCCCCTCAAGGGGAAGCAAGATTCATCATGGCAGACATTCTTCCTGTAGCTTGGAAGGTGCAGGTGACCTCATTTTGGTAGTGGTTCATTGAAGGGCATCTCCCCCCCCCCCCGCCCCATCTCCCGTTGTAAGATTGTTCAGTGTTTTAGTGGACTGTCCTGATAGATAACAAAGCTCACTTACATGACATCAGGGTTGGGGAGGGAAGTCAAGATCAGGACGTCACATGCCCACTGTCTAGTCCTGGAGGAGTTAATGCCAAGCCCTGAGGCTTTAGGCACACTTCTCCAGTAGCCAGAAAAGTCCTGGTTTGTCCTTTCAATGATCCCAGCCGATTGCTAAGAACTTCAACCAGGAGCCTGCTCAAGGTTAGGAGCAAGGTCAAAGATAATTGTCTTCCTTGACCTTTTGTAAGGCCAAGGGCTACAGCTTCTTTAGGAGACAGCTCGTTTTAGAAAGATGACATAAAATCTTAAGAGGCCCAAGTACCTGCAGATCCCACTCACCTGACCCCGTGCAGCACAGGTGGGGTAGGTCTGCCTTCTCATTAAGGAAAAGACTTCTAGGATTTGAAGCCAGCTCAGCCCAGGACTCGTCCTTACTGCTTGACCTGGCATCTCATTTTAGACCAGATGCAAGATGAACTGAAATCCCCTTCAAGGGCTGCAATTGGGGGAAACTTATGACCTCATAGTTGACAGTCAGGAAGTGTCCAACATGGACAAGTCCCAGGCACAACCACAACAAGTTGGTCAAGAGGTCCTCACAGCTCCCTCCTGGCTCTAGGGCCTCTGTGGTGGACAGCTTTGTCCATTGTGTGAGAGGTGGCAGGGCTTAAGTGGAACATTTGAGCGTCCCCATCGGTGTGCAAGTTGCTTAAGAATGTCCTGCCATGGGAACCTTCTACCACGGGGAGGCTGGCTTCCTTCACCATATTGAATAGAGCCCTCGCTGCAGCTGGGCGTGCAAGCCCATTGAGTGATTAACCCATCGCCTCCTGCACCATCATTTGTTTTAATTAGAATAGCTAGAAATCCAGCCAATCCCCATGATGCTGGATGGGCATCATGAGCACCCCACAACACCATCTGCCGCATCACCATTCTTGCAGGGACCCAATTTAGAGAGTCAGCCCTGTGATCTAGAGCATTTAGTGGTGAAGATGAACCTTAGGGTTCCCCCTTGCCAAGGTAAGTTGCAGGTTTTTCTCCTGGAGCTTCTTGTAACTGGGAGTGATCCACAGGTGGGTGGAGGGGTGAGCATGAGAACCAGCAAGGTTCCCAGGAGCTCGAGGGTTAACCCACTGCACCTGCAGGTTTGTGGTCCCTGATTATTTACTGCATGTGTGGACTTCACTAGCAGGACTTGCAGTACTGGAGCCTTGAGCTTGGAGTAAAGCTAAAACATTGACAGTCAACCACACCACCCCTGGCCCCCAGGAGAGCTTCCCCAGGTGCTGAAGACTTGGGGTTTGCAGCCCAAAAAGGCAAGACTACCTCCTCCCAGAGCAGGTACCCTGTGCCAGGCCCCCTCCCCTTCCTAGGGGAGACCTCTCTGGCTTCAGGGTCCCCTGTTGCTTGTAAGTGGAAGCTTTAGTTTTGAGCCATCTTGGGCTCCCAACTCCCTTTCCAGCATATAAGGAGCTGAGATGTCGAGATGGGAGAAAATATTCAAGTCAGAAGCAAAGAGGCAAGTGGGGGGACTTAGGATACATCTAGGACTTTCCAGTAGCTAAGGTCACTGTGCAGACCCAGGAGGTGATAAAATGGCCACCTTAGGCTCAGCCGTCTGAGTTCTCCCTCAGATTAGCTCTTGGAGGTGAAGCCAGGCCTTCCCGGCTTCAGAGAGTCAGCCCTGTGATCTAGAGGGGACTATCATTGGAGTAGTACTGTCACTCAGAAAACAAAGCTAGGTACTACAGTCACTGTTGGGCTTGTGGAGTGGCAGAGAGGTGAGAACTCTCCAGAGGCCCTCGGGCAACTTGAGTTGATGCTCCAGAGCAGGCCAGCCCTCCTCCAGCAGGATAAGCTTAGAAGGTCTCCCCCACCCCATCAGTCCCTAGGCCAGAACCTGCTTCAGCTGTAACAGACTTGGGAAGAGAGATGCTCATGAAGCCAGCTTCACAGGGTTTAGGACAGAGGCTTTTTCAAAAAGAAAGGAACCTTGCTAACTAAACCCAGGTCAGAATCCTGCCCTGGGCTTTCTCTCTCCTCCCCCACTCCAGTTGGTGGGCTCAGAGCCCAGCGTCCCTGCAAAGGTAGAGCAACAGAGCTTCAAGGCAAGCTGCATGTGTGCAGAGCCCAGGCTAGGAACATGGTGTTTAGGAGCTTAGTGCATATCACCTGGCAGTTCTGCCAGAAAAGCTCCTGTTCTCATTACCCACCCTGTGGGACACACCTTTGTGTCCCAAAGTGATCCTGTAGGTATGAAAGATCAGCAAGTCCCCCTGCAGGTTAGACTTTGAGCAACTGGACTAAGACGCAGAGAAGATGCTTTTGAGAGTTGAGTAAGAGCAAGATTTTACAAGCAGAGTGCTACCCCGTGCCCCCTGATGACTCAGCTCCCTCCCCTCTTGGTCCTTCCCCTTCCCTAGAACTTAGCTCATAGGATGCCAGAGCCCAGTGAAACTTTGCTCCAGATACAGACAGTCCCTCTAGTGCTCAATCCCCTGGATTCAGATTTTAAACGTCCCTCCCGTCTCTAACAACCTCAGTGTTCTTTTTTCTTCCCTGGATCAGAAAATCTTGAACTTCTCATTTTGCCCAAGCAGTGGAACAGCAGAGAGAGAGAGAGAGAGAGAGAGAGAGAGAGAGAGAGAGAGAGAGAGAGAGAGAGAGAGAGAGAGAGAGAGAGAGAGAGAGAACAGTAAAATGACCCACACCCAATCCCACCTCAGAGCAAGAGCAGAGCAGAGACAGCCCCTGAAGCCAGAGAGGGTCCTTTTAACCCCCACCCCCCCAAACACACACTGAGTGTGATCCTCACGCCCACTGGCTGGCTGCCCTCCTCCCAAATACCCATCAGTTGGGCCCCAGGAGCAGCTCCTGGAGGTTTTCCAGTCCAGGTGCTGCTTGTAAGCCCAGCTCCCCCCTGTTGCCTGTGATTGTCCACCGCATGGCCTTCCACTCTCGAATGTATTCCATGAGGACAAATGGCCCTCAAATACAAACAGCAGTTGACTGGGCTCCCCAGAGCCTGACAAGCCCCCAGCTAACAAAGCCATCTCAGCCCCTGGCTCCTACCTGTCACCCCAACTATCATCCTCTAGCCACCTGAGTGCTGTTTGCCTCCTTTAACTTAGGGTGCTCTCTGGATAGCTGAAGGTGGGGGTTTTCATCTGTGCTTTTATCTAAGTCCTTATTAAACTATCTTCCTTTAATCCACACCACCCTTTCCCCAAACCCTGGCTCGGACGCAAGCTTTGAACTCTGGATTGGTTCATTTGCCTTTGCTTGCCTGTTTCCCCATCAGAAACCAGGGTAATCCTCAAAATCTAGGGGTGGCAGAAAGATCAAGTGAGTTAGAGCAACAGGACCTGGTAGTTAAGTCCTTTCTGCAGGTTGGTTCATTGCATCATTGTGTTAATTTGCTTCAGGTGGGCACCTTGAGCAGGTTCTCTTATAAAAATCAAAAATGCAAAGGTTAAGACGTGCACAACAAGGTCACCCATTAAGAGACCAAAAAGATCTGGTTTTCAACTTGGGTCTAGTTGTTTCCAAAATCCTACAATACAGGAGCCCGTATTGTATTTCTGTGAAACCCCTTGAATTGCAGAGCGTCTTCTAGTTGCAGTGCAGAGGAATTTGCCCAAGTCCAGGTTTCCCCTATTTATTACCCTTCTGATTGTGTGCCCTTTGATCACATCACCTCTCAGGATGTCCTATTTCTAGACTGAAGAGGGGACGTGGGGACGTGATATAGTGGATGAGCTTTGTGGGTACACACCTTCCTAGAAGGTGGCTACAGATCCTTTTCAGAACTAGGCGAGACAGGACACCAGAAAGGTGGCCCTTCCAGTCCTCTTGTTGTTAATGATTAAACTTAAGTAGTCTCAGGAGGATAGGGAGTCTAGGGAATATGCAATAAATATGAGAGTTGCTAAACTGTAGCTTCGAGAAGCAGATGTTTTCAGATTTTTTTGTCTAGTCCTTCACTTACTTTGTCTATAGTGCCCACAGTGATGCCGACACATGGTAGGTGTTCAGTAAACACTTTGTCTTGGTAAATAGCAAGGAGCCAAGATCGCAAGAGATAGTTCCCCAGAAGGGATCCGGAGGTGAGCTTTGACGCCAGACAGATGTGAACTCAGAGTCGGGCTGCATCCAGGTTTGCCTGGGACCATCCTAGGAACACAACCTGGGGAGTTTTGCATCCCAGGAAAACCCTCAGTCTGGGTAAAAGAGGAGAGTGGGTCACCATATCCATGAATCACTAGATACTTGACCTTGTGACAGTTCCTTCCCTTCCCTGGCCTCAGTTTCCTAGGCTGTAAAGAGGGGTGGCAATATTAAGTACCTCCTGGGTTACAGGAGGATGAAATGATACAATGCACCTTAGTGCTGAGCACCTACTAAGTTCTACCGGGTAGTCCTTGTTCACACCACCATTACTTCTATTGACTTCTGGGTCTTGGAAATGTATCTCGCTTCCTAACAGATGCTCCTGGGCCTATTTGAATTAATGTGCTTGGTTTTATGAGGGGAGGGAAGTGAGCCACAGGAAAGCCCAATGCATCGTGGACGGTGTCTCTTGGACATTTTCCCCTGCAGAGATGGGATCTCCCTGTGCCCAGCCTGGGCTGTGCTCTGGGCAATCATATCTGGCGGCTCTGTGCTGATTGCCAACAGATGTTCCTCTGATGAACCTCACTGTAATCTTGGGGCCTTAATATAGTGCCGGGGTGTGATAAGTTTGAAATATCTGTCATTGTGGCCTTCGAGGACCGTCTGCTCATTGTTCAAGTCTGTCTTCCTCTGAGGGTTCTGTGAAGGGGGATTTATTTTCTTCCATCCCCCCTTTGCCCCATACACCCCGAGCCCCAGTTACTGTCCAGATTCAAATTCCGGTGTCAGAACCTTCTGCACAGTGCTCGGCCTCCTCTGATGGGGGACGACAGAGTGAGGAGCTCGGGAGAAAGTGTGATTCAACCTGAAATCAATATTTCCCGGCTTCAGGCGTGCGGATTTGCTGACTTTCTGGTGAGGAGCTGACTCCTGGGGGACCCAAGGCAGATGTCTCCGGAGCAGGAGGCAGAGTGGGCATTGAGGACAGGAAGGGGTGGTGGGAGGCAGCTGGAGGCTCAGCGGGGAGCATCATTTACAAATGCTCTGGGGACCTGGACAGGAGAGAAGGAGCCAAGGGTGGAGAGACATTTCCAGGCCCTGTCTAGTCATGTCTGGTTCTTCTCCATGATCTCTGAGCCCCACATGGAAGGTCTCACTGGTTGGGCCAGGTCACCAAGCTTACTGAAGAGTTTCTGTGTGCCAGGCACTGGGGACATAAAGTGGAGTCAAACCCAGAGCCTACCATGAGGACCACTCAAGAAACAGTTCACAGAGCAGGGGTTGGACATCCCACCTGGCATGGTCAGTCCATTGGCAGTTGGGATCCTATCAAGCAGCAGCCAGAGGCTGGGTGTGATTTCTCAGAATACAGGATCCCTGTTCTTGAATGATAATGAGAACACAGGCTGAGCATTCCTAATGCAGATTTGACATCCCAAACCCCAAACTTCTTTTGATGGATTTTTAAAAAAATTATAATTTTGAATGTACATTTATTGGACCCATTAATGTGTTTTGTTGTGACATTTTATACATGCGTACCTGTGCTTTGATTGTACCCGTCCTTCCAATTTCCAACTCTCACTCCTCCTGCTCTCTCTGGTCTCCTTCCTTTTCCCTACAAGTCCCCTTTTACTTGTATATTATCATGTTTTTATTTATTTTTCTCTATATTGCACCTAGCTTAGAAAACAATTTTTTTCCTGGCTCCTACGAACTTTGCTTTACATATTGATCTCCAGGTCACCCCACTTTCCTTCAGATGATAAGATTTTTATTCTCTTTTATGGCTGAATAACACTCCACTGTGCATACAGACCCTATTTTCTTTTATCAGTTCACCTACTGAAGGGCATCTCGGCTATTATGAACAGTGCTGCTATGAATACAGGTATGCAGTATCTCTTTTATGTGGACTTTGACTCCAAAACTTCCTGAGTGATGAAATGATGTTCAAGAGTTTGGGTTTTGGAGCCTTTCAGGTTTGGGATTTCTGGAGTAGAGAAACTCAACCAATTTGATTTTGGAGTCACTGGGCTCTAAAACCTAATTTTAACATTGCCACTAAGACATCCAAATGCCAGTTAATTAAATTTTCCAATTGTTAGGATACTAGGGGGAAAACATCTATTTCCTTATAATACTCTTAAAGAAGATCTATTTAGCTCCACACTTAGGGAAAGAATGGAGCTGGAGTTTTCATCATATAATCAGAGCGACACAGAGAATTCAAAGAATCTGTTGCATAGAGATTTCTCATTTTGTCGGAATTAACCTGTGATCTGTGGTCCTCCTCTCCACAATAAGCTCTTCAATCCTCTGATATTCACTCTAGGGAAGTTTAATCCACGTAGAATTCACACTGCCCAGCAGCCACCACAAAGAAATGACCTTAAAAGGACTTATTTCTGCATGGAAATATCATTGCCTGAGATATTTGAGGAGGACGGGAGCAAAGCTAAAAACCAAATGCTTCAATAAGGAGAGAGAACATAAATAACCCTCTTCATGCACTTTTTCTGAATTAGACCTGGGGTCGGCCATCCCTTTCTGCTGAGGGCTGCATAGTGAATATTTTAGCTTTGGGAAGCCCAACACAGTCCAAACTGCAACTACTGGGATGTGCCATTGGGAAGGAACAGCAGGTGTAGACAAATACCCTGTTATGGGGGGTCAAGTACACTTTGTTTACAAACACAGATAGATGGTGGGCCCCTGAATTTGTTGGTAGTAACCATCGGGAGGATTTGAACCTGGTGACCTTATCTTACAAGGTGGTGTTAAGCTTTTTTCCAAGGAAGGGAAATATCAATGAATAATCCTAATAAGTAGCATCAGCCCAAAGCTTCTGCAGTGCCGTTACCTACTGCATGCAGCTCACGGAACTCTCTCCCACACTGGAAGAGGATGTAGCCTCACCTCCAGTTTTGACCCAGGGAGCCCCCTCAGATCCGCCTCAGTGAATAAATTCCCCTTCTAGGGTAATATTTAGTCATTTGCTCAAAGATATTGAACATTGAAGAAGCATCTGGGAAAAGAGGAGAAAGCAGGACTGAGGGAAGGAGAAGGTGACTGTGCTCTTAGTTGGACACAGCTTTGGCCAACCCTGACAACTGTCTGGAGTAAATATTGTCTACCACAGGGTTTTATGTCACAGAAAATGTTTGAATTTTTTCACCTCTTCCTTGCTCAGTTATAAATAAAGGCGACCTCTGAAAAGCATGGCCAGGGCCACAGGGGCCCTCACACAACAGACCCTGGGAGGGCTGGCAGATAGTTATCTGCTGACCATATTCTGCTTGGGTGACAGAAGGTCCATCCTCCAAAGGGAAGTAGGAAGCATCTGTGTCCACAGCACAGAGAGATTTTTTTTTTATCTCTTTTAACATGAAGCCCTTATTGATATGGATCAGGATATTGACTCTATCCAACAGATTTCTGGGTTACAAGTGTAGAAGTCAACCCTGCAGAAAATGTGCTTATTCAATGAGCACCAGAAGTTCTGGCCTCTAACTAGAGAGCCAGGTTGAGGGGTGAGCAGGCAGGGGGAGGCCAGGGATCAGCCACAGAGCTGGCCTGCTGGAAACTCTGCTGCCATCCTGGCTGAGGGACATGGCTGCCAGGCTTGCTTTGGACACTTTTGCATCTGGAGCAACTACAGAAGAGGTACAGAGAGAAGAGGAGGGGTCCCAAACTCCATGATCCCTGCAACTTGCATCTCCGTGCTCATCTAAAGCTCAGCTTGGGGACGACTGATCAGAAAAGTGCCAGGGTCACCTGTCAGCATGCTGCTGGCAACAATTGCTGGAACAGAATCTGCCACTCATTTCCTATGAGGGTGGTGGTCTCAGACGCCTGAGGATCATGCAGTGCAGATTCCCTAGGCACTGGTCAAGCAGCCAAAAAAAAAAAAAAAAAAAACAAGGACCAATGTCCACTCTGTGATAAGAGGGGGCCCTGATTGTCTCTACCTGAGGGAGACAGTCATCTACTGAGCTCTGAGCTTCTCTCTGTAGTCAGCATCCTCCAGACCAGAGTGGGGGTGGAGTCCAGGCTTAACGGGGGAGACTCTGGCTCCCAAGAGGCAGCTGGATAGACAGACAGAATTTCTTCTCCTGCAGCCCAGGTTATGGAAATTCTGACAGAGAGAGGAGGCCTCGTCCCAGTTCCTGTCTAGGAATCTGGGGAGAAGATTGAGAGCAGGTGTCCATCTCCTCATTCATTTATTCTGTGGTTCCTGACTGAGCCTCTGCCATGTATCAAGCTTGGCCGAGACATAGGAAGGGCTCAGATTGGGCTCCTGATGCTCTGGCCCAGGGGTTGGAAGTGACTGCTCTTTGTCACCTCTCCCCCAGGGCAGCATGGAGAAATGCTTATGTGTCTGCTCTTTGTCATCCATGTGCCTGAGTTCAAAACCCCAGGTCTGCTCATTTCTAGATGTGGGGGGAACTTCACCTTTCTTAGCCTCTGTCTCCTCTTATGTAAAAGGAAATTAATGAGACCCCCCACCTCCCGGGCCAACAGGAGGATTAGTTGAGATTAAACAGCACAAAACCTGGCACAGAATGTGTTCAAATTATATTAGTTGCTGTTGTAACCATTGATTGGGAGGAGGGTCAAGTGGGTGCCACCCGTTCTTGAATTCCTGACTTCTTGCCCTGTGCTGGGAACATGCCTTGGTACTGTCACTTAGAGACAATGAAGCTGAGACATTAATTAGGGACATAACAGCAATCACAACAGCAATAATAATCGCAGCAGTTATAACAATCGAGCACCTGTTAGATGTCACACCCCTCGCTAAGTTTTGTTAAAGTCTTGATATTCAAAATATGGTTCCCAGATGAGCAGCACTGGGATCCCCTGGTACTGGGTAGAAATGCAGAAGCCTGGGCTTCCCACAACCCCTGGGGAATGGAAGTTTCCAGACACTTCTGCTCTCTGAGAATTTCGGCCAAGAAGATTCCAACACTTGAGGCTCAGTCTGGGCTTTGCCATGGGAGGGACAGCACGAAGGGTGAAGGGCATTCAACAGTGACACAGAGGTCTAGGGTGTGAGCAGAGTAATGATGTTATCAGAGGGGCGACCCTGCCTCTGAACTAAAGAGGAAGGGTGGGAATGGACTCACTGTAGGCCAGTAGCACTGTTCAGCATGGAAGCCAGATGCAAATCAGCAAGTTGCTGGGCAATCAAAATAATTTACAGCAGCTGTTTGCAACTGCTGGTTGTGAAGAAAAAAGGGCAGGAGCCCTACATTAACACGCACACACTCTCCCCAGAAAGAGGGAGCCACACAGCTGTACCTCTCCAAGCTGGGCACACATTAGCTTTTTCTTTTTCCTCTCTTGATGCCAATCATTATAGGACTGCATTATTGTAACAACAGCAATCCACGTGTTGAAAGTTGGGTTTCCTGGTGATTTCTAGTAATTTTTTGGTTCATTCTTAAAAACACCGACACTCTAGAAGAAGCGCTTGAGGGTTGTCAGAGACGGGCCCTGAGCCAACATTATCCTACATGGAACTTCCTGCCTGAAGCTGGACAAATGTGGCCTCATTACTCTTCTGAGATCAGAGGAACCGCCCTTTGAGGAAAGCCAGGCTGGCTGAGCGAGGGGCCTGTGCAGGACCTCACTGTTGTCCCAAGATACCCCGGCTGCCCTTTTAACCAGCGCTTCATCTTTGGGGTCTGAAGCCCAGCAGCTGACATCCTTCTCACCATCCTGTCTCTCCTTGGGCACAAAGAGGGGACATCCTCTCAGCTGCAGACTGTAAAATCCCGATCCTCCCTTTTATCATGATGCTCTTATTTACCAGTGTGGATGCCACCAAAGAAAGGAGGACAGTGGAGAAAAGGAAGCAGGGAACAGGGAAGAAATGAAGGAAGAGGAAAAGGAAGGAAGGCAGAAGGAAGGAAAGAAGAGGGAGGTAGATAAGAAGAAGGAGCTCCCCACTCCTACCTGCTTGGGCAGGTCTGCAACTCAGAACTACATTTCCCAGACTCCTTTGTGCTCCAGATTGGTTTGACTAATGGGAGGCCTTAGTGGTGGATGGGAGGAGCATTTCTACCCACCTATCTCTCTGCTCCCAGCCCACACTCCTTGGCCTCAGCAGCCCTCACTGTTCCCAGCTCTTTCTGGATGGTTCTGGATTATGGTAATACCACTTCCTCCTCCTGTTTCTTCAGTCCCAAGGGCAGAAGTAGCTTCTTTCTGCCAGTATTTGAGGAAGGTTAAGGTCCTCTATCAACTGTGTAACCAAATTCCTTTTACTAGATTCTCTGTGCTTAAAAATTCTGGAATGTTCTGCTGTGTTTCATTCTCTTTTCCTGAGTAGATCCTGAGTGATATGGATGGTCTCCTTCCTCAGCCCAGTTTTTAAATTGTGAAGGTCAATTTGGTCTTTGATGTCATTTCCTTCTTTTCTACTACCATCCTTCATTTCCCTGAGCACCTGATCTTGCCCCAAGGCTTCAATTCTGAACCTCTTCCATGTTCTCCTTGAATGTAACCTGTTCTCAAAGAAGCTTCACCCCCATCTGCTAATTCAGACTAAGGCGTGAGTCACAGATAGCTTGACATTTGCTAGGTATCTCTGCATTGGAACTCTAACACCCAGGTGAGACACTCGTACACCAACAGGACAGACAGCAGTAGGTAGAAGTCTCATCTGGTGCCTTTTAACCATGTTTTGGGGGCATGCAGTTCTACAGCATCACATGCAATGGTGCTAACTTCTGTTCTGCGGGGAGGGAGAGCCAGGGAGTCATAAAGACAGGGGCTAAAAAATTTGAACATGAAGAAAACTGGAGTGATGGTGGATTGTTAAAACAGGTTTTATAGCTTCTGACTCTCCTGGGGAGAGGCCCAGCTGGGGGTGGTCGGCCTGGAGCTTGTGTAGCCCACAGCCCAGCTCCTGGCCCTCACCTGACCCCAGCCCTCCGGCTCCTCCCACCCCCGCTTTGGAGAAGGTCAGCAGGGAGGTGGTACCCGCGGCCAGCAGAGGAGAGAGTTAATGGCACCGGCACTGTCTGACATTTGGGCTTCTCTCTGTGGGAAGTGCACTAATTATTCCCGATAACCCAGAACCTGGATTAACTACCACTTGAAATTTTATGGAGTGCTTTGGGGCCGCCATTTCTGGGTGACCTCTCGAGACCACAGTGGCAGAAGCCAAACCCGCTGGTCTCCAGCTGGCACTTGGTGAGGCTGCTCTTCCCACATGCTGTGCCTGACAGTCACACATGGACAGCTGCTCCATCCTCCTGTCCTCCCCAGGGAGGCACCACAGGTCCTTCCTACCTGGCAGATGAGAAAACAGAGGTTCTGGGAGGCTCCCTGGCCAGGAAGACCAACGCAAGAACAGGGGCCACCATGAAGCTGGACTCCGGTTTGAGACCAGCTCCCAGCTGCACATGGCCTGTGGGTGACCTTTTCCTCACCTGTCGGGGGTGACACCAGGTGCTGAGATCACCAAGGGGTGAGCAGAAAGCACTGGTACCTGCTGGTGATTACAGGGACTATAGGGTTATTAAAGACACAGTTCCCCACCTCACAGGCTCTGCCCCTCCCCAGTTCCAAGGCTTTATCCCAAGGAGCCCCTGCCCTTCAGAAGCCATCACCTCCTCAGGGCTGGGGACCACTGAGACTGCTCCTTAGGGACAACATCAGGCCAACACAGGTAATGTCCTGGAAGCCACTTGGGGTGCCCCCAACCTGGCCTGTGTCTAAGACCCAGCCTTGCTTCCAAGGAATTCAGGGCTGAGGGTTCAGAACCCAGACAATTATCCCTGCGGTAAGTGTAAGAATTACAGATGAAACGGAGGCCCACAGAGGTGAAGTCACATGCCTGAAGTCACACAGGAGATGGCTGATATGATACAGAAGCCAAAATTAAGCTCCACCCATCCAGAACTCTGTGCCTGGGTGAGGGACAGTCTACCTCCGCCCTCTGCTCCTGGTGAGCAGGGAGTGTGGGGGCAGGGAATGTGGGGTGTCTGGAGGCTTTCACTCTGGAATGTGGTGCCCAGATGGGCAGCAGCCAAGGTCCACCCCAGCCTGAAGCTTCTTAGCGGACTCCCACCCCCTCCCAGGATGGAATTGAAGCCCAGCTCGGGCCTTTGTGCGACCTCTGAAAAGCGGGCATCTCGGCCCTCAGGGAGCTGGCCTTCGGCTCCACCCCTCCCTTTCACAGATTCTGGCTTTCAGGCCCTGCCAGCCCCTCCGGGTTTGCAGGCCGGGCCTCCCCTGCAGTCAGCCGGGCCTCCCCTGTGGTCAGGCGGGGCAGTGATAACAGGATTAGCCAGGAGGCAGATCTCTTAATTAAACTTGGAGAGTGAGGCCCGTCTCTCCTCAGTGGGGAGGACAGAGGCTCCTAATGGGCCCGCGGAGGGACCACGGCCCCCTGCAGTCCACTCTGCTCAGCCCAAGGGGTCCACTGCTATCCTGCCCCGTTGCTTAGGCCATCAGAGACTGAGCTCCTGGCTTGTGTGATTACCCAAGAGCCCAGGAGGAGGTCAGACTGGCCCCTTTTACACCCTTGTCTGCCAGTTCTTGTCCCCTCATCTGTCCCCACATGGTGCCCAGAGACCTGGCATCTGTGGCTGTAGGGCTGACCCTTGCTGGCCCCGCCCCTTTTGCACATGGCCTTTGCAGCCCCTCCCACTGAAAGCTGGACTCGCTTCCCAGCTTTGAGTCCGAGCTGCTCTCCTGACTTGACTCAGTCAATAGGATGTTGGTGACTAGATTGAAGCCACAAAGTATTGCGGTGTTTTGTTTCCCAGCATGACCTGGGCATTTGCTGACTGATACAGCTTCCTGAGGGCTTCCCTATGACGTCCAGCTCCCTCTGGATCGCCTGCCTCTCTTCCCACGGCCCCCTCCCTTTGCCTCCTTGCCTTTATTCCCTTAGGAAGGCCTCAGTGGCCACCTGCTCCTGGGTCCTCCCAGCCATCCAGCCAGGCATGTGGTAGGTCCTCACTAAACACTTGCTGAATGCATGAGTCAGAGGAGGGATGGACACACACAGCCCTCTCTGCTCTCATGGAGGAGATGATGCTGAGCCGCAGCTCAGTCTGGTTTCAAGGAGAGAATGGAAGGAAGGGCAGCAGCGTTAGGAGACGTCCAGGAAGTGACCCCTGAGCTGAGACGGCAGGATGACAGACATCGGTTAGGTGGGGAGGGCAGGGAAGGGCATTTCAGGCAGAGGAACAGCAGATGCTAAGCTCCTACAGGAGGCCTTTGGAGCCCCGTGGGGGGTCACCCCCTTCTCTTTCACACCCCGCCCCTGAGATGGCCGCTGCGCCTTCCCACTCTTCCTGGCCCACATGGGGAGCGGGGTTCTGAAGATCCTGGTCACCGCCTCCACCTCCGGAGCTTCTCTGGGTGTGCAGTACCCACCCTGTTCCGTCTGAGCGCAGAGCTTCCCAAGGAGGCCAGCCCAAGGTGGAGCCAGTGGCCACGAGAGCCCCCATTTCTGGAGCTCTTGGCAAGTTCCTGGCGTGGTGACAGGATTTTGGAAACTCTTTGTCTCCGACCTCAGGACTCCTGCAGAAACCAGCCCCGGAGTGGCCGTCCTCTCTCCCCGTCCAGCCTGGATGGCAGCTAGCTTTCGTGGCCAGAGCCACTCAGCCTGACCGAATGGCCGCCTAAGCGGGGAGATCGTCCTGATGGATTAGTGATGTCCGCCTCGGCACAGGAGTGGAACTGGGGGGACGCGGGCTCTCTGTTTCTGCCATTCTGCTTTAGGGAGCTCTCTGGTCGTTCTTGGTGTTTGCGACAACTCTTGAAGGTCAACTCCAAACTGTCCAGCCAGGAAAGCAGGCAGAGCTTTCTTACCAGGAATGACATCAAGAGACAAAGTTCTGGGGAGGTCACAGAGCCCAGCCAGGAGGTGGGGCCTCAGATAGGTGCTTGGAGACAGGTCAGGGAGGACTCTAGTGCCAGCCTGAGGAGAGGGGACGGGGACCTCCCTTCCCCAGGCCCAATGCTGCAGTGTCCAGGGGCGAGGCTGGCTCCCGAGTGCTGCTGGGGTGGCCTCCTCCTGCTCCCTTAGGCCACGGGCCCCTGTCACCATAGCTCAATTTTGCAACCCAGCATTCTCAGGACAGGGGACACCACTTGTTTATGTCTTGTCCATGGCTGCCTAACTCCTTGGCCCCCAAACTAGACATTTTCACATGGAGCCCGTGGTTGAAAGAGCCTGGGGCACCTGTGGTCCCCTGTCCTGGGCAGGTCACACATGGGGACTCCAATCTCAGCAGCCTGAAGAGGTGTCACAACCTGCTTAGTACAGATGGCCCAACTGAGGCCGGCACAGGGGTGTGAGTGGCCCCAGGCCTCCTAGGGACAGCCCTGGGATTTGAACCCTGGCTTGTTGGGGCATCCAGCCTGCTGGCCTCCTGTGTCTTGGTGACCAAGGATGCAGTTCCTGCACCGCCCACTCTCCTGGCCCGGGCCCTGCAGCTTCCTTGGGTGCAGTGGCCTGCAGAGGAGGGAGCTCTTACCAGTCTCCTCGGTGGGGACACTGAGCCTGTGTGGGAAGTGGGTGTGTCTGGCTGTTGGTGGGGAGGACGGTGGCCCTCCAGGGGGTGCGGGGACAGTGATGGCCTGGGCTGCCCGCCCTCAGCCCACCCAGCACCTCCTGCTCACTTCCCGCTTCTGCCCATGGATGACAAGTGAGAATGTCGCGACCCAGAGAAATCACCTCCTGTCCCTTCACGGCACAGGCCCTCCTCATCTGGACCAGCTGGTGACTCTCAGCTACAATAAATGGGGTGGAATTGTCATTCAGGGAAAAAGTAGACCGCAGACAGGCTGTCTCCCGGGTGAAAATGAGAATCTCCGTCTTGTGAACTCCGGGGACAAGGTCGGGGGTGACTCGCACCCCCCTGAGGGTGGCGAGTGCCAGGGGGGGCCCTGCCCAGCCCAGCTGGCTCAGGGGCTGAAGGCTCCCACCAGAGATTTTTTTTTCCATGGGGGGAGTGTTCCTAAGGTCCCCACCTGTGGGTGCCCAACTAGAGGATCCTGGGACAGAGGTAGGTACCCAGCACCCCCTGGCTTTGCAAATGGCTGTGCCCGGGGAGCTCTTGGCACCCAGTCTATGGCTTTATTATATGGCCTTAGGCAAGTTTATTAACTCTCTCTCTCTCTCTCTCTCTCTCTCTCTCTCTCTCTCTCTCTCTCTCTCAGTACTGGGGATTGAACTCAGGGACACTGGACAACAGAGCCCCATCCCCAGCCCTATTTTGTATTTTATTTACACACAGGATCTCACTAAGTTGCTTAGGGCCTCACTTAGTAACTGAGGCTGGCTTTGAATTCTTGATCCTCCTGCCTCAGTCTCCCGAGTGGCTGAGATTTCCTTGTCTGTAAGATGGGCTCAGTTAACCTAATGCAGCCTGCAGTAAAAATCACATAAATTAGCAAAGATTGCAATGTATCCACAGAGAGTCCAGAACACATCAGCTATTAGTTTGTGAGTAACACACTGTGAAGTGGGGTCACTGTTCGATTGGGGACCTCGGGTGGAAGAGAGTGAGTATTGGCATGCACCCTTCCCACCCAGCATTTAATCAGACCAGGATCCTGGGCTTCACATCTTGTGAGTGTTTTGGGGAAACAACTCTCCTGCTAAAAACAAAACATACCCACACACCAGTTTTAAAGCCAGGAGCGCTGGGGTCTGGGCAAGGCTGGTGTTCCCAGCAAGTCCCCTGCCAGAGCGGAATTGCTGCAGTTCATGGTGGAGCCGCTGAGCATGGCTACTAGGGGGCACCCCTTCCTGCCACCCTCCAAGGGAGCGGATTCCTTTAGTTGATCTTTTTGCACCAAAGAGAGGCACCAAATTACGGGTTTATACTGGGCAGAAAACTGGGCTGATTACAAAGGGAGAAAATGTAGACGCATGTGGGACCAGAAGCGAGGCAAATAATGGCTCCTGGGCAGGAAAGAGCCTCATTGTCATCAGAGGGAGTTTGTGACATTGTTAAGACCAGAGGTCCCAAGGGAGAGCAGAGATGCTCCATGAGGAAAAGATGCAGAGAACCGTCCTCAGGGGCCACAGGAAGGCGAATATGAGTCTCTGTGGGAGGCAGTGGCCATGGGAGAGGCTGGTTCCTAGTGCAGATGCAGCCACGGATTCTGGGGCTCCCCTGTGCTGGGCCCCAGGGCTGTAGGGCGGGCGTTGGCCACAGAGGGACAAGCAAGCCACGCAGGGCTCCAGCCTCCAGCGGGAAGGGCAGCCATCAGAGTACTCTTAGGATGGCTCCCAACCCTCAGCGCTTGCTTCCAGAACATTCCAGAACATTCCTGTGGTGCGATCTGGGCACAGTCACTGAATCTCCACCGGGAAGGACTGGTATTGAGGGTTTGATGAAGGGATGAACCTGCGCGTCCAGAGACCCCAGAGAGCAGAGCGCAGCACCTTGAGGGCTGGCGACAGCTGGAGCCATCGCTGCCTCTGCCTGGAAGAGGCCTGGATGGAGGACAGACGTCCTGGCACCCAGAGCTCACGCCTTCTCAGTGGGGTGGACACCACCCCTGCAGGGGGCAAAAACTGCCTCCTGGAGATGAGGCCAGCCTTGCTCCTTTTATGTATGAAGCGCAAAAGCAAACAGAACATAGTAGGTGTTCAGGGTCTCTGTGGCATTAGGTTCACAGGGGAAAGGGATTAGGAAGAAACAATATGAAAAATCTCCTTGAGGGACAGAGTAAAGAAGAAGTCTGAGAAACTTCACTTCAGTGCAAATGGGTCAGGAGCCCTGCCCTCCATGAGGGAACCAGGGTGCAGGGCGCGCTACTGCGCATTACCAGCAGGGGCCGCACCAGCTTCTTCAGCCCACCAGCGCCTCCTGCTGGTCACACAAGCTGAAGTTGGAAGGGCAGCGAGCAGGTGCACAGGCAGGAAAGCAGAGCCCCAGAGGCCTCCCTCCACCCAAGTGAGGTTTGGAAGTGATGTCAATCGTGATATTTGGGAGCTTATGGTTGAACCAGAAGGTGGACATGCAGAGTGGCAGTTGATAGTTGGGGGACATAAAAAAATTGTATGACAAGGGGAAGAGTAGTAGATGGTCCAGGGAGGGGTCCGCCCCGGGGCTGGGCTAGGCCCAGAGAGATGGCTAGCACCCTTCGCACTACTGAGCCCGCTTGCCTCTGTGCCTCCGTTCATGCCATTCCACGCCAGATTGCTTATCCTTCCCCTCTCAACTTGATTAAGCTGGACGTCCACCTCCTCCAAAGCATGCCTTTTCTTCCCTGAATGAGATCTACACCGACTTTTTTGTTGACATTTCTTAGCACTAGAGATGCTGTCAAGTGGGACGGTGACATTGCTAGCTTCTGTGGCCTGGGCCACTGCATTGAGGTGACCACGTTGTGCTTTACACAATACACACATGGGTTTGCCACAGAGCAGCCCTGGGCCACCCCCTTCACCCTGGCAGCTCCTGGCTGCAGGCCTCCCTCTCAGGACACCTCCCTGAGGAGGTCATTTCCACCAGTCTTTCCTCTTTGCCAGCTCGGGATGTCTCTCTCCCAGACTCCTGCAAACCCTCCTTTACTCCATTTTTGCCTCTGGAATATTCTGGGCTTGGAGCGCGTCAGTTACACAGGAAGGAAGAACTGAGGGGATAGGAGTGTGTGGAGCAATAAGCAGGGGCCAGTCTCTGCAAACATGCTGTGCAGATCCCCTCCAGGGCCTCTGGGCAAAGCCCACACAGTTCTCCACCCCATATCCTCCTGGGCCACCCCAAGCAGCAGGCTGGTGTCCTTCCTGTCTATGCACAAGGACCGACCAGCCTTCTCCTCTTGGTGATGCAAGATTGGTGGATCCAGGCATTTAACCCGGGGCACTCGACCCCTGAGCCACATCCCCAGCCCTGTTTTGGATTTTCTTTGGAGACAGGGTGTCACTGAGTTGCTTAGGGCCTTGCTTTGCAGAGGCTGGCTTTGAACTCGCGATCCTTCTGCCTCAGCCCCCCAGCCTCTGGGATCACAGGTGTGCGCCAACACGTCCAGCTCATGCTTGCTCCTTGGAAGCCGTCCTCATCCAGATTCTTCTCCAGCCCCACCTCTGAGCATCCAGGAGGTCAAGGACACCTCCATCCCCTGGAGGTGGGGAGTCTCTGGGTGCAGAGGGCAGCTGTCAGGCACTGCAGAGGCAGCCTGCTCTGCACAAGGGCAGGACCTGCCTCTGTGGCAGGTCTGGTGGCCCCAGGGGACGACTGTGGGTGATGGGTGATGCCTGGGCACACCAGCTCCGGGGATCCATCCCAGCCTCAGCCAGAGCCGGGGAAGCTGGAGCCTTTTCTCTGCAGAGGTGCAACCTCAATACCAAAGGAGGATTTCAAAGAAGAGGAGCGAGGACCAGTGCCTCCCCCGCCTTCGACAGGAGATGCATCTGTGGTGGTCGCTGTCCTACAACACATTCCTGAAAGAGAGGGCCCCTGGGGAGAAGGGCCTGAGGTTTATCAGCTGCCTACACATGTAAGAAAGTCAGCTGAAAGGCAGCCCCCCCCCGGGGTGGGGCAGTGGGCGGGACCTCTTCTCCCAGGGTCACCTCAGGGAGGCACAAGGCTGGGGACCTCAGACCCATCAGCGGTGAAGGCCTCCTGGGGGACAGTCTGGGTACAGAACTTAGAAGGCATTTTTTCTTTTTTTGCATTTAGAAATAGGAATTGGATCTACACACAATAGCTTAGAAATGAACAGGGAAGAGTTCAAGCCATGCAGGAATGGGTGACTCCAGAGAGGGGACCCACGTTTCTCACCCAGGGGCCACTTCCCACTTGGGGCTTGGAGATCATTCTGCTTCTGCAGGATCCTGGAAGGTCTGGCTTCCTCTGGGCTGAAGACCCCATTGTCCTCCTTGGGGTGGGAAGGGCCGGCGGCTGTGTCAGTGTTCCATGTGCAAACATGTCTCGGCTCTGGGCAGCCTTCTTCAGGAACCTAAAGTATGGAGGGGCCAAACATTCACTCTCCCCAAGAGTGGAGTGATGTCCCTGGCCTTGCAGATAGTCACCAGTCTGCCTGCACAGGGACAGTGACCACCAGCCAGGTGGGTCCTGCAGGAGGGGGCTGACTAGTGTACCTTGCTTGGGACACTGGTTGGGGACAATGTGCAGGGGCGGGGGGACACCAGCCGTACACCGGGTGCAGGAGAGAGGCCTTCTGCAGGCTCCTGGTCTGAGAGTACGTGGCCAAAGGCGGCGGCCCTGTGGTCAGATGGACAGAGGGGACTTTGCAACAGCTCTGCCCAACTCCTGGGTCCTGTAAGTTCACTCAGAAGTTTGTGAGACCAAAGAGAGAGAGAGAGAGAGAGAGAGAGAGAGAGAGAGAGAGAGAGAGAGAGAAGGAGGGAGGGAGGGGTCGGAGAGAGGAGGAGAGGAGAGAGGTGAAAACGGGAGCCCATCTGGGCCGTGCATCACATTGAAATTGCCCCGCATTAAAAATTCACCAGCCAGTGAATTTCCAAGGGATTTGTGTGGTGAGCCGTTCCTGCGGACTGTGGTCGCCATTACATGATGGCGCTGGCTCTGCTGTGGTCTGTGAAGGACAACTCCCTATCAGAGAGAGTTGGCGTGTTGTCAACTCCTTATCAGAGAGAGTTGGCGTGTTGTTTTATAACACCCTGTGAGAAGGGTCCACGTGGCAGCTTCTCATTGGGGTTCGCGGTGCTTTATTAAGGCTGGGAAGGGCATCCGAGAATTATTAGAAAAATATCAAGGGCCTGAATAAACTCCTGAAAGAAGATTCCTGAGTCGCGTCTTCCTTGCGGGCAAGGGGGTCGTGACAGATTTGTAGTGATTAGATGACAAAATGCTGGAAATCTCAAGCTTGCCAAAGATGTTACATGGGGGTCAGAGACTCCACACTTTAGGCTGGGTAATTTGTAAGTGTCAATCACTCGGGCCATCAGAGAGAAGGCAGGATCTCAGCCTGCCTTCCACAAAGCCAGGCCCTGCCGCCAGCAAAGCCCAGGCCCCACGGCCACCAGCCCTCCCTGCGCGGTGTGGGTGGCGGCCAGGGACCCGGACAGCAGCGCATCCCACTCCGACTTCTGCTCAACTTTCTTCCCTTTAATCTTGTTTTGCAGGCAATGCTTTCTGCCACTCTCCAGCTGTCCCTCCTTCCTGGAGGATGGCCATGTCACACGAGGGGCCCTGGGGGCTCTGTGGGAGGGTGTCCCTGTGTGGTATCCTTGATCCTCCACCTTGTTGACTGCGGGGTGCTGGGCCCGTCGGGCCTCGGTGTTCTCTGTGAAGTGGGGGCAAGATGACGCCCCTCATAGGGCTCTGGTGGCCCAGAGTGTGGGCTCTGTCACTCTGAGTCTGGGTCAGCCAGGACCAAGGAAACACACCACCCTGATGGAACCTTCTAGCTGGGGGAGGGATGAAGGGACCATAGACAAATCAACACAGAGGACTTTGGGGGGTGTGTGCTGGGGAGGAGATGGGGCGTCAGGGAGCCGGACTGAAGAGGAGTCTCGGTGCCTTTGATCTTCTGAGGATCCCAAGAGTGGGCTTGGTCAGGCCAAGGGTCCAGAGAGGGAAGGGGAAGCACCCAGAGGGGCCGCCCACAGGCTGGGTGGGGCAGGACCTCTCTCCTGGATTCTGGTGCTGATTGGCAGCAGTGGGGCTGGAGAGCCCAAGGGAAGCTGGTGTCACAACTGCCACAGCTCTTCAGAGAACCTTCTGGAAAGAGCACTGGCTTTGTGATCAGACAGATTTAGAGCCTGAAATCTGCCATTTTGGGGCTATCTGACCCTGGGCAAGTCACCACCCCTCTCTGAGCCTCAGTTTTGATCCTGGAGAATGGGCACAGAGCCACCCACATGTCACGGATGGGCATTGTCCTGGGGAATTCGGGCAAGGGAGGCTCCAGGTCTCCCACTGCCCCAAGCGGAAAGGTGACCAGACTTGGGCGGGGGCCTGGGAGTACCCCAGAGGACAAAGGAACTTCAAGGCTGAACCACACCCCACATTTCAGGGAACGACCCAGGGACAGACCTCTGTGGGAACAGGGCGTCTGTGCAGTTTGCTGCCCTGTTTCCCAGACAGGAGTCCCCAGGGCGGGGATGGTCCTGGTCCCCTCTGCTCCTGGGGCCTGCTCTCATCCGGGCCCTCGTTGCGGGTTGAAGGGGCCATGAAACCACTCGAGGGGAAAATGAGAAACTGCTCGCTGTCACACAGGCGGCCCCAGCTCCTCGGGCAACTTCACCGTGGAAAGCGACCAGGGGACGCGGAGGGGAACAGGACCAGACCAGCAGGTAAGGGGTGGTGCCCGGGGTCCTGGCTGAGCTTCCCCAGGGCACAGGGCCACAGTCCCCTGGAGGACACGTCTACAGGAGCAGGAGCAGCAGGTGGCTCAAGGGTGACCAGGGCCTCAGAGTTGCCACCTTGGCCATCCTGCCTGGTGCCTCTGGCTGACCCAGCATCAGCCTAAGCACCGATGGGAGAACAGAGAACAGCGCCAACAGCCCCGCTGCACAGGCTGTGTGTATTAAGCACTCACTGTGTGCATGCACCGTGTGGACAGGCCCCGGCAAGCTTCCTCTTGGCTTGTCCTTACACAATGACATCGGTGGCATGACTGTCCTCACGCCAGCGAGGCTGTCCTGGTCTTGCTCTAGAGTCCAGAGCTTCTCTCAGCCTCGTCACATAGATCCATAGATCTTACTGGATGTCTACCTCCTTACTCGATGTTTGTCACACTGGAGTGTGACAGGAACCTGCTCTGTCCCTACTGCCTGGTGGCCCTCAGTAGTCACTGACTAAGTCAACGAATCCCCACTCTTCAGAAGCTGGACATGGTCACCAGCTCCCAGGGGCGGGCAGGGCAGGCCGCAGCCAGGTCCTTGGGCTTCCCTGCTGAGCTTGGCCTGTCCCTCCATGTTTACATTTGGTCAGGAAAAAGGACACTGGCCCACGTCCTTCCCCCCAGATGGAGCCGGTCCCTCTGGCCAGCTCATCCTTCTGGAGTGGGAGCCTGGCTGCGGCCTGCGCGAGCTCAGACGAGATGCTTCCCAGTTGTCGGGAGCCTGCTGTCCCTCTTGTACCGGGGTGGACCTCAGGCCGCTCTACCTCTGAGCCACACCCTGGCCCTTTATGGCATTTGAGACAGGGTCTTGCTGAGGCTGGCCTCAAACTTGCAATCCTCCTGCCTCAGCCTCCCGGGTGGCTGGAATTACAGATCTGTGCCATGGCATCCAACTGAATCCTATTACTTGATGGGCTCTAGAATCGAGGGACAGATCAGGGCTCCCTTGGGAGCATGCACAGGCGTGTGATGCGACACCAGTGTCACCATGAGTTGGTCCAGGGCAGGGGCTTGGGAGTACTTCTCCAACTCTAATCCCCATCCTGCCCGTGGGAGCTGTGTGGTCTTAGATGTGGCACAGCACCTCTCTGTTCCATCTCTTTGTCTGGGACACCGCCATCTGCCTCCCATGGTGGTGGTGACAGTAGATGGGTCCATCTCTGTGAAGGTATCACAGGCCCAGAGTGTCCTCACAGGGTGAGGGAGATGCCACTGCATGGTGCAAGAGGAAGAGGCCGGTCCACCTGCAGCGAATCTGGGCAGGCTAGGGTGGGGAGGTGAATGGGCAGGAGCACATGGGCTGCCCTGGGTCACCGACTGGCCTGGCCACTGCCTGCCAGAGGGACTCTGTGACCTGCAGGTAGTTCCAGGTCCACTCAGCAGCAGTAACCAAGCAGCGTGGCCAGAGAGCACAGGCCCTTCCGCCTTCATGTCACAGTCACTCTGAGGAGCACCATCTGGGTCACCTCGCAGTATGCATGCTCTTGCAGAGGACAGGTCATGGGGGAGGCTGGGCTCACTCTCACCCAAAATCTTCCTGGTTTTGGGGACAAAAAGCCTCTGAATGCCTTGTTTCTCAAGGGGACAGGTGAGGGGCTACCGTGGGGCCAGCAAAGACAGGCTCCTGCCCTCCTGGAGCCGACAGCTGGTGACAGTCCAGAGGCTACAGTGCAGGGAGGAGGAGCCTAGTGGTGCCAGACCCGGCAGAGGCCAGAGGGCGGGCACCTAGGTCTTGGGGGTCCAGTGGAGACCACTCAGAGTGGGGTTGAGACCTGAAGGGCCAACAGGCGGTAACCAGAGGAGAGGGGCAGGGAAGCACTCTCTAGGTGACAGGTGCAGCCAGGTCAGCACAGAGTAGCCCTGAGATGGGGACGGGCCCAGCCAAGGTGCAAAGCTGCCTCATTAGCCCAAGGCCAGAGCATTAGTAGCCAAGCTGGGGACTCCACCCACCTCCACAGTCCTGACTGAACACAGCCTGGAACCACAGGATGCGATTTTTAACCAACACTATTGTGTGCACAGGGGGGAAGTGGAAGGGCGGGTCCTCCCTAGAGCCCGCTGATGACCTGACTCCACACTTCTAGCCTCCTGACCAGGAGAGAATTTCTGTTGTCTGAAGCCACTGGGGTGGAGTCATTTGTTCCCGTGGTCACAGAAGACGGACACACACACCTAATGCAGGCCCTTCTGATCATCCAAGGACAGCAAAGGCTGTGCAGGGGACACCCCGAGGTGCACTGGCCGCTGTGATGGAGCCGGCACCGCAGGTGAACTTGGGTCTTGCTCCCAATTTCTCGGGGGACCCCTGGCTCCCTGTGTTCGCAGGATCCACACACAACCTGGGGTTCATCATGGACCAGCTCTGGCTCTGGGGGGGGTCAGAGGGTTGGGAACTGCTGACCGCATTGGACTTCTAGAACCTGTTTCTGTGGTTAAATCCTGAAGTCAGCTCAAGAGGTGGAAATCAAGGTCAGGTTGACCTTGAAGACTTCTAGAAGAGCACAGGCAATGGTGGGACCGGCCCAACGGTGCTCTCCTGCTCGCTCTGCAGCCCCAGGAGCTCCAACAGTGGACCCACGGCCTCCAGGTGACGTCTCCACTTCCCACCATCTCCTGCAGCTCGGCTCGACCATGTGACCATGTCCTGAGTGTTAGCTCTCAGGGCCTTGGTCTCCTGTCTGAAGAGGGAGGGGCAGTGCTCCTAGAGCAGGAGGCAGAGACCTGGCTGTGGCCAGCCCCAGAGCCCCACACATGGCTTCCCACTGGCCGTAGGCGGCCGCCCCCAAGGAGCAGCTTGCTGTGGGCATCTGAGAGGGGGCAGCGTTCTCAGTGGGGTGGTGAGTGCTAGAGTGTTCCCCACTGGAAGGGCCAGGTGACAGCTGCTGTCCTCCCTGTGTTCAGAGGGGCTGCGCTGCTGGGCTGAACCCACCCAGGATCCCCGTGTTCTTCCACGTCATTTTACAGATGTGGAGGCTGGGGCCTGGGGACTCTGGGCTCCCCGGTCACGAGCTGGTCACTATAGGACCACAGCAGGAGCACAGGTACCTGGGCTTTTCTGGACCCCTGTAGGCCCAGAACAAGTCCCTTAGCCTCGATTTCTCCTGAAATGGCCCCTCTCGCTGCCCATCCTCTTGGGAGGAGCCACAGAACACAGGGCTCTTGGGTCATGCAGCGCCCCACAGAGGCCGGGCATTGGGTCCCCAAGACCTGTGGTCCCTCTTGGGAAGCACTGTCCCACGGTGGGCATGGCTGGGCCCTCTGTGTTGATGCCTGATGCACTGCAGGGGGCTCAGGTGCAGGTGCAGGTGCCAGTCGGTGTCCATTCTGCACGGGTGAAGCCAGCGCCTGCCCTGACGCTGGGTGTCCCATGCCTACCCCGCCCCGTCACCAGGAGCAGCTGCACTGTGACTGACCTCCGGCTTCTTGCCTGCATCTGTGTGGTTCATAAGTGGGTCACCTCTCATCTCAGGGGCCCTCGGCCCTGCCCCAGGGGTTCTTCTCTGGTCTCCATCACGGGTATTTGGGGTGTCTTGCTTTTCTGGCTATTTCTGAGCAAAAGCAGATGACAGGGGCACATGTGCCTGGGTCGCATGTGGGTCTTGGTCACACCTTCGGCTCGGGCGTCGCCAGGGGCAGGTGTGGGAAGGGGGCAGTCCTGGGGTGCACAGTCAGGCTGGCCCAGGTGTGGGGGGTGTCAGCCACCTGCTTTCCCCTCTCGGCTATGTGGGGGGCACGGCTTTGTCACTAGTGGTTCTGGGGTCTCACGAGGTTTCCAGATACTGTGAACCATGTGGACCCCGCGTCTGGTCTGTGGGGGGCCTGCAGGCCCTTTGCCCGGTTCTTAGAGTTCGCTTTTCTGGTTCATTTTCCTTCGGATCTTCTCATTACCAAGGTGACTTATGTGTCCTCGGTCCCAGTCCCGGGAATGTAGGCCTAGGCTCCTGTCCCGTGGGCAGCTTCTGCCACCAGGCATCCTTTGATGAGGAGGCTCTTCATTTTAATGTCATCACTGTCATTTCGTCTCCTGGTTGGGAGGCCCTGGCCTCCTCCCAGCTGCAGACACCTAGCCCTTCCCATGTGGCCACACTGTCCGTCCTGAGTGGATCCTGGTGCGTGGCAGAGCTGAGATCAGAGGCAATTCTTTTCCATGTGGCAGTCACTCGACCCAATGTCATTTTCTCCCAGGTCACCTTCCCCTGCCCTGCAACACTGACGGTCGGTCACGTGGCCGCAGGTGGGGGTCACGTGGCTGCGGGTATGGGTCTGCATCCTGCCTCTGCCCTGCCTGAGAGGCTGCCCCGTGTCAGCACCATGCACTCTCCATCTGGGGCTCTGCCGTGGCTGGCGCGTCGCATAGTCCTCATGGTGGCCACGGCATCAGTGACCCTTTGCACTTCCCGCCATCCTTCAGCCTCACCCCTCGGGTCAGCGAGAGCGCTGGAGGACGGTCTCTGAGAGCCTCAGTCACAGGCCAAGCTGAGTGTGGCCGTGGCTGGTGGCAGCTGTGGACAGGGGTGCGGGGCACTTTGGGGGCACATTTGCAGATGGCTTCAGCCAGGCTGTGGTGGGGAGAGGAACTGGGGTGATGCTGTGTCCTGTGCAGCCAGCAGAATGAAGTGCCACGAGTGGATGGGACAGCCCCTATCGTAAGACCCCAGACAGCACCAGCCATGGTTACGGTGCCAGGGCTGTACTCTGCACCATGTGCCTGTGTCTGGGCTCCTGGGCGCCTCGGCCAGGCCCGCCATGTCCCCTGAAGCACTGCCGATGCTCCTCATCCTCACTGGTGCATCCTGCCTGTGTGACAGGCCCTGTGTGCGTGACCCCTGCCCTGCTCCTGCCAAGGCCCCTGGGGTGTGTGCTCAGGATTCCACTTGCTCTCCCATGGAACCTGGGGACCCAGGGCCTGCAGGTCAGGTGGCCTCCCAACTCCTCATCCCTGAGAAAGTCCCTGTCCTCACCACTCCACGTACCAGGTGGCACCTGCCCAGCCCCCTGAACGTGCCGTCTTCAGCCGTCCCCTGAGGCTCAGCTGGACACAGAGCTTACCAAGGATAGGCCACGATGCTGACCACGCTTTGCTTACTGGGAGCTCAGCCCTGCTGGCCCTCAGCGCCCCTCCTGCCAGCAGGACCAGAGCAGTCTGAGGACAGGACAGCCACTGGGAAGGGAAGCGCATCGCAGGGCAGCCACACAGTGCCACTAAGGACAGGGCCCAGGACAGAGGGACAAGTCCATGCCGAGTATGTTTTCATTTGGAAGGAGACCGGGAGTTCAGGCTGTCCCCGGTTCCCATTAGCCAGCTGTGCAGTGCAGCTGGGCAGAATCCCAGGCCTCACCTCCACACCGGGGGCCGGCTCCTCATGCAGGGGAAACAGGGACTGACCAGGTGGCATCCACGGAGAGGACCTGGGCTGGACACCTTGCCAAAGTTGTCCGGGGGGGCTGTCCTGCTGACTCGGCAGAAGCTGCCTGGAGCCAGCTTGACACTGGGGAGTGACACCTACATTCCTGTCCTACAATGTCTGGGACACAAGTCAGTGGGGATGGGAACATGCCTGGGATATGCCGGAGCTGAGTCCTCGCATGGTGCTGGTGGGAATTAAAATTGGCACAACCACTCAGGAAGGGAGTGACCATGCCCAACCACAGGACCCGGGGCTGCTGTCTGGGCATCGGTGCCAGAGAAGTGAGCCCTGGTGTGCCCGCGGAGAGGGACACCTCTGCCAGTCAAGGAGTGGGCCCAAGATTGTGGCCACCCGTACACGGGAACTGAGAGGCGCTGACAGCTTGTCAAGCCTGGAAAGTGGGTGAGCAAAGCTTCACAGACCCTTTCGTTTAAAGAAAGGTCTAGAGCAGGCAGTCCTGGAGCCCAGACGTGGCTCAGTGGTGCTCTGAGCTGGGCAGATGACACTGGGGGATGGCTGAGGGTCCAGGGTTGGTTTGGAGGTGGTGGGCTGTGGTGCTGGCCACGCACTCTGTAAGCTCGCAGGCACACTGTGTGCGTGGGCTGTACAAGGGGCGGCTTCTGCCTCAGGAGCAGCAGTGCCCCTGTGTCCACAGCAGCCCAGAGTCGGAAGCAACCCAGGTGACTTGTCAGGAGCATGGCTAAAGACACAGGTGCTGCTCATCCGGGGAGGAGCCAGCCCTTGTGCCCCACGGCAGCCTGGGGACTCCCCGAGAATCACCCAGAGTAGAAGCACCCATCCCAGCCGGGGACGTGCTGGAGGGTCCTTCGGCTAAGGCTCTCTAAGTGACTGGAGAGAAGAGGGACAGATCCGGGGGTGCCAGGGCAGGGAGGCACCCGTTGATGATGATATTCCGTCTGCGCCAGGCTGATTGTGGGAAGGTGTCGTGGGCTGAGGGGCCACCCCACAGGGCGCCTGCAGGACTGGGGGTTTGAGATTGTGGGGGCGCTGGCGGCCTTCCTGTGGTCAGGTTGTGCTGCGGTCTTGTCCCCTCAGAAAGCTGGGAGGGGTCTCCTCCCTAGAGCTCCTGTAAGTCTGTGGTCACCCAAGAGTACAGGCTTCAGGCAGGGGCCCTAGGCACGCTGTGTCCCAGTGACCTGAGAGGCTGAGGCAGGGAGACTGAATTTGAGGCCATCCTGGGCAACGAACGTGGTGAGACCCCGACTCAAAATAGAAAAGTAGGAAAGGGCTGGGGAGGAAGCCCGGTGGCAGCATGCCCCAGGGTTGATCCTCAGTGTCACCAAAAGAAAGTTAGAAAAGTTAATGGCCCAGACTGTAAGATTGCAGGTGAGCTGCTGGGCAGGGAGGACAGGGCAGCGGGGGACAGCTGTATGCTGGGGATGCCGAGGAGGCATCCCCCATGTGAGGGGCCCGGTGCTGCCCCCACAGAGCACGTTGCCATGGGTTTGGGAAGGGAGGACTCTCAGCTCCCAGGGCAGTACAGGTGCTTAGCTCTAGGTCAGGAGGACATGCGTCTGCCACCAGAGTCAGCGGGGGGGGGGGACTGAGGCCATGACAGATCACCCCGCCCGCCCACGTGAGCACGAAAACAACCTGCACAGGTTGTCACCTCGACACCGACTCACCACGCGGGGAAGTACCAGGCCGACCTCAGTGTGAGCGAGTTGCCCCCGGGACCTGGTGTCACCTGGTGGGTGTGCGTGGGCCTGGGGCAGCAGAGCAGTGGCAGGACACCGAGCTCCGCCTGGGCTCAGTGTGAGAACAGTACGTGTGGCTGTTCCCAGGCCTCTCCAGAGGTCTGCCACAGGTCTGTTCCGCGTCCCTCCAGACCCTGGCCCGGGCCACAGGGTGGGCACACCCATTTAGGATGCAGGACACAGCCCTGAGGAGTTGGGGACATGCTGAGTGACCACTCCTTCCATGGAGGGGCTCAAGTGACTCTATTTCAGGGTCTTTGTGCTGCTTTTTAATGATCCTGCCTCTGCCTACGGATGTGCCCACCAAGGTCAGGGGTGGCACAGTCCCTGCGGCCCAGCCATGACAAGCACCGCTTGTTGAGGGCGGATACCCGAGTCATCTGAGTCACCATTTCTCTTGCTGTCCTTGTCCTTCAGTCATCAAAAGCTGGCTGTTGGCTTGGAAGGAAGCCAGTGTGATTTTCCCAGTGACTTGTGCACCAGACAAGGGAGGCAGGAGGCAGAATTCTGGCCCAGCTCTGCCCTGCCTCCACTGTGTGTCCCCAGGCAGAAATACGACCTCTCTGGGCCTGTTCATTGAGTGAATCTGAAAGGGTTGAGCTAGGCCAGCCCTGGCAGATAGCTTCTGCTTCCCAAACCAGCACAAACCAACTTGTGGCTGCCTGGAATCCTGTGTTGGAGGTTCCCAGGAAAAGGAGGTCTCCACCCTTGGTCTCTTACCCACAGAGGAACACCTCGCTGAGCCTGGCTCACGGAGCAGTGGCTGGGCCACAGGAGCAGGAGAGACTCCAGGAAGGGAAAGGGCCATCTTAGTGGGTGCTGGGTGCAGCTGACCTCGACAAGACTCCAAGGGCCGGGCAGGTGGTCGGCGCCACTTAGTCCTCCCTGGGGACTGTGGTGTGGTGAGCGGCCAAGTCTGGCTACCGTGAAGTCCGAGGTGGCAGAGCACAGCTCGCTGCTCCCGCTTCTAGAAGGCACCAGGGCTGAGCCTTGCCACCCCTCAGTGAGGCCGTGTGACCCCAGGAGAATCACCTTGCTTCCCTGTCCCTCCGGGAGGGAGCTCCACTCGAGCTGGGGCACCTCCTGTGGCCACAGCCAGCTCAGCATCTCAGACTGGAGCAGTGTGGAAAGACCACTTTAAAGGGGTCCACTCCACGTGACAGTGTCAATATTCTTGTCATGGCGTTACTCACCCATGGACAAATGTGGAACTCAGAGTCCACTGGCAGCCTGAGCTCTTGGTTCTTTGAGGACTATAATCGCAAAACACATTTTCAAGTTAAATATAAACAGAATTTAAAATCAATAAAATTCAAATTAACGGCATTATTTTAGCATGACAGGTGATGTTGTTCTGCAGAAGCTCAACTCCGGCTGTGGGCTGTGGTATCAGGAACGTGGCCTCAGGTCCAGGTCCATCCTCTGGTGGGGGCTTTTCATGGGTGACACCAACGGGGGGCCGTGCGTGGGGAAGCGAGCCCTGGGGGAGGCAGTGCCACCGGCTGGAGGCTTTCTGGCCAGGGCAGCATGACCGGGCCCCTTGCTTCTCAGTCTTGGCATGACAGGAGGGGAGAGGCTTCTATCCAGAAGAGGAGACAGGGCAGGAACCCGGGTGGTGGAGGTGCCCACCAGGTGAGCACACCTGCATGCACCTGGGGGAATGAGGTCAGCGGGAAGCACTCCCCAGTGGCAGCCCGCATGCCCCCCTTCGCCTGCCCTGTACTGCTCCTCTAGCAGCTTCTCCCCAGCAAGGACATGCATGCGCACCAGAAGGAGAGCATTTCTTCCCGGCAGGGCAGCTGTGTGTCACCTGAGCATGGTGGCCAGGGCAGGTGTATGTCCTGAACTCTGTGGTGCAGACTCAGACCCAGCGGCTGGCTCTCAGCCCTGCTCCACGCCTGGAGTCCTCTCCCCAGGCCTGCAGCCCAGCCTCCAGCTCCAAGCCGGCCCTTTCTACTCAGCCAGGATGGACCCTGCTAGCGGGACTTGGCCTGGCACTTTCTGTCATTCCAGGGCTCTCTGGCTCACGGCAGAGCCCCGAGTCTTTCCCTGTTAGCAAGTCAGTTTTGCTCTTTAGAACCCTTTCTGCTGCTCCTGGAACTAGTCTCATGCTGGAGAGTTTGGGAAGTTGAACAAGGATCCACGCTGCTCCCAGCCCCATCATGCACAGCACCCGCTACCCTCCCACCTGCTTTGTTTGGGGGACAGGGATAGTGTCACCACCTCACAGATGGGAGACAGCGCTGGGAGAGGGAGGTGACTCACTGGAAGTCTCCGGGGTTTCCTAGCTGGTGAGGTGAGAGCCCCGCCTATGCCAGGCTGCACTCTGCATTTCTGCCCAGGCTCAGGAGGGAAGTCTCCACTCAGCTGCTCCCCTGGCCACGGACTGCAAGGGGCTCTGGCCCTTCCCCTGCAGCACTGGACTGCCAGCTCGGCTCTGGAGTGAGCTGCTCTGGCCCACAGCATCCTTTAGGAGAGTCACTGTGTAAAGTGGACTCAGTGACGTAGGCCCAGTCACTCAGCATGCATATTGTCACAGGCAAACCAGGTAAGCTGAATGTTGACCCAACCCACAGATGGAGAGGCCGAGGCTGCCTGCAGGAAAACCAGGGGGAGCAGGAGCCTAGGACAGTTGCACTCTGTGGCCTGAAATGTGCATGACATCCCTTCGTGGCTTTCCACCCCGGCCTGAGCCACCACCTTGGCTTAATGTAACCCAGCAGCACCTCCAGCCCTGAGCCATCTGTGTATCAGAGGAGAAAAGCACTAGTGGATTTTTTCAGCATTCTTTAACTGGGATGGGCACTGTATGCATGTGTGGAGGGCGCACTGCTGTTTGCAAGGGTCTGTGCCCTCTGTCCTTCTCCAGCGGACACTACTGGCCCAGCCATGACTTGAGCCCGAGTCCCCATTGCCCAGCCCCCTCCATCCCGGAACTGTGGAGGAGTGCTGACTCACTGGCTTGGTGCTCCCGGGGGGTTCCTTTGTGCCTTTGGGAACAGGTGTGCCAGTGTGGACCTCCCTGGGGGAGAAACAGCCCAAGACTCTGGAAAAGAGTTGGCTTGACAGGAAACAGCCAGCAGTGGGCAGTGAGAGGGGCAGGCGGGGCCAGGGTGTCCTGGGCAGGGCCTCCCACTCTGGCCCTCAGGGGCCCCCACGGCTGTTTCCTGGCAAAGGTTTATCTCAGCAGCTGCATCCTGGGGTGGCCACATCCCTTGGGGGACGACCTCAGACCAGCCCCCAAGTCCCGGTGTCCCCTCCAAGGGACATGGCATCTTCCTGGCAGAGTAGTCCATGTCTGGCCCGTTGGTCTGTGGGTTTTCAAACAGTTTCCCCAGGGTTGCTGCAGCCTCTCTGCGCATCCCCGAGGTCCCCGCCGCACCCTGAGCCATAGGGCTGCAGGATGGCGCGGCCACTCAGGAGGAGCCGCTCATTTGTATCTCATTTTCGAGTTATTATGGAGCTGTGGCTTGTGAGAGTGTTTTGACAGCAGCTGTCAGCAAGGTGCAAGCGCCTGCCATTGCTTCTGATTGGCTGAAGACATTAGCATTTTTCTGACTCCCTGCTAGAGAAGGCAGCCTGAAAAGACTCAAATTGTGTCTTGTGTTTTATTTAATTTATTTTATTTGGGGTTTCAGGCAGCCGGGGAGGTGGGAGGAGAGAGGATCCATCCAAGCAACTGTTTAGGCTTGTCAGAGATCATTTATTGAATTAGCGAGGTGACCTCTCAGGGATCCCAGCTGCCTGGCTGCTGCCCCAGGGTCAGGAGCCAGCACTGGTGAGGGAGCTTGGTGCTGGTGAAGGAGCTTGGATGCAGGAGCGGGTGCTCTGGCCAGGGAAGCAGGATGCAGGAGTGGGGCGCTTGGATCAGCGATGCCCCTCTTTCCCTCTCCCTCCCTCCCTCCCTCCATCCCTCCCTCTCTAATTCCCTTTCTCCCTCTCCCCCCCTTCTTTTTTTTTTTTAAAGAGAGAGTGGGAGAGAGGGGGACAGAGAGAGAGAGAATTTTAACATTTATTTATTTTTTCTTAGTTCTAGGCGGACACTACATCTTTGTATGTGGTGCTGAGGATGGAACCCGGGCCACACGCAAGCCAGGCGAGTGCACTACTGCTTGAGCCACATCCCCAGCCCTCTCCCCTGCTTCTTAACTGAAGTGCAGAGGGACACACTTGCTCCCTCCTTCCCTGAAGATTCTTCTCTATCCATAACATGAATCATCCCCATGCGTTTTGCCAGATGCGGTGCCACTGCGCACCCAGGCAGGGGCCTGTGGGGCGCTTGGAGTCACTGCCTTTCACCTAAGAGGCTTAAAATTCGTTGTTTGTTTGGTTCTGTTTTTAAGTATGAAAAAAACTGTCAGCAACACCAGAAGGCAGCTGCCTGGTGATGGGCGCACACTCTGCCTCGACCCAGGGCCCGTGGGGGAGCTCTGCCATGTACAGGCATCCTGAGAATGTCGGCATGGCACGAGGAGACCATGTGTTGTTGCTCTTGTTTCCATCCAGAAAGTCTCCCTCAGAACTCAAACCCTTGCTCATAGTGAAAAGCTGAGGTCACCTTCCCAGCAGCTCCGTCCCCCCACAGCTCCGTCCCCCCACAGCTCTGTCCCCTGACAGCTCCAACCCCCAGCTGTCTGAAGCCTCGACTTTAACCCTTCGGTGCACCTTATGGGAAAGGTGCGCCCCTAGTTCCCCTGCGCACTCTATCCGTCTGCCTGCTGGGATCCACTAAGAGCATCTGGTAGTCTTCCAGCCACATCTGTGATGAAAGCCTGGCACATCCTTGCTTCCTGCTGGCCTGTCCCCCACGCCGCCCTGGCTATTGAAGTGGGCAACTCGCTTCAGGTGATCTTCCCAAGTTCCGCATAGGACATGCCTGGCCCCTTAGATACTCTGGTGACACCCCAGCTCAGCTGCCTGCAGCTCCTCCGAGGAGCCAGCTGGAGGGCACCTGGGAACCTTCCCAGAGAGGGATAGGGAGGCCAAGCAGGCTGCAGCCAGGGAGAGCAGACAGATGGGGCCACCAGCCAGCTCAAGACCCCTCCACTATAGCTGAGGATGACTCAGAGTGGGTAGAAGGGTCATGGACCAAGGAATCTGCAGCTGCCTCATTTGCTCATGAAACTCTCTTGACGGCATCATGAGGTGACAGAGGTTAGGATCCCCCTTTTGTAGATAAAGAAATAGAGGCACAAATAGACCCACTAATTTGCCCAGGACCCCATAGCTAGAATGAGACCTGAACCCAAGTTTCTCCATTTTCTGTGTCCTGAGCTTTGGGACACCCTGAAGCCTCATGTCCCATGTTAAAGGAACAGACTATGTAACCAGACCCTTCAGACCCAGATTCCAGTTCTTCCGGCTGAGAATTGCATGACCTGAAGATGCTGTCCATTCCTCGTATCTCAGTGTCTCATTTAGTTGTTCTAGGGATTCAGTGATTTAATATTTGAAAATAATTTAAAATAGATAGATCTTGGTATGCAACAAACTCCCAGTAAGTACACACTGCTATTTTAACCCAGGGGATCTCCAAGAGGAGTCCCCAGACCAGCTGCATTGTTATTAGAATGTATTAGAAATTTGTGTGCTTGGGCCTGCTCTCAGTCCAACGGAGTCAGAAGCTATAAAACCTGTGTTTTAACCAGTCACTCGAGTCTTCTTCATGTTCAAATTTTTGAGCCCCCGTCTTTATGACTCCCTGGCTCTCCTTCTCCGCAGAATGCAGGTTAGCACCATTGTGTGTGACACAGTGGTATGGCATGCCCCCAAAACATGGTTAAAAGGCACCAGATGAGACTTCTACCTACTGCTGTCTGTCCTGTTGGCATGAGACCCTCTCACCTGAGTGTTAGAGTTCCAATGAAGAGATACCTAGTGAAGGTCAAGCTATCTGTGACTCACGCCTTAGTATGAATTAGCAGATGGTGGTGAAGCTTCTTTGAGAACAGGTTACATTCAAGGAGAACATGGAAGAGGTTCAGAATTGAAGCCTTGGGGCAAAATCAGGTGCTCAGGGAAATGAAGGATGGTAGTAGAAAAGAAGGAAATGACATCATAGACCAAATTGACCTTCACAATTTAAAAACTAGGCTGAGGAAGGAGACCATCCATATCACTCAGGATCTACTCAGGAAAAGAGAATGAAACACAGCAGAACATTCCAGAATTTTTAAGCACAGAGAATCTAGTAAAAGGAATTTGGTTACACAGTTGATAAAGGTCCTTAACCTTCCTCAAATACCAGCAGGAAGAAGCTACTTCTGCCCTTGGGAAGGGAGAAACAGGAGGAGGAAGTGGTATTACCATAATATAGAACCATCCAGAAAGAGCTGGGAACAGTGGGGGCTGCTGGGGCCAAGGAGTGTGAGCTGGGAGCAGAGAGATAGGTGGGTAGAAATGCTCCTCCCATCCACCACCAAGGCCTCCCATTGGTCAAACCTATATGGAGCACAAAGGAATCTGGGAAATGTAGTTCTGAGATGCAGAGCAGCCCAAGCAGGTTGGAATGGGGAGCTCCTTCTTATATCCCTCCCTCTTCTTTTCTTCCTTCTGCCTTCCTTCCTTTTCCCCTTCCTTCATTTCTTCACTGTTCTCTGCTTCCTTTTCTCCACTGTCCCTCTTTTTTCAGTGGCATCCACACTGGTAAATAAGAGCATCATGATAAAAGGAAGGATCGGGATTTTACAGTCTGCAGCTGAGAGGATGTCCCCTCTTTGTGCCCAAGGAGAGACAGGATGGCAGGAAAGATGTCAGCTGCTGGGCTTCAGACCCCAAAGATGAAGCGCTGGTTAAAAGGGCAGATGGGGTCTCTTGGGACAACAGTGAGTTCCTGCAGAGGCCCCTTGCTCAGCCAGCCTGGCTTTCCTCAGAGGCCAGTTCCTCTGATCTCAGAAGAGTAATGAGGCCACATTTGTCCAGCTTCAGGCAGGCAGTTCCAAGTAGGAGAATGTAGCTCAGAGCCCGCCTCTGACAACCCTCAAGTGCTTCTTCTAGTGTGTTGGTGTTTTTAAGAATGAACCAAAAAATTACTAGAAATCACCAGGAAACCCAACTTTCAACAGGTGGTTGCTGTTGTTACAATAATGCAGTCAGATAATGATTGGCATCAAGAGAGGAAAAAGAAAAAGCTATTGTGTTCCCAGCTTGGAGAAGTACAGCTGTGTGGCTCCCTCTTTCTGGGGAGAGTGTGTGCGTGTTAATGTAGGGCGCCTGCCCTTTTTTGTTCACAACCAGAAGTTGCAAACAGCTGCTGTAAATTATTTTGATTGTCCAGCAACTTGCTGATTTGAGTCTGGCTTCCATGCTGAACAGTGCTACTGGCCTACAGCAAGTCCATTCCCACCCTTCCTCTTTAGTTCAGAGGCAGGATCGCCCCTCTGATGACATCATTCCTCTGCTCACACCCCAGACCTCTGTGTCACTGTTGAATTCACTTCACCCTTCGTGCTGTCTCTCCCATGGCAAGGCCCTGATGGAGCCTTAAGTGTTGGAAACTTCTTGGCCTAAATTCTCAGAGAGCAGAAGTGTCTGCAAACTTCCATTCCCCAGGGGTTGTGGAAAGCCCAGGCTTCTGCATTTCTACCCAGTACCAGGGGATCCCAGTGCTGCTCATCTGGGGACCATATTTTGAGTTTCAAGACTTTAACAAAACTTAGCCAGGGGTGTGACATCTAGCAGGTGCTCGATCATTATAACTGCTGTGATTATTATTACTGTTGTGATTGCTGTTATGTCCCTAATTAATGTCTCAGCTTCATTGTCACTAAGTGACAGTATCAAGGCATGTTCCCAGCACAGGGCAAGAAGTCAGGAAGTCAAGAACGGGTGGCACCCACTCGACCCTCCTCCTTTCAATCGAAGGTGAAAACAGCAAGTAATATAATTTGAACACATTCCATGCAAGGTCTTGTGCTGTTTAATCTCAAGGAATCCTCCTGTTAGCCCTGGGAGGTGGGGGGTCTCATTAATTTTCTTTTACATAAGAGGAGATGGAGGCTAAGAGATGTGAAGGTCCCCCCACATCAAGAAATGAGCAGAGCTGGGGTTTTGAACTCAGGCACATGGATGACAAAGAGCAGACACATAAGCATTTCTCCATGCTGCCCTGGGGGAGGGGTGACAAAGAGCAGTCACTTCCTACCCCTGGGCCAGGAGCATCAGGAGCCCAATCTGAGCCCTTCCTATGTCTCGGCCAAGCTTGATACATGGCAGAGGCTCAGTCAGCAACCACAGAATAAATGAATGGGGAGATGGACACCTGCTCTCAATCTGCTCCCCAGATTCCTAGACAGGAACTTGGATGAGGCCTCCTCTCTCTGCCAGCATTTCCATAACCTGGGCTGCAGGAGAAGAAATTCTGTCTGTCTATCCAACTGCCTCTTAGAAGCCAGAGTCTTCCCCCATTAAGCCTGGACTCCACCCCCACTCTGGTCCAGAGAGTGCTGACTGCAGAGGGAAGCTCAGAGCTCAGTGGATGATTGTCTCCCTCAGGTAGAGAGGATCAGGGCCCCCTCTTTCCACAGAGTGGACATTGGTCCTTGTTTTTTTTTTTTTTTTTTTTTTTTTTTTTTTTGCTGCTTTACTAGTGCCAAGGGAATCTGCACTGCATGTTCCTCGGGCCTCTGAGACCACCACCTTCATAGGAAATGAGTGGCAGGGTTTGTTCCAGCAATCGTTGCCAGCAGCGTTCTGACTGGTGATCCTGGCACTATTCTCATCAGACATCCCCAGCTGAGCTTTAGATGAGCACGGAGATGCAAGTTGCAGGGATCATGGAGTTTGGGATCCCTCCTCTTCTCTCCCTACCTTTCTTGCAGTCACTCCAGATGCAAAAGTGTCCAAAGCAAGCCTGGCAGCCATGTCCCTCAGCCAGGATGGCAGCAGAGTTTCCAGCAGGCCAGCTCTGTGGCTGGTCCCTGGCCTCCCCCTGCCTGCTCACCCCTCAACCTGGATCTCTAGGTAGAGGCCAGAACTTCTGGCGCTCATTGAATAAGCGCATTTTCTGCAGGGTTGACTTCTACGCTTGCAACCCAGAAATCTGTTGGATAGAGTCAGTATCCTGATCCATATCAACAAGGGTTGCAAGTTAAAAGAGATAAAAAAAAAAATCTTTCTGTGCAGTGGACACAGATGCCTCCTACTTCCATGTGGAGGATGGCTCTTCTGTCAGCCATGAAGAATATGGTCAGCAGATGACCATGTGCCAGCCCTCCCAGGGTCTGCGGTGTGAGGGCCATGCTTTTCTGAAGTTGCCTTTATCTATAACTGAGCAAGGAAGAGGTGAAAAAATTCAAACATTTTCTATGAAACAAAACCCTGCAATAGAGAATATTTACTCCAGACAGTTGTCAGGGTTGGCCAAAGCTGTGACCAGCTAAGAGCACAGTCACCTTCTCTTTCCCTCATTCCTGCTTTCTCCTCTTTTCACAGATGATTGAACCTGAATCCACCCCACATCAAACCCTCTCAAACTCTCAGCATCCTTTACCGCTCTCCTAGTCTGAGCTGGAGATTTAGGAACCCACTGCTTCTGTGAAGACCTGAGACTCCATCTTTCCCTCCTTGAAATGGGGAGAAATAAGAGCGCCTGCCTCCTCATTGGATCATGAGGGTAGCGTGACATCTTGGGTAAAGCTCTCTAGGGTCTAGAAGAATGTCCTTCACACCTGCTAGTTGCCTTTACCATTTACCATCTGGTATGTGGAAGGGACCCCTGAGCACCTGGGTCTCCCTGCTTCCACTCTTGCCACCCACACCTACTTATTGTTTATAACAGCCAATATATTTCTCTGAAATTGGCCTCTCTCTTTCTAAAATCCTCAAAGCTTCCCCATGACCCTCCTAACACATACTTCAAGACTTGGCCACATCTACAAGTGGACCCCTCTCTCTTTGCTTCCAGGCCCTCCAGTTGGCTTCTGCTATACTTAGTGCCTCAAGGACTTTGCATATGCTGTTCCTCTGTCTGCTCCCTTGGCCTGTGAATTCCAGCTCAAATGTCCCTTCTGTGGCAACAGGGACTATAGAAGAGTTCTTTGCTACTTACACTCTGAGCGTCACAGACCTGTTCTTTGGGTGTTTCCTCTGTGTGACCTGACATTTTATGAAATAGCGCCCCATGGTCCCTCAACCCAAACCCAACATCCGGGCCACAAGGAGCTCCTTGCTCTCATGCCACATGCTGTGTGGTCCCACAACCACATCATTCCTGAGATACTTATTGAGGCCTTGCTGGGTACCAGCCAGACACAAGGCGGATCTCAGAGCCTGGATTTACTCTTTGCATTCTGTCTGGTTGGCAGGAGCCATTACTGTCCTTGTTTGATGTAGTCACTCAGGCATTACCTGGAAGGAACAGGACTCAGTTCCTTTAGTCTCCATACTAAAGCAGAAGGGGGTCCTGGAGTCAGACCTGGCTTTAAACTCTGGCTTGGTCTCCGGCTGACATTTGCTGAGTGCTTCTTCCATGGTCAATATCTTGGAGCAAACAACTAAGTCTTCCCCTAGAAGGGGAATTTATTAACTGAGGCCGATCTGACAGGGCTCCCTGGGCCAAATGGGAGGCGAGGCTACATCCTCTTCCAGTGTGGGAGAGAGTTCCGTGAGCTGCATGCAGTAGGTAAGGGCTCTGCAGAAGCTTTGGACTGATGCTCCTTATTAGGATTATTCATTGATATTACGCTTCCATTGGAAAAAAGCTTAATAGCACCTTGCAAGGTAAGGTCACCAGGTTCAAATCCTCCCGGTGGTTAGTACCAACAAATTCAGGGGCTCACCATCTATCTATGTTTATAAACAAAGTGTACTTGACCCCAGATCAGGGTATTAGTCTACACCTGCTGTTCCTTTCCAAGGGCACAGCCCCATAGTGCAGTCTGGACCGTGCTGGACTTCCCAAAGCTAAAATATTCACTATGCAGCCCTTAGCAGAAAGCAATGGCTGACCCCCAGGTCTAATTCAGAAAAAGTGCATGAAGAGGGTTATTTATGTTCTCTCTCCTTATTGAAGCATTTTGTTTTTAGCTTTGCTCCCGTCCTCCTCAAATATCTCAGGCAATGATATTTCCATGCGGGAATAAGTCTTTTTAAGGTCATTTCTATGGGGTTGCTGCCGGGCAGTGTGAATTCTACATGGATTAAATTCCCCCGAGTGAATATCAGAGGATTGAAGAGCTTATTGTGGAGAGGAGGACCACAGACCACAGGTTAATTCCAACAAAATGAGAAATTTCTATGGAACAGAGTCTTTGAATTCTCCGTGTCCTTCTGATTATATGATGAAAACCCCAGCTCCGTTCTTTTCCTAAGTGTGGAGCTAAATATGTCTTCTTTAAGAGTATTATAAGGAAATAGATGTTTCCCCCTAGTATCATAACAACTGGAAAATTTAATTAACTGGCATTTGGATGTATTAGTGGCAATGTTAAAATTAGGTTTTAGAGCCTACTGTCTCCAAAATCACATTGGTTGAGTATCCCTACTCCAAAAATACCAAACCTGAAAGACTCCAAAACCTAAACTTTTGAGCATCCTGTCATCATTCAGAAAGTTTTGGAGTCAAAGTCAACATAAAGTGATACCTACAAACCTGTATTCATAGTGGCGCTGTGAAGATACCCTTCAGTAGATGAACAGATAAAAGAAAATAGGGTCTGTATGCACAGTGTAATAATATTCAGCCATAAAGGCGAATAAAAATCCTGTCATCTGCAGGAAAGTGGGGTGACCTGGAGATCAATATGTAAAGCAAAGTTCATTGACCAAAGGAAAAAAAATACTGTGTTTTCTCTGCTAGATGCAATATAGGGAAAAATAAATAAAAACAAGATGATATAAAAGTAAAAGGACACTTGTAGGGAAGGAGAAGGGGATTAGAGTAGGAGGAGTGAGAGATGGAAATTGGAAGGTAAATACAATCAAAGCACATGTACGCATGAATAAAATGTCACAGTGAAGCCAGTAATGGGTCCAATAAATGTGCATTAAAAATTATAATTTTTTAAAAAGTCAATCAAAAGAGGTTTTTGGGTTTGGGATGTCAAATCTGCATTAGGAATGCTCAGCCTGTGTTCTCATTATCATTCAACACAGGGATCCTGTATTCTGAGAAATCACACCCAGCCTCTGGCTGCAGGTTGATAGGATCCCAACAGCCAATGGACTGACCATGCCAGGTGGGATGTCTAACCCCCTCTCGGTGAACTGTTTCTTGAGTGGTCCTCATGGTAGGCTCTGGGTTTGACACCACTTTATGTCCCCAGTGCCTGGCACATAGAAACTCTTCAGAAAAGCTTGTTGACCTGGCCCAACCAGAGAGACCTTCCATGTGGGGCTCAGAGATCATGGAGAGGAACCAGACATGACTAGACAGGGCCTGGAAATGTCTCTCCACCCTTGGCTCCTTTTCTCCTGTCCAGGCCCCCAGAGCATTTGTAAATGGATGCTCCCCGCTGAGCCTCCAGCAGCCTCCCACCACCCCTTCCTGTCCTCAATGCCCACTCTGCCTCCTGCTCCAGAGACATCTGCCTTGGGCCCCCAGTAGTCAGCTCCTCACCAGAAAGTCAGCGAATTCGCATGCCTGCAGCCTGGAAATATTGATTTCAGGCCAAAGTTGAATCACACTTTCTCCCAAGCTCCTCCCTCTATCACCCCCCCATCAGAGGAGACTGAACACTGTGCAGAAGGTTCTGACACCAGACTTTGAATCTGGACAGTAACTGGGGTTCTGGGTGTATGGGGCGAAGGGGGGACGGAAGAAAATAAATCCCCCTTCACGGAACCCTCAGAGGAAGACAGACTTGAACAATGCTCCTTACAGGCCACAATGACAGACATTTCAAACTTATCATTGCCCCGGCACTATATTTTGGCCATGAGATTACAGTGAGGTTCATCAGAGGAACATCTGTTGGCAATCAGCACAGAGCCTCCAGATATGATTGCTCAGAGCGCAGCCCGGGCTGGGGCAGGGAGATCCCATCTCTGCAGGGGAAAATGTCCAAGAGACACCGTCCCTGATGTATTGGGCTTTCCTGTGGCTCACTCCCCTTCCCTCATAAAACCAAGGATCTTAATTCAAATAGGCCCAGGAGCATCTGTTAGGAAGCAAGACACATTTTCAAGACCCAGAAGTCAATAGAAGTAATGGTGGTATGAACAATGACTACCCAGTAGAACTTAGTAGGTGCTCAGCACTAAGGGGCATTATCTCATTTCATCTTCGTGTAACCCACGAGATACTTAATATTGCCACCCCTCTTTACAGCCTAGGAAACTGAGACCAGGGAAGGGAAGGAACTGTCACAAGGTCAAGTATCTAGTGGTTCATGGATATGGTGACCCACTCTCCTCTTTTACCCAGACTGAGGGTTTTCCTGGGATGCAAGACTCCCCAGGTCATGTCCCTGGGATGGTGCCAGGCAAACCTGGATGCAGCCCGACTCTGAGTTCACATCTGTCTGGTGTCAAAGCTCACCTCCGGATCCCTTCTGGGGAAGTATCTCTTGTGTTCTCGGCTCCTTGCTATTTACTAAGACAAAGTGTTTACTGAACACCTACTATGTGTAGGCACCACTGTGGGCACTATAGACTAGACAAAATAAGTGAAGGACTAGATAAAAAAAATCTGAAAACCTCTGCTTCTCAGAGCTACAGCCGTAGCAACTCTCATATTTACTGCATAGTCCCCTAGACTCCCTATCGTCCTGAGACTACTTAAGTTTAATCATTAACAACAAGAGCATTTCTGGTGTCCTGCATAGTTCTGAAAAAGATCTGTAGCCATCTTCTAGGAAGGTGTGTACCCACAAGGCTCATCCACTATATCCCATCCCCACGTCCCCTCTTCAGTCTAGAAATAGGATATCCTGAGAAGCAATGTGATCAAGGGCACACAATCAGAAGGGTTATAAATAGGGGAAACCTGGACTTGGGCAAATTCCTGTGCACTGCAACTAGAAGACGCCCTTGCAATTCAAGGGGTTTCCCAGAAATAAAATATGGGCTCCTGTATTGTAAGGATTTTGGAAACAGCTAGACCCAAGTTCAAAACCAGACCTTTAGCTCTCTTATCAGGTGACTTTGTTGTGTGGTTCTTAACCTCAGCATTTTTGATTCCTATAATAAGAGAACCTTCTCCAGGTGCCCGCCTGAAGCAAATTAACACATACAATGTCGCAATGAACCGACCCGCAGAAAGGACTTAACTACCAGATCCTGTTCCTCTAACTCACTAGATCTTTCTGCCACCCCTAAGTTTTGAGGATTACCCTGGTTACTGATGGGGAAACTGAGGCAAGCAAAGGCAAACAAACCAATCCAGAGTTCAAAGATAGCATCCAGGCAGGGTTTGGAGCCAGGATGGTGTGGATTAAAGTACAATAGTTTAATAAGGACTTAGATCAAAGCACAGATGAAAACCCCCACCTCCAGCTATCCAGAGAGCACCCTAAGTTAAAGGAAGCAAACAGCACTCAGGTGGCTAGAGGATGATGGTTGGGGTGACAGGAAGGAGCCAGGGGCTGAGATGGCTTTGTTAGCCGGGGGCTGGTCAGGCTCTGGGGAGCCCAGTCAACTGCTGTTTGTATCTGAGGGCCATTTGTCCACATGGAATATGTTCGAGAGTGGAAGGCCATGCGGTGGATAATCACAGGCAACAGGGGGGGGCGGGGCTGGGCTTACAAGCAGCACCTGGACTGGAATACCTCCAGGAGCTGCTTCTCGGGCCCAACTGACGGGCATTTGGGAGGAGGGCAGCCAGTCAGTGGGCGTGAGGACCACACCCAGTGGGGGGGGGGGGGTTAAAAGGACCCTCTCTGGCTTCAGGGGCTGTCTCTGTTCTGCTCTTGCTCTGAGGTGGGACTGGGTACGGGTTATCTTGCTGGGCTCTCTCTCTCTTTTGCTGTTCTACTGCTTGGGCAAAATGAGAAGCTCAACATTTTCTGATCCAGGGAAGGAAAAAAGAACACTGAGGTTGTTAGAGATGGGAGGGATGTTTAAAATCTGAATCCAGGGGATTGAGCACTAGAGGGACTGTCTATCTCTGGAGCAAAATTTCACTGGCCTCTGGCATCCTTGTGAGCCAAGGTCTAGGGAGGTGGAAGGACCAAGAGGGGAGGGAGCTGAGCTGTTGGGGGGGGTCACACTCCGCTAGTATAAGCTCCCTCTTACTCAACTCTCAAAAGCATCTTCTCTGCTTCTTAGTCTAGTTGCTCAAAGTCTAATCTTCAGGGGGACTTACTGATCTTGCCTACCTGCAGGATCTCTGTGGGACATAATGGAGCATCCCAGGAGGCTGGGTGACAAAAAGGAGCCCTTCTGGCTGATCTGCCAGGTGACTTGCTCTAAGCTCACAAACACCATGTTCCTAGCCTGGGCTCCTCACACATGCAGCTTGCCATGAAGCTCTGTTGCTCTCTACCCTTGCAGGGATGCTGGGCTCTGAGCTCACCAACTGGAGTGGGGGAGGAGAGAGAAGGCCCAGGGCAGGATTCTGGCCTGGCTTCAGTTAGCAGGGTTCTTTTCTTTTTCAAAAAGCGTCTGTCCTAAAAGCCATGAAGCTGGCTTCATAAGCATCTGTCTTCCCAAGTCTATTACAGTTGAAGCCGGTTCTGGCCTAGGGACTGATGGGGTGGGGGGACTTTCTAAGCTTATTCTGCTCAAGGAGGGCTGGCCTGCTCTTAAACATCAACTCAAGTTGCCCGAGGGCCTCTGGAGAGCTCTCATCTCTCTGCCATTCCACCAGCCCTACAGTGACTGTAGTACCTAGCCTCATTGCCTGAGTGACAGTACTGCTCCAATGATAGTCCACTTTAGATCACAGGGCTGACTCTCTGAAGCCTGGAAGGCCTGGCTTCACCTCCAAGAGCTAACCTGGGGGAGAACTCAGAGGGCTGAGCCTAAGGTGGCCATTTTATCACCTTCTGGGTCTGCACAGTGACCCCAGCTACTGGGGAAGCTCTGAATGGATCCTAAGTCCCCCCACTTACCTCTTTGCTTCTGACTTGAATATTTTCTCCCGTCTTGCAATCTCGGCTCCTTATATGCTGGAAAGGGAGTTGACAGCCCAAGATGGCTCAAAACTAAAGCTTCCACTTACAAGCAACAGGGGACCCTGAAGCCAGAGAGGTCTCCCCTAGGAAGGGGAGGGGGCCTGGCACAGGACACCTGCTATGGGAGGAGGTAGCTTTGCCTTTTTGGGCTGCAAACCCCAAGGCTTCAGCCCCTGGGGAAGCTCTCCTGGGGGCCGGGGGTGGTGTGGTTGACTGTCAATGTGTTAGCCTTCCTCCAAGCTCAAGGCTCCAGTACTGCAAGTCCTGCTAGTGAAGTCCACATGCATTAAATAATCAGGGACCACAAACCTGCAGGTGCAGAGGGTTAACCCTCGAGCTCCTGGGAGCCTTGCTCATTCTCATGCTCACCCCTCCACTCACCTGTGGATCACTCCCAGTTACAAGAAGCTCCAGGAGAAAAACCTGCAACTTACCTTGGCAAGGGGGAACCCTGAGGTTCATCTTCACCTCTAAATTCTCTAGATCATGGGGTTGACTCTCTGAATCGCGTCCCCGCAAGAATGGTGATGTGGCAGACGGTGTTATGGGGTGCTCATGATGCCCATCCAGCATCATGGGGCCCGCCTGGGTCTCTGGCAATCCTAACTAGAACAAATAACAGTGCAGGAGGTACTGAGTTAATCGCCCAATGGGCTTGCACGCCCAGCTGCAGCGAGGGCTCTATTCTGTATTGTGAAGGAAGCCAGCCTCCCCGTGGATGAGGGTGCACATGGCAGGATATTCTTAAGCAGCTTGCACACTGATGGGAATGCTCAAATGTTCCACATAAGCCCTGCCACCTCTCAGACAATGGAAAAAGCTGAGCACCACAGAGGCCCTAGAGCCAGGAGGGAGCTTTGAGGACCCCTTGATCAACTTGTTGTGGTTGTGCCTGGGACTTGTCCTTGTTAGACACTTCATGTCAACTATGAGGTCATAAGTTCCCCCCAATTGCAGCCCTTGAAGGGGATTTCAATTCATCTCATATCTGGCGCTAAAAGGAGAAGCCAAGTCAAGCAGTAAGGACGTGTCCTGGGCTGAGCTGGCTTCAAATCCTAGAAGCCTTTTCCTTAATGAGAAGGCATACCTACCCCACCTGTGCTGCATAGAGTTGGGTGAGTGGGATCTGCAGGTGTGTAGGCCTCTTAAGATTTTATGCCATCTTTCTAAATCGAGCTGTCTCCTAAAGAGGCTGGAGCCCTTGGCCTTACAGAAGGTCAAGGAAGACAATTATCTTTGACCTTGCTCCTAACCTTGAGCAGGCTCCTGGTTGAAGTTCTTAGCAATCAGCTGGGATCATTGAAAGGATTAACCACGGCTTCTATGGATTCTGGAGAAGTGTACCAAAAGCCTCATGGCTTGGTATTAACACCTCCAGGACTGGCCAGTGGGCATGTGACGTCCTGATCTTGACTTCCCTCCCGAACCCTGATGCCATGTAAGTGAGCTTTCTTACCTATCAGGACAGTCCACTAAAAAACTGAACAATCTTATGAAGGGGAGGTGCCCTTGAATGCATCAATCACCAAACGAGGTCACCTGCACCTTCCAAGCTACAGGAAGAATGTCTGCCATGCTGAATCTTGCTTCCCCTTGAGGGGGACCAGTGCCCTGGCTTCCTACTGCAAGTGTCCTTAAATCTCGACTTGTGAAAGTGAAACCTGACCAGCATTTAGGGGTCAGGAATACAGGATTGTCAAGGTGACCTTGAGCCACAAGAGGAAGTGGCTTAAATGGCAGAATAAGGTGGATTAATCCCAGGAGGCTTCCCCATCTGGGAGTTAGCAAGTACCCTAGAGGTGCAACGAAGACCGTTAATCTGTTATCCACTGCCTAAAGCTGGAGAGGCAGGCTTTCTTCTGCATCTGGAAGTCACATAGCCTTCCAGATAAAAGGTCACCTCTGGCAGGAATCCAAGGGGCTGGGGAGACCCTGTACCCCCTGCCTAGGCCTGCCTGTCTTGCCCACAGCTGACAATGGTCATGAGGGTGCACATGTCATGCATCATGCCAGGTCGTCCTCGAGTGCACTGAGTCCCTTAGAAGCAGAAACTGTCCCTCCAGTTAATGCCACATGACAGCTGGTGTCACTCTCAAAGGTGGGAATGTCCAAGAACAAGGCTTGGTAGTTGCTGATGGGGGAAGGGATGTGGCCAGAATCTCTGCAATTGTCCCCACTCCTCAGACTGATTCGAATGGGCCATGAACAGAGATCCCATGTCACTCCCCTGGGCTTGGCACAGGTCGGCCTATCTGTCCAAGTCCCTGTGGGCTGGTATCTGCAGTGAGTTCAATGCTGTCCTGGGGCGTCCAGCCCATGGAAGATGAGTCCTTGTTATTCAAGGGAATGCCTGCAGGGCACACTGGCATCAATTACGCAAAGCTGACAGTGGCTGAGGGTGGCACAGCCCAGGCTTCCTGGGGTCAGCTGTCTGGCCATGAGACAATGAGCTTTCCCTCTGTTTTCCCCCCAACACAATCTATCCCCACTTATGGGGCCAGGGTCTACCTTTAGCTGCTTCTTGCTGATACAGGGAGGCTGTCCTAGTCTTGTACCCCCACATGCTCCAGAGGGGACAATGGGTGATGCGCAGTTCTGAACTGGAAAGGCCCCGTGTGTCTGAATAACTAAATGGGGGCCCCTGTGGGTTATATCACCAGGCGGCATCTCCTGGTAGAGCAACCTTGACGAGGTACTTGGTCCTCGGCACAGTGCTTGGGGAAACCTAGAGAAACCTGTGGAGGATCACCTAGAACAAGTCTTACCCTTAAGTGAACCCACCGGGGAACTCCAACTCTAAAGCAGTTGGGGCCAGTATCCCCTGAGGGTCCTTATTCAGGCTGAAGTTGGTCTGTTGGTGACTCTCCATAGACGACCTGTCTTCCTGGTTATTCTTTCATAAGAATCACAACAAAAAAGGAATTCCACCTAAACTTCTGGGGCTTGATCAAGTTCATAAGCCATGGTCTGTATCTCCAAACCAAGCAGTGGTTAAGGGTTGACCTAAGTACCCCAAAAGGACGACTTGGGCTGCTGGTTGGGGTGGCTTGGGTGCCTAAATGGGCAGTGAGGACTCCGAGTCTCCTGGTTCTATGTGGCCAGGATTTGCTGGAGGACATAGTTGGCTTTCCTGTCCCAAGGACAAGATATCAAACTAGTTAAGACTTCCAAGAGCTGTAAAAACTTCCTTGTTCTTAGAAGTGGTGGCCCTTGACCGCTCTGGAGGACTTTGGGAGCCCAAGTGGAAATCATGTCCTGAGACACCTAATGGATCTTAATTCAAACTAAGCTTAGTATCCATCCTGGGGAAAAATACTGATCCTGTAAACAGTCCCAGGAACTCACATCAGACAGGGGCCCTTGTCGGGTCCCAGTGGGTACACCTTAAGGGGTGGTGTCATGGGGATATGTCTGCACTGATCACTGGGAATCTTGTACCTGTGAGCTGTTCTGAATCAACATAGTGTCCTCACTGATCCTGTTTCTATATCTCCATAGAGGAGATAGAAGCTGGTCCTCTCCAGAAGCTATAAATCCTTGTACTTCATGGGGAGTGCTTAACTGTGAACATCCATGTTTATTGTCAAATAGCATGACCATGGTATGTTATAGAACATATGTTCTATAAACATACTTAATCTGTAGAAGTTCAAGACTTCCTGTCCTGAATGCAAGACCTGAACAAGGTCAGTGAGTTGACCTTTCAGGTGTTGGCATGCGAGGAGGGCACTTAGGTCTATGATACTAGAGCCACTGACCACTGTGCATCTGGCCTTTATGAAGACTTCTTCAAAATGCCCATCTCCAGAACTGCTCAACCCCAGCTCTCAGGAGGTAACTTCTAGGACTGGACCAAAAGTGCGGTCAATCTAATACCCTAACAAGACGGCCTGATATATCCTCCCTTCCCCTGTGAACCCATGTTGACCCTTCATAAACTGCCTGGATTTGGTGTCTGAACATCATGACCTTGTTTCAAGGTTAACTTTGTGGCCTTAGTAATCAGCAAAGTAGTCGCAGCTATTGCTGTCAAATTTGGCCAGAACTGGCTCTTTTTGGAGAAAATAACAGACTAGTTGTGATCACAGTTCCTGGGTTACAACCCCTGAGACTAAGCCCAGACCTCACATGCCTCAGTGAGGGGTATAGGAGGCTGGGCCAGACCCAGCTCAGAATTTATCACATACACCTTAATTTTAGCCCATGAAGAGGCTCTTTGCTTGTCCAATGTGCTTTATTTCTTGAAGCCTTGGAATCCATATCCAATGGGAACCTGTCGTTCCCACAAATCCTCAGTGGTTTTAGACTCGGGTGGATCATGTAGCCGAGCAGCCATTGGTCAGGGATTAATGCATGAGCCCCTGTGGCTAAAAACTAACAGAAAAATTAAACCACTTGAGACGCAAGCTTACCGTGGGGGAAACACTTCAAGGAAACAGTGTCAAAGCCTTACTCCCCCATGTTGGCGAGCCACAAGCCATGGATATATCAGGATGCCATTAAGCTGTCACTTAAGTCCCAGGCTAACACATTATCAAACGAGTATGAACTGTTCCGAAAAGGTCAGGTCCACACAAAGTCCAAGGACCACCACCCACCAGAACGTCACACAAGGGACTCCTTGTGGGTAACAGGAGGCACACCGACAAGGCCCTCCCTCAGAGGAGAGCAGCCGCTTGTCTGCACTCAGCAGCTTTATAGCCACAAGAAGACTCTCACTAGCTGCTCCGGAGTCTGTCCTGGGGTGGGGTTGATGGCAGGCACACACGCTCATGGTCAGCTAAGCAGCCTTGCCTCGGAATCTAAACTCGGAACCTCCAGATAAAACGGCTCGTAAAATGGCAAATGACCTGAAACGGCAAACCTGATGTCGATAATCGCTAAATCCAAAGGCAGCACTGTGGAGTTTTTGGGGTTAACTTTGGGATCTCTGCTTAAACCATCTGGTCTAACTACCTATGGTGCACTAAAAGTCCTTCAGACATCACTTGGGATACCTGGGGGAGTTCAGGTATGGATCAGGATGATGGGATGTTTCACTCACGGACTTGATCCCGTACAAAGGGATGTTCCACAGAATTCTTGACCAGGAAGTTTAAGGAGACAGACTTGAATAATGCCTGATGGTTTATTTTTGCAATAGGAACCATAGTCAGAAGTTCTGGCTTTAAGGGATGTCATCTCTACACACACCTCAGGTTCTAAGCTGACCTGGAAACGTGTCACTAGCATGCCAGGGATGGGGGGGGGGTCTTAGTGTACTTCCTGTGGGTGCACATAGGGCGTCCCTGACAGGACTAGTGGATGAGGGACTGCTCTGGAGACACTTCCATCTGAACTTGGCTTCCAGATGAGATGCTTGCTCCTAGCTAATCCTTTTTCTAAGGGGCATAAGACATCCTGGGACACAACTCAACCCTTTCTTGCAAGTAGGGAAAAGTGAAGCCACCACCTGGAAGCTTACCACCTACTGCTATAGAACGCCCTTGACCTAAAGAACGAACCAGGCTGAGTCAACACACAACAGGTGGCTCCAGTGTCGATCTAGCTTCCTGACATGACTGTCAGGTCACCCTCCTCCTCTGGAGCAGTTCGGGTGCTAGGGCCCACCATTCCAGTTACCATATTTCAGCATTGCCAATAGGGCCTCTAGCCTGAGTTGCCACTCAGAAGGTCCCTAGCCACAGGGACAGCCAATAGGAGTAGGTGACCTAATGGGACCCAGGGCTATCTGACCTCCAGACTGCTAAGGAGGCCCTTCCCTAGGGTCACCCCCAAGGAGGCAGGATTAAGGCAGCCAAATGTTGTCCAGCCAACTCTGGCTTATTCCTAGATACCCTAAACATCTCGTGAACCAGAGTGGCAATAAGTTTGTCCCTTCTCTATCTTTTGTAAATGTCTTTGCCTGGGCCAAGACACCCATGGCTATCAGTCTTTTGAGCTAATCTATGCAGACACTTTCTAACCTGGGCTTTACTATCTCAGACCTGCATAGCTTCAGCTAAGCAGGTAAAGTGTTCCAGCCACTCCTACAACCCCCACAGCTGTCCAGCCAGAGTGACAGGCTAAAGTGGTCACTCCCTACCTAGAATGGTACCTAAGGTGCGGTGAGTACACACATCAGCCAACTCCCTTTTGAAATCCTGGCCTCATTTCTTGTGCAGTAACGAGCTGGGACTAGCGGCCTTCTAGGTAGGGGGGAAAAATGAGCCTAGTTTCAGGGATTCATCCAGATCTTATAGAAAGAGAGGCATATGCCACAGGAGTCTCTCCAGTAGGTATTCTTTGAAAGGGAGAATGACCATCAGCTATTGTAGTCTCGAACAAAACCTTTGTAGGGTGGGAGCTGGATTCTCAGAAGATGTCACTTAGGAGGTGTTGGGTGTGGGGGCCCTACCTGCAGAGCAAAAGGAAGGAGTGGGCTCCAGGACATGGAGGCTCAGACCAGTGTATCCCTTGAGGACCCGTTTATGTCCCACTTGCATCTGGGTTCTGAGTCTAGAACCTTGCATCTGGAGTTGGCTTACATCTGTGTTTTGAGCCCAGATAAGCCCTGTCCTTGGCAGAACGCAGTCACAAATCACAAACGATGCTGGACACTAGATTTCAACTGGTAATGGCAATGAACCCGAGTCGGGTGAGCAAACATGCAGGCAAAGCTTACTGGGGCTCCCATTTAGGAAGAGACGGCTCAGACACCCTTGGGTGGCTCCCTGGAAAGAGCTTTCTGGTCTTCAGGGGCGGAAGAGTAAAGTGACCTGGGCTGCACCCGGGCAGCTTGCTCTGTGCTAAAGGAGTTACTGCAGCTATTTGCAAAAATACCTGCAGGGTACCCTGACAATGACCCAGTGAGGGTCACATACCAGCCTCCTGGGGATCAGTTGTTGGGACACTAGCCAAGGCCTGCAAATGCATCTGCCCTGTTCCTCTGGGCCTTGTCTCAACTGGGCCAAGTTCCCCAAGAACAGGAAAGTCCAATGTGACAAGTGGTACCAGACTGGCCAAATGACAGTCCTTATAAGCTCAAGGACAAAGAGTGGGAATTGCTGCCCTTCAGACTGGGTAAGGGGAAGACTAGGGACTGCCGTGTCCAGGCAACTGTAGCCACCTTACTCCAACTAGAACGGGCCATGAAGCTGTCCCAGGTAGCCTGACTGTGCTCACCCTAGGAAGGTCTATGACCAGTAGTAACCAGCCTAAGCCTTCAAGGGGCTGGAATAGCACAGAACTGAACCCAGGACAGCCATGCTAGACTGGGGTGGACACATGACTTCAGACCATAGATCCGTGCTGGGGTGGCATGGTGTGTGTGCACTAGTGGCAAAGTGGCTCTCTGGAGTTCTGAACTTGGCACCACTCTGAGAGGTGGCATCTGGCAGACTGGGAAGATGACCTAGATGAGTAACCTGGGTGGGTGGGTTGGTGGCAGGCTGCAGGGACAGAGACTAACCTGCCTGAAACAAGCATCAGGAGCCAGATGGCACCAAGAGTGTGGACCTGAGTACTGCAAAAGCTCTTGAACACTCAAGTCTGAACACAGAAATCCTGCCTTGCCAGATGCAGTGGCACTTGCCTGTCCTCCCAGTGGCTCAGGAGGCTGAGGCAGGAGGATTGCCAGTTGTAAGCCAGCCTCAGCAAAAGTGAGGCACTAAACAACTTGGCGAGACCCTCTAAAATACAAACTGGGCTGGGGATGTGGCTTAGTGGCCGAGTACCCCTGGGTTCAACCCCCAGTACCCTGCCAAAATCTTTTACTTTTTAACGTAAAGGTATCCAAGTAGGCCTGGAAGGCAAACTGAGCTGTGGGGCTCAGATGGACCTCAATCTGACATGAAGTGTAGTCCTCCATTATGGATCACTCATGTCCTGAGCCACATGGAAGGACATAAGCAAGACTGGCATCACAGGTGTCACACTTGACACCGTGCTAATCAGTAAAAACAAGTCAACTTGAGGATCTGGGGAGACTTTGCTCCTGAGCAGACCCACAGCCCCTACCTGACCACCTGGCATGTCCCAGGCCCTCACCCGTCTGAGCATCTGCACACTTGGGCCAAAGCTCTGCACTGGATCCTGTGGGGATGCCCTGTCAAACCTCAACTCCTACCTCATGTAAACCTAGGTCTTGTCCCCGCTGAACTTGCCTTGGGTACATCCTAGGATAACCATATCAACCAGGTGCACCATCCTGCTGAGGCGCTTGGGGATGGCACCGCCTGTCCTGGGTCCTGCATCTGCAATGGGCAAGGCGTGGACCGACTGACCACACAGAGCTCAATGACCTCACTAGCCTTCAAGTTCTGTGTCTGTCAATCTCCAGGCGGAATCGCAACTTGATCTTTGTCCTGCCTCAAATATCTGAACAATGGTTTCTCCTGGGCCAGTCGATTCCTCAGGGCTCTTGACGTTGAGACCTAGCCTGGTGGTGTCACCTGCTGGTTGCCTTCCATCCTGCCAATGGCACTTAACCCCCTCTTCTTCCCTAGGTAACCTGACCTCAGTCTAACCCTGGCTGACCCGACTCCCAGGCCCGTGACCTTATTGCCAGCTGCAAGGTGTTGGGCGCAACTTCAGGTGGTTGGGTTCTCTGATCAGGGAACTTTGCCTTGAGTAGGTGGGTCAGGCAACCAGCTCTGCTGCTGCCACAGGCTTGAAAGCTTTTAGCTACCAGATGTGACAACCAGGGACTTGGAGCCCTGGATGAGGGGACTTCTGGGAAGTTACCAAAAATAACTCAAGAGTCAGGCTGCTCTTAACCCTACGAGGGCCATTGCTGGACATGGAGGAGCCTGGGTCTCTCCCAGGGCTGACCTCTATCAAGTCTCTGGACCTGACTTGGATCATCTTCAACTCGGGTCTCAAATGGAAGCAAAGCACTCCAGAGACCAAGTGAGAGCATTAAGTCGACCCCAAGCACCAGCTGCATGCCGCAGACTCACTGGGAGAACATCAAGCGATAGTCTGAATCATCTAAGCCTGGACTCAGGCTCTGAGATCTAGTGGTCCTTGCCATTTGTGTTTTGATGACTTCTGAATCGGCCTCATTCATAACAGCTGACTCGAGTCATCCTTAAACTAACAGCCAACTTAGAAAGTGACCTAGACTCAGAACTTCTGTCTAGGTGATTTTTGAAAGAATTCCAAGAATTAGACCTACGTGACTCTTTCTGGAATAGATGAACACGGGGCAGCCCCCCACCCACCCAGCATGGGCCTCCTCGGAAGCCTTAAGTTTGACCCGGGGAGACCTGAACAGTGACGCCTGAGCATTTGGCTGAACCTGGCATCTGGGCAAAGGTGTCAGAAAAGCAAAGTTCAGACGGCCCATGCAGAGATGCCAAGGTGTGGAAGCTATTGGAACAAAGGACACAGTTGAGGCACAGGAAGTTTGAGTGGCAGGTGGGGAACTGAGGCTGTAGATAATGATTCAGCACTGCCACCATCTGCTCAGCCCAAAGACACCAAGGGTGCCTTCCCGGAAACAATACTGAGACCAGGTGACGACTCACACTGGCTGCACGCTGACCACACAGCCATTCCTGAGGCGAAGGTGGGGATGGGGGTCTGGAAGGCCAGAGGAAGAGAGCATGCTGGCACACGGGTCCCCCAGGATGAGCACAGCCCATAAAGGGGAATGGGCTGAAGGAGCTCCCCATCACCGAAACTTCACCCCTAGCCACTGAAGAGCTCTACAAACTCTGGTGCAAAACTCAAACCCAAACAGCGTGGAAGTCCATGTGATAGCACCAGTTTTTATAAAAGAGGTTTCTTGGAGGTGGACCACAAGGAGGTGGAGGCACATTCCCATCTCTCTAGGATGGGCCAGTAGCAAAGGATGGAAGCCTCATGGTGAGAAGTGGCAGGGACTGATCCTAACCCGAGTTTCCAGTCCCTTCCACTGGCCCTCCAACTGTAGAACGCCCCCCCCCAAACCAGTGTAAGGGACCCTTCTCCATGTCCTGCTGTAACTTGTGGCTTCATGCTCAAGGTCACGTCTCTGCTTCTCTTGGAGTTTACCGGACACTATGGGCTGCGTTCCCAGACATGACTCCAGCAAGGCCCAGGCCTGGCACACCAGGGGCCCACGAACAGCCTGGCACTGTCCCTGGACTAGGCCTGGATCAGGACCTCAGCCAGCTGGGGGTCTCAGTGGGCCACTCTCCTGCACCCTGAACTCTCCAGAATTCTCTCCCTGTCATGGAAACAGTTGCCATACTCTGTTCTCTCATAACCCTGACTTCTGTGTGGTTGAACCACATAGCCCTTTCTAGGCAGGGTCCCAGACTGAAATACCTGAGATTTATAATCGAAGTCTTGAGTAGAGAAGGCTGGGAGCTGCCTTCTTGTCCTCCTCATGCATTTTTTTTAATGAGCATGAATTACTTCTACTGAAGTAGATTAGTCCTAACCCCAGACAGAAAAGTCTAAACTTGTGCTGATCATGGCAAGCAGATTTAGTCACCTCTGGGTGAGTCATTCATATAAAAGAAATAGCTTTTCCCAAATGACTTCTGGGGGCACCTAAGCTAGTTAAACTAACTAGTTTCAACTGTCCTAGCAACTCCTAGCTGTCCTGGGAACAGTTCCTGAAAACTCCCTACCAGTCTCTCAGATCTGAAAGTCCTTGAGCCACCTGGCCTGATCCTTTTTTGTATGAAGAGGGGAAACCGAGGCCCACCTGAGAAGACAGCCTCTTGGTGTCTGGGATGGGACTGCCACCCAGATCCTGGCTCATCAGTGTTTGCCTTGAATGTATAGCTCCTCCCTTTCCTCTTCTTGCCTGAGGAAGCATCTGCATTGATTGATCACTGTCTTGAGTAACTCTAATTCCATTAGCAATAAATAATGCACTCTCCTCATTCTGAGGAGCATTGATTGGGGAGGAAGGGAGGGAGGATGAACAGCTGTCTGGCCAACTTAGAAGGCACTGGCTTAAGTACATGAAGGCACAGGCACCCGGGCCTTGGCAGAGGCAGCCTGTGGGATCTGTGGAGTCTGATCCAGCCTTAGACTCGGCCCTCTATGCCAGCCTTGTTTTTTAGCATTGCTACAGGCTCTTACAAAGTGTAGCCCCTGCTCATGTCTTCTACAACTTTGCATTTACCATGCATCAGTTGCTGAGAAATCCCAGCCTCAGTAGCCAGACATTTCTTTGACCAATGTCTAGCTTGAGGATTGGTTCATTGTCTACCAGGACTTGGGAACCCATAGGAGACCTAGGAAGGTTTCCATGACCTCCTTCCTCTTAGCCAAAGACTTGCTGAACTAAATCCCAAGAAGTGACAGACCTGAATGCTCTCTAGATAGAGGGCCTGGGGGCAGATGGAGCAAAGCTTGGAGCAGGGAAGGGGGCAGATGCCCTGGTCCTGCAGGGGTGTTCAGCACCTCCATGGAATGGGACAACTGCACTTCCTGGATCACGATGGGCTTTAAGAACATGTGTTGACTTGTCTCCAGGTGAATGAACACAGGTTGGCTGGCTGGGCTTTCTCAGCACTAAGCTCGGCAGGAACAGTGATGTCAGCAAAGTGATCAAGCCGGAGATCCTTGTTTCCCCTTGAGTAGAAGGGAGAAGCTCGAGGTGCCAAGCTTCCAGGAGAGGCAAGAAGCCTCAGCTACTCCGCTGCAGAATGGAAGGAATCTCTTGGGGTAGACCACAGCTGCAAGTGCCTCTGCTGTGTTAGGTTTGGAGTTAAAATCTTACACTCGCCCACATGCAGTCCTGGGGGTCAGCTAGAGTTGGCATACAGACCGCAAGAGAACCCTAGCATTCTGGGGAACCAGGGACCTAGAGGCCTTAGCTAGGTCTCCAGGCAGCTCTTGCCCCATGGAAGAGATGCCAGGTGGTGTCCAGTGTGGTCCATATGCTATGGAACCCTCCCTCTGAATCTTCCATATAGGGATGTTTTTTGAACCAGCTCACAACTTCTGGCTCCATGGACACACAAATGTGGACCTTCACACTGCATTTCCACCTACTGGACAGGTCCTCTAAGGGGACAAGTTCAAGTCCATTCAGCCACTGAACAGCAGGAACTGACGAGAGGGTGAGCTTCTCTCAAACCGGAGACATGCCAGACCTAAACACTGGTACCAAGAAGGTTTGTGCAGTCCAAGTTGCCCAGACCTGGGTGAATGTTGTGGTCGAGTATTGGTTGGCTGAGGTATTGAGTACCTAGTCTCTTTCCCTGGGGGGCCTGCATTAGTGGATCCAGCTCACCCCTGAGCTAAAAGCCTGGCTGTGCTTTAAGCCTCTGTTCCTGTTCCAGCAGAATGGAAGCCCCAGCTTCCGTGATCTGCATTATCCCTAAGGTATTACCACAAAGGGATTCAAATCTCCACAGCCAAGCTTGGGGTCACTTGTGTCAAGTGCTGGGGAGAAATAGGCAGCATACATGACCCACGGCCCTGGGCTCCTCCTGCTGCACCACACACTAGCAACTGAAGACCGAGTTCCACTCTGCAGACCGTATTATTAGATTTATGCTGGGTCTGGAGCCTTGTTCTCAATGGCTCTTATCCTCTGTCACTTAACGTCTTGGAACCTCATGAGGAATGAGACTCTTTCCTTTGTAAGTGACTCTGGGCTGGTTGTGCAACCTAGATGCACAATGGCTGAGACCTGGTCTCCCAAAGATGAAATTGAGGTGTTGGTGGCTGCCTCAAAGATCTAGGGGTGATGCCACTCCTAAGCAATCCGGTCCTTGCAATGAATGACTGGAATATAACCCTGGCTGTCATTTGGGGCTCATCAGCCCCTAAAGGCCTGAGAAAATTCTGCCTGGCCTTGCCACGACCTTCAAGCCACCAATTGCATAATTAGGCCTCCTTGGGCTTTGGATCTGCCTTCCTGTTACATGTAGACGGAGAGGGATCTTGAGATGAGGTCAGGCCAACCCTGGGCAGTCTTTGCCTCAAACCTGTATTGTTCCCAGGTGCAGGTGCTGGCCCAAGCCATGTGGGGCATGTGCACACAGTGGGGAGTCTCGTCCTGCCTACCACAGAGGCAGCTGTGATCCCTGCCTGAGGATGGGTCTTCTCTCCAATTGTACCCATGGTCCCGTAATACCGGGCGCATAGGAGAAGGTGGAGCTCTGGGGACTTGATTCTTGACCCCTTGGACTAATTGGGAAGGGATGAAACCTGCTTCTTGATTCTGCATCCTGCGGGGGTGGGGTGGGGCTTCAGTATGCCATGGGATGGGCGCGTGTTCCAAATGCCAAGGGACTGACTGCCTTCGCTCCAAGTCTGCACGATGTCTGGCGCAGGCGCAGAAGCCCCGCTTCAGGCTCTATTGCTGCTACCTGCAGCTCGTGCTGCAGGCCCCAGTGGATTCCATGCTCAGAGCTTGTCCCCCTGTGGATGTGACTCTAGGAGTAACTCAACAATGGAGTTTCAGCAAGGATTCCCTTCTGTCCTTTATAGGGAAAGCCCTACATCAGGTGGGTGCTGCCCTCTGTGTGTCAGATGGGTGACTTGGGCTAGACTGTATCCCTCCCTCCCTCCCTCCCTCCCTCCATCTCTCCAGTGAGGCCAAGCACCAAGGTGAAAGTTGGTTGAAGAAACATTTTTGCCCTAATGATTCCATGATGTATGGGAAAATGACACTTTGTACCATAAAGCATGCAATGGTAACTCATCAGCTGATGACTTTGCTTCCCTTCCTGGGAAGCTCCCAGGTGGATCAGTGTCTGATGCTTGGGCCACCCCCACTCTCTGACCCTAAAGGTGGAGGTGCTAGGGGCAGTCCTAGAATCTGCTAATCTATCACAGCACTCCATGAGCTCCTGGCAGATGCTCAATCTCTCAAAACAGTCCAACATAGTAGCAACTTCAGGTCCTCTGAGGATGGTTTGTAGTAAGCTTCCGTCCTCAATTACCCATGTGGCACTTGCTAGAATAGCTCTGCTTGGCAAACTCGGGTGCAAGCTCCCTCCCTGGGAACTGCACACCAGTGCCGGGGGTAAAAAGGGTCCTCCATGTACATCCTACTTGACTCTGCACCTTGGTTGATGGTGTGGAAGCTGGCTGTGTCCTCCATGTTCCCAACATGGCAGACCCTTGTAGTTAAGGGGAGTGGAACATGACAGAAGTGTGCTAATAGGCTCCATTATGGAAGGACCTAAGCATGGAATTGCAAGTAGAAGGGATTGTGTCGAGGGTCCCGGGGGAACTGGACCCCAGTGAAGCATCTTGACACAGGCCTGGCTTCCTAAATCCCCAGGGCTTGAATCCCTTGAGCTTGTTCTAAGTGGAAACAAGCTTTCAACCTCTATCCTTGAGATGCCTTGTGTTTTATTCACACACACATTGAACTTGGTCCAGCACCTTCCTCTGTGCCAGGGTCTCAGGGCTGATGACAAGCAGATTGGGCCATGGCTGGCTGAGTCTGGAGGGTGAGGTCATGTTGTACAGGACATGGCTTGGTTGGCCTGTGGGATCCAGGCAGTTTCGGCTCCAGGAGTCCTGAGTAGGTAGGTGACTTGTACCTAGCATCTCCTGAGGAGTGGTCGGGAAGATACTCAACACTGTTGTCCCTGTAAGTGTCTAAACAGTGCAAACTCAGGAGCAGGGGTCCTTCCTTGTATGAGGGAATGTACCTGGCCATGTTCCTCAAGAGCCATGACTAGATGTGGCCATTCGTCTCGAGAACCCTGACTTGTTTGTGGAGCATCATACCTAAAGTCCTAACAGATGCTTTGTGCAGACACAAACCCTGGTCTTTGCTCATGGTGGGGGTGGGGGGCAGCAAGGTTCATGTCTCATATGAATGCCATTAAGAAGTCATCTGCTGCCTTCTCTGGGCCTAGCCATCCTATGGACAAAGATGTGGTCTACCTTGGTGATTGTCCCAGGTGAACTTGAATGTGCACTATGCTAAATGAACTGTGAGTCTTCTCCAGATGAAGTTGACTGTTCTACTCAACTGTCGTCGTGGGCTTTCTTGTAGGTCTGCCAATAGCTAATGGAAGGGTGTCCATGTTTGAAACTGCCGCAGTCCAGCTGGGAAAAATAACCAAGAGGTGACAACAATTTGAAGGTTGAAGTGGGAACTGCTTTATTGCAAGGAAACTCGGTGGGAACTGAGCAGGCACTCATAAAAATAAACCTACTGTTCCTTTGGGAAGAGGCCCTTTTACCCCTGTGGGAATGATTTGAACTCCCATCTCTGGAGTTAGTACTGCTCTGGCGGAGGTGCAGATGTCCAATCCTGCGCTCCCTCTAGTTTGTATGATAAGGGAGTTCGCAGATAATGTGTCCTGGGCACTACCCTGATGGTGTTGCTGGGTTCCTTCAAAGCCCAGTATATTTGTGGTTGTGGGCCCCGGGGCATTGGGCCCCTTTGTCTGTTTTTTGGCAATGGAGTATCTTCTACAGTAGTTTGAGAACGGCATTCATTAGCCCAATGTTTTCTTCTACTACATCATGGGCAAACACCTGGTATTTTTCTTTTTTGATTTCTAAGTGGCTGGATTGCTTTGTCAACATAAATTTGACACATAGTAGGGCTATTAGCCATCCCTTGAGGGAGTACTTTCTATTCATATCTCTGATCAGGACCTTCATGATTCAGTGCAGGGACAGTAAATGCAAAATGTGGACTATCCTCAGGATGAATTGGAATGGAAAAAAAAACAATCTTTAATGCCTATAACTAAAACATACCAGGTTTTTGGCAAAGCAGACAATTGAGGAATCCCCAATTGAGCAGGTCCCATGATAACCATCTCTTTATTAATAGCTCTTAAATCTTGTAATAATCTCCATTTGCCAGATTTCTGCTTGTATCTTTTCTTTAGTCAGGGGCCACTGAGGAACCCATACTGGCCTTTCTGATATTCAAGTAATTTTTATTTCCTCAGTGACCCCTTCTGAAAACCCAATCCATGTTTACCTGTTTTTTGATCTATTTGTATTGACTTGTCGTCTTGTAGACAGCATAGTTGGGTGGCTTTTCTAATAATGGAAACTAAGCCGACCGGCGATAGCTCAGCTGACTAGGGTGCAATGGCCCCTAACTCAGCTACAACCAAACCAAGGTCAGTCTGCTTTTGCTCGGACTTTTGGCCACTAAACCTTGTTGTACACATACCCTCAGGAACTGGCACCTCTATGGTGTGGATCTCCAGAAGGGACTTGTGCTGGCTTCAAGAAGGTTCCATATTGGTGTTGCCAAAGAGTCTTCTCAAAAGGACACACATGCTCTACTAAGTAGCACCATAGTCATTGCAGCCAAAGATGGAACATAACCAGGAAACTGTCCAGGGGATTTGAAACCAAGGCACCTGGAGCCCTTGAACCCAATCATGCCCTATGGGCAAGTGTTAATTGTCCGAATACAGTCTTTATCCTATCAATGTCCTAGAATTAAGTTCTAAATTGGGCACAAATGTATCTAAGCACTGTTACTTACAAGATGTCTGTATAAGTTGGGCTTGCCAAAGAGGAAAAGAAACCAGAATCTTTGATGTACTTTTACCTTGAAAATGCTTGAACTTGTGGTGATTGCCTGAAGTTGAACTTCAGTGGCTGGCCTTACCAAATCCTCCTTTGAGCCTTTAAGGCCCAGGCCTTAGCATCCTGGGCTCATGCCCAACGAGTAGCTAATCCTGTTCTTTCCAGGCATCCTTGCTGCACCCTAGCCCTTAACAGATATGCACTTAGAAACAGCAACCTACTAACAGGGAAGCTACTCAGATGATTACAGCCAGAGTGTTAAAACTGTGGGTCTGAAATGTGGGGCAGGATTTGCACAAGGGCTTTATCCTTTATCTTGCTCATAGGTGATTAATTTATCTGCATTACCAGTGCATCCCTGCTGTATGTTTCTATCCGACACCACACCCATAGCTACCTGGGCAGATGGCACATGAGATGCTGCAGAGACCTGTAGCCAGGTGCTTTATATAACTCTACTTGGGGACTGGTGGGGTGGGGGGAGAGTCTCTGCCAGCTTTTCAACAGCTCTCTGTAGCACCCTTGCCTGTCACTTGGTGATGAGCTAGGACCACCTTCAGGCATTTTTCCAACTGGTAATCAAATGACATCAGTGGGAATGTTTACAGCTTGCTGCCACTTAAGGAGCTTTATCAGAGCTCTTAATATTAACCCACCTGCCCAAAGCTGATAACGGGACAGGGGCTGGGGATGGGAAGCCTCTAGAGAGCTGGTGAAGACCAGAAAACAAGATGTCAATCTAATCAGACTTCGCCTAGGACCCCTGCTTGGTGGGAACAGCTTCCCGGGGATGACACATCAGTGGCACCAGACAGATGCTCAGCACTTGGTAGTGCTGGTCTGTCTAGCCCTGGATCACTGGTCCCAGTACCACATGGTCCTCTCCACAGTGATGAGATGCTGTTCCTAATGCTTGCTAGGAACTGAACCTGGGTATTCATCTTGCCTCTACATGACCTTGAGCCACTTTCCTGGCCATTCTTGACTCTGTCAAATGGGGGCATTCTTTGAATCAGTTAAGGGCATAGACGACCTCCAGTCTCATACCTCATCAGATCTCTGACCCTGTAGTCCTAAATCATGACTGCTAACCTGACACCAAAAGGGGTGGTAGGCCTCCAGGTAAGAAATTAAAGTGTCTCTACTTTTGTGTTTCCTGCCTTAAAGGCTTCGATGACTTGGAAAGCACCCCCTGTCACCATGCCACCTGAGTCTTATGACGCTAGACAAATACTCGATCTTAGCAACATGTAATCATCTAACCACTAACAAGGCATGATCTCTGGTCTCGGGAAGACTTGGTGGCCTTGTATACAGTCTCAATGTGAGAGTGGTGACCCCAGTGACCAAGAGTGGCTGTGGTACCTTAAACTGAACATGGCTTCCTTCCATTCTAGGATCACATGCTGCTTAGAAACTATTCTCGGTCAGGTGCAAACGCATGACTTAAGCCCTGACCACTGACTGCAGCCTGGACATAATGTGGAAAGGACATTCTGAGGAGCTGCAAGTTGGTGGCCTCTGCTGTTGGGCACCCGACTGTAGTCTGAAGTGCTGGCTCAATGCACCCCTGGCACCAAGTATGGACAACAGGCTGCTCTGTCTTGACACCAGGAGGCGGGAGGTAGTAATGCCTGCTCTACAAAGTTCACAAAGCTGCCTAGGGAGGAAAGAAGGGGAAGGGGACCCCCAACTCGGGTTTCAAAGTTGTGCTGCTCCTGTGGACAACAGGCTTCCAATGCCTACCAGTCTGGATGAAGAGCTGGCAACTGCACAGACTAAGGAAACGTCCTGATCCAACAGTGGCAGGGTTCTGGTAGCGGGGAGATGAAGCATCCCTTGGCCTAGCATGCTTATTCTTCCTCTGGCTTATTGTTTTGAGGCCCTGACTGTCTAGGCAGTCTGCGTTTGCATGGCCTTCCTGACACTAATGGTATCCTGTTGCGAGTTGAATTTTAAGTGTCTTCTGCTGAGATCTTTTTAGACTTGCATTTTGATTGAACCTTTAATTAATCTTGGTTGTGGGGGAGTCAAAGATTAGCAGACTGGAACGAAACAACTGTCAAAGTCTCTTAGTAACTTCACCATTATTGATCAGACCTGTGTCTCTATCCAAATCGCTGACCAATTATTGAACAGAACAATTTGGTTCTCGTGTGCCTGAATAAATGTCTCCCTGGGGACGTGACTCTTAAAAGGGAAGTCGAGCTCTAGTTGCATTGAGTCAAACTTCCTAGATCTTGTGGCTGCTTGACCCTTCTAAGGGCCAAGCTTGGTGACAGATGAGGACCTCTGCCACTGTTCTGTCCCTTCTCTTGGTGTTAACTATCCCAAGCCCCTACTGAAAGGGGGAGTGTGCTAATGACTAAGAAACTACCCAAGGGCTGCCCTTCCCATAAGGCTGTGTCCAGGTAGAGCAGGATTCTGAGCAGTGCCCAGTGTAGCCAACATGTCCGTCTTGCTGGGGAGCCAACAAAGGCTCAAGGGAAAAGTATCCTGGTGGCGTGGCCATGTTGGTCAGTGCTGGTCTTCCTGTATTTAAGGGAGTAAAAGGGGTGTACGGAGGTGAACACAAGTGACCATTGCCTCCCATTGCCTCTCCCTGCCTCCAGAGGGTCAGTAGCTGTGGGCAGATTCCCGTGAACATAGCCTTGAATGCAGAGGTCTCTGGAGAAGGATTTCAAGGGCAGTGTTGACCATGTGGTGGCTTTGGGCACCCACAGATGCTATAGTCTGTTTCTGGATTTTTGTCATGGTTGACACAGCTTGAACGCCATTGCCGATTCAAGTCTCCTACTCTGCTTGACCCAATGGGTCCTTTGGGAAAGGCGACCTCAGAGCTTGGCCCAGAACCGGGGAGATCCTGTCGTGAAATGTAAGGGGAATGATCATCTGGGTTTTTCGGGGTAATCCCAGGGACCAACCCAAGGCCCAAAGCCTCTGCCTCTGGGAAGAACCGGAGGTCCCTTGAGCTTCCAATGCCATCTTCATGGGGACACTAGTTTTCTGAGATAAATTGACTGTAATCTCTCTGTAAAAGGGGAGTTAAAAAAATAGGCAGAACATTGGCATTACTGGAAGTCATGCTGACAAGAGGGCAGGTTCCTGTTTCTTGAAAGACAGAGGGCTAAACTCCAAAGAGGAATCAGAGACCATGAAGGCAGAGGGCTTATTGGGAGACTCGGGATGCCATGGGGTCTCCCAGGGGGTCTCCCAGGCCAGGGCTGAGTGAGGGCCAAGTTGGGGGCACATACCAATGTGATGCCTGGCTGTTGTCACTGGCTAACTAGCTACTAAACACAACTAAGGGTAACTCCGAGACTCGGGAGCCAGCATCTGATAGTATTTCTTGGGTGTCACTAAGAACCTAGTAAAGAACATCAGGACTTGGTCTCCTATATCTAAAGACAAAGGAAGTTGATAAGGACCCATTTTGGCTTCGGATATGAGATATTGCCCCCCAAAAAATCTCATGGGGGACAATTGATGTTCAGAGGTCAAGTGACCATGAGAGCTGTACCCTAATCAGTAGGTTAACCCACTGAACCAATGAGTAACTTGAGGATTACTGCCCAGGAGGTAACTGTAGGCAGGCCATGTGGCTGGAGGAAGTGGGCCTTTGAAGGTGTGCCTTTGTACTGTCCCTGACTGGCCTTTGCTTCTGCAGTGAGGGCCTCTCCTCCTCCACACCTGCCACTATGTTCTGCCTCACCTGAGGCTCCAAGTAAGGGACTTGTCTAACCATGGGCTGAGGCCTCTGAAGCCACTAGTCACCCTAAATCCTAAGTTCTTGACTTGGGTTTCGGTCACGGTGATGAAAAGGCTGTAAGGCAACCTACAAAGTGAGGCTGGAGTGGGCACCCAGTGTGAGATACCAGGGTCATGGCTTGGAGGGGAATGGGGTTGAGAGACCCGTGCTGGGACACTGAAGGGACTTCTCTGATACAGAACGTCCTCACTGTGGTCACGAGGGATTTGTGGATTTTAACTGGGAACACTAAGCCCCAGGGCTCAGATGAACCCCTCCTGAGGTCCTTCCAAGGACATGGCTCCCTTTCTCCCTCTAGTCCTCAGACCTCTTCCTCCCGCTGCCATGAGCTTGACCTTCTCGAGTCAGACTTGAGCTTGTCAGTTCTCAGACCTCTGCAGGCATGTCCATTTTAGGGTCTTGGGCCTCCCCCATGGTGAATGGAGCGATGTGGTTAAAAAGCCGCCCTGGGGAGCAGGTCATGGGCTCGGCTGCTCCCAGTGGGAGTGGCTTAATGGAAGGTCTCAGGAACCTATGGCAGCTCAAACAGGAGGGCCTTAGCATTGGAACTGCTAGAATGACGAATTGGAGACTGGGGATTGAGGTATTGACCCACGCCAAGCTCAAGCTCTGCCTGGTGCGACACTCTTGATCTACATTCTACTTCCTGGCCCACTCCGCTAGCCTAGTCTTCAGGGGGACGAGAATCCTGGCTCTGATAAGCTAACTTGAGTAGTCACTGATCTTAAGGGACAAGCCATCCAAGGCTGAATGGCATATCAAAGCCTTGAGTTGACCCATCATGTGCTGCTTTGCCTTATGACACTTGTCTCGGTCACCTACCTTCATTGGGGCCCTTGGAGGAAATAGATGTCAATTCATAGTCCCTACTTGATGGGACTGCATGCTGGTCCCAGACTTGGAGTCTGGCAGTATCCGAAGCCTTGGTCGTCTTTCCCCCACCTATCCAGAACCACACAGCTGTGTAGAGACCCTCAGCTACTGCTCTGCAGTGACCATCCTAGGACACTTGACCAGTAACAACTGGTTAGAACCTGAACCTTGGCTCCTGTAAGACGACCTGTCATGGTAGCATCGCTGTGCCCACACTACCTGATGGGTGATAGTCCCTTCAGAGATGAGTGTACATGCGGTCTGCATGCATGGGCTATGGCCTGAGTCACCAGACAACTCCAGGGGTGGACGCTGAACTGGGAGTGAGCAGGCAGGGTTGAGTCTTCTCATGGAGAAGGGATCATTCCAGAAGACAACTGGAAGCAGGCCCTTGTGGCCACAGTAGAGACTGGACAGAAAGGCTGTGAGCCCAGAGAAATGGGGTGTGGACAGAACATCTCGGAGTTGCCAGCACCGAGTTGCTCAATGAAGTTGCTGGAAACCAACAGCGGCTCACACAGGAATGGGTTGCCCACAGGCTGCTGGAGCCTTGCTGGATCTGGGGATGGAGTGTCAGCCCCCACTCCCAAGCCCTAACTTGGCCCACTTCAAGGGTTTGATCTCCACTCGGAACCAGCTCTACTAACATGGGCTCCCCTGGTCAGTGACCAGGCGTGCCAGTGATGGCCAGGGAGGCCTCCAGTAATGGACGCCTTACTTTCAGCCCACCATGTTGATGGTCTGAGAACAGTCCGACTCAAATCCAAGTCCTGCTGAGCCTCTCCTGAAACAGTGGAGGTAGGGGAGGCTGGGTTCCTTGGGCCCAGTCCCCGGGAGCCCCATGTAAAACCCGGGCATTCCTTAGTCTTATCAAAATGGAATCCACATTGTCGGAATCGCTTTCTCTTGATGGTCTTACAGCCTCACATCTGTTCTCTATCTTAATTCTTAAGATACAACTTCTATCCAGTTGGGTAGATCGAGGTTTCCCAACCCGCTTCATTTGCCCTGTGTGAGGGACTTGCTGAGGCCTACCTGCAGGTCTCTAGACTGTTCTGGCTCCTCAGAGTAGTCCTTCTGAGGCTGACCTGGGCTAGGGCCATCTTTATAGATGGTGACATATGCTCAGAAGGCAGTCAGTCTCCCAAGACCCTATATAACAAGACTGGCCTTGGATCTCTAGGCTATTGTTTGGATTCTCTATCTTCACAACATTTTTTTTTTTTGAAACCCCAGCCTGAACACATAGTGGTAGATACTAAATGGGTTCTAGTGACCAACTGTCCCTAGAAAACCGCTGCTGAGCTTGGAGTTTCCAAATATTAAATTTGGTCTGATGAAGCCAAACTAGGGGTGTTTCTCCTGCCTTGCAATAGTGGAGAAGGTCACAGGAGGATGTTCACCAAGCTGGTGCTGTCAGCCACACCTGCATGAGTCTAGGAACTGTAAAGATGTTTGGGTACTTCAGGAAGCTTCTGCAGAGATGAAATAGAAGTGCTTTCAGGCCTCAGATTCAAACTGGTATTTAGAGTAATGATAAAAAGAAGCCAAGCAAGATGGGCCACCAGGGTGTCTAGTGCACAAATGGACCCAGAGATCTTCAATAGTTAATTCCTCATGAATATTAGAATCAAGTTTTAAGAGTGAAATCTCCAGTGACTAATGAGCTTTGTAAACCTGAGATGGCTTGGGCACAAGACCATTCTGACGGGTCTCACTAGACCAACACAGCCTACCCCCATGGTGAAGATGACCATGACTGCATGTTGGGCACTGAGCCGGTCTCGTCTAATCCGAGACCCAGGTCAGTGTCAGCACCTCCATTTTACAGTGGAGGAAATGAGCTCGAGCTTCCGCCTCCCCAGAAGCCTGCGATGATCCTAGGCCAGCGGGGTTCTGAGTCCAGGGTCTTCATCAATGCTGCCTGTGTTGATTCCTAGGTGACACTGTCCCCCTCCCCTGCACAAGCCAAGAGCAAGAGTTTCCTGTCTGGGCAGATGTCCTCCTGGGAGCTGAAATGACCCACGTAGCCCCCCAGTGGGCACAACTCATCACCTAGGAATTGGGGTGCAGTCTCCTCCACGAGGTCCATGTGTTTCCTTGCACACAGGCCTCCGATAACGGGATGGCATGGAGGGGGACAAGGGACAGTTTGAAATGACCCTTTTACTGTTCCCCCTTGTAACTCCCTTGATCGTAAGGGGCTTGACTTGCTTATTGGGGAATGCTTGATGGTTCCCCAGCTGGGGAAATCTAGTATATGAGAAGGCCAAGTTAGATCTCACATGAATCCACCATTGTATAGTTACAAAGGAGACGGAGGCTTGGGCCTCCTAGAAGTACATGATCTCTGAATCAGGTCCTTTGATTCAGAGATCAAAGGATTTGGGGTCCTTTTTTATTTTCCAAAGCTCATCCTCCAAACTATTGGCCTATGTTAGATAATGTACTCTACAAGTTCTCTTCTAGAGAACATACCTAGAAGTAGTCAAAAATCACATCTTTGTGGCATGTATTACATAACTTAAAGAACAGTCAAACTTTTTAGACTTGAACCCAAGAGTACTTGAACTTGGCAATTAATATTGACTTATGAAGATTCAGATGTTTTCTATAATTATAAACATCCAATCTACACTTGCCTTATTTCTGAATTATTTTCAAATCACCCACGGAAATGGAAATGATTCAAATGCATAGTCAATACTCCAGGGTTTTCACTTTGGCACAGAACCAACTTAAATATTGCCTACTCAAGGTCCAGAAAGCAAAGGGCCCTGCATCTTAAATACTTAAGACGTCTGTCTTGCCTTACTAACATCTGTTAACATTTTGATCACAGGACAGAGCAACACAAACTTACCAGGTTCATTAACCAGACTAAATTCAAATTCTGTTAGACAAACAAGTTGGAGTTGCCTACAACTAAGGTTCTTAGTTTTCAAGTCTTATGTAAAGACTTGACCAAGACCATAGACAGTAGGGTATTGATTTTTTAAGAGAAATTTCTGCTGCTTGGTCCTGAACAGTCTAAGGAGTTTTGGCCATGTGTGGTCCTCTAACCTTATCTCTGATCAGATGTAGTCTCTCAAGGAGTAGAAAAATCTTCATGCCCATTTGATCTGAGGGAGTTTTAGACCTCGGTTATTGGAGTTGGCTCTAGGTCTAGACACCAATTCGGGAATATCAGTTTCTCCTAAGCTGAACATAAAGCCAAGTCATCCTTAGTTAAAACTCCCCAGCTTTTCTTGCAAAGGCTAACCTTCTGTGCTTGCTGTTGGGATTCACTTCTGGATCAGCTTAGGGTTGCTTATGGAGGCAGCTTCCAGTTCTAGCCCAGGCAAACATGAGAGTCTGGGGTCCTGGGTGCGCACCTTTCCAGGCATCTACCCAGACAAACCAACAAAGTCCCTCCTGACACAAGGGGCTGCTCCCTGTGAGGCCCTTCTGTATCTAGGGGAGCTCCTTGGACAACTCCACCTCCAACCCAGGGGGCCTTATTCTTGGCATCTTCATGCTCAGGTGGTCGGAGCTTCTACTTAAAAGGGGGCAAGGGAAGAGGTATTGGAAGAGAAATTGGAGCAAACTCCCAACCCTCTGGGCACTGGCCTTTAGCTCTCCGAATCTCATCCCTCACCAGCACTCGAAGGATTCAAAAAAGATCCAAATGACTATTTAAGCACCAAGTGGACACAGAAGATCCCTGATGTGTACTGGACTGGACTCTAGATTGGACTGACAGATCTCTTCACCCCTCTGCCAAAACCAGAGACCTTTTCCTTCTAAAGAGAATGTCTCTAGGCTGGTAATGGGGGGGGTGGGGAAGAGAAATGCCTGATATGAAGAATCTCAGCTGCTGCTGGGATATCCCTAGAGTCCTGACCACAGGCGCAGCCCAAAGCAGTCGAGTCCCCTCTCCTAGCTGAATGCCAGTTGCCTGGGGCTGGCTGCTGCACCTGGCTGGCTCTACCGACCCTTCCCAGGGTTACGGGTCTATGTTGCTTGATGCTGGGTTGGAAAATCTGGGAGACTGAAGCAGAGAGAAAGTTTTGTTCCAAACTGGCTTTTGAAGAAAAACTTCCTGTAAAGTTTCCTCCCGTCTTGGAGTCTCGGAGTACAAAGAACTTTGAGGAGTTAAAGGGGGATGGTTGGATACCGGGCATGAATGTATGCTCGCCGTGGGGTCCTCATTCAGAGGTGCACCCTCTCTGGGAAACATCTTGATGGCTTTCACTTTCTGCAATGAGTCAACTAGAACCTAAAGCAGGCTTCCCATTCACAAAGGATTAGGAAAGAACAAGAGACAGTTGCCCATGAACCGCTGTTACTTTAGGTGCTCCCCAATTATGTGCCAGGAAATGCTTGAAGGTTGAACTGCCCAACTGTCCTGGACACCAGGAGAAAAGTCAGTAAACTAAACTCATGACAAAGTCCACACAAGAACACCAAAAGCCTATACCAGTTCCAGACTTTCAAACGGATTAAAACATGGTTGCCTCTATGGCCCCAAAGAGTGTGAAGACTGGGCCAGGCATCTTCTGCAGAACTCGTGGGTCATGAGACGATAGCACACTGACAAAAGCTACTCGACAGACTCCTGAGCAGCACAGGCCTCATCAGACAAAAGTCTCGACACACCTGTGCACCTGGAGTGGAGAAGCTGACATGAGAGCCCCAGTTACCACTCTGCATGATCGACCACGTCCATCATTCTAGAACTTAAGCTTCCCAGGACCTAGAGGACTAGGTCTAGTCGGGCATAGCACTGAATTCTTGCCTGGACATCATATTGTGGCTTGAGGTTAAGTTAGAACTACTCTGACTACAGCAATGAGAACCACAGGCTCCAGATTCTGAACCTGGCTTCAACTACCCTCTTGCTCTGTGGCCTTGGATAGATGCTTGGTCTCTGAGTCTTGTTCTCCAGGACCAAAGTGGGAGTACCAATCATCTTGATCTGGACCCTAGGACAGGATTTGACCTGTTGAGAGACTAACATGTCGGGGGAAATGCTGGAGGAGGCCAGGAGAGCCTCAGGTCTTGATGTGGGCCTGAAGAGAAGGAAATTGAGTGGGAGGTACACTAGACTGCTGGGCAGGCTGAAGCTCTGCTGTGGAGTTGCTGGTTGGGAGCTGAGTGGAGAGACCAGGCCATGATGCAAACTAAGGGTGGCCTTCAGACCTCATAGCTGGGACTCCTCCCAGCAGACCCAGGAGGTGTTTAAAATTGCCACAACACAATTCTTGGATATAAGGACTTGGTACATGGTGTTAAAATGCTTCTTTCAAACTGAAAGGGCTGCTATACAAGGCTTTTATTCTGGGGATGCTGTGTAGAGGCTGCACTTCAGCCTGTACAAAACCAAGCGCATCACTACCCCTCATTCCTTGGTTTTCCTGCCGGGTATAATGGAGCTACCCTTTCCAGCCAGGATAAACCTGAAATGCCTACTGAGTGCTCAGCATGGCCTAGAGCAAGCAGAGAAAGCTCATAGCTAGATGGTGTTGGCCATTACCACCAAGGTCGCTGCTGACAGTGAATCTGAGAAATCTTGCTGCTGTAGAAGGGGCATATGGCTTTTTTCTCTTTTTTTTTCCTGCAAACCACCTTGAGTGAGGTGAGCCGATTACGGGGTAGATCTTGGCTCTCAGGCCAATTCATAAGCTCTGGTAGTCTCGGGTAAGAAATCTCAACTACACCCGGTGGGTCTTACCAAGGTTTTGGTGGAGCCTGGTGCCACACTGCACATGTTGCTGAACTGTCTGGTCTTGGGCTGGTAGGGGGACCCTCACCTCGAGTGCAAGGCCACATCGTGGACATGAAACCTGTGTAGTCACAAAGGGACCTGTGCTTGTCTTGGTGTTTCAATGTTATCTCTTGAGCAAAAGGCCCACGTCCGCTTTTGTTAGGGGTCCCATGAGCTATACACCTGACCTGAGTGAACGTACCAGTCCAAGGTCCTGAGAAGTGCCTGCCTTGTTCAGGGGTAAACTGATGACAGCGTAGTGAATGGACCATGTGCAGGTACACAAGCGGTGACTGAGGAACTTGCAGAGTGGCAGACTTGAGGGCTGACACCCCAGGGAGTAATGCCACCCTAGGCTGACTCCAGCAAGACCTCTAACTGCAAGGACAGGAGAATGTCCTGTGTCCCTGCCAAAACTGAAGGCTAGAAAAAGAACTGTGGGAATATGGTCTCAGACTTTCCTGTCATAAGTCTTGATTCCTGCTGAACTAATGGTGGGGCGCAAGAAGATGGATGGAGGCAACCCACGAGGTCAACCTCCTGAGCCCCATGAAGGGCGTGGAAAGGAAGAGCAGATGGGGACATCGTGATGGCTCTGTGCCTATTAATGTAGATCTGAAGAAATCAGACTCCAGTACCCAGACGACCAATAGGTGCAATCCGTAGTTCCACGAGTGGTCGACCATGTCCCCCCCCAAGAACCCAGATCTGTCCCTAGACAGGAAACTTGTTATTGTCTCCCTATGCTAGTACACTGAAGCTCCCTGTGATCCCCTGCCAAAGACCAGCTACACCTAATCCTGCTCTACCGTCCAGCACAACCAACTCTGGACAGCAAGGGAGTAACAGCCTTAAATGGAGACAAGGACAGGATTCCGTTCAGCCCCGAGCATGTTCTTAAACACGAATGTAGGCTGTCTAAGTTTTGTCAGTGGCTTCATGGGATCTTTTACTTGGGATTACTGCTTTAGGGCCTTGGTGTCTTTCACTATAAAAACTGCCATGGAGACAAGTCTTGGCACTCGCCCTTATAGGGGAGAACTCAGGCAGCATCCTTGACATCACGGTGGGGACTTCTTGGGACAGTTCTTGAGGTGTTCACAGAAGCATGGTTCTGTATGGAGCCAAGTTCCCTGTGAACAATGTGAACTTCATGGTCCTAGGTCGAGAGTGAATTCATCCTGCTTGGGTGTGGGTTTTTCTTTGTTTTTTCTTTTCTGGGTGGGGAACAAGTTGTTACATTCTGAGCTGTCACCATTTCCCCATCCACTCTTTCCCTCCTTTCCACACCCTTCATAGGGCCTCAGGTGGCCGACCTCTGTATTGACAGAGGGTAGGGACAAGCCATCTCTAGACTTCAAGGATTGGTGTGGGGACGTGGTCTCTGCAGTTCCTGGGGCCTGCCCCTGCTGTCCACAGTCAGTACCCTGGAGAGCCAGATCAATGCATTACATTGTCGTACATGCCATAGGGATCAAGAACGGAGTGTCCTGCGAGCTGAGATGAGCTTCCTGGTCACCAGGATTCAACCTGTTGCCAGCAGAGGAGAAAGAGACCTCAACGATTCCAGGAAAGGGAGAGACGTGCTGTCTGACAACACAAGAAATGGGCTGGGTCACTGCTCCAAGTGACTTCTGTTGCTGCTGAAGCCTTGGGCAATATTACTGGACAGACGGAAAGGTCAGGACAGACTGACCCTTCCCCTGCACACCCAGCCTGCAATGCCCAAACCATGCTGGAGTAGAACAAGGCCAACCATCAACCCTGGACAGGTGAAGGCAGCCACAGCATGGGTGTGCCAGCTCACCTTGGGACAAAAGGAAAGCCACAAGTCAGATGGTCCCACCCCCTCTCCCTCGGCAACATGCAGGACCCTGGCACTGCATGCCATGGCACATGAGGGGCTCTGCATCCCTCTCTGTATCCGCATCGGACATCCTCACCAGGCAGATCGCCACAGGGGCCTCCTGTGTCAACTCAAAGGCTGCTTACTCCTGGTCGGTGGGTGCTTAGGTGCAGGGGGGTGAACACACACATGCGTCCTTCCCACAGCCACCTGCAGGAAACACCCTCACTTCCAACCTGTGGGCAAGGCACTGACAGCAGAGTCACAGCTGTGGGTGTAGAAAGGCTGCAGGGGAGAAGCAGTTTCCCAGCCCCAAGCTGCTGCAGAAGGAGAAAATTGAGCACTTGAAACCCCCCCCCTTCAAGTCTCCTGGGTACTAATCCAAGTTGGCACTTGGGCCCAAGGGTGAGAAGACTGAGCTGGGCCTCCCCAGTGACCACCTTCAACCCCATTCCCCAGGCTAGCCCTGCCACAGCTCCCCTTCTCTGGTACTGAAGTCTTGCTCATCCCCTCCCAAAACTGAGCCTTTTCTCCCAGTGCCGGGAATGGGAACCAGGACTGCACACGTGTTGGGCAAGTGCGCCATCACCGAGTTGCGTCCATCCCCTGGCTATCTGTCCACCGACATCCCCATAGACGTGCATATCATGTGCCAATCACACCTACTCCTGCCTCTCCTTACCTCCTGGTCTCCTTCCCCATTGGCCGCCCTCCTACACTGTGTCAGTTTCTTCCACATAAGCCAAAGACAAGTACCAGGTGTTCTCTCTCGCTTAGCATCATGACCTAGTTCTAGTCACTTTTCTGCAAATGACACTTCTTACAGCTATCCTGTTTTGTGTATGGACACATGCATTTTCTTATCCATCAATGAGCACATAGGCCAATTCTACAATGTAGCTATTGTGAATAGTGACGTGGTAAACATGGTTCTACAGCTCTCTCTCCTGTATGCTAATTTTCTTTTCTTTAATAACATACCCAGATGCAGAATAGCTGGATCGTGATACAACCATTCTCGACTTGAAGAACTTGCTGTCTTCTAGTGGCTGTGCTAGCTAACATTCCCACCAGTGGAAAGTCAAAGACCACATATACTTGTAAGGGGCCATCCACTCGGCCAGTTGGAGTTGTCCAGAGTTGGACTAAGGTCCTACGGGTCTGCGTTGGCAGTGAAGCTTGGGAAAGTGGCTTTTGGAATGATCTTATGTAAAAAAAGTAGGCCGTGCTGAGGAATGAGTAACATAAATTAAGACTGAAAGGTGACATACGACAGAAATTGGCTAGTGATGCTACTGCCCTCACTACAGCTGTACAGGGGCTGGACATCTTGGGAAAGGGCCCAGGCTAAGATATTTGCTGTGGCACACGTGTGAGCTCTGGATAATCTGCTAGTGAGCAGGAAATAAGCCTCCAGTGACATCCCCCGCCCCAGTCCCTTCAAGAAGGGCGTTACTGGGTGCAAGAGAATCTTGGAGAGGTGCTTGTGCTTCCAGCTTCTGTCCTTGCGTCTCTTCTTCTCCTAAAGGTAGCCCCATAGGTCCCTCTGCCGTGCGTTCTCATCTGGGGATGTGCTGTGACGGAAACCAAAGATGCTCTTGACTTCGAGGTCAAGCCATTGTTGAACAAGTGATGTATCGACTTTCCTAGTCCCCCTGGGGATAGCCCCTCTCCTTGAGCTCTGACCATTCCAGCATCTTGGGTGATGATGGTGCTGCCATATTCATTTCTATCGTCCACATGGGACTTGCATCTGGTCCCTGAATACATGTAACTTAAGGAGAAAACAATCCATGACCGTGGCCATTTGAACCCCTGATGAACAGGCTTCCAGTGGAAAGAGGCAGCTGGGAGAGGATGAACCAGGCCATAGTGTCCACGCCTTTTTCTGGCCCTACCCTGATCCCCTGGGGAAGCTCCTGGGCTGTCCAGCATCAGCTGGGACCAGGAAGAGATCAAATAATGCCTTGACTTGATCAGCTCCCGAGGGACAAGCACTCAGAATTCAGGTGGTCTGTGCTGGCCACCAAAATGGGGCCAGGAATCCAAGTCTATCACACTAACTTCTAAACGTCTAATAGAGCTAGGGCTGAGTCTTTTTCTCATAGCCTAGAACATGCAACAGATCGGTGGACACTGAACCTTTATCTTGTCCACCAGCTGACCAGGCCCTGAGCTTGATCCTCCATATCCTGTGGCACCAGTGTCCAGTGAGCTCAGTTGCTAACCTTTATGACCTTGACTCTTCACTCTCCCCCTCCCCCCACACAATGACTATGGAGCTAAATGCCCATCTCTGAATTTGGGTAGAGGGCTCATGACACACATCAAAATCAGAAGGTGACTCTGGAAACTCGCCTTAGTCAGAAATGGAGTAGAAATACAGATGTGTAAGGGAAAAGGAAAAGAAAAAGGAAAAAGCAACATTTCAGATCCTAACTCCTGGTCTCCCCATAAAAAGAGGACCTAACCCTAGAAACATCCAGCATAGACTTGTCGAACTTAGCACCTGGGGACTTGAAGTAGGATACTAAAAAGTAGGACCCTACTGGGTTATTCCTTGACTCTGCTTTCCTGGGCATCAAGTTCCTAGTTCAGTGTCCAAGGCTGTCTCCCCCCCACTGTTCCTGACTGCCCAAGTTTGCAGAAAACTAGACAGCATCAAGTTAGGGTATAATTAGGGGGTTCTTAGACTGAACCCTATAAAGAATGCATTTTGGAAGCAGACACCAGTCTTTGCTTAAACACCCCTAAATTATCGAATGCTTTCCTCCCCAGCTCAAATTCCTGCTCCCTGTGGTTTGGATTTTTCTAGTCAAACAACACCCATTGGAGATTCTGAGCCAGGCAGAGGAGCGTTACTGCTCATGGCTGGTGCAGAACACTGTCACTTTCTGAAAGCTGTAAGAAATGAGTGCCTCCGTGGTCCTAACAAAAGAGAAATGCCATCCACCACGGTGTCTTCAAGGGCTTGTGACTCAATTTTTGTAGAGTATCAAGACGGGATCCAGGCTCTGTGTTAGCTTGACTTGGATCTTAGCTTGAATCCAGACCAGTGCCATGGACCACGCCCAGTAAGACTGGACTGAAAGTTGGTCTGTATTTCTAGAGCCAAAGTGGCCATTGCCTCCCAACTCTAAACCATGAGGCTCTGTTGGACCAGGAGCATGTGCCATCTGTGAAGATGAGACTTCTCTGGAGCAACTATAGCTCTGCTTGCTAGCATGCTTTTTTTTGGGGGGGGGCGGGGTCCAGCTACATGGTCCGTCCATGGATACCCATGTTCACGCAGCAGCCCCAGTGGCTCATGGAGTTCTGCATCTGGACTCCCAGAGCCTGGCTGCTGGCCAACCGTGATGTCACTTTTTAATGGCCCCATGTCAAGGCTAGGAGTTAGTTGCCTTTACCATGGCACGTGACATCCTACATGTGCTTTCTCAAACCTCCCTGGAGAGGATGTGTCTCCCCCCCTCTTCCTAGGGGCAGCAGTTCACCTTCCTACTCTCGTCCCAAGTGTTCCCATCAACCCAGGCCTAACTGGGCTGTGCCTGTACTGAGAGGGTCTGGTGGAGGCAGAAGGCACCTTATCCTTTCCCCCTGACTAGAAAGACTCAGGGTTTTCCTGAATTTACTCTGAACTAAGGCAAGTTGATAGCAAAGACAGGCCCCTCCCAGCCTTGTGACAGCACCACATCTGAAACTGTCCTTGTTCCTGGTCACTCAAGGGGACCACACAGCACACATCCCCTGTCTGTCCCCTACATTGTAACCCTTCCATGTGGATCTGTCTTAAGGGGGACACCTGACTTCTAGTGGGATCTTCACCTTGGTCACCTCTGAGTCTACCCAAGGCAAATGGGCAGAAGGACCTTGAAGACTAAACTAGCCCAACCCCTGTGCTTCCCCCCTTCAGTTTCTCCTGTTCAAGTCACGATGGCAAGAACCCGTTCAGCTGGCGGGTGCATCATGGTATCATCTAGAGGGACATGGGAGGTGTCATTTGGCGAGGCAAAGATTGGACTTAGAGGTATCACCCCTGTGGGTGGATGGTCATCTTTGTGACCCTCCTTTGGGATGAGTGTTTGATATGTTAAATGACTTGCCTGATCTCCCCCAGTCCTTTGTTAACCCTTCTCTGAATCCAGGCAATAATAACACTCCTCCGAAGCAATCCTCTAAAACTCATGGGTTTTGAACATTAGACGACCACTTCTGTGACTCTTCTGGTTCCTCTCACTTTTCAGGTGAGCTTTAGGCACTTCTGGTCAATGGTGAGGAATGCCCCTTACTCCAGTCCATGGATAATCCAGTCCCTTGGCTGATGACTCTACTAGAGGTCTCAAGGGGCTGAAGACTTCAGTTGGAAGAGCAGTTTCTCTTCAGCCACCACCTTGTGCAATCAAGTGACTTAATCTGTTGGGTTTCCCAAACTTGGGCTGTGCTTAGTGCTGGTCTATGTGGCACCCCATCCCAAGCCCCTGGGGTAGCCTGGTGACCAGGTGAACTGGCTGATGTTACCATGCATGCCTATGCTGAAAGGGTATGCAGAGGGACTGACAGATTTATAAGATCTTATGACAGTGCCACTGGGGATGTTGACCCTGTCACTCATAGCATCCAAAGTTATATCTGAAAGTCCCTTGTCTGACTTGAGCTCAGAGCTGTGTGGACATGGCCACCCCAGTCACATCCTTCATTCTGCACTGTTCTGGGGACCTCAGTGGTGTGAAGTTCTTAACCTCAAGGCTAGCCCAGGCCTTTCCTTGAACTTGACCAGGGGTTTGTGGAAAAGGCTTACCAAGTCTCTCTGGTATGGAATTTGCCTGTTTTCCTGGATTTCTGGACCGTGGGGCTCCTAACATGGAGCTGGTGTTGTAGGTGAGTCTTGGGATAGTTCCAGGACTTGTCTGAAGTTGGCTCAGGTGTCCTGGGGTGGTGATCTGATCCGGCTTCTGTCTCTGGAGATGACCTCTTGTGAACACAAACTTACGTACACCCAGACCATCCAAATCCAGCATTATGGATAAGCAACTGAATCTTCACCTTCCCATGGGACAGGGAGGAATTCCAGGTAGAAGGTAACTCGGGAGTACAAGTAGCCCGAGAACACCTCCAATCACATGCAGTCTCCTGACCTGTTGGGGGGAACCTCTCCCTTCTCCTGAATCATATCAGATCCAGGGTCATAAGCCACCCTAGTGGCTTTCCTAGGTTTGGCCTTGGAGCCCCTGAAAGGCAGGTACCTGTGGCACATGTGGACAACGTCACCTGCAGGGTCAAGGCATGTGGATGAGCTTTATACACTGGAGAGTGGCTCTGAGATGTGCAGCTTTGCCAGAGTTGACACTGGGTGAGAGGAACTGCATCAGTTGTGGCCTAGACCTTATGACAAAAACCTGTTCAGGTTGCCACACACTCGTATGGCCTCTGCCCTCTAGATCTTGATCCCAGCCGAAGCCTGACTTCTGACATCAGAGAACACTTTCAACTCCTGATCTCACTTTCCTTCCCCAGTTCCCTTATCAAATTTGACTTTTCTAATCCTCAGCCCTTTCAAAGTGCCAGCCATCAAATCTGAAGGCCATGTTTGATTCTTGGTCTGGGGTGAGGAAACTTCTAGAATCCTCATGGCAAAGGATCCATCTGCCTTGATTCTGAGCTGATGGACCACCTAAAAACTGGGTTTCAGGCAAGACCCCCTTAGCCATGACTCTGGAAGTCACCTACCACATGTTGTACATCGTCCAGGTTTTCAGTCAAAACCTGTGAGGAGTGGGGTGAAGGGTAGCTGAGGTTGCTTATATGGTGCTTCTTGATACCAGCTCTTGTTGATGATGGTGACTGACCTTCTGAACAACGGTCCTCAGTGCTGGAGGTAGCAGCCAAGTCTCTCATGGCTGTGCTGTCTGGAGCTTCGACAAAGGCCTTACTGAACCGCTCTTGAAGCATTGCTGCTCGAGAGACTCTAGACTTGGGGTGTTTCTTTATGGAGGATGTGTCTGTCCAATTGCCACCTTGTCCCCATTGTGGGTTGAAAGTTGGGCTAAGTCTCCATGAAAATGCCCATGTGGGCACTTGGGATGGGTTAGTGAGGGACTTCTTGGCTTCAGGACATCAGACGTGGGGTATAGCTGGCTTGTATGAGCTGTCTCCCAGCCCTGGCATGCAAGGATTCTAGGAGGTGCTAATAGACTAAAAACTGCTTGTCCTTGTACCTGGGCTCTTGGCCTCAGTCTCGTAACTAGAACCAGATCTCTAGAGACCAAGGGGACTCATCCATGAGGGACACATCCTAAGGAGAACTAGAATCTGGGCAAGCATGAAAGAGGGTGCTGAACCCAACATGGAATCTTCCCCCAGTTTCTGGGAAAGCATGAAGTACCCTACTCAATGCCCTTGAGATCTGAAGGAAAAGTAAGAACCAGAGCTGGCCCAGGACACGCTGGACTAACCAACTTTCTTATCCATGGGAAAGTTGGAAATGGTAGATGAGAAGCGGTCACAGGGTCCCAAGCATGCTTTTACTTATGTAAAAGGGCTCTTGTGGGTGGGGTGGTCTGGAGGGCAAAGAATGCAGGCCACCATGTTGTGGCTCAACTCCATGGGGAGGGCCTCTTGAAATGCAAGCTCTGCCTGGGGAGGCTTGGGCCCAGAGGACAGCCAGGTGACGCTTGGGCCTTTCATACTGGTATCTCGTCGGGCACAATATGAGGCCCCAGAAGAGGGGCAAGGCCGTTTCCATGGTTTCCCTAATCCTCCAGGGATGTGGCTGCCATGCTTTAGGGTAAGTCAGTGACCATGATGTCGAAGTTATCACAACTGAGAAATGCTGGTATCTGTCAGGAACAGACCACCAAGCAGCTTTGGGCAACTCTTTAGGACCAGAACACAGGCTTCTGGAAATGGACGAGCTTATTAAGGTGGGGGGTGTTGTATCTTGGTGCTGTCTGGGTGGCCTCCTCTGCCAAGGTGGTATATACGGCCTGATGGAGTCCAGATGAAATGACAGGCCCAGCCTCTGGGTGCCTCTGCCTCTGTGGCCTTCCAGGACATCACTTGGTAGTGCAGACACTGCCTGAGATGGCATCAGAGGTGCCAAGACCTTGGCACTGGGACTCTGGATGCTGGCTTGTGCTCTGGCCCCTTTCACACGTCCTTGCTCACCTCAGATGGAGGTTGGATGCCTCCAACCCTTCTATTGGGTATTGTCTAGAGTGTCTTAAGGATAGATCCTGTAGAAATGGATGGGCAGACAGAAGAGGTACTAGGAAACACACTTGGTGGAAGGAACCCTGGCTAGGCTGAGTGTCCTGGAGACGGAATGACCCTGGGAGAGGTGGGCCCTGTGCTTCTCATTGGCTTTGTTGCCAGCAGAGTCCATGGCTGAAAACCGGGCATGACCTTGAAAGGTCCATCTTCCATCAATGTACCCTTGCACATTGACCACTGAGGGCTGGCGGATAGCAGCTGAAGCCACCAGAATGTGGGGATTAGGGGAACTTTGTGTCATGCGATAGCATTAGCTGTTAGTGAACACGAGTTTCGTAAAACTCATGTCCTGCTTCCCTTTATCTTGAGTTCTGTGCTGTGATTCCCGTAAGGTACCTCTTCTGCTCCCCATCTTTTGTATCGGAGAAAGACTAGACTTCAGTAAGTCAAAGACGGCTGTGACGGGGTGGAACCCAGGGTCTAGTGCACACACCTAACACTGGGATGCTCCCTAACACCTAGGTGGTTGGCTCATGTTAAAGGGACTTGGGACATCTAATTGGAAATCTCTGCCAACCACGGTGGCAAGTGGCATTGTAGTTGCTATAGGGCAGTTTGCTATTTATAGCAACATGAAATGCACACACCAGCCTGCATGCCCAAATGTCCCTTAGGAATAACACATTATCCATTCCCTGGATATCCTTTCCCATTTCTGCTTAACTCAGTTTCTTATCCAAAAAAGGGGAGCCTCGAGTATCAGACGCCCTACCCAGGTGTTTAAATTTGTACGATGGCCATTGATGCTGAACAATATCTCTTTCTACAATTGGTAAGAAACTGTTTCTGGTCAGAATCTCAGCTGAGATTTTAGCGAAGTGTGGCTCAATTTCTTCCTGAGAATTTGTATTGGACATTGTTTCCTGAAGCATAACCCAGGTGTCAGATTCGCTTGGGATCTTGGCTTAAATAAAACTAGGTGAGTGCAAACGGGTGGCACCAGTTATAAATTTGCTCTCCACTCCCAGCTCCCCTGACTGAGGGTTACTTGGCCCTCTGGAACCAGAGTGGGACCTTTCTTACAAGCTTTAAACCCATGAGGCTCTCCTGGTTGGGAGCCCCTGTGTCAACTAGAATGAGCCTGAATAGATAAGTGTCCTGTAGACAGGTGAAGTAAGACTTGGCTTCCTAGAGTTCCTGGGGTATCTCCAACTAGATAGTGCAGGTTGCTAGCACAAACTGCCACCCTTAAGAATCCCAAGGTTGAGTTTGAACTTGATTTATGGCCATGGTAGAGGGAAAAGTTGACCTTAACAGACTTGCTATCAGCTCCAGGAAGGAGCTGATTGTGGTGATATTGCCCAAAACCAAGATGGTGGCATAGTGGGACCTGCAGCACTTTGTACCTTTTCCAGCCATCCCTATAGATCCCAGCTGTTCCCAGAAGCTGCTGTCACACCAGGTATAATCCAGGAAGAGGACATAGACAGCCAGGAATGGGGGAACTGGGTGGGGAAGACACTGGACCTCTGATCTGCCTTTAAGCAGTAATGGCTATGGCTGTGGTCACTCTGCATGGGGGAGGACAATAGTGTTGTGCAGGAGCTGGCTGGACCATGACAGACACCTGATACTGCTGTGATCATGGGACTGGAGTTACCATGCCTGAGCATGTCCCCACCCGTGCTCTTGCAGAATTGCCAGGTGGATCTGTGAGTCTACACTCCCCACATTCAGGAAGGGGGGCTGCCAATCAATGCTGGTAGCCAAAAAGGCCAAGAAACCTATTTATTAACCATTTCCACATCTTCGGATGGCATCAGCTGTCTGGAACACAAGTACCACAGTGACCTGATGTTCCTTGATTCTGATCCCAGGTAAAGTGCCCCAGGACTGGGACGAAGTGGCCTCCCTCCCTGTTCTTTGTGGTTCTTGAGGTGCTCTGGCCTGTTGTCTGGCCATGTGTACATGGGGGTTTTGTGGACTGTTGGACCCACTTGGACTGAAGAGATCTCCTAAAGGTGAAAACCCACGTAGGTTTACGGTGGCTTCTTTTGATCCTTGTTCTTTAACCCAGTGTCTAGTCAAGATCTATACCCTCAATATTGCTCTAGTTTAGAGGTGAAGGAGTTCCCCTATGAGTCTCCCCATGCAGTGGAGGCTCCGCATGCTTGGAACTGACTTCAGCTCTTGCTGGGGTTCTTGTATGAGAACCCTGCTCCATGTTGTGTCCCCCCTCCTCCCAGCCATGCCTGCTCGCCCTGCAGGAGTGCCCCTGGGCTTGACACTGCACTTGAAGGTAACAGCCCATGAAGTGGCTTAAGCCACTGGCCAAGGCTGCTGCTGTGGCCACCACAGCCCTTCCTTCCAGCTGCCCAAACTGGCTGACCCTGGAAGGATACTCCGGAGGCTTATCTCAAGCCACTTCAGACAAGGGGAAGGTTGTCTTGCTTTCTCAAATGACAAGATTTCCCCCAAAAACGAAGCCAAGTCTTTTCCTCATTGAGACACGCAAAGTTGGACATCTGTCTAGCAATAAAATGAGACCTTATCAATGGCATGACATCTCACAGACACGGGCTCTAATGAATGGGAGCAGATGAGCCACCTCTCATGCTCCCCACCCACCAGTCTCCACCACCAGTCTCCACCCTCCTCCTGACCTCCCTGAGGTTGCCCTGACTCTTCCCTGAGTCAGTTAGACACCTCTAATTCTCCATGTGAACCCTCCTTAAGGGAATCCTCAGTGTCTCCCCTCCCGCTTCGTATCAAACTCAGACCATGCTAAGCATTTATTTTTCCCTTTCCAGAAATCTCTCTAGCCTGGCTTCCATCACCCCATGCCTCTGGGGTACCTCCTCTCTTTCTGGAATAACTGTCCATGCTTTGGGTTTCTCCTCCTCCATCCCGTAAATGGCCTCTGGTTTAAATGCCTTTGGGGTATATTTGGGAACCATGAGCACTCTTTGGATTCACTCCTCCAGGACCTGAGTTAGTTTTAACTAAACTAAGCATATGGAATGGTGGTGACGGTCACTTCTGATTGAACCAGAGGTGTTTCTTCAAGGCTAGGAACTTCCCCCAAAGAATTTTCTTACCACTTTGGTCAACTACTAGCCACCTCCTAGGGATGCTCAGTTTTGCTACACTGGAATAAAATGGCAGATTCTCTGCTGTCAAGGTCCCTCAGTTCCTAGCCCACAGACGGCATCCACTCAAGGTCTTATGGGGACAAAGATGGGAACTGTTCAGTGAGATCAGTTTCTCTCCTGGCTTTCTCCAGTGACTTGAACACTGGATTTACCAACCCTGGGGAACTTAGTCACTGTTTCTTTATTGATTCCCCAACCTCCAGCAATAGTATCACCTTGGATATAGGTGAGCTGATGAGGCACATGGTGTGTGCCTATGCATGTGCACCAGGGGAGAATCTTAAGTCTCAGTTGAATGATCTGGATGTGACGGTCATCAACTTTACCCTCCCCCACCAATTTGAAACTGGTCTTTTGTTGAATCACCTGTGTGGGTAGGACAAGTCCCCAGGGGGTCAAAAACATGTCTTGGTGACATTGAATCTCGGGAAGGTGCTTGACTACCCACTCAAGAGCACATGTGACTCTCCTTAGTGACAATGCAGCACTAGGTGTGGCCTTGTCACTTCTCAGCAACCAATGGCACACCTGAGTCTTCTGACTGACTTAAGCTGGGGTCTAGTGGACATGTTACTACTTGGTCACACTTGTCTCATTCTTCATGCTGATCTTAAAGCCTAGTGACTTCCTATTGACCCCAGAGGCTGGAACCTTTCCTAGAATGACCAAAGGTTCATGGGAAAGACTTGACATATGCCTAGAGACTAGGAGTGGGGTTTGCCTGGGTCTTCTGGACTTCTGGACCATTAGCTTAACACTGGGGAAGAAGCCACTCTTGAGAATCTTGGGCCTGGCATGCTGGTGCATGCCTGTAATCCCAGCAGCTTGAGAGGTTGAGGGAGGATCAGGAGTTTAAAACCAGCCTCAGCAAAAGTGAGGCACTAAGCAACTTGGTGAGACCCATCTCTAAATAAAACAGCTGGGGATGTGGCTCCAGTCAAGTGCCCCTGAGTTCAATATCATGTTAGTTTCGATAGAGCTGAGACCTCTGAGACTTGGCTTCTGTTTTTGCTGGATGACCTGTCATCTTTGGAGATGATGGGAGATGTCAACTTCTAGTGAGCTCAAGCCTTAAGTGCCACAGACCACCAAAATAGTGTTCACCAAGATTCTGAAGCCTATGCCTGCGGTAACCTGATGTGAAAGGATTGCTCTTAATGTAGAGAGGAAATGGTCTGGGAAAGTCTCCAATGCTCAAATGAGTTTCCTGACCTCATTGAAGGAGACCTCTGCCCCCTGTCCTACCTCCAAGGTCACCCAACACCTCTGGATCTTGTTTGGAGTAAGCCCGTGAAAGGCAGGTAATGACACTTGAAGCACGTGTGTATTGTCTTTCCTTGCAAGACAAAGGTCACCTATCACCCTTGGGTGCTGACTTTTAATTGGGTACAGTTGAGACTCTTGGTTCAGAAAAACTTTGACCATAAAAGACTTTCACATAGGAAGAGCTACATTAATGATGGTCTTCTTACATGGAGAACCTGTCAGAGAGTGTACTTCTCTAGTTTCTTTCCAGTTCTCCTGCTCCTCCTTAGGAGCCTGGGAAGGTTTGAGAAGGCCAGCAATGTCTTCCAGAACTGCCAAAGCTGTACCCTAGTGATGAGGACCCTAACTTGAGTCTCCTCGATGTAGGAGCAATGATGATTTTTCCCTCGTTACACTCCCTTCCCGTCACTCCTCTCTGCCTGTTAACTCTTGATCTCCTTAGAAAGAAGTGTCCTCAGTAAAGGACAAGGAACAATACTTGGCCTCTGAGCAGAGGGACACAGAGGCTCAGATGTCAATGCTGCTTGATGTCAACGCTGAAAACTGAACCTTCAAACTTCATGAAGAGAAGCTGGAGCAGGCTTAGGACGGCTCTCCCCACATTTTTCCAATCCTGAAAAAGCCTAATCTTGAATCTCGAGTCAGGAATTATTTAGCAACTCAGTAAATCCAGACCTCTGAGAGGGTGGGGCTCCCACTGGGTCCCTTGGGTGTGTTCTCCTGGGCCCCGTTGTTTCTGGGGCAGTTCTCCCTCACCATAACATACTTGTGCATAAGCTCGGTGGAGCCTCCTAGCCACAGGGCAGGTCCCTTGCTGGTATCAACACTATCCTGATGTCAAGTCCCCTGTCCAACAGGAAGAGAAGCCCATGTCATTACCACTGACATCTTAACAGACCTGATACTGAATGTTCAGGAAGCCTGTATAAATGCAGGCTCATGAAGATTTTTAACTAAGTCTTTTTTTTTTTTTTTTTTTTTAGAGAGAGTAAGAGAGAGAGGGGGACAGAGAGAGAGAATTTTAACATTTATTTATTTATTCTTAGTTCTCGGCGGACACAACATCTTTGTTGGTATGTGGTGCTACTGAGGATCGAACCCGGGCCGCACGCATGCTAGGCGAGCGCGCTACCGCTTGAGCCACATCCCCAGCCCTTAACTAAGTCTTAAATATGCTCATGTTAGCAAAAGCATGCAGCTCTATGGAGGGTAACGAGTCCTTGATGATTAAGGAGAATTCTTGCAACAAGATGATTATTCTTGAATCCAGTGGACATGATGTACAGGTCAGGGCCACGGGACAGGGAGAACTACTGGCAGGGGAGTGGTATAAATTCGAGGGATGCAGCTTATGCTGGTTTTTGGTCTGCAAAGAGTCCTCGGTTTTTCTAAAATTGTCATAGAAAGCACCAGAAAGGCACAATGTGGCTTTTCTCTCGGCAATAACCACATCAATGACATGGGTTGGGTCTTGTTTCTTATCCCTCAACCTCTCAAGCATCCCTTAAACCTAGGTCTTAGGTCTGCCTACTGCAGTATACGAAGACCATGACGTCTCTAACACACTCTCAGAAATCCCAATTCCTCTACCTAATGACCCATAAGTAGTCACACTCCAAGTTGGCAGCCTTTTCCTTCACTGTTCAAGTCGGGATCCGCACATGGTCCATATGCTGGTAGCTAGCAGACCACGAGCTCTCTAAATGGAATCGTTCCTTTTATCCCCAGGCTGCTTGTCCTACACTGGATAGCCAATATCCTACAGATGTTCCCGGTACCTGTCATGGCTTCATGTTCCTGTTCATGGTCCTCGACGCCTGCTCCTCACCACCTCCTGAAACTCAGTGTGCTGTTAGTTCACCTTTTTTCTTTGAGGCTCTCTTAGCTTGGAGCAGGAGTAGTATCCCAAATCTACAACCCCTCAAAAGGCTCTTTCTGTCTGTAGCACTGGCACTTGGGGTTGGGGAAGGAGGGCATGGTCATGGGCACCAGCCTTGCCAGGTGAGGCCTGGAGTGACCTTCAGAGTCTTCGGTACTGCTTGGGAACTTGGCTCTGGTGTCGCCCGAGGATAGAGGTCCATAGTTCTATCTTCTATCTATGCCTACCATGGTTCCTCAGGTGAAAAGCTTGTCCTGTTGGCCTGACACCTAGTAGCCTGACTGCCCCATCCTACCAGGTGTGGGTTCCTGGATACAAACGAAAGGCCAATAGTCAGTTGGGTAATGGGTGAGAACACCTTGGCCTTCACTAGTTCCTGCTGAAGAAGTTATGTTCCTTCTCAAAGACCTGCTTCCTAAGTATGACTAGTAAAGACTTCCATGAAGGTGATCATTGTAGTGGCCTGTCTCAGAGGCACGTGTTGGGGGTCACATTATGGACACTGAGATTGCTACTTGATGAAACCAAAGAATTTTTTTTCTCCCTTTATAAAGGTTCTTTTCCCTGCTGAGTGGTCATTATGTGGGGACAAATGAGGTCCTTGTTCTAGTTCACGAATTCTACTAACTTGTTGAACAAGGTGTATAATCCAGCATTTCTAAGTCTATTCTGAACATCAGACACTACCAGTTCCCTGTATTGTTAACCATAGAAGTGGAATTTGCCCTCCATTGGGATGTGATGGATATTGGAAAATGCTGGACACTCTCTCCTGGCAGCCATGGAAGGCGAGAGAACATTCAGAAACATAATCCTTAATGCTTTCCTAGTTATCCTGCCAGGGCCACACACGATAGTTCTACGCTACCTTCCGTAGAACTGCATACACTGCTTATGGTCAGGATTAACTTTTACCATGGGAGGTTGGAGAGTCTGCAATGCAAGGAAGCGTTCTTGATCACTTTCAAAGACAAATACTGAAACAGGTAAGAAAGAGTCTAGAAGAAGGTACAAGATGGCAGCAGCAGCAGAAAGCTTTCTACTAAAACTTCGCCTCTCGTGCTTGCCTTCATAGTAAGGTCCCATCCCAGCCTCTAACGCAATAGTTGCATGAGAGGCTTGGTCAGGGCCATACTGCAGCCAGTGGGTCCGATGGATGTGGTTATATCCCCTCTGGTCACCAGCCCTGAGAATCGCTGGATGGCCGAACCTTGGTGCACAACTGCCCCCATGAAACTCCCAGATCCAAGACACTTGTTCTAAGGGTTCATCTTTGTTCTAATGGTTGGCCTGCATGGAAGGTCCTGACTGCAACTTCCAACACTGGTCACCTTTGAGCATTTTTGTCATCCACTTAGATAGGACATCCATGGTCTAACCCTACAAAACCATGTGGCTGTCAAGTTTTCTAGACGGGCTCATCCAGAATGAAGGGTATCTTATAAGATGACCTGGACTCTGTATTTGGTTCCTTCTGATTCCACTCCACTTGGAAACTTGGCAAGAGTCCAAAGAAAATGGTGGCCACTCTTTCTGGGGTCACATGTTGAAGTATGTGCCATGGTGTTCCGCCTCTAAGGATGCCGAGATTGCTCCTCAGTTAATAAGTCCAAGGGCCTTTCTTATGTAAAGGGTTGACTCCTTGACTTGTGATTCATGTGGGGTAAAGGTTTGACATCCCTGAAAGTGACTTTCTATTTCAACTGTAGAATCTGAACCTTGGGTACTGTGCTCCCATCAAGTGTTATAAATACATTCAATACTTACCAAGGAAATTCCTGAATTTTCCTTCCATAGTTCTAGAAATCAGACCAAACCCTTACTGACAAAACCCTTCCCAGCTGTCTAGACAACAAGCGCCTCTTCAAATAGGCACTAACCCTGTTGATTATGAGCAGATATTCTTCCTGCATTCTTTGGAAAAACTATGGTTGAGGTCCCCTTAACTTTCTCGACAGACTTGAACTCCTATCAAACATACTGTGTATGTTTACTAGGAATACTTAGTAAAGATGTGGGTGTTGGTTGAGGTCATTACCCCCAAATGATGTGGGGGTTCTAGGAATTGGAACTTGGTCTATGTAAGGGATCCATATTCTCAAAGAAGAGATTTTTTTGTCAGCTATTCTCAAGTTCCTACAGAATAAGTGTCCGCCATCCTGTAGACCACACTTTCATAACTTTGCCTAAAAGGAGGGATCAGACCACCACGCTCTCCCATTATTTCACAAGAATTCCCAAAGGCAGCCCTTGTTAATGGTGTTCATGTCAATCATGGCAAGGTGAAGGCATCTGAGATGACTGGTCATTTGATGAATTCTGTGGATGAGCCAGGGAACTGGCCAGCCTCTTTCCAAAGTTGTGTGGCCCTTATTGGGCTCCACCAGCATCTTTTCATCTTTAGTTTCAAGAAGCATTGCCCTGTCACCTAGAATCTGAAATCACATCAGAGAATGATGGGCAATATCAATCTTAAGACAGTGGCCCCCAAGAGAGTGACTTCCAGCCAAACACTGGTGGCTGACCTGTCTTTAGTCATAGGACTGACCTTGTCTTCCTCAACTACACCTGAAGGGACTTTAGGACCCGGCACTTAGGTTTGTGCCACTGCAAAGTCTTCCCCTGTGGGAACACCTCAGGGACCTAAACCACGCAAAGCAATGCCCATGGAATTTCTCCCTAAAGGTCCTCGGGTGCTTCCTGTGTACAAGCCCCCATGAAAGGAAGGCTGGGTGTCCCTTTCCTGCTCTGTCCCAGAACCGATGGTGCTACACCTGCACAACCTGTCCATGGCTTCCTCTCTCTGTATGAGAACCTCACATCTGAGTGAGTTTATATACTCCTTGGGGCCAGAAACTGGATCTCTCCCTAAACATGGGTCCAGGGGTGACCAAGGCTCTTCATACAACTAAGATGACTGCTCATGGCTCATGGCTTTCTGGACATGGGTCTTTTTTTCCTGAAAACTGCCTCAGATGGACAAGGGATAGAACTGAGGTCACCTAGGGCTTTGCTTCTGGGCATGACATTTATGTGGCCTTGCTAGGTAGCATGGCCCTTGCTCCATGTCCTCAATACACTGTCCTCAATACTCATTCCTGAAGGTGTCGGCTGCTTGTGGGTTCAGGTCCTGTGTGTACCCACTTGACCAAATGACCAGCATTCCAGAAGAGCGATTGTCCCTCGACCACAGAATCCTAGGAGGGGAGATGCCTCCAGTACCAGAAGGGACGGTTCCTCCCCCATTGAGAGCCCTGCTTCCCCTTTCTCATGTCGTCAGGCGAAGGTCACAGGTGTCCCTGGGCTTTCACCCCTATCTGGTTTGGAGACCCTAAATGTCACCTAATGACACTGGGGCAAGTCATTATAGGACAGCCAAAGCTCAGCTTCCCCCCTTGACCATTCATCTGGCATAGGATCTCGAAGGCTGAGAATATTTGGAGTACAGACGGCGAGAATCTAGAGAAAGAACCATATCTGTTCTAGGGTCCGCCTTGGAGCATGGGAGGGCCGCCATCGCAGGTGCCTGGGCTTCCTCTTTCTGGTTCTCCCAGCTCCATGGAGGAGCCTGGGGACCCTCCTGGGGAAGGCAGAGCACTGAGCTTGCACAGGGCGATCCGAACTGGACCCTCTTCTTGGGGTCATGCTCTGTGGTTATCAGTGAGTCGGAGGGAAGGGACTTCAATCCTTAAGCTTCGACTTTGTTCTCCTTCATTCACTTTTTCCCTTGTTAAACCCTGGAACAACTTATTAAGGAAAAAATGCTGCTGTGTCTCAAAGAAGATCATATGAGGAAGTGCACCTTGCGTGGGAGACTGAGATTTGGAAGGGCAGAGCTTTTGCCCTTGATGCCAATATGGGGAACCAAAGCACAGCCCCCCCCCCAATCAGGAAGAGAAACTGGTTCAGACTAAGGTAACCATTCCCTAGGGTTCATCTAGGTCTTCCTGAAAAATCCTGGGTTTGGTTTTCGGATCGGAAGTGACTTGGCACATAGGATGGACTTCTATATTGATAGCCCTGAGAGCTTGGGCTCCTGTCTGCATTTCTCTGGTCTTCTCCATGGGCTCCTAGATGAATCCTTCTTGACATTGGCTGTGGAATTCAGTTACATGCAGACTTGGTGGGGGCTGGGGGCCTCTCTCCTGTTGGATAGAGGATACCTCGTCATTGTCACAGGGTTCCTATGTTGAGAAACATATCAATCATGGTACACCTGGTCTTTTGTGTGGCCAGAAAGTCTTTGGTTTTGCTTCTTATAAAAACTTCAGAAATGCACAGAACCAGCCATAGAAATGGCTGTTCCCATCATGTTCAGGGACCCACATCTAACAGCTGGGACACGGTGTCTGGTTTCCTCACTAGCTCGTGTAGCTCCTCTTGAGGTAAACAAACATCTGCAGCCTCCATGGTATATGGACGTGTATCTAACATCTTAATGCATTTAGCATTCAAACTCAGCTTCTCCAGCATCCAGCAACATGTAGACAGTCAAGCCAAACTTTCACAAGGATCATCAAAAACTGGCTTGTTTAAATGGGGATCCACGTACAGCCTACACATCATGAGCAGAGGTTCCCCCACCTTGTCCCCTGGCAATTTCTGTCTTCCCTGTGTCCTAAAGCAGATGTTTGCTTCAGTCCTCTGAATGGGAGACACTTTCCCCCATAAATCTAAATTTCCAAACCTGAGAGCACAAGATTCTAGTTCTCAGGTAAAGAAATGAGAAGGGAAATGGCCTCCCTTGATAATGAGCTGATTGGAACCTGAGGGGCCTCATCTGGGTCCCGTCTCCCTGCTGTGATTCCTGGGAAACATTTCTGGCTTGAGATGGTGTATGTCATGTGGTAGCTGTCAACAGAGCCACAACTGGGGGACAGTAGGACAACCGCGTATACTGTTGGAGCTGCAGTTGTGTCCCTCTGCCTGAAGATAACCTGATAATCTCCTGTGTCCTTCAGCATTGGAGGTGCAGGGAGCGGCCACTGGACTTCATTCCTGAACTGCTGTTCCCACTTAGGATCTACCTAAATGATGCTTCTAGATAATTTTGGATTTGCTACAGCTTTGGGGAGCATGATGATCTGCACAACCTTCACTTTCTTACAAGGCAAAGAGCAACTCCATTTTTAAAAACCCTCCAGCTTCTTGGGATAGAACAGTCAGGGACTTCACAGGAGTAGGGTTCTCAACACTCCTGTGTGCTGACGACCTGTCACTGTGACCTGAAATGGAGATTGAACTTGTTCTGTTGAAATTGTAGCAGCCTTACTGCTCTATGGTACCAAATGTGGATTTCTAGAGACAAGTCTACAGAAGAGACTGGGAAGGAAAAGCTACCCTATCCATTCCCAATCATGGAGGATGGCGAACATTCAAAAGACCCTCTGACACTTCTCCCCAGTTGTCGGAAAAGTGCTGTCGGCCACTACTGAAGGCATGTGTGACTTGCCTTGGTAGATGAGTGAGTAAACAACAATAGTCTGATGTATTGGACAACATGGACCCCCTCATCTTGACACGAGACTGGAAATGCTCCAGAGAGATGACGAGACCTTAAGGGGTTTTAATAGTCTAAGGATCATGGAGGAGCCTGATGTGACGTAGAGTGCAGCTGTCTTATTGTAGCTTTGGCTCAGAAGGTTGTCTGTGTTCGAGGTAGGGTCCCATTTATGTTTGAGAAGTCACTCTCCAGGCTGTGTCCACTTGGCCACCCAGATCTGCTCCCTTGCTTCTTGATGGGCCGACTCAGAGCCAGTGTATGATGGAGACTTGGCAGGTGTGTCTCAACTGCTCCATGGGGAGCTCTACCACCAAAAACCACCGGGATGTTACTTGGCTTTTCTAAACAACATACGTTCATAGTGTCCAGTTCATATGGAGGTGGTATGGATGGTGTTACCGGCTCTTGGTGTTCCCAAATCAGCGTTGGGTTCTCCTGATCGATTGGAGATAGAGATCACCAAGAGGCGACTGATAGGGTTGGGACAAGGCTCTGCTGGGACTTCTGCTGGAGTCGAGGGGAGAGGATGCATGGGTGAGGGTTCCTAAACCAGCTCTCCAAAGACATGATGAAGCTTAAGGGAAATGGGCTCAGGTAGGCACATGACCCCAGGAGTTCTGCACCTGGCTCTTCTCCCCTGGCACCAGGGTTTGCACGGGAGATCTGCTCAGCCTTGGGCCTCTGCTCAATGGGAGAGGGATCCTAGGCACGTGGAGGTCGGCAGCACAGATCACAAAGCTGATAGACACGTTCAGTATTGGCCTCCCAGGAAGGCTGTGTCAGTCAAGGCTGGACATATTGTGCATGTGGGGTTTTTAGAAAAACTCGGGAGGAGTCGGCTCTGAGCCTTGTCATAGGTGGAAATCCTTACTGACAGCAGTTCCTGCTGGACAGAAAGTCTTGGTGGGGAACAAGGGTTCTCCCTGCCCTGTCTTGACAGAGGCAAAGTACATGATGGAAAGCGTGGTCTTCACCTTGGTTACTCCAAGCATTCCTATCCCCTGTCTTACATGGGAACTGAAAAGAATGACACCAGCCCCACCTGCCACTTTCTTAAATTTTTCATGACGGGCTAATGCAGAATGTGGGACAACCTCTAAGACAAGTGGGACCGTTGGTTCCTTGTTATGCCAGCCTCCATTATTCTCCACCTGCATGGTGGGCTCTGTCATTGGGGGATCTCACTGTCCTGGGTGACCAGGTGTGCCAACCATGCCAGAATTAGACCAAAACCCCAGTCCAAAGGACTGGTCACTGAGGGACAGATATAGCATTCAGCTTAATTTCCAGTGGTTACTGAGGCTGCAGGTTCCTAAAAGGGACTAGTCCTTTTATCCTGTGCTGTACCTGAGATGTCCTTATTAAAATCCTGCCTTTGTGGCTTTCGCCAACTTGAGATTATCTCTAATGGCCACATCAACTCGTGTCTGACATGCCCAAGTTTGCCCTGGCTCTCCTTGAGTACAAAGCCAGATCTATGTAGGCCAAGTGGGCTCCTCACCCCTGCCTCAGGCTCAGAATCAAAGGTGACCTAACATTTCCCCATGACCTACCTGATTCCCACCTCCTGGTTCTAAAACCTCATTTTGCCTCAGTTCAACTTCAGGGCCAGAAATTAGACTATCATCTGAATCTAGGATTATGTGAGAACAATGTGCCTACAAAACTGAGCTTTGTTCTGTTTTGTCTCCAGCTCCTGGTTGACTTTTTAATTTCTTAGCTGAATATCAAGAGCCAGCCACTCTTTGGTGTGCAGGGTTTGGGGGAACGAGTGATAGACCTGAGCACTGCTCTCGGGCCTCCTGCCATGGGCTTAGTGTGCATGTCCTCACTGGTTCCAATGACCTCTACTACCATCCTTGGTGCTTATTCTGGAAGGTTGGCTTCTTATGGGTTCAGGCCCTGTGTGCACCCAAATGACCAAAGGCCTTTCATTCCAAGCAGGCGATTGACTAGGGGGTCCCTGGAACATCAGAATTTTCCTTCCCATGGAATCCCTTAGGAGGGGAGAAGCCCTGGGGACGTCTCCAGAGCCAGAGGAGAAGGCTCCTGCCCCATTGAAAGCCCCACTTCCCTTTTCTCTTCCATATGTCCTCAGAGTAGGGTCACAAGTAATTTGTGGCTTTTTACACTGTGGGCAGAGACCCTGAATGTCACATAACGATGCTCAGGGCAACGATGGAATTTCGACATTGTGAGACAAATGTCAGCTACCTGTGACTGACCATCTGGCCTCTGGTCTTTCTGAGAAGGTCTGGACAAAATATATGGAGTCAAGAAGGACTTCGATGGTGAACTTGTTTCAGTGGAAGGAGTGGCGTCTATCGAGCTGTCGGTCTTGACGTGGAGAAATCTGTCACTGTTGTCTGCTCTCCTGACTTCTCCCACTTTCTCTAAACTCAGGGCTGCACGGGGAAGCCTGGGGAAACCTGTCACCCATGGATGAGCTTTTCCCTGCTAATCAGAGCTGTAGCCGATTAGTGGGGTATCAAGATGGCTGTACCTCAAGATCAGTTCTGTGGTGATGCAAATAATCGAGTTCTAACTCTCTGCTTGGCTCCTCATCTTGTGAGAAATGCAGGCGTGTCCTCGGGGCTCCTGAGGCACTATGTATGGAGAGCTGAGGCCGAGAAGGCAGAGTCGGTGTCAGCCTGAGTGGCCACTAACAGAAACTGAACCTCAGACTGCAACGCAGAGGGAGGAAAAGCAGGCTCAAGGGTCCTGGTCCGTCTTCTGCAGAGGAATCCTGAACTGTCTTCAGGTCAGAAGTGACCTGTCAGTGGGGCCATGACGTGGGAGTTGAGGCTAGGGTGCCTTGGTGTTTTCTGGGGTGTCTTCTGGGCTCTATTGTACCAGGGAGAGTTCCCCTCACTCTGGATCCATCTATGGGCAGCTTGATGGGCACCCTGATGGGCACCTCCTGGCATGTGGAGCAGGCTTCTGGAGTCAGCACCATCCTGGGTTGTAGCCTCTGTTGAAGAGCACCACTGGACCACCAATGTCGGATGGACCTGCACTGAAAGCCTATGAATGGCTGTCCTTGGTTTGCCTCAGTTTCCCTGGTGTGAGGAAGAGACTGCCAGATGTGGGGGTGACTTGGGAGGCTAAGATCGGAGGATCAAAAGCTCAAAACCAGCCTCAGCAACTTGGCCCTAAGTAACATAGCCAGACTGGGTCTCAAAAGGGGTTGGGGGAATGTGGCTAAGGGGCCATGAGTTCATTCCCCAGTACCCCCCCAAAACACCCTAAAACCCTGTACTGACACTCCTACCCCCAAAATTGCAAAAACAATTTTAACCAAAGTAATCATCTCAGTATGGCATGGTCTAGAGCTGTCTTAATCCCTCGTATTTGGAATACACAGAGGGCACTATGTCCCACGTAGCTGAATGACCTCTGTACCCCAAATACATTTTCAAGTGCCTCAATCTGTCACTGACTTCTTTAGGAAAGAATTGCCCATTCTGCACACCATAGCTCCCATTTTCTTTTACTGTGAGGAATATTCTCTGGATTTGGAGGAACATACTCGGTCCTCCTAGCATTTAATTGCTAGACTTTAGAGCTCAGCTTGGATTGATATCTGGCCCTTCATGGTCAGTGGGGCAGATTCCAAGGATGATGGAGGAAAGGGTGCTTTCTCCCAAGGTCCTAGGTGCTGCTGTGTTGGGCTTCCCCTTTGCACAGGATGCTTGACCATCTTTCATAGATGATTGGTTAGTTCCTGTCACTGTGGCTCTTTGAAGTAGAGCCTGTGATTGACCAGATGCCTGTTCTTCCAGCCTCCACTAATACTGACTCCTGAATATTCGCGGCTCTCTGAACATTCTGCCTTGGGCTTCCCTAGTATCCCACTCCTTGCCTCTTAAGATATCCATTCTCAAAGTGGACACTGACAAAACAGGACAGCGCTTCCTGCCAAAAAGCTTGGATCTTGAAATCATTTTAAGTTTTCTGAAGTCGAAGGAAAAACGTACGTTTCAAGCTGGTCCTAGAAGGAAGGACTGCATTCCTTCTGCTCTTTGGGGGTTGACTCTGCAACAACCATCTCTGCCTTCTGACTCCCAGGAAATGTGTGTGCCCTCGACACTCAGGGTCCAGCTGAGCTGACCTGCTCCACAAATAGCAGGTGGGTCAGGCAAGACTTGGACCCAGAATGTGACCTTCCCTCACTGCAAGAAAGGCCAGAATTTTCCCTTTTTAGAAATGTCATTGTGGGAAAAAGCCAGGGCCTTCAGTGACATTTTCAGAATGAAGCCTGCAGTCAGGACAAAGGCTATGTACCTACTGCCTGGGGACCCCCACCCCCACCCCCACCGCATGCCATTCTGGGGGGAACTTGAAATGCACACCCATGTGGCTGTAGCCAACTGTGTGGCGCCTGGTGGTCCAACTGCCCAGTGAGTCTAGCCCTGTCTCTCCTTGGTCACCAGCCCCATTAGTCAGTGGATAAGACGGGCTCAGTGGACGTACCCATCTGGTTCTTAGAGGCAATGTTTCCAAGTCTTTTGCCCAGTTTCCCTCCACACATTCAGAGTGTGGAACCCAGGAGAGATGGGGGTGGGAGATGGTGTCTGACTTCATGTGGGGTCTTCACTTGGCCATTTGCCAAACTTTTTCAGCAAATTCCTGAAAGTGGCACCGATGTTATCTTGGGTTATCAGTGCTCCCCACTGTCTTGCAAATTCTCCAAATGGGCTAATGTAAATCTTTGCCAGGCTGACAATTCCCTTGGGAAGCTATTGCTTTCCCTGAGTAGGATGCAGTTGGATACTGAACAGAATCCCCCGTGAGGAGGGTGGCTTGTGTCCTGCTGGGGCTGTCCCTGCATGCACCTCATGATGGGAGGCTAGGGACTCGCTCCATGGGGAAGGGTATACTTTCAGTCTAAGGTGCTGTTGTCCTTCTCCAGTGTGGCCACCTCTTATTGCTCATTGGGACATCAAGTATCCATCCTGAAAGTGTGGTCACCAAGGGTCCGACTGACATTTCCTGACATAGTCTGGGGGTTGGTGACTAAGGGTCTGGATCTAAAGGGACCATAGCCTTCTTCCAGCCGTATCTGTACCCGAGTTAACTACTCCTGGCTGGGGGTTTTGCCCTCGTCCATGGGTGCGCATCTCACTGACCTTGACTCTGTTGTCCACAACACCCCTAGAATATCGCCCTACAATGGATCGAGGCTCTGAGTCTCCACCTGGGGGGTGAGCCTGCAGAGTGCCCCTCGCCAACTCAAAATTACTAGCGTGAACAGGGGATACGTCCTTCTTCCCCACCTCCTGTCCTTAAAGCCTGCACCTGGGTGAACACATGTTCATGTCAGCGCCTTAAAAGACACCATCTCCAGGGAGACAGGCAAGTGCCCGTTAGCCAGAGTGCCATGTACAAGGCTCGAGAAATTATTCTGCCTTTCCTGTCATGTCTGAACCTCTGTCAAGGACAACTACCTTGATGGGAGTGAACTTGAGTTCTTGTTATGGTTCAGAAATGTTTGTCATAGAAAAACTTGAACATGTCAAGCCTCGCCAGCATCTCCCACTTGCTCACAGCTGGCCTTGCTCATAGGGCTGATGACGGCCATTCTTAAAGGCAAAACCTGGGCCTCAACCTATCCAGGACATGGGATGATCCTAGGATGGGAATGGCTACAAAAGAGAACATCTGTGTGGACCCCCCACATACTTAATTTTCCAAATGGGGCCAAGTGGCATCCCTTCATAGGACAATGATTCGTGACTTGAAAATCCAGGAGCCTCATTTCTATAGTTCTCAAAAGTAAGCCTTAAGGATGAGCTAAGGTTAGGATCATGATCAACTTCTCATTCAGCATTGATATTGACTGTCTGCATTCACTCTGGGGCTTTTGGCACTGGACCCCCTGAGAGCATAGCTGAGCTTTCTCAAGCAAGTGGGCTGTCAGTTCAGAATGCCCATCCTGGTCCAGCTCTATTGACCAGCTTCCCCAGTAACTTGTGTTATCTCCTGAATCCATAGCCTCTGGAATTTTCTAGAACTTAAACTGGTTAAGGTGTAAGACGACTGCTCTGATCAGTCTATTTTTCAGTATGACTCAGTTTGTCAAAGTCTTTCTGCAGTCAATTTGGGGGGCCTAGTGAACCGAATACCACCAGTAACTGCCTTGCAAAGCTTGAAGCTGACTTGGCACCCTATTGCCATGACCTTCAGCAACAATAATGGCACAAAGATGAGCTGGGCTTCTCTGTGGACACACGGTACTAAAAATCTGACCACTAATGGTGGCAGGGTTCGAGAGGGCATTGATACCATGGAAATAGCCTCTGCCAGGAGCTTCGTGTCCTCTTAGCACTTACTGAGGATGGCGGTGCAAGCCTCCAAGACATCAGGATGGTTACAATCTTCTGAATTCTAGCACTCTTCTCAGTGCATACATCACCCACAATAAAACCATGGCAGAAACTGCTGGAAAAACATAAAAGTGACTCAGGGATCACTTCTAAGACTCACAGCACTATCAACTACACAACACTAAAAATTGAGCCCACCAGTTGATCACATTACAAACTCGTCACTTTGACATGTCAATCATAGCATTAGTTTTTCTAAATAAGCCCAAAGGAAAAGGAACAACCCATGTGGAAATTGATAACCTGCGCTCGCCCTAAATATGCTTGATGAAAAACTGTACACACTTAAAAATCAAAGCATTGTGCCCACTTTCTTGACTTTTTAATTGTCAATGGACCTTTTAATGTGGTGCTGGGAATCCATCCCAGTGCCTCACATGTGCTAGGCAAGGGCTCTGCCCCTGAGCCACATGCTAGCTCAAAATTATGAACTCATGACTGGGAAATGCAGGGAATGGCTACCACTGGATTACAATACTAGCAGAGCGCCCTGGGGTTTTAACCCATTGTCAAACCACAAAGGTCTCCTGTTAACACTTTGAAGAGTTTTTTATATTTTCCAAGTCCTATGTTTGGGAAAGGGCAAGAGAATAGCCCCTCCTGCTTTCAGATACTTAGTCTGAACAAAGAAGCATCTTATCTGATTAACTGAGACAAGTGGGGATCCCCAGCATTCCTCCACATCAAATGGCAGACTCTGCCAACAGGGTGTAGGTAGGACCAGGGATCCATTGCCCATGGCCTGCTGGAGCTGACTGTAGGGGGATGGTCAGGCTTTCCCTCCACTCCCTCTGTTCCCCTTGCCTAGGGCTCCTGGCTGTTAGCACATTTGCATTAAGACTTTGCTTCTGGGAACACATCAGGGGCACATGCTGCTCTCTAGGAGCAGGGGTGGAAATCTGCAGTCTGGAAGTAAGGAAGTGTCATTGCTTCTTTATCTCTGGGAACCCAGGCCCGTGCAGCCCAAGGTGACCCCAGCCTTCCATATTGGCATAGAGCCTGGCCCTGTGGGCCACAGGCCTCTGAGGACAACTGTTCTCCTCTTCTCCAAGCTGAGCTGGGATCCTGGCCCAGGAGGTCAGTGCGGGCTCCGTCTTCAGGGCACCAGCAGCTGCTCCAGGTGAGGGGCAGGTCACACCTGCCCAGGTGGAGGAGCCACTGCTCAACACAATCCTGTTCTCAGAACTTCCAGGGACGTGGCCTAAGAATGCAATGCCTAACTTCTCAATTTCTTTGACTTGCTCAAACTGTAAGTTGTCAGGTTACAAATTTCTGAACTCTACCACCTCTGAGCAGGAAGGTCTTATTAAATCTTTATTAGTCAGGGAAACCCCTACTCATGAAACCACAGTAGAAGCTACCTGAGTAATATAGAAGCAAAGACCCTTTTCTAGACTCCTAGGAGTGATAATTCTAATGATGTCCAGATCTGGCCTCCTGGGCCACGACAGGAATGTTCTTTGGACTTTCTTAGGAAGGTGACTTGCTGGCATTTGGTCACCTGGCATTTGGGCATGCAAAGTGCTACCAATAAAAGCTGACCCCGGCACCTCAGTGAGGCAGGTCAGGGCCGTGGGGAGCTGGGTCGTCTTCCGATGTCTCTCCTTAAACTGGCATGTCTGCCCTCCCGCAGTTCTTCTGTATTTGCCCATCACTGGTTCTCCTGAAAGGCAGATGGTCTTGATTGGCTGCCTGGTATTCTCGAAATTTTCCGGCTTTGCTTTAAAGGTAGGGTGGGGGGGTCCATGTGTTCTTTTCTTGGTTCCCCTGTGGAGGCTTGTAGCCTCCATTCTCAAAGTTGAGGCTGATAGCAAGAAAATTCTAAAGGAGCTGTGACCTTGAAGTTGTCTGCTCTTTTTTTCCCCCCATAAAAATTCAAGACATGAACGTGCACTGTTAAGAAGGAGGCATCCGGAAAGAAAGGCTCCGTTGGCCTTCCTCAGACCTGCCTTTTTCTTTTTCACTTCCAAATGATGCTCCTCTCAAGGTCTAGATCTAGCTCTGTTGTGCTGAGAAGCTCGAACCTGGCTGGACTGGGCCTGCTCTTCACCAGCTGCAGGAACCGACTAGTTCTACTGCTTCATTAACCAGCTCTGATTCTTGATTATCCACCTCCTCAATGCTCAGTCCTAGAATAAGGATGGTGTAACAAGATGCAGCACTAGCCAGGAGACTACCTTTTGGGGTTTTGGCTTGGCTTTGGGGAGCAGAGGTACCAGGGATTGAACCCAGAGGCGCTTTACCATGGAGCCACATCCCAGCCCTCATAACTTTCTCAAGTTTCTTAGTGTATTGTTAAATCACCAAGGGTGGCCTCTAACCTGTGATCCTCCTGCCTCAGCCTCCTGTATCACTGGGATTGCAGGCGTGCACCACCTCATCTAGCTGTCCCTCGGTTTTAGGTGTAAGGCTCAAAAGGGGAGATATTGGGGCCACTGAAGCATCTGGTTATAAGTGGGGGGTCTCTTCTAAGACATGGGACCATATGTGCCTTGAAGGGAAGAAGCTGATAAACCAAAATACTACTACTGCATGGTTTTCCTCAGTTGAATTTCTTAGTCGAAAGTAGTTGTCTTTCAAAACATTCAATGGTGGTTACCTTTGTCTTTTACTTGATGGTGCTTACAACACCTGTGGGACTCTTCAGCCTGAGAGTATTATCCCAAGGCAAAAGGATGTGTTTTCCTTGTAAAACTATGCAAAATCTGTTAATGGAGGAGCTCTGTGAGCTGGGAATTAAACCCAGGGCCTCATGCATGCTAGGCAAGTGCTCGAACGCTGAGCTACATCCCCAGCCGCAGAAGGAACAGCTTCAAGCTGGCCACTACATCCTCTAAAACTTAACATTGCTGGTCTTCAAGCACTTCCTAATACCATACGAGACTTTGTTCATGTAGGACTCAAGATGTTCTGGTTCCATTTAATAGTGGTCATACTATGGTGACTTCTGTCTGTCATGGGCATAGGAATAGCAGAAAGTCAAAGGTTCCCAAAGACACTCTTGCACAGAGTGAGAAATTTACATTTAATCCTGCAATTCCCATTTCCCAACATAGAATGCAGTATTCTTGATGAATGCATGAGAATCTGGCTGCTGGCATCCTCAGGGGAATTGGGGAATTGGGACCTGGGGAGGAAGCTAGCTCAGCCATCACAAAATGGTCATCCTGCCTGCCCCTTCCTGTGTGCAGTTAGACCAGCATAGAGCCAAACGTTGGCAAAGCACTCTCCACAGTGTTGGCTCCTCACTCCTAACCTAAATAGCATCTAAAATTAGGTGAGACATAAGAACAAGACCAAATACTTCAAGCCCAGAAGCTCTAGATCCACAGAGCAATTCTCTCTGAAAATCCACCTATGTCAGTCTCCACAACCCACCCATGAAACTAGAGATCTGGACTTCTCCAACTTGGGTTCCATAGATTCCTCCTGCCAGTTGTGCAGGGGGATTGGGCCAAACATCAATGATGGTGATGGTCCCAAACCCTAATGTGTTCCCTTTCCCTTGGGATGAGTGTAAGGAATGCATAGCCTAATTTTCTAGTCTAAAATTACAGTAGTTCCAGTGTGGTCAGCCTCCCCTGGGAGGGTCAATCCATTATCCAATTAAACCCTTCTCGGCTTCCCCACCCTCCATTTTCCTGAGTCCACCGGACCACCTGTGGCTTTGCCTAACCTTTTGGCCTACACTTGAGCCCATCCTGTCTCTGGATTAAGGTCAGCCACCTACAATCAATGACTAGTCCAATAGGCATGTTGGGTTTTCTCGACATCTGCTTCAGGGTAGGCCATTGGACGCACTGTCCCGCAGGTAGACCTGCCAAGGTGAGCCCTGACCTCATGCCTAGGAGCAGGCCTCTGACATCAGTTTCTACTAAAATCCTAGATCAACTGAAGCCTGGAGGAGGGGCCAGGTTCTTGGACCAGATGAGGCAAAGTAATCAGTAAAATCCTAAATGTCTCTTAAATGGGTGCATAGGGCTAGTACAAGTCGAGGGATTTCATTGACTTTTTATACATGCTTATAACTCTGGTTATAGCCACCCACCTGGCAACCCTCTACCACTCCTCCCTAGTGCCCTTCACCTTCACCTTCCCCCCACCCCCCCAAAATCCCCTCTCATGTCATCTGAGACTCGACATGAGAGAAAGCATGAAATACTTGTCAGGAGTTTAGCTTATTTTGCTCAACACAAAGATCTCTGCCTCATCTTTCTATAGAAGGCATCTCATTCTGTGGTTAAATGATACTCTATACACACACCGTACTTCCTCCATTCATTCGATCCATTGTCTCCCCTTGCTCTCTGCTATAACTTAACAGCCCTACAGAATGATTCGTGAAAAGACTGCAGAATACGTGATTCTCATGAACGTGTAGAATTTTCTCTAATGATCATATTTGAGGCCATAAATATTTCAAGTCTTGGCAACACAAATCTGAACATACCTTGCATTTTTATCAAACCATAACAAAATCGTGGCAGTCAACAGCAAAAGAAGCTGCAGAAATTATATGTGATCACAAAGGGATCAAGCAATAGGCTTTGAGCAAACAGTGGGTCATTGAAATAGAAGTCAAGCAATTCCTAGAATTGTATGAAAACTGTAAATGACCAAACAGATTCTTTGGGACACCATAAAACAAGACTTGCATATCTGTGAGTGTCCACAGCAGGACAGACCTCAAATAGCCTAATGAGGCATCTTAAGATCTTAAACTATAAGCCTAAGCAAAAAAAATTGGTAGATGAGAAATAAAGATCAGAAAGAGGCTAAAAATACAATGCAAAGGACCAAGGAAAGAGTTGATTCTTTGACAAGATACACAAAATTGACAAACATTTAAATTGTCTGAGGAAAAATGCAACAGAAGCTGGCAAGAGGGGAGGTTTTTACAGGTAATGCCAAAATCCAGAGAGTGGCATACAACTTCTCAAAATATTGCCAAACTGGAAGATCCAGAAGAAATGAACAAATTTCTAGACTCACAGGATTTACCAAACTTAGGTTGATATCCTGCCTAGACCAGTAACTAGCAATGACATTGAAGCAGTCATAAGCTGTTCCCAGAGAAACACCCTGGAATGAATGGATTGCTGAACTTTTCCAGACCTTTGAAGAACTTACTGCCTTCATGAGTCAGAGAATTCATGTATTGCAGTAATTAAACCAGATACGGACACAACAAATTAGATGAATGTCCTTGATGAACATAAGTGAGAAACTCCTCAATAGAATTCATTATCCCAAAGTTCAAGTATTTTATCTTGTGTACCATGATCAAGTTGGTTTTGTTCTAAGGATGCAATTTTGATCAACATACGCAAGTGGATAAATGCAACACGTTTCATGCAACAAAGGATAAACAGCAGACAATTGTCTCTAAAGTCAGACAATTGGCAGCCTCGAACTTGGCATCCCTTTGTGGTAAACCCTGAATAAACAGGTATAAAATGATAAGAAGCCCAAATAATACAGGATATCTATAGATCACATAGCCAATATCAGACTGAATGGGAGGAGATAGAAAACATTTCTCTAAAATCGGGAATAGATGAGGGTGTTCACTCTTAACTTTTGACCAAGGTTGGTGTGGAAGTACCATTCTGCAAGTCGACTTGTTCTGAATTGTTATTTTTGACTTGAGGGACATGATAGCAATATCTTATCCAGCTGGGGCCGGGATTTGACCAGGGCACATGGCTCGATTTGGCCCAAATTTATCTGGGCTCTATACTAGGACATGCTAGCTCCTCCCAAGTAAGGAGATGATCACTTGGGGCAGGGGATTCCAACTTGGCCTGAACTGTCCACTCTCCAATGATGGAGAGTAAAGTTATTCTTGAAGACATGGTTTCTTCTACTCAATGTTGTCTCTGGGGCCATAACAAAATCCAGTCATCTTATTGTAAATCCAGCAGGATTTTTGGAAGAGAACTTTCTTCCATTATTCAAGAAACATATTAGGTATTTACCGTGGATCTCTCAAATGCCTCCCGTAATTCCTTATGGCTGGTGTGGAAGAGTTCCAAATTCCATATCGGGAAGCCTAGGCCTCAACACCTGGAAAGATGTCCAACTGTGGAAGAAATGGAATTCCCCCTGAGGTGGGTGCTGCCCAAGGCCTGCTCTCTTTACTGTTGACTGGGATGAGGCCTCAAATGGAGACCATGAGGGGACAAAAGGGAGCTGTACTGGAACTTGGCTATGCCAGCTCCTCTAGACCGTGGCTCTCAACTAAGTTTCTATTCACTTTGGTTTCCACGGCAGCTATTGGTCTTTGATTCTCAGGGGCTGAATATGGTATAGCCAAAACATGGAAGCCAATGTGGCTTAGAATAGACCTTCCTGATCACTTCAACCTTCTGGGGGTGACTGCCCTGAGGGTGCTTTCTGAGCAATGGCAAACCCCCTCTTGGTTACTGGTGTAAACTGTGGCAGTAGCAGATCAACACGACAGGCAGAACTGTGGTGTGAGACCCTAGACATGTAGCTGGCCGGGGTCAAGTCCTGAAGGGAGCAGACATGTCACTAAGTGACACAATCATAATTACAAAAATCCTCAAAATACTTTCAGTAAAGTTCAAATCACATCAAAGTTCCTGGCACCATGATGGAGATGGTTCTGACCTGCAGACGAAAGGTTGTTAGACATACATGAGTGAGTCGATAAACGGGATGCATCTCACGCAATCTAGGACAAACATCAATCATCTCTATAGAGACAGAAAATTGATTCCCTTAAAGTCCGCATCCCCTCATGGTAAACCCCGAGTGAATGGGTATAAAAGAATAATAATCCAACATGATACGGGGTATGTAAGCACAGCCAATGATCCATTTTCCTCTAGCCTGGAACAATGATTCTGAAAATACAAGTTCAAAACCAGACAGAACTAGCATGCAGAAATACATTGAAAACCAAGAGCTATGAAGGTAGGCAGGGTGTGGGTAACAGGTTGGAACTCGGGCCCATCTGAGACCCTTCTGTATCTTCGCAAACCTTTGGCTTAGAGTGTCACTCTTAGGCCAGAAGAGCCACAGAGTCTTGTCAAATCACCTACTTTAGTGTCTAAAGATTGCCTGTGCAAGATTTCCTCTTTCTTAGAGGAAGCTGTCTCTACTTGAGCATGGCCACTTGCTTTGACTTTCAGAAACAGATTTGGGTATTAAACTCTGGTTCATACCGACTCTTTGAAATTGCTCTAATTGGGAGGAATTGGAATCAGCATAAGCCAGAGACGGTCTTGGCTTGATGAAAGATCCCCCTTTCTGAATGAGGGGGTTCCCTCTTCCTCCCTGAAAATATACAAGATGTGGATGAGAAGTGGCATCCTGTGTCAAGGGCAGGGTCACTGGGGGTGGTTTAGGCAAACCAAAGGTGGTCCTCTTACCAGATTCCACAGGGAACTTAAAACTGCAGATGCTTTAACCCCTCCAAGGAGGAGAAATGGCCAGCAGTCCAGTCTTCAAATAGATTCTTACCTCCTTCACTCATAGTGGCGGGAGAAGGGTAGGAAATCCAGGAGAGAGACTTCCTGGGGTTTGTGTCAAAGCCACATGGCCTGAGGTGCTCTGGTCTCTTGGGTTTCCTAGAAATTACTGAGGACTCTTGTGAATCCCATGTCTTCAAGATGATTTTCTTTGGAAGAAAATTGGCATGTGGTAAATAACTCTCCCTGTCAAAAGGAAGGTGAAATCGTGTAGAACTGCTATTGCCTAAAGAATCCCTGAGTTCTTCCAAAAACGATTGCTAGGAGGTGACCACCTAGGAGGTGTAAGTAGAAGCAGCTCGTTATTTCATGACAGTTTCTCTATGTCTAAAACCCAAGCCCAACTGAGCAGGATGTGGCCCAGCACCCAGTTCTCATTGGCCGGCTGGAAGGGGGCCCAGGTTCCTCACTTCCTGGCTTGAGCTTTTGACAGTCTGTGGCAGAAGCCTTGGGGACAGCTTTAAAGGCCCCTTTGCATGCCACCTCCCTGTGTGGAACCCTGAGTTTGCAGTCGGCTCTTATGGGTCCCTTGCATAGCCAAACCTCAGGTATATCAAGAGAGGAGTCTGGAACAATCCTTGACCAGAGGAGCCCACTCCCAGGTCCTCCCATGCCCTTGGACTCCTTCCTCCTGTTCAGGTCCATCAGGTCAAGAAGTGGGATGGGTGGTCCCTCTGCTGTCTGTTGGCTCGACTTCTGTGAGAGAAGTGGAGAAAGATGTCGGGCCATCATGTGGCTCTCCTGGAACCTGGGCAGGGAGATCTGGTTTCAGTGCCTGCCACTGGGCTCCTGGTGGGGTCATGGGACACACTACGCAGCTCCACTTCTGTCAGACATACCGCTAACTACCCCTTCAAGTCCTGTGACACTGTCACATGGCCCAGGACTGAAGAAATAGGTCCCATCTCTGCATCTCCCATGTTCTGCATTTTGAGGGGGACAGAAAGGCCTCTTGGGATAGATGTCCCTGAGGGTGGTGTTTTTTCCTCAGTTGCATCTCAAAGTGGGCCCAGGAGCAGTTCTGCTCTGGGCACCTGCACCTTGATCATCTTGCTGTTTGGCCTCCCGAGGGCCTTGAGGCGGGTCCTCCTGGAGGGACACTGGTGGGGAACAGCCCAGTATTTCCCTGGGATCGCAGCCCCTTGGTGCTCTGGTTTGACTGTAGCCTTCTGCATTCTGTACCTAGGTCCCGAGCAGACTCGGGGAGGGGAGGAGTGGGCCTTCCTTGGTGCCCTCTCGGGACGGAAGGCTCTGTCATCTTTCATCACCTTTTTCCCCCTGGGGACCTTGGTAGGACACAGACAACACCCCTGCTGCAGAGATGCTGCCCTTGGAATTGGGGTTCCCCTGCACGTACCTAGGGTGCTTCCCTTCTGCTTCTAGAATTCTCTGTGGTGAAAGTAGAAGTCTGAGGACTCTTAACAGGCTTGTCTCAGACACTTGGCTTCCCTCACAAGTCGATTCAAATGTGCGTTTATTCCCCAAGTGGGTCACCTGAAGGAAGGGCTGGCGTTCCTCCTGTCATCCTGGGGAGATCTTTATCTTCTGCCTCAGTTTGGGCCCATTTCTATGACACAAGTCCCCGGTGGGAGAGGCTTGGACCAGAGTGTGACTAGCTGCAGGAAGGGCCGGAACTTTGTCTTCTCAGAAATATACTCAAGGGAAAGGCCCTGGCCGTCAGTGATGGTCTCAGAACGAAGCCTGCAGTTAGGGACAAGAGCTGTGTACCTACTGTCCCCAAGCTGCCCTGTGGAATGTGCACGTCCAAGGGGCTGCAGCTCTGTTGTGCCTGGCCAGGTGACTGGCCACCGGATCTAATGTTGTCCCTCTCTGGTCACCATCTGAGGGTCAAAAGACAAGGCAGGCTTCAGATGGATCCCAACTACTGCTTGGAAGGAACATAACTATTTCCTCCTCTGTGGCCCATGTGTTCATAACACAAGAATGAGGTGATGCTGTGTTGAAGTGTGGTCTCCAAACACAGGGAACAAGCCCCTCGCTGGATAGAAATGTCTGGCATGTACAGAGGCACATCCCTCACCCCCACTCCTGTTCCTCAAATGTCCCTCTGGATGAGTGCATGTGAACATCAGAGCCATGAAGGAAGCCTGTCTGTGACCGTCTCCAGGGGTACGAAGTGCCTGTTGGCCATGGTGTTGTGACACATGCTTCTGGGTCTGCTGCTGTGGGGGCCATTTTCAGCTCCCTGGAACACTGGGATAACTTCTGCCTTTCAAGGGACAACGTGGGATAGGTCAGCCTCCAGGGCTTGGCTATGGTGCAGCTGGTGGCTCTGGCTTGCAAGGCACTTCCTCTACTGCCCTTGAAGACCATTCTTGTGCGTATCAGCTTCTCGGGAGCCCAGGCTATCTGCCACCAAATGACCAAAAGGGCATCCTCCCAGCAAGCTGACAGGAAGTCAACAGGGCCGTCCTCCTCCCATGTGGACTTCCTGACTGGAAGGAGCAGATGGCCTGGAAGCATGTCCAATAGCTAAGGATATTTCCTGTCCCCATTGAAGGAAAACTGGCTTCCTTTATATCTCAGGTCAGCAATCAGACCCCCAGTGTCCCACGAAGCCTGTGACTTTTCCTGTGTTTCAAGCAGGTGCTTCAAAAGGACAAGTAAGGGCACCTGTGGCCCTTGGAGGTACATGTTTACTGAAAGACAAGCCACCCCTATGGGTAAGGGTGGGGGCTGATCTTTTTATGTCCCCAGAGAGGGGACGTATGGATAAAACCTTTGGGTTGAGAAGGACCTGGTAGTGAAATTCCCCTCTAATGGTAAGGGATCCATGGATGTCACGTCCTAGGTTACACTGGCACTGTACAGCAGGAGCCAATGAAGAGCTTAAGGCAAGTCCACATCCTACCCATTAGAGTGCACGATGAATAATTCCTTCCCAAAGAACTAGACTGAGAAGGACCGAGTTACTTTCAAATTCTCCCATCTGCCCCTTCACTCACAAGCCTCCTAAGACAAAGCAGAGAAATCTTCTGATTAGAAAACCCTGAATGCTCTATGTATCTAGAATCCTGCGCCCTGAAAGGGGGGGGAGCATGGCGGCCTCCATCTGCAGCTACATATTGTTGAAAGTTGGACCCCAGCAGGCCTTGTGATCTGTATCCCGAGGGAACCCCACCCAGAGGGAAACTCCTGTTGCCCCCACTTCCAGGAGGCTGGACTGCAAGGAAGTTCCACTTGAGTGTGGTTGAAGTCCTTTCCTTCTCAAAGAGAAGGTGTCTGGAAGTATAAACAACTATTCACAGGACTAGCTCGAAGGAGGCGTGCTCTAAAGTGGTCCCCTCTCTGGGACTCGCTGTTGCATGCAATGTAGCAATGTAACTTGGCCAATATCATGTTAGGGTTTGAATGTAAGGTGTCCCCCAAAAGTTTGAGAGCATAAGGTCTAATGGGGAAGTGACTGGGTTGCAAGAGCCTTCACCCAATCTGAATCCCCTGATAAAGATGAACTGAGTGCTAACTGTAGGTGGGTAGGGTGTGGCTAGAAGAGGGGGGTCCTTGGGGTGAGCTTCTGAGGTTTTGTCTTTGTCCAACAGATCTCTTCTTCCTGCCCTTGTCCTGAGCCACTTTCCTCCTCCATCCTCCTCCACCATGATGTCCACCCTCAAATAAACTTTCTCCTCTCTAAAATTGTCTTTGTCAGGTCTTTTGGTCATAGTGGTGCAAAAGATGACAAAAGCAATCACTCCACAGGTATCTGCACCTTCCCTCTCTACTGATTTTTTTCCTCTTAAAACAAGACCTCCCCATACCCTTTACCCCTCTTGCTTCCACATGAGATAACATGACCCTTGACTTTCCAGGTTTGGGTTTTTTGCTTAACATAATGTTCTCATGTCCCTTGTATTTTCCTTAAATGTCTTTATGGCTAAATAAAAGTCCATTGTGTATAGACATCACTTTTTTTCCCATTGATGGAAACCAAGGATGATTCCATAATTTGGCTCTTGTGAATTGTGCTACTATAAACATGGGTATGCATGTATGGCTATAGTATGACTTTTCTTGATTCCTGAGGATAAATACCAAAGAGTGGCATAGCTAGATCATACGGTGACTCTACTACTAGTTGGCTACGTTAGAATCCCTTCAGCAGTGTGTTCCTTCCCCTCCATTCTCTCCAGCATTTGTTAATGAGATTCTAACTGAAGTGACAAGAAATTGGGCTTATTTCCCTAACTGCTAAGAAAAAAATGTTCAGCCTTCTTACTAATCATTTGTATTTTGAAGTGTCTGTTTACTTCATTGGCCCGTTGTTTGGGTCGTTATTTCTGGTGTGAAGTTTTGAGTTCTCTATCAGTCCTGGATGTGAATCCTCCATCACAAGAGTAAGAGCTGACGCAGGAGGATCTCGACTCAAAGCCAGCCTCAGAGACTTGGCAAGGCCCTGGGCAACTTAAGGAGATCCTGTGTCAAAAACTAAGGGCTGGGGATGTGGCTTGGGGGTTAGGCACCTCGGGGTTCAATTCCTGGTACCCTAAAAGTAACTAGCAAAGACTTCCATTCTGAAAATTCTCTCAACATTGTTTGCTGTGCAGAACTTTTCTAACTTGGTGGCATGCTGCTAGCTCGGGAAATAATGGCAAGAGTTTTAGGGGTCCTATTGATGAAACTCGGTGCCTCTGTCCATGTGCTGGAGTACTGACCCTACATTTTCTAGGACTTGGGTAGTTTCTGGTCTAATTCCTAGGTCTCTGATCCATTTTTTTTTTTGAGTTGAATTTTGAACAGGATGAACAGGGTCTCAGGTATCTCTGATATCTTGCTGAATAAATTAGCTCTAGCAGTCTTCTGGTAGGTTTTTTTTTTTTTTATCTTCTGAATACAGAATCATACTTGCAAACTGAATCTGCTTCCTTTCCTACTCTGTATTTCCTTCCCTCTCCCAGTTGCTCTGGCGAGTATTTCTAGTACTGTATTAAACAGGAATGGAGTAGACATTCTTGCCTTCCAGATTTTAAAGGAAATGCTTTGTTTTCCCCAGTCACTATGAAGATGGCCTTGAGTTTGTCATAATCCTTATGATATGGTAGCTCCTATCCCTATTTTCTTCAGTGACTTCATTATGAATGCCGAATTGTCAAAGACTTTCTTTCCATCACTAACTTTTGTCCTTAACTCTACTTAACGTGATAAGCTATTGACTTACATGTTAAACCATCTCTGCATCCATGGGATTAAAGCAGGCTGGTCATGCTTGTGATGTTAATCTGTTGAATACAACTGGCTAATATATTAAGGATTTTTGTATCTGAGTTCATCAGAAATGTCAGTCTGCAGTTCTTGATGGTTCCTTGTCTAGTTGTAGATGGAATGATATTGGATTCCTAGAATGGATCTGTAAATGTTCCACTTTCTATCTTGTGGAATAAATTGAGGTACATTGGCATTCATTTTTTAAATGTCTGGAATCAGCTGAGAATCCATCTGATCCTGGGCTGTTTATTGGAAGGCATTTGATAACTGCTTCTATCATATCGCTAGTTACTAGTCCTGCTTAGGCTATGTCCTCTTGATAAATCTTTGGGCATAAACCTCCCAAGATCTACGTCTTCCAAGTTTTCAAACTTGTTATTCTGCTTTCAAAATAGTCCATAACTCTCTGGATTTTTGTAATATCTGTGGTGATCTCCTTTTTCAATTCAAACTTCATCTGGGTCATCTTCAATTGGGTTAAGGGCTTATCAATCTCTGAAAAGATAGGATCAATGAGACACTTAAACTACAATATCTCATGGAGTTTTTAAATCTTTTTTGACTGGGGTTCTAAGTGATTCCTGTACCTGGATGTCAGTCTCATGCTTGAGGCTTAAAAATTGTTTCCCTGAAGAGGCTACTTATTCTATTAGCTTGCATCTTTCCACACTCAATTCCAATTACTTATTTCCTATTTATAAATTCTTACTGTTGTCCCAGACTCTTTGTATCTTCTAGTCATACTTATATTCTCTAATACTATCTGATTGTTCAAGACTGGCCACTTTGTCTTCCAACTGAGATTCTGGCTTCAGCATAGTCTACTCTAGAATTCCAACTGGATATGTTTTTTTTTTTTTAAGAGAAAGAGAGAGAGAATTTTTTAATATTTATTTTTTAGTTCTCGGCAGACACAACATCTTTGTTGGTATGTGGTGCTGAGGATCGAACCCAGGCTGCACGCATGCCAGGCGTGCACACTACTGCTTGAGCCACATCCCCAGCCCTACAACTGGATATCTTAATCACCATCTTTCATTTGAGATTCCTGTTTGGTTCTTAACATTCATTTCATTATTGACTTTGCACTCAGATCCTGTGCTGACTTCCTTAACTCAATTGTGCTTTGTGTGCTTGGAATTCAGAGAACATTTCTCTTTCAAATACTAAAGGTATTTCCATTTCATCCACTTAAGAGTCAGTTGCTGGTGGATCAGGACCTAGAGGAGGCAGCCAGTTACCTCGTGCATGTCATAGTCCTCTGACGGGTTTTCTGCATCTGTTGGGATGGATTTCTTTTCCACTCTCATGTGTGAGGCTTCGTAGGGCACACAGCCTTGTTGCTACACCATCCTAGAGTGATCTAGATGGAGACCCCTTTTGGTGTGGTATCCAGTCTCTGTTAATCCTTGCTATAGAAGTGGGCGTCCAGTGTTGGGACCCAAGACCCCCTCCAGCCATGGCTACTTGTCAGTTGGAGGTTTTCCCTCACCTTTTCTCTGTATTAGAGTACAGCTGACGTTGGAGTGTGGCTAACTGGTGGAGAAGGTCTTCTGTCTTTTGGTGGCTTTAGTTCAGAATCCCTACCCTGTGAACCTAGTTTCTCATTAGATCCCTCCCTAGCACTAACAGAAAAGGGGAAAGGACGATGATGAAAGCAAAGCCCAATACAGCATCTAAATACCTGGTGCCTACTACAACACCTACAATGCTAATTAGCACAAAAACAGGAAGGGTGGTCCCAGCAGTTGCCAGCAGTTAAACCAATAAATAACCAGGAACTGAATCTGGCATTAACGAAAGAAGATTCTTAATGAAACTGTCTCCACTGGGTCTCAAACAGTCCACAAGAACAGACTGTGTCCATCTGTTCTATTTCTTTTGGGGGGTAGGGCAGTGCTATGTACTAAAAAAGCAAGGGCTGGGTGGTATTGGCCACTTTCTTGTGTTGCTTGCTGAGCTGGTAGTTGGACTGGCCAAAAATAAAGCTGGTTGAAATAGCTGTCTCCCTTCTCGCCAGTAAGATGGAATAACTGTCAAAGGAAATTCTGTCTGGACAAGATCATATGGATGCACCCCCAGGGTAGGGCTCCCACAGTTCTATGAAGTCTATTCCAGTTTCTGGAACTTGCAGGGCCTCAAGGGCTTCACTGAAGAGATCGCCCACTCCTGGGGCCAGGCTGATGCCAGTCTGGGCTGGGAGCCTGGGTCTTAGGAGCCTCCCAAGAATCCCCATCATGGGGTAGGGACTAAGCCTGGGGAGTCTGTATTCAAGGGCAGCAGAGTGTGGGGAGGGTTGGATCCCACGAGTGTACTCACACCTGCCTGATCCATTTTCCAGCCCTCATTAGCCTATCACATTAGCCACCAGACTCAAAGGGAGAGGGAGTTGGTGGTCTATGTCAACCTTAGACGATGAGTACCAGGAATGTGCTGGAACAAGGTGACAGCCTAAACATGGCTTCTGCTTCCACTCTCCACTTGCCAATTGAGAAGTAAAAAGCACTTTTCAATACCACGGTGTTGTGCAGCCTCTGATTTTGCTAAGTTCAGGCTGCTTTTTTGATCTACAGGCTCTTCCATGCTAGATGTCCCCTTTGCAGCCAACCAGTGCTGTGGCTGCTGCCACCGCCATAGCAGGCTTGACCCCAATGTACTTTCTTGTTCTCTACTCAATGCTCCCAAATTTGAGTCTGTCCAATACTAAAGTTCAGTAAGTCCCCTCTTTCACCTGAGAGCAGTACTCCCTCAGCTTGTATCCCAAGACATGGAGCAGCTGGAGATGGACTTCTCTAGTGTCTTGAATTTCCCAGTCTCCCAGTTCAACAGGAAGCAGATGGCCCTCCTAGGGCCGGGGGCACCACCTGCCCTCCCACTTTGACAGGCTGCTTGCAGGCAGGCAGGGTGGGGGAGAACCAGAGTCCAGCTGCTGTGGCCAGGTGGAGCTGACCATCCTCCTAGGACCCCCTTGCTTCCTGCTCTGGGCCATTCCAAGATCTACATTAAGACTTTGCTCCTGTGAACACACAAGGGCACATGCTGCAATGGATCCAGGAGCAGGGGTGGCAAATTGCAGGCAGGAAACAAGAAGAGTGCACTTCCTCTTGTATCTTTGGAAACCCAGCTGCTGTGGTATGAGGCCAACACTGACCCAGCCTTCTGTGCCTGCAGGGAGCCTGGCCAGCTGGGCCCCCAGGCCTCAGGTGGCAACTCCACTGTCTTCTCCCCCACAGCCTGAGCTGGAATCCTGGCCCAGGTGTCCAGTCCACCCCTGTCTGGTTGGAAGGACTGATGCAGGAGGCTCAATTTTATACCCAACCATGTTCTGAGAACAGGGGATATCACACTCTTGTCCACATCTAATTGTGTTTTCCTCTCAATGACATCTTGAGCTTGGCCTCATTTACTATGTCAAAAATTCTTGACTCATGAGCTTAGGCAGAGTCATTAAGACACACCTGGTTTCTGGTCTCCGTGCGGGCACAGCGCTGTCGGGCAAAGCCAACCCACGTGTCCCGGTGAGTTGGGTCCAGAGCACAATGAAGAACCAGCTCCCCCAGGTCCTGGGCTCTGGTCTCTCTCTGCTCTCTGTGAAAGGTGGGATACCTGCTCTGCAAGGAGGCTTTCCCATCTGCTTTCAACCAGACAGGATTGGCTGACCACATACCCACTGTTCTATGAGTGGCTGTTGACTGTCCTTGGACCTTGGCGTTCGCCCATTCCCTGGACTTTTCTGCAGAATCCTTTTATTTCCCTTGTCATCTACATTCTCAGGAAAGAATGGAGATAAAGTGTCCTAGTGCTTCCCCCGACACACAAAAAAAACCCACGAACTTGTCACTTGTCTAAAATGTCTTAAAAACAAACAAACAAACAAACAAAAAAAAAAACCACTGAATATTAAAAAGAACTAATTTAGAAGGAAAGGTTGAATTTAAACTTTTTCTAGGGAATTTTCTCAGCCTGCCTTCACTTTGTGGGGGAGGGGATGCTTCTCTCAACTGGAGGCAGTAGTGGACTTATTTCTGTATTGAAAGCAGAGAGCGAGGCAGGGGTCACACAAGAGCCTGGTCCCCACCATCCTTAGGAAGGGGAATAGACCTTTTCTTATGTCATCCTTAAAGGGTTTAGGCCTTCAATGGTATTATGGTAATGAAGCCTAGCATTAGGGACAAGGACTAAATCCCTATTGCCTCGGTACCTCAAGCAGCCTTATGACTAGCTTGCAGACTACAAACATCTAAAGGTGTGTAGCGAACAACTGGATTGCATTTTGGGCCAACAGGCATCCAGCTGCGTTATAGCCTCGGGTGCTGTGGTGCAAATCAGCTTGTCCCCTTAGCATGGAGGATATCTATTAGGGCAAGATACTTCTGTGCCTGGAACCAGATACGGGTTGGGTACACACGCTGGGCGGCATAGGGGCAGCGTGCCTTCCTTCCCCCGGCAGCCTTATGAAGTGGAAGCACAAATCTATACCCTGCCCTCTGAGGGTTCTATTCATCTCACATGGCCCCTAGACTAGCACAGATACTGCCCCTCATCTGCCACTGCCATAGCAAGTGTCTGATGAGCATCTTGGCTCAATTGGCCATCTTGGTCTCTGATGGTCCCAGGACACTGAGGATGTATACCAGAAGAAGCCGTATTCTGATCTTGGTGTGCTAAACTTGCTGCTCCATGGTAGCTCTGTGGATCTAACTCTGAGAATATGCCTTGACCTGTGTTCCTTGTGTCTAGTTCGGTGGCACACAGCACGTTCATGTGTTAGCTCTCAAATGGGTTTGAGGGAACACCTACCCAACCTCAAATCTTATGTATTCATTCAGCTAAATGTGGTTTTGCTAACCCCAGGGCTGGATTATATATACTCCTGTGAATTTCCCTGAAAGTTCATCTCATAAAAAAATTCATCTTCTATAAAATTTTCTACTTATGAAAATCATGGTCACAATAAATAGTCTTTGTGGATGTTAGATGGCTTCTCGTCTAACACACGTGGCCTGAGACTTTTCAAATTACTTTGAACCTGTCGAAATGTGGCTTGCCCTTGGCCTTGAATCTACTAACAGTGCTGCTTAAAGTGGAGGAGTGAAATGTTGTGGTAGGCAGACCAGATCAAGGTAAACAAGGCATAGAATGAAGTCCAAGCAGGAAGTGGGCATCATTCAAGCATTTCTGACAGACACTGGCATGTGTCCTCTCGTCTACTACTGACGCCATCCCTGAAAAAATGTTAAATGTTTTATAGACTAAACTTATTAAATGTTTCATAGCTATCTTACCAAAATCTTGGTAATTAGATGTGCTGGGGGAGTGGGTTATAAAAGTATCATTCAGGGAAACGTATCTTGGGTCTCCAGCTCATCCTGAACCATCTCACTAGCATGTAGTCCAATAAGGTGGCCTTCGTGAACTGCCTGGGGTGTCAGCACTCTGAGCATTTCTGTTTTCAGCCCTGGGTACGGTACTGCCTAAAAACAATTGGCTTGATCAATGGCCTTATCTACAGATAGATGTGAATACATCTGCAAATGGTTGGACTCGGTGATAGCTTAGTTGGTAGTAGAAAATTCTGTGGCTGTGGTCTCTGCAGCTCATTTCTGGAAGTGAGACCTTATCAATGAGCATGTGGGTTCCTGATACCTGGGCACACAGAAGAGCAGAAATAGGAATTCTTTGGGGGACTCCAGTTTTATACTCTAAAATGCCATTGTCTCAATTGTTCTAAAGCTTTCGTCCTCAATGGGGTTTTACGGAGGACATGTAACTGCCACTAGTGTGTTCATGTCAGCTGTAGATCCCCCAACACAAGGTCACCTCTTGACCCATGTTTGGGTGAGATCTAACACTTTAGAAATACTGCCTGTATCTAATAGTGCACATTTCCTACTGGAAACACAAATCCCCTCTATTTTGGGACACCATCAGGAAGCAAAGAGCATGGACAGAAGTTTTAAGTTTTTCATGGACAGAAATCATCAGTTGTGGTAACAAGCTCCAAGCGAGGGAGTCATCATATCATTTTCAGTTGAATCACTGGACTTGTCTTGGGTACAGACGTGTTCATCAAGTGGAATTTGAGACTTCCCCAATCTGGATTCTGAAGGAACAGAATTCCGTCATCTCTGGACTCATTTGCTATTGGCTTTTGTTCTTCTGCCTGTGACCTCAATCTGACTGAAATTTTAGGTTGATTTAAGGGTCTCTGAAAGCAGAAGTCACAGTGGCTGTTCCTAATCATATTTTTTTTCTTATATGAAACTTGATGCATAGCCCTTTCCCCAAAGGAAATACCTGTTTTCATTGAGGCAAAGGTAGTATTTTCTCAGAACATAGCCAGCGAAGATCTGGATAAAGCCCTAAAGATGAGTCTTCTCAGACATTGCTTATATCAAAGTGGCTTAGAATTATTTCCTGGAGGAAAGCCACCAGGAACTCCACCCTACTCGGTGTTAAGGTCTAAAGTGATATTGCGGCAACTCTGCTTGTTGACTGAGTATTCTATGCCCTGGACCTTTATGTCGGACTTCAAAGTCCACAGGAAAGGAAACGTAATGGATTTCATTGAAAGACAAAGTAAAGATGATCGCCCTCTTATGATCTACCCTGTGTAGATCATCTTTTTTTTTTTTTTTTTTTTTTTTAGAGCAGGGCAAGTGCCTGACAGTTGCCCTTCTAGACTCAGGAAATGGTCTGTGGTCTTGAGCTGGGGTCAAGACCTTGGGGAGAATGGGTAGCATTCTCTAGAGTAACCCTGGCTGTAGGCCTGTGGGAGGTGGTACTCTGCCCAAGCTGAGAACTAGTCCCAATTCCTCTTGGAGCATCCCAACGGGGTCTGGATGACTTCTGATTGTGATTGGGAGAAAGGGTGTTGGGATCCAGAACTGAACAGGGTAAGATAAGCAAGGGTACTTCCTAAGTTGAAGTTTGGCACAAGAGCCTCACGTCTCTGGTCTCATGTCTCATGATGTGAGGACAGTTATGTTGACAACACAACTTGAAGTTTGGGCAACTGAGCTTCTGGGCTCCTTGGCCTCTGACACCATACAACTCCCATAGAAGCTGGACTGGATGTGGTGGTCTATGCTAGATTCTTGGGTCTCACCATCTCAATGGCCTCAATGACATTTTCAATTATGGCACCACAGACATGTTCTGATTTCTTTGAACCTTTCCTTCAAGTGTTTAGAGAATGGAACTTGACGGCTATGTTGGACCTAAACTAAGTCACACCTACTTATAACTGGATGTTTTGGGGTGGGGGGCAATTATGACTAACAGTTTCCTGTTATTATGTCAATGTCCCTTTGTCAAAAATGTGAAAGGGAGAGAAGGCATGTCATAAAGTGGTATGTGCTTTTCCTTAATCAGGATTAAAAAATAAATCTTAGTTTGGCACATCGATTCCCAAAGCATCTTGCCAAACTCTCGTTCCAACAAATCCCTATGCTCGCAGCAGAATCCTGATGACTTTGGCAGAGTCGGTGAGTCTGACCCTAGACTGGAATCACCAATTACTTAACCAGACAAGTTGGTTCATACAGGATGGCTGAGGGACACCTGTCGACTGCCGTCAGAAAGATGGCAACAGATCTCAGATGAGATTACAATACTCGGATGTGATTATAATAGGACCTGGCAAACCAAATCTTGAGCTCACTCTTCCATCAATTTCTGAAAACTATCATATCCCCCTCTTCCACAAATGTTTAGATGCATACGTGGAGTCGCCAGGAGTCCTGTTTCACCTTGTCTGTAATCTGATGGTCAAATACACTAAATTGGCATATCTTAAGTAGTTCATGTCAAGAATGACCAGTGTGTTCTCTGTACTACGGGATTAGAATCACTAACATTTTAGGTCTGATGGGATTAGAGAGCCAGTTTCAGAAGTGCCTTAAAACTTGGTTCCATTAGGCTTTGGTACCAAGCACAATTCTATTAGTCAAAGATCTACAGGGAAGATTGGCAGGAGATACATAAATATCTGCAGACTCCTGACTAGCCATGAAGTCAGAGAAGGATGTGTTGATAAGGCTTCAGATGGGACAGATCCTGTAGAGCCCTGGACCCACAGCCATTCATGTTACGTTTTTGTCAAAGAACTCATCTGAGTATGTACTCAAACAAGTTCTCTTAAATCCTGTCTCAGGCAGAGGCTGAGAAGGCCCCGACAGGCCATCTGAAAGCCAGACATGTTGGGACGCTCAGAGAAGCTTTATCCTAGTGAAAGTCTTCAAATTGCTGAGTGGGGAGAGGGGGGCTTGTGTCAATCCTGGAGTCTTGATCAAGAATAGGATTAAGAGCACATCCCACCCCCAGGTCAACTCATTCCTGTTCCATGCAGGACCCCAACCAATGAAAAGGGCTCCTCCATGTGAGGACCAATCTCTCATGCTTGTTCTACTCCATCCCTTCTAGAAACATCTCCATAGATGTATGCATAACTCCAACTTTTCCAGTTCTCTAGCTGTTGACTAATCCAAGTTAACACATAAAAGTAAGGTAACAATGGAATAGATGTACAGTCTCTAAAGGTTCATGTGGCAGAGTACATGGCACAATCAATGACCAAAGGTCAGTTGTATCTGAAATCAAAGAAAGGAAGGCAGTCTTGGGACCCGAGAATAGGACTTGCCACTGCCACAGTCTGGCCGGGCACAATTCAGGAGCCACTCGTCAAGCAGAAACAAACTTTATTTTTGGAACACACACTCTGCACCACACAAGCTCTTCAGAAATTCCCTCAGAGTACCACACGAGCTCCTCAGGAATTCCCTCAGAGCCCAGCTGCCACCACCGGCTTCCCACAAGCCTCTCAACCCCCCACTCCTCCTGCTCTTGAGGCCGATTGGCTGTGTCGTGTGGGCAGAGCCAAAAGAGTCCCCCAATGAGCAGCTCCGTGGTCTGAAAGGGCAGGAAAACAGCCCCATGAGCATCACCTCAGAGGAGCTAATCAGCTGGCAGCTGGAAGTTTGCTGGGGCCACAGTGAGCCAATCAGCTTTTCAATTCCCAGTTAATCCCTGATGACAGACAGGAAACCACTGAATGAAGTCCACGGCCTAAAAGATGACTCATTCATCATGGTCTCTCTATAGTCTCGAGACTGTATCCCCTGCCACTTCTCCTAGAACTGAAAGAGCAGAGAAGTAACCAGTGCTCATGGGCCCAGCTGAACTTGTAACCACAGAAGCCCAAAATGGTAAGGGAATGTAGTCACTGGTTGGGAAGAAAATAACAAGATACCCCAAACTGACTTTTGCTCTGCTGAGGATTTTTCTTGACGACATCCTCTGCTCCTCTGGGGATAGGATCTCTTATACTATAGGATTCCAGAGGTACCATTATTTTCATAGCCACCAAAACCCAATCTTGTTAGCAAAATGTATGAGGAATGTATGAGTATGAGGAATGACCATTTATGGTGGATGACATCGTATATGGTCTATTCTTCCAGTGGAGTCCCCCACACTAGGATGGCATCTCTGCCATTTTTAGTGTGGTCCTCCTGTCTGACCTAGTTCTAAAGAAGTTTTCATGCTGTCCCCATTACAGCTGTCTTTTCGGATGTTGCCATCGTTGTCACCCCTGTTGGCTATTCCTGCTCCTCAGATTGTCACAAATATGCCACCTCTTCTACCACCGCTGGTTCCCCATCCCCTATCCCTGCCTTGTGGAGGCCCCTTGGCAGCAGTAGAAATGAAGTCAGGTGCATGGTTGTCTTTGCAGTGGAATCATTCCTGGTCCTTAGTGTTCACCAGACCTAGATTCTTCCGACCCTGGTTGTCTGTCCAGTGGAATCGGCAGAGTTGCTCCCACATAAGCCATGGCTAAAAAGGCTGGTGGCTAAAAAGGCTGCTGGAGTGTTAGGGACCTGGATTGTGCTCAGAAGCACCTCTTCACTAACAGTAATGAATTACCTGGCATCTTGATGTGTTCAGCATCTGGAGCATGTTCTTGCTGGGCATGTTCTTCCTGTACATCTCTATGTGAAATTGTTCATGAGGCACTTGTAAAACGAAAGTCAAATCTCTAATGCCAAAGGATGAATGTTGGGCCACTTGGGCTGTATGTGTGAACCAGAGGTGACTATACCTCTGCCTCCTCCAGGCATTAATCCACACCCCCCCTTGTGCCCCTGAAGCCCACTGGAGAGAACAATTGTTCCATCCTCAGAGCTAGGCAGTGGAATGATGTGGTTGCCTCTAGACTTTGGTTGATGGTATGCATCTGTCCACCCTCTGGCCTCCTGCTTTCTTGAGTGGAATAATCCCTACTGGTAAATCCCAAGGGCACTTTGTGGTAACCACTGGATCCCAGAGTCGATGCCAGGGGACCCACTGAGATGGCCTCCCCCACTTATTTCTTGGCAACAAATAAACCTCGTAGCTTTGTAGAAATGGAGTAGATGAAACTGAAGTTCAGCTTCCTACAGGAAGCCGGCACTTGGGATAAAGCAGGTGTTGATGGGATTAAGCCCAGATGGGTCTAGATCCATAGTTTAGTGCTGTTTGAGAGCAGAGTTGACTCTTGTGGGATAAAACATGGAAGTGAGGAAGGAATAAAGAACCTTCCACTCCAGCTAGAAGCCAAACCATCTGCCGATTCCAAATGGCCCCAGACTGTATCCAGCTCAGACCAGGGTCATTCCCCACAGGGGAGCAGGAACCTGTGCAAATAGATGCACCAAGTGAGATTGCCTGTGTGTAGGAAGGAGGCCTAGGGTACCTTGTTCCAAAAAAGCAGATCTCTCAAAAGAACACTCCAACATAATGATTCTCTGCTTAATTACAACTGGAGAGACACATTCACCCTATGAACACTCCCGAAGCACCGTACTTGGGATCTTCGCACCTTCCTAAATGTGATAAAAACACTGTGAAACCACTAAAGTATAAATAATTGACCTGCGGGTCCTGCCTGTGATCCTATCACAATATATTTGCTAAAATTAAAATAACCCAGGGCTCATGGTAATCATGTAGCCACAGAAGTGGGAGAGGATATCAGACTGCACATGCCGCCACATGCCACTGACACATGGGTTACTTTTTCCCTCTTTCAAAATGGCTCACTTGAAGATGCAGAAAGGAATCTTTCTGCCCTACATATATAACTTGCCCTCTGCATTCATCCAGCAAAACCTCAAAATTCCTACATCTCTATCCCCTCCAGAATGGCTGTGGGGGCTTCCTTCTCTTCTAACCCACCCACTTCCCGGCTACTCAGATGCCCGGCTGGGTCCTCAGCTGCTGCATCTGTTGGAGAGGCCATAAATAAGAGGCAGGGTCAGGCCTGGTCAGCTTGCTGATGGAATTAGAGTAATGAATGGGGAGTGGGGTGCTTAGATTAGTCTTGGCTCTGGAGCTGAAGGAGGAAGGCTGGCACTTAACTTCTTGATAAACTTGGCACCAACACATCCTGGGTCAGCAATTATGGTTTAAAGATCCCTTGGGAGGGGACGAGGTGGAATCTCCTTGGGCAGCTCTGGCCACCTGAGTTGCCCTGACATGACTGAGAGGTGGGTGAGATGTGAAAGCAGGAGAGGGCCAACTTTGGTTGACTTAAGATACCTGCCAGTGTGGAGGCCTGCCCCCTCATGTGCCCTGTGCACGAGCTGAGGTACTCTGTAGAGGTAAGGGTGAATGGGATGCAGACAGGGGAGACTTAGATTATAATCCAAGTCTAAGGATATCTAGGAAAACCCCAGGGTGATGCTCCAGAGCAAGGCTCATTTGAGTAATGCCACATTAGGCACAATTGAGCAAGGTCCCATGTCCCTTCTGTGCTCAACCCTGGGCTGGGGTGACCTGAGAAGCTCATGGTGACACTGCCAATGCTATGATAGATCCCAAAGGTGCCGTAGATGGGTGCAGTCCAACAGATGAATAATGACTTTCTCTTTGAATAAAAGCCTGGGGCCTGTGGGACTGCCTTGTAGATATCTTCATCCCTGCTTCAGAATCCAGGCTCACTGGAGAGTCTGATGCATGCAGATATGTCCACTTAACCTGCATGTCACTCTTGGGAACCTTCTTGGTCTGTGGCCTTGGCAGCAGGGCCTTTTCTGTGATCCTCAGGGAAGTTGGAGCACAAGGGGACTTGAATGGCCTATTCAATGTGTGGGCCCATCCCCCTGTAGGCTTCCGAAGAAGGGCTAGAAGCTGTGCATCCCTCCAGTCTTCATGTCTCCAGGCGTCTGCATTGGATGAAGACCCAAAATCATGGGAGCAAGTGGTTTACCTGATGTGATTCCAGAAAGCAAAAGATAAAGGGAAGAGGCCACTGGGGGTTGGAAGGCTGCCTTCAGGAGTGTCCTACCCCCAGGGCTTTCAGGACCATGATGAGCACTGACTCGTCACAGGCACAGTGACAGAGAAGCTCAAACACTAGAAATGGGCAGCTGGAGTGACTGCAGGGAAGGGATAAGGGATCTGGAGCGGGAGGTCAATGAGATAGCAGGTAATTTTTTAAAAATGGTCTCCAGTTTCCCCAGTTTTCCCAAATTGCATGAAGATCCATCACTTACTGCTTGGAACTGAATCCATCTTTTACCTTCTTCATTTGATAAAACGTGGCATGAATGAGTCTTCCAAGGCTGGGTCACAAATGTGTCAGGTTGGATCTCCGCTGCCTATCTTTAGACACTTGGTCTTAGAAACCCTCTGCCATGTTGTGAGGAAGCCCAAGCTCCCCTGTGGAGAAGCAATCTGGACAGACACCCCTAGTCCTTGCTAGCTACACCCACATGGCTGGTAAGTCCTTGCAGATAACAAATCCATGTCAAGAATGCTGTCCTGACACCCAACTAATGATGGGATGAGCTGTCGGTTCCTTCCCTGATCCCTGCACAAGGGCAGATCCATGGACAAACAGAATGTGGTTGAGTTAAGGTGATGTGCAGGCAATTGATATAAAGAGCATCCCAGCTTCAAAACCACTAATATAAGGTGTAGGGGACAACATGACCTTTTTTGGATAAAGGCTCAGGGAGGTGAAGTTAAAAATTCTTGAGAACAAAAAGTGAGTAAGAGAATAACCTTCAAACTCGAATTGGTCTGACCTTAAACCATACTTTCAATGCTACTGTTGACCATCTTCAGGATATTCTTCCCCAAAATGCAGGGAGGTCACTCAATCCCATGTTCATACAGAAAGTACCCAGGCCTCCCCAGCATGTATCCCTAACTACCTACAAGACATGAATGACCCTACACTGCTGGAGGAAGATCACCCATTAAATCTGTTCAGCAACTGAGTAGCAGATACAGGGTTGTGTAGAAAAGCATATGTGCTTTCTATAAGCTGTGAGTCAGGGGCACTTATCACAACAGTCCTGAGATAGATCAGGATGGTTTAGTATCTGAGCTTTTATTTTCACAACTGTAAAATGGGGATAAGAATCTGGAGGAGTCTATGCTGGAAATCCTGTGGATTTTCACCCTGATCTTCAATCTTCAGCTTTACCAAAGCTGCCTGCAAGATCAAGTGTCAGACCAGTGTCCTGTATCTGGACACCAAGCCTTCTCGGTTCTAGTAATCCCCTGTGAAGCATACAAGGGGACCTTTGTGCTGGCTCAGACCACACAGCAGGTCCTCTTTCTCCTCCACAATGAAGTCCCTGTGATCATGGGCATCTTGCCATGTTCCAGATGGCCAGCCTGTTCTCCTGATGCGTCACTGGAAAATCCTCCATGTTTCATGGTCCTGTCCATTAATAGTCTGTTGCTTAAACAAAGTGGAGGCCTCTGGCAGGAACTGCCACTGGTAATCTGCAGGCTCTGTGCTGAGAAGCACGGGAGCTATGTCCACAGACGGAGGAAATTCCCAAGAATGAAATGGGACATCACCAAGGGAACTAGGTAATGGCTGGCCAGGGGCCGAGGGTGTCCATCTTAGATCCTTGGGTACCTTTGGAGAGATACTGGTGTGCTCCTTAGGCCACTGGGAGGCCAGGATCTCTCCATCCTGAGATCCCAGAAAGGTAGAGATACACAAGAATCAGGCATTGACTGTTACTAATGACTCTTGGTCCGGAGTCGGTCCCAGCTCTGCTGCTTTGTTATGAAACCCGGTCTTATCTGAAAAATGGGAACCAATTTCAGTATTAAGCACTTGTGAGAACCCACATCATTGTGCCCAGTGCTCAGAGCACCAAGCACACAGAAGCCCTGGATCCATTGTGAAGCCTGCAACACTGGCCTGCAGTCGCTACCATTTCCATGGATGGTGACACTGGGAGTGTTGGGTTTTCTCAGGGGACTGGCATCAAGGCAGAGGCTACAAGGGCTTCCTTGGGCTCAACCCCCTGGGGAAGGAGACGGGAGTGCCGCTGCCACACAGGCCCAGTGACGGACCCCATTGGGAGCTCTGGAACTGGCAGGTTCCTTCAAAGGCATCAATATGGCCTTCCAAGCCCCTCATAATGACGTGGGTGTGCCATTGTTTGGAAGCCTGGTGAGAGAGCATGTGACCTTGGCCTAGGCTGCACTCTACAGATGAGGCAGCCTCAGGAGGACTGACATCCAGGGCGGCAGATGTAGGGAGGTCTGGGTGCAGCATAGGAGACGTGGGCAGCTGGGGACAGTCTCCTGGAAGTGACATCTTGGCAGAGTTGGCCAGGAGAAAGACAGGAGGAGGAGCTCCAGACAGACCTCACAGCTGAGAGGTGGGGAGGGGACGAGGGGAACAGTTGGCCCCACTGACGCCCTCTGACATCCCTGGGGCACACTCACCTGCATGTGTGCTCACTTCCTCTCCTTAGCTCTTGTAGGAAACTTCCTGAGAAAGTGACATTGAACTGCTACAGTAGCTCTTGTTACTGTCCATCCCTTACCTTGATATTTTTTTTTCTTTGCAAACTCTCTCAATTGGATACCACGTCCCAAACCAGATGAGAAGGTCTCACCTGACTCCTGCTGAATGTCCCCAGCGCCCTGAGCAAGATGAGTCTTTGACACATTCGGTGACTGTCCTGTGGGTCCAGGTCTTCCAGTCATGGGGAGGAGGGCCAGCAGGTAGAGTGGAAGATGGCATTGAATGCTAGGATTCCACGAGGTCTTGGAGTGATAGAAGTTCCTAGGTCAAGTTCCTAGGTCTTGGGAGGTGGGAATTTTGACCTCAGTGGTACATAAGGGGAAAGGACACCTGAATCCTCAGGAAAAAGAGGCGAGTTCTGACGCACCCTTGGATGCATGGACAACTGGGGGAAGAGACTGGCACACCAAGGCCTCACTCCAAAAGCCTTGGAGATGGACCTGCACTACAGCTAACAAGGTGCATCTGCCCATGGCCAGGCCAGATGGTCCCCTAAGCCATCCCACATGGGCAGCTCTCCTGCCGCCCCAGCAAAGTCTCTCATCAACTTACCTAGAAGTCGCACCTTCCTGGGGCAGGATACTCTTTTATTGCAAACTCCCCAAATGATTGTTCTCAGGACCAAGACCTTTGATGGTTTTATTTTCTGTAAATTCACACCAGGCTCTAGTAACTTCAGAGCAGGTAGAGAATACAGAGAGGGGAGAGATTATAAAGGGAGCTGCCCAGAATCAAGACAGGAGATTGCGACTTCTAAATCTGCCCCCCACAGACTTCCTCTGAAAACTTGCACATGTGGGAGCAGGTCCCATCATCTCTGGCCCAGAAGGCCCACGTTAAGTGGATCAAGGTGGCCGTCACCTCTGGGAGCTCCTGAACACACCTGCTCCCCCTGGTTGGTCCACACAGCTCCCTGATTCCCTGCCTAGCGGCCTAGGTCAGGGACCAGGTGTCTCTCAAGATGGACGCTGATGAGGTTTCATGGTAGGTTCTGAATTTCCCAGTTCATGCTAGGACTCGCTTGCCCAACATAGCTCAAGGTCTGCTTTTGGAAGTTCCCAGACTGAGCTTGGGTACACAAAGTCCACTCACTTCCTGTCTCCTTGCCCCACCCTCTTGCATCCTGGGATGGACCTCCGCATTACAGGAGGCCATTAGGAACCCTGCTGAGCAGAGGGGCTTTATCCTGTTGGAAACGGATGGCCTGCATATTTCTTACCAAAATTCACGTGCTGAGGACCTGCCACCAGAGGCTCTGGTGGAAGAGGGGGCCATTGGCAGGTGACTAGGCCCATGAGGGTGGGGTGCCCTCAGCCCTCCTGAAGGGACCGCTACACCCATGAAAGACCCCAGAAAGCTGCCTTGCCCCTGCCACAGGGGAAACCAGCAAGAAGGTCTGAACCAGGAAACGGGCCTCACCAGACGCTGAGTCTGCTGCTACCTTGATCTTGACACTCAGACTGAGATTTGTTTAAGCCACCCCCACCCCAGTCTGTGGCCTTTTGTCAGAGTAGCTCAAACAGACTAAGACAGGGACGACTTGATGGGTGGCCCAGAAGAAAGCTCTAAGGATGGTTCTCCAGGCAAAGAGGAAGCCACAGGGTATCGAACCATCTTTCATGGGTCATGTGGGATGGGCGCCTCTGGGTGGGGATGTCTAGGGACTTCGGGGTTGTGTGTCCTTCTTGCATGCTACATGATCAGAGAAAGACCTCAGGTTGACTTTGAGGCTATTAGCATTATGCTCATAGGGACAAGGACTATCTGAAGGGACAGGTTGACTTGAGTGGGCTGGGAGGATGGGAGACATGCCTTTGATTTTAGGTACACACTTCCTAGCTTTGGCCTGGGTTGGCCGATACATGCTGAGGCCCTACTTCATATCAGTGCCTCTCCTAAGCCAATTGCAAGAAGGCACTTCACAAGAAAGCCCACTGGGCTCCGTGCTTAGTGTGTAGGACAGGAGGAATGTGGGCAGGTTCAGGGTGTTTGAGGCTTACTGGACATGCTGATGGACAGGATGTGGAAAGAGGGAGACTTCGTAAGGTGGCCATGTCAGATCTTGGTTGGGTCCCTAAGGAAATAAATGCAGAGATGGAGACAGGAAAGAGGATTATTTTAGACAATTCCCAGGGATCAGTTGGAGACAATTCATGACTGTGTTGAGTGCTACCTCATCTTGGGAGATCAAATGCGATGAGAGTATTTGCACCACAGAAACTGTGAGATGCTATAACCTGAGCAGGTTAAATGTTGCCAGCATGCCACCAGTGTCTCCAAAAGAGATGGGGGCAGGAGGCAGACCTGGGCAGAGAGCCTCCACCTAGGAAGCAGACCTGATGGTCCCCATTAACTCGGAGTAGCTAAGAGCCGAGAGTGCCTCTCTACGGAAGAGTCCTGTACCAGGCAGAAGTGCCACACCATGTTCAGCCTGTGTCTTGGGGCTGCCTAGGAAGAGCCCAGCTGAGCCTAAAAGCAGAGATCGACCCTAGCATCTCAGCTAATGGCATTTCTGCAGCTAAATAGAAAAATGATTTTTTTTAAATTGGCTTGAAACATGTGTACAGTGAAGGACAGGCTCAAGCTAATGCATTTCTCTGGCTTTCTCTTTTTCTGTGATAAGAAAGCAAAATCGACTCTTGGCAATTTTCCAGAAGGCGATGCTTTGTTAACAGACTTTTTCATGTGATACAACAGATCTCCTGAACTTCTTCTTATCTGACACTTTGTATTTGACCAACATCCCTCCAACCACACCGACCCATTAGTGATCATTCTACTCTGCTTCTGAGTTCAACATTTTGGGGATCTACATATGAGATCACTTTGGGAGGGGTCTGGGAGGTTAGCTGTACCCCAGTCTTCCTGCTCTCCATGGTGGGGGTATGAGAGGTGGGCAATTCATGTCCTCCAAGAGGAGGACAGAAGGCACAATCACTAGGATTTATAAGATGCCAGGTGTGAATCCCCATCTCCATGGCTTCCCCTCCTATCTAGACCAGATCTGTTTTACTTCTGGCCTGTGCCAGATAGCCCCTGTCTCACTTTCAATGGAGTTCAGCCCACAGAGACGAGGTAGGACCTCGGGGTGGGAGGGAGCAGTGGGACAGCTAGTCTCCAATAGCAGGAGCTTTGCCCTTTCTCAGTCCTCTAGATGCAGTTCCCCAGAGTGGCATGACTCCCTTCATCCCTCAGGTCTCTATTCATGTAATCAGATCAGAATGTGTGTCTGGGGCATAGAGTCCATCCAAGGCTGTGCTGACCCTGCTTGGGGCTGCTCCTTCCCTCAGGAGCTGAGGGACACCAGCAACCAGTCACGTCTAGATGTGTACGCGTCCCAGAATGCACACAGCAGTAGGGCCACGGGACGTTTGCCAAAAGCTTTGCCCCTGTGTGTGTGGCAGGCCATCTGGGCCACTGGGGACCCAATGAGCCCTGGAGGTAAGAGGACCCCCCAGGAGTCTGAGAAGGATGCCAAGCTTTGAAAACGTGGCCTGGACCACTAAGCCACGTGTGGGCCTCGTCTCATTCCTTAAAGCAGCTGAGTTAGTGATGGACACTCTGGTCAGATGTCGCATGTCGATAGTCAGAGGTATTGGATCCCAGCTGTGCCACCCACAGCTGGGGAGCTTCGAGGTCAACCTTGCCCCAACCCTCTGCTCCTGATGGTTACCCGTTGCTGCTCCCTGTCTCACCCTTACGTCCCCAAGAAGGGCCTCTGGAAATGGCCATGGAGTCGAGCCCCTCCCTTCCTTGGGTGTACAGAAGGGGTGGGTTGTCCGATCGGGCGGGGTGCCACCAAGTTCTGCACCTCCTGGTTTTTCTTGTTGGCATAAAGGCTTCTCATGTGGCCGAGAAGTGAGATGTGGACTTGGCATCTGAAAAAGTGCAGTCCAGCCGGGAGGTGATGTCACCAGTGAGTCAGCCCCTCCTGGCATCATCTAACTTTGGTCTTTGGGCTTGATAGAAAGGGGGGCAACCAGCAGCACTGACGCCCAATGATTCTATGCAGAGGACTCACGGGCCCGAGTCGGCCTGGGTGGGAATCCCTGCTCGGCCACTGTGACCTCAGACAAGTTGCTTCATTTCCCTAAACTCCCATATAAAGGGGCCTGGGGGTAACAGCTGCCTCACTGGGTAGCTGTGAGGTATGGAGAAAGCAGATCCGGCAGGTCAACCTGTTAGTCATTCTGTAATGTCCACCTGTGAGAATCAACTTGGAGGCTCATGTATTTTGACTTGGCTTTGGAGGTTTCCAGTGTGATTGGCTCCTCGTGGGCTTTGTCAGGCTGCCAAGTTCCGGGTTTCTCAGCTGGGATGCAAACCTGCCACGTGGGCAGAGTTTCCCTGGGTTGCACAAGGTCACTCTTGCGGGGGGGCTTGGGATGCAAGAGGAACTTTCACACTATACTGCTTACATTTTTCACTGTGCTGTGAGTGAAAATGGTCCTTTGACTCTGAACACTTGTCAAGAATTGACATAAGCTTGTGAGATCTCAGGGGTCAGAATGCAGTGGTTATTGGAAAGCGAGGATGACTATTGCAGATCAAGCCAATGTAGGATGACTCCAGCTCTGGAAATGGGCGCATGGAGCTCCACATGTCTTATAGTCCTTTAGTACCCAGAGGGTGCTTTAAAGCTGTCAATCCTTTGGCATCGAACAATCAAACCTTTACCTGCAGATTAGAGGCTTAGGGGTCATAGGAAGGGGGTGGTAAGCCTGTCCCTTTTAGCTTCCTGGGTCAATTCATGGAGAAACGGAGGAGGCTTTGATCAAATCCCAGGTTTATATCTGAGACACCACGGAAAAAACAGCTGTGTGAAGTCACAACCTGGTTCCAGATCTTGGCCCTGCTGAAGGACAGAAGAGGCTGAACACCTGAGGAACTTTCTGGAAGCAGATTTATTGACTGCAGCCCACCAATCCAGAGTGTGGCTCATGCCTGAAACATTCTCTGGACAGAGATTCTGGAAATTCTCTGACCTTTATCCCCTGGAGGCAGGGGGGGGAGGGCATACACATAACAGGTTTCTCTGTTCCATTTCCTAGACCAGACATGGGTTTCACAAGTCTTATGTTTTCTTGGTTTAAAAAAAAAAAACTTTTTATACAACAAGTTTGAAGACAGTTCTCAATCCATGAGGATGAAATAATCCTATAAATATCATTTCAATATACCAACTTCTATCCAAACGGGGAAACCCACCCATGTCAGACTGCAATACTGCATTGCTCACCTTCTGAACAATCATCTATCTATCCAGTCTAGTGTCCACTGCTGAACATATTGCAGTCCATAATAGCCTCCTGTATGCACCTGCTCTCTCCAAGCAAGGGAGGAGATATGCTCCCCTCTGGAGTCGGGGCTGATCCTGGGCCTTGCTTGAATCAACAGGGTATGTGGCAGGGGGAGAGTGATGTTCTGAGCCCTTAAGAGAATGTGGCAGCTGTGCCTTCTAGAAACCCAGATGCCATGTTGTAAGGAAGCCCAGGCCACTCTGAGGAGTGTCCAGGCAGAGACCCTGCATCTGAATCACCAGTTTAAAAATAAGCAGGCAAAGGACTCTAGCTGAGAATCTCCTGGGACAGAACAACCATCCAATAGAACCCCACCCCATGAGAAACATTTGGTCGCTGTTGTCTTTGCCTGCTGTTCTGGGGAGCATTGTTATGTTCCTCTCACAGGAGGTAAGCTCTGTCACATGAGGGTTTCGTTTGAGTTGACCCACTGTGTCCCTGAGCCTAGCCTGGTCTACCTGGCCCTCAGTAATGGCTCAGAGATGGTGACAGCCATTCACACGGGTGTGAGGGCCTCTCCACCAAAGTCACAGCCCCCCTGTGGCTTGGAGACTACCTGTGTTCTTGAATTTTGTCTCTAGTTATCTATTCCCAAATAATCAGGGGTGGCAACAGTGCTATAGACCAGGTGACCTGGAACGTCCCCACACCTGACCAGGGTCCCACCCATTTCCAAGGGTTTTCCATCTCCCCCAAGCTCTGGCTACTGTTCTTTCAGTTGGGAGGTGCATGCTTATGCCCACCCTGTAGCAGGAACCCTTCAGCTTCTGCTCTGACAAGTAGCTATTCTAGCCACATCTGTCCCCTGTGTGGCTGGGCACACGGAGGGTGTTTTGTGCTCCTCCTTCCCTATAACCTCCAGCCTCGCTCACCAGCTCTGGCCGTGGGCGAGGAGCAAGATGCCCAGCCTCCCGCAGCAGTGGCCTCCCTTATCTCCCCGTGTTGGAGCTCTGTTCCAACCCCTCCCCTAGGCTGGGCTGACAGGCTCCTAGTTCGCACTTTTCCCAAACAGTGTCCACTTTGGGAAGGGTGGTGGGCCCGAGAGCAGCCACTTCCTTTGACAAATGCCAGTGCTGACAGCTGGACACTGTTTTACAAACCCAGGCTCCCACCACGCCCTGGAGGTTCTGGGTAGAGCAGGAAGGTGAGGCCATTCTCCAAAGATGGAAACCTAAGGGGGTGTGTGCAGGCGGACTCTGCCCAGAGGACAGTGCATTCCAGGCCTGATGGCCGTGGTGGGGTCACGCCTCTGTGGCCTGGGGTACCCTCAGGAAGGCTAGCACACCTCTCTGAACTTCACTTTCCTCCTCTGTAAAGTAGAGGTAAATATCTTGCTGTCTGTCTTGCTAATTCTCCTCAGTGTATCACCACGCTCTGTTCACAACAGCCCACGTTTTTCTGTAGGTCAGACCATGAGCCTTGATTAGCCAAGCCTCTGGAACAGAGTCTCACGAGGCTGGACTCAAGGTGCCAGCTGGGGGCTCATCGGAGGGTTCCCCTATGCCAGGAGCCATGGCGCATGCCTGTAATCTCAACCACTCGGGAAGCTGAGGCAGGAGGATCATAAGTTCAAAGCCAGCCTCAGCAAAAACGAGGCCCTAAGCAACTCACTGAGACCCTGTCTCTAAATAAGATACAAAATAGGGCTGGGGTTGTGGGGTTGTGGTTTAGTGGTCGAGTGCCACTGAGTTTGATTCCCAGTACCCTCTTAAAAAAAAAAAAAAAAAAAAAAAAAAAAAAAAAAAAAAAAAACCTTGTGCATAACTGCTCCAAGCTCCTGAGGTGATTGGCAGGATTTTCTCTCCAGGATTTAAACTGGCAACCTTCAGTTCCCCAGTGACTGCTGGGTGGAGGCTGCCCTTAGGTACTTGACACATGAATGTCGCCAACATGACCAGCTTCATCAAAGCCATCAAGGGGGAGAGTCTGCTGGCAAACGGACATCATTGTCGTCATCTGTAATGTAGTCGTACCCAATCTCTTGGCCATGTGCTGTTGGTGAGAAGTAAATCTCAGGTCCTACTCTACTCAACAAGGAAAGAACTTACAAGGACATGAGTGCCACCGGGGATCTTCTTGAAGCCTGTTTACCACACTCCTCGGCTCCTTCATTTGGCCTCCAAATTGAGTAAGTACATTGTGGGGGGAATGCTTCCTGTCAAGCCTGGGTTTTGTTTTAATTCTAACATCGGGGTCCCTGCAGGAATCAGGCACACCTGTTTAGTTGATCGGAGCACAAAATGACAAGTATTGGAGAGAAGTGCTGTCAAAGGTTTGGTTTATAAATGCACTCAGCTACTCGGGAGGTTGATGCCGGAGGACAGCAAGTTCAAGGCCAGCCTCAGCAACTTGGACCCTGCCTCCAAAATGTCAGTCAAGGCACAGGTAACCCTGCCATCTACTTGGTGCACAGTGATTCTCAGTCCTGAGTGTTCAACAAGAATGTCTTTATATTTGCAGTGGATGATTATTTTTTTTTTCCTAAAGTCAAATTTTTATTTCAAAGCTTCCTCTTATGGATTCCCCTATTCTTGTCAAAAACAAACTGGGAACAAAATAGTCCAAGTTCGTTCATTCAATGAACATTCTACCATCTTGTTATGGTGGGTACCCACGTGCATGCTGGGGACACTTGGAGATGACAATCACTGGTTCCTCTGAGTCTGAATCTGAACCTCAGCTGGCTCCCTTCCCAGCACCTGGGCCCCTTTAGTCCTGTTCCTTCCTTCTCCAGCCTAAGCCCCCTCCTCTTTTTCAATACAGTGTTGGGGGGAAAAAGAAGAGTGTTCTTCAGGGGACCCCAGAAGTTTTCCTGTTCTCCCCAAAAAGCATGCTCCTTCCCCACCCTGGGCAAGTCATCTGCCACCTCCTCTCTAGATGGAGCATGGACTGTCACTCCCCTACTTCAGCAGCTGAAGAGGCGACAGGGGAAACCAAGTAGTGTGTAAGCTGCCTGTTGGGAGGAGCTCCATCAGCCACGGTGGGAGAACGTGGAATGGCGTGGGAGGAGGGGTGTGGGAGCCGCTGCCCCTCCGTTTTGCAGGACCAAGAGCTCTGGAGGAGGATGGTCACCATGAGGGTCATGCCACCCATGTGAACGTTCTGAGGCCACGGGACCATGTTTAACAGGATGGAAGATTTGAGAACATGGGGTGAACACTGCATCAAGGACCTCCTTGTGGAGCCTGTCAGGCTTTGCCAACGCCCATGGCATGCAGGTCCATGTGGGCTGAGCCCTTTGCTCCCTGCAGCTGTCCAGTGTCCATCCATCCCTCCATCCCCGCTCTCATCCATCTTCCAGGCCAGCAGAGCCTGCTCCTCTGTCAGCTGTGCTGACACTGCCCCTCCTCGCCCACTTCTCCCAGCCCTCAGACTCCTCTAGGAGCCACCTGCTGTGGCGCCCCCTCCCTCCACGCCCCTCACTTTTGTCCTCCCTCTTCATCCTCCAACTGTGCAAGATGCACTAGGCGGAACAAAACACAAAACAAGTGCCCTGGCGGCAGGAAGGAGACTGACTGCAGGAGCTGCCAACCCCTGACTCTGCAAGAGTCCAAGATGATGCTCTTCAAACCCAGACACGCCTGGGAGCCACTGGGCCAGGACCTGGCCAAACTGGGGAGTCCAACTCGGGAGGCCCAGGTGGGGCCTGGGATCCTGCACTTCTAGCAGCACCCGGGTGGTGATTTCGGTCGGGACCACACTGAGAAGCCACACCTGGGACACCCCCCAGTTCCCCTGTGCCTGATCCAAAGGAGGACTTTGGAGGACTCTGAGAAGGGCTTATCTGAAAGAGGATCCTGTGAGGGAACTTCTGGGGCCTCTCGAGGGAAGATGGTCATGGCGGGTGGGGTCATCCTGAGTTTCACCTCCTCATCCATCTTGGAGAAAGATGCACATCTTAATGGAGGTTGAGACTCTTTACAAAAGAAGCCCAAATAACCTGAGTTGGCTTCCCCCACCCAGGGATAGAGCTCAGTCTCCCCTTCTATCGCTCCCTGCAACCTTAAAAATGGGTGGTGGCAACCACTTTCTTCCTGTGAGGGCAGGTGACTGAGAGTCATCACCCCCCATCTTCCTGGTAACCCATTGCCCCTGTCTCATGAGTAAACATCACGTCAATCCCAACAGAAGGGCCTCCTGCAAAATCCCTGACCAAGGGACATGACTAAGTACCATGTGGGGTGGTTGTGGTCTGGATCTGGATTGTCCCCCAGTGTGTTATGGGCTTGGTTCCCCAGGGGAACTGTAGGAGGTGGAACCTGGCTGGAGGGCGTGGGTCTTGGGAGTATGCCTTGGGGGACTGTATCTTGTCCCTGCCCCTCTCTGCTTGCTGGCTGCCATGAGCTAAGCAGTTCTGCTCCACCCTGCCGCTCTGCCAGGATGATCTGCCTTACCACGAACCTGCAGGTATGAGGTAGTGGATTGTGGACAAAAACCTCAAACTGTGAGCCCAAACATTTTTCCTCTAAGATTTTTCTCAGGTGTTTTGTCATAGCAATGAGAAGCTGACTGACACAGGAGTCCTGAAAGAGACCCTATAACATCAAAGAGAGAACACAGGTGTAAAAAGTGGTGTGTCCAACTGGAGACTGCCGTTAACGGGAACATACCATGGTTGGTCTTGGTTTTGGTGACAGTTCCATGAAGATGTTAACGTTAGGGGTGAGGGCTATTGAGGACTCTGTATTGTCTGTAAATCTAAAATACTTCCCAAATAAAAAGGAGACTAATTAATTGTGGTTGAGAATATGACTTGGAACAAGAATTGCACAAGGGGCCTCTTGGAGTATGAGATGACAGGAAGGAATTAGCACTGTTTGAAATTCTACTGTCTCCTGCCAACTCTCCTCCAAAATGAGTCCATATAATGAGCAAAATATGGTGGGGAGCAGAAGGAAGGGGTGGGCGGTCCACCCAGATACCAGGAGGGGGCATGATCTGTAAAGAACTATTAAATGATTATCAATCTGCTTATTGTTGCTCTATGCAGGGAATTCTAAACAGTAATAACTGTGGACCTGTAAATTCAACTTTTAACTGTTGAAAATTGAAACCAACCTAAGTCTCAGTCCCAGTATTGAACGTTGCTGCTTTAATCAGAATATTTGTCCCTAGAAGAGGAGGCTCATGACCTGCTTGTTGAGACTAACGACTCCTCAAGATTCCAAATCCTCATCTCGGCAATGCCAGAACAGGGAGGGCACCTGCCTTCTGACTTCCACCCCAAGCCCTCGATCTCTGCCCTTAAACCTGTGAAGACCCTGCCCTATTTCCTTAGGGGAAGGAGGCACTCCTGACCGCAAGTCTAATAACCTCTCTCTCCTGACTTGTAAGTTTTCTCTGCTGGCCCTTCTGAAGGGTCGACAGGGGTAGCATGAACAGGAAGCTGGCCAGGCTTCTCTGCAGCGTGCAAGGGGGTTCCAGGGCCTTTGGCTGCTCTTGGGTGACTGCTAATGAGGACGCATCCATCCAGGAGGGCACTGCCTGGCCATCCTCCATGGTACCTCAGGTGTATTCTGGAAGAAGTTGGCCTGAGACCAGGATGTGGATGCATGGGCTGTGTTGACTGACCATCCCCAGGACAAACAGGTAATGGAGAGGGAGAAGCCCAGCAGAGGGGAGACTTCAGAAAGTCCCAGCCTCGGCTAGATCCTGGGGGGAGCTCTGGAATAGAAATCAGGCCCCTGGATTATCTGGTCTCTAGGCAAGGACTTGGACTGCTGTGGTCCCCATAAATTGGTCACTGCCTGGGGGTCTGCCCAGGAAAACTCGAGGTTCCATATACGTCTGTCAGCAAAGGAGTCCAGAGCAACCTTCAATATCCCACAGGCAATCTCCCAGAGGGTGCCCCTTCTCCTGGGCACCATTGTCCTACCCTGGGACCCAGTAATCTCCTTATGAATCCAGCCTCCTGCTGTGTGAAATGATTAAAAAATCAGAAGCTTTTCTTCGAGGAGCCTATGACAAGGAGGTCTTAAGTAAAAATAGAACTGGCAGCTTGTAGCCGCTGGATCCATTGATCCTTAATGTCCCTTTGGCCCATCTCCAGAACTCTACCCTAGGAAGACAGGTGTTATCACAGCACGTACTCTATGTGGACAAGGGTGTTGATTGTAGCGCATTGCATACCATCAGGAAAGCATGTCCTGCTTGTCCCTCCATGAGCAAATCGTTGGGGCACAATGGCCCATTCGAGGTGTGGAATAGCATGCAACTGTTAAAAAGAACGAGGTCACCTGAAAGCATTCAAGACCTGGTAACAAAAAACACTGCAGTGTTGATGCTGTGCAAATAAGTTTTTTAAAAGGGTATATCCCGTGTGTGCATGTTGGTACAGTCTGGGGGAGAATGGGAAGCTAACAGGAGGGTCATAACCTTCTGTATTTTCTTTAAAGACAGACCTTCATGGACTGGGGTTGTGGCTCAGTGGTAGAGCACTTGCCCAGCCTGCATGAGGCACTGGATTCGATCCCTAGCACCACATAAAAGTAAAGGTATTGTGTTCATCTCCAAATAAATATATTAAAGACCTTCACAGCTATTCCAGGTTATAAAACTAAGATCTTGAAAAATGGCTGAGCAGAGCCCAAGGTGGGGAGGGGGCAGCTTCAGCCTGGCCACCCCACTCCCGACTCCTCCACCCACTTCTCCCAGGGGGGAATGGCCAGCTTCAGGGCATCACCCCCTCTGCCTCACTCTGCTCCAGGCCCTGCCCCCAGCTGTCCCAGCAGGTCCTCCTGGGACATCTCATGTTGACATGGCCCTTGCTGCCCAGCCCACCAGTGCTCAGCAGGCCTGCTGCCCAGGCCCTGACCCCAGCTCTCTGAGAAGTTGAAAGGCCACAGTGAGATAACCCAGCTCCAGCCACCCACCCCCAGAGGATGGGAGAGGCGGAGGAGCCCTGGGCTGCCTGTTCAGGGGCTCTGAAGAGCCCCCATGTTGACAGTCCCCAGGTACTGAGCACTGGGTACTTGCCAGGCACCATGCTCGGCCCTTTACCATGTCCTGGACTCTCAACAAAGATCAGGAACACTAACACCAGCCTCTGGTGTCTCTGGGCTTGGCCTGCTGTCTGTGAGGTGGGCAAAATGGCACCTGCGTGGCAGGCTTGGAGAAGGAATTAAGTTCACATGTGTGTGCTGTTCCTTCCACCTCCTACCTGCAGGTTACCCACTACACAGGCTCTTTTCTGTGTGTCTACCCCTGCACATGGTGGACCCAGCCAGTCCTTATTAAGCGCTTTTGTTAATTTGCCTTTAGCATAGTAGGTAAGAGCTCGGCGGATGAGCTCTGGTTGGACCTGGTTTGATGAGCTCCCACAATAATAAGGAAGTCCGGCCACCGTGATTGACAGGCTGGGCAAGTTGTCACCCCACTGAAACTCCTGCAGACCTGGGCTCTGACAGCTGCAAAACTCAGTGCAACTTGATGAATTTCTCCAACAGGACGGGAGCAGGGGCTAGGCCTGCTGCAGGGCTGGTACTTGGTCCTCCGAAAGGGAGTGCAAGGACCTGGGTCATTTGCTGCCCAGGTGCGAGGGCACCCTTTCTATGCTATGGCACCTTACATGGTCTCTGTGAATAGCTGCTGTGGGACGTGTGACCAAGCAGCCCTGCTCACCACCTACGCTGCTGGGTACATTGGGAAATGAGCTGAGGTTGGCCAAGGGTGTGTGGGAGATCAACTTCTGGGCCTAAAGAGCTTCATTTATCTCCTGTGGAGTGGAGTCCTTCATAGAGTGTCACCTTGCCATAATGAAAATATGACTTAAAATGTCACCGACTGAGGGTGCTGGCTGGGCACTTTATAGGTGCCATCTCATCTGACCCCCTATGACCTCGTGAGTGGCCACCTCTTCAAACCCCATTTTTTAGGAAGGAAGGGTGAGCAAGACTGATGACATTGTGGAGCGCGTCCCAGTGTGTCCACTCTGCACCAGGCCCCATGCTGAGCTGGGCGCTCCCAGTGCTGAGACAGAAAGGCCGAGGGGCACAGAGGTGGAATCACCAGCCCCAGGTCTCGGGGACAGTCAGTGGCAGAGCTGGGAGGCCCATCAGAGCCCTCCTGGACTTTTGGTCTCGCTCCACCCAGGCAAGGGGTGGCTTCTGCTGGAAGAGCACCAGGGACCCCGTGAGGCAAAATGCTGCTGCACCCCAGAGCGGTTCCAATAGAAGTGGGAACCCTGGGCCTTGGGGAGGGAGGTGTGGCAGGAAGGACGTCATCCCCCTCCCTCCGCCACCCAGGAGAAGGGGATTCCTAGGAAAGCAGTGGATTTACTTCCTCTCATTGTCTCAAGTCAGAAAAGAGAAACAGCATGAATGTCCAACAAGAGCCCGGCTCACAGACTCATCCAAGGCCATTACACCGTTTCTGGGAACACAGGGGTTTGGAAAGAGAACGTTAGGAAAGCGCGGTGGACACACTCCAAGGACAGTCATCCTAAGAAGAAACTTATGTTTTCCCTCCTGGCAATCAGACATTGAAGGCGTATCCCAGGCTTAGACCTAATGGTAAAATCAAAGGCAATTTCTCAGATTTTTTTGTTCCCATTTGTGTCTTCAAAGTTGATAAACCTAAATGCTTTATTTTCCCTCTGGAGTAAAACACTGTGGTATAGACACTACTTTTAACCCAACTTTTGTGGGCCTCAGTTTCCCCACTGGGATGATTCAAAGGTGAGCTGTCTCTCACCACCCTCCTCATGTGTTGGGGGTGTCAGAAGTTGGGGTACGCCCAGGGAGAGCTGCTGCAAGGACAAGGAGTTGTCGTGGTGGCTGGTTTTGACCCCTTGCCCTCTGAGGAAGTGGAATGGCCAGTTCTGCCCATTTGGCAGACGAGCACTCGTGGCCATGCCTGCCCTCCAGAACCTGAAGCCCGCTGGTGAGCCGCAGCTCAAGTCCCTAAATTGGACGTTGGGTGGCATCCTTTGGATCCAGGGGCAGAGACATCTCAGGAAAGGCTTCCAGGGCTGAGTCCACTTTCCAGCAGGGTCAGTGGCTGCCAGAGTGACAGGATGTCAATCAACGAGCGCAGCAGGTCTCAGGGCTGCTTCCTATTGAAGGGGGCAAGAGCTGCTTCTGGATCGTCAATACTATCAGATGGCAGGACCGGCCATGGTTAAGGACAACGTGTTGCTAAACCAACGGCCAGGCCTTTCTCTAAGCCTGTCCTTGGGGGCAGGAGGGACATGGTCTGTGCAGAAGAGGGTAAAGTGAAATCTGGAGAAGTTGGAATTGGAGAACACATTCTCCCACCAGGAGAAATACGTATGTGGTTCAGAACGTCCCCACCTGGGAAGGTGGCATGTCCCGTGGCCTGATGCTTTGCAGGGGCTCTGCAGGTGTTCAGGGACTCCAGCCCTTCCTCACTCCCTCCCTATCCGGGGCCAGCTGGCAAGTCCCTCCCCCACACTTGGGCATCTTCCTGATGATTTTCCAGATCACTGGGTTGGCTCTCCACTGCTCTGGCCTGCCACCTCTCTGTGCAGGATCCTCTTAAAATCCATCAATGAATTTTTCATGGGACTCCTGTGAGCTGGGGGTGAAGCTCGCATGTTGGGGTAGAAGCCTCGTTCTCTCCCCAGCTCGCGGGATCATAGGCCTTTCTTTTGGCCCCTCATTGTAGTGGGGAAGAACTGGGGGCTCTGAGGGGGACAGTGCCACTCCCAAGGTCTCACACTGCCATATGGCAGAGGGAAGGCTGACCCCAGGACCACATGGACCCCATGGCTGCTCCCCCCTCGATTCATCTGCTGTGCTCTACCCCAACCCCAGGACCCAGAGGAGTGGGTGCCTGTTCAGCGGGGGTGGGGGAGGGCATCTGGTGTGCTTTGAAAGGTTCCAGGATGGGTGTCCTGGTACTGCCCCCTCCCCAGGCACTCTGCACCCTCCCCAGGCACACTGCACCCTCCCCAAGCGCTCTGCCCCCTCCCCAGGCTCTCTGCCCTCAGCTCTCCCCTGCAGCTGGACCCAGGTTTGAGATGCTTTTAGCCCTGGACATGCACAGGGTAGGCCCTGGTGCTACGTCCCCTGCACACCCTGTCCCCAAATCCAAAGCAACACATTCCCAGACTCCCCAGCAGATGCTGCTGCAAGGTCCTGAATACAGGCACCCTTCTGCTAACGAGAGGCAGGTTGTAGTAGGGTTAGCAGCTCACCCTAGGCAGCGGTCATCCTGAAGTTGGATAAACTCATCCCCTGCCACGTCCATCCTTCTGGCTTGGTGTGCTGTCCCCTGAGAACACCTGGCCCCTGGGGCTCCTCCTCCCTGGTGTGCCAGACTCAGCCGTCCCCCAAGAAAGAGGGATGAATGGAGCTCTTCAGCCCATAGTCAGCCAGAGGGCAGCAGGCTCCTACCAAACGCCGTGTCTCTCCCTCCCTCTACACACACACACACACACACACACACACACACACACACACACACACACACACACACACACACACCCCTCTGACACTTTTCTCCATTTTACAAACCCAAAGCTAAGAGTGGCCTGCCCACCCCCCAGATGTCCCATGAGGACGAGATGAACTCACACTTGCGAAGCACTTAGGCATCGTCATAGTAAGAGACCCGCCTGACACTGATCATCTCTGTCCCTATTACCCAGGGCACTCGGGAGCCCCATTGGTGGACCAGCCAGAGTCGGGGCTGGAACTCAGATCTCCTGACTCTATTGCTTTCTTTCTTAATGATGTTGTTTCCAAGGGGGGCCTATCAGGTGCAGGGTGGGCTGCCTGGGGCTGGGGGCTGGAAAGAGCTTCCCAGAGGCCTCAGAGGCTCCATGGAGACGTGACTGGTCCTCTCAACCTGGGCCTCCCACCTGGGCCTCCCCACGCTGGAACTCCTGTGGCGTCACCTCCACCCTGCTTTCCTGCCAGCTAACGGTTTCTTCTTGCCTGGTTCCAGGGCCATTTTTCTGCCTGAACAGCCCATAAATCTAAATGTGTGCTGAGTGGGGGGCAGGAAAGCTTTTACTTGTGAGAATCCCTCGGGAGTCACGGCTAGGACAAGAAGAGAAGGGAGGTTTTACCTGGAGGTGATGCCAGGCCCCCTCCATTCATCAAGGGCTCAGAAGATGCCTGTCAGTGGGGCCAGCCCTCCTCAGCGCCTGGCCAGGAGCTCCCAGTGACCCAGGTGTCTGGAGTGCGAGGTCTGCTCCTGGGCGTCCTGGGCACACGTCCCAGTGAGCCAGCGCACTCTGTGGCTCCTGATGGAGGTGGCACGTGTCATGTGCCCCTGCAAGCCATTACCATCAGTGTCACCCACCTGCCTCCAGTGTAAAATCTCCTGCTGCCAGCAGTCTGGAGCTGGGGAAGGCATTTATTTGGTGATTTCCAGCAAGTTGGTCGTTTATTGTGGATGCCTGTGCTGGGCCTCCTTAGCCAAAGGAGGCTTGGGTTGGGCCCAGGAGGCTCGCAGGGTTCCTGAGGGGAACCTGGGAGCCCAGACTTGGAGCCCAGAGCCTCAGGTTCTTATCCAGGGACCCGCTATATGGGAAGGGGCCTTGGCCTGTAGAGTACAATGTGACACCTGGGGGTGGTGCCTCCAACATGCCCCTTGCCTGTGAGCACCCAGCAGGGTGGCTGTCCTCCCAGTGCCTCGTCCCCAGGGCCAGCCCGAGGCAACCTCGCCAGCTGCTGCAGCCTGGCGGATGTTCACAGTCATTTTTATTCTAAGCTGTGTTGAGCCCTGTTCCCCAGATGCTGTCGGCCCTGGGTGGCATTTGCTTGTGGGATTTGCATCCTGGGGACACAGCTGCTAGGACCTCCTGCCGTGGAGGTGCCCTGAGTCCTGTGTCTGGCCTGGAGTCGTTTGCCACACGTGGCATATGGCGAAGTGCACTGGTCGTCCCTTGCTGCGTGATGGACACCCTGGGACCTGTAGCTTCTGCAGTAGCAGGTTCTGTGGTCGGGGCTCCGCAGCCCAGCTGGGTTCTGGCTCAGGTCTCTGCTGGGGCTACAGTAGGTGCCACCTGGGTTGCAGCCCCTGGAAGGCCCACTAACACTCAGTGAGGATGTCCCTGCCATGTTCCAAAAGGTACAGCTCATGTGCCTCCCCCTGGTGCTGTCTGGCGAGCAGCCTCTGGGTCCTGTAGGGAGATCAACTTTTGTGTCCCGTGACACAGCCCCATCAGACCAGACACGCTCCCCTCCCGAGTGTCCCCTGGGGGAGAACCCCCTACCCTGTGCACACCCCTGGGTCTGCACAGAAGCTGAGCGCACCCTGACCTATGTGCCGTCTCCCTGGGGGCCACCACCCAGGGTCCCCAGCTCCAAACAAGCGGCTGTTCTCAGAGACATGCCTTCTGCCTCCACTTCCCAGGGACCTTGTCCTTAAAGACCACTCATTTCCTGGAGCCTCAGTTTCCTCACCTGTGCAAGGGGAGAGTCAGTCCTGTCTCACGACCTTGATAAGACTTAACCGAGGGAGGGACTGAGGGAGGGAGGGACTGCCATGAGGCTGCTTTGTGTGGTGGGGGTGGGGGGCCACATGGGACCTGAGGCCCCACATTTCCTAGGATGCAGGAGCAGCTGCTGCCTAAAAATATGCACAGGAGGAAGAAGATCTGCTGCTGGCGGGAGCCCAGGGCTGGGGCCTGGCGGCCCGGTGGAGACTCCCCGGCCAGCTCCCAGGGACAGGAGTATGGACCCCTCCTGCCACACAGCTGAGCCTCTCCACCAAATGGCACCCGCTAGATGGAGGCAGGCCCCGTCCAGGGAGAGGAAGCCGCTCCTCTGGGCAGGTGGACCCCAGCCCAGCTCCCCCTCACACTGGCTCCAGGACTCTATTCTAGTGACCCCGGCAATGGTGACAACAGCCACAATTGTCCTGGGCTTTCTAACTGCCAGAGCATGTGTTTCAGGGCCTGGGCCCAGGGTCACTCGGGCCCCTGTTCAGACTCTAGGCTGTCCCCTGCACAGAGAGCTATGGTTCATTCCGGAACCAGGCCTAGGGACAGACTGCCCACCCTGCCCAGTCCGCCCACCAACACAACAGCCTCCTTTGTCCTGTGCACCTCTGCATCCACAGCCTGCATCTGGCACTGGGTGGGCTCCCGAGTTCTCTGGGGTGAGCAAGTGGGCTCCGGTGGGGACACGTTGAGCTGCCCACGGGGAGGCGGAGGAGGGCCTGGCGGCTGCATCATCACTGTTGACCATGAAGAGGGACAGGGGGCAGGATGCCGTGCTGGCAGCCTCCTCCCCCTCCCTGCTGCTGCTCAAGGCCAGGGCTGCGCTGATCGCCAGCCTCCAAGGTGCACAATGGCCTCCGAGATTGGATCCGTGGGCAGGTTACGGGCACCAGGAAATGGAAGGTGATAACACAGGCTGTGGCTGCCGCCCACGCTCCTGTGGGATACCCAAGTGTTGGGGCAGGCGCTGGCTACACCCTTGCAGAACACACACCAATTGGCACCAGCATCTGCACCTGCGCCCCTTGCAGCTGCATCAGGTGTCAACATAGCGGGCCCAGCCACTCCCGCCTTGGGACAGTGCTTCCCAAGAAGGACCACAGGTCTTGGGGACCCAATGCCCAGCCTCTGTGAGGCGCTGAGTGACCCAAGAGCCCTGTGTTCTGTGTCTCCTCCCAGGAGGATGGGCACCTAGAGGGGCCCGTTCAGGAGAAATCGAGGCTAAGGGACTCGTTCTGGGCCTACAGGGGTCCAGAAAAGCCCAAGTACCTGTGCTCCTGCTGTGGTCCTATAGTGACCAGCTGGTGACCGGGAGCCCAGAGTCCCCAGGCCCTAGCCTCCACATCTGTAAAATGACGGGGAAGAACATGGGATCCTGGGTGGGTTCAGCCCAGCAGCGCAGCCCCTCTGAACACAGGGAGGACAGCAGCTGTCACCTGTCCCTTCCAGTGGGGAACACTCTAGCACCCACGACCCCACTGAGAACGCTGCCCCCTCGCAGATGCCCACAGCAAGCTGCTCCTTGGGGGGCGGCCACCTATGGCGAGCGGGAAGCCACATGAGGGGCTCTGGGGCTGGCCTGCAGGCAGCGGCCCCATGGCCGGGTCTCTGCCTCCTGCTCTAGGAACGCTGCCCCTCCCTCTTCAGACAGGAGACCAAGGCCCTGAGAGCTGGAAACACTGCCCAGGGCAGAGGGAGCGGCTGGAACTGGGAGCCACGATCCTTCCAGGGTCACAGGCAGAGGTGACCAAGAGACCTATGGAGCCTGGTGCACGGCCAGGTCCTGGTTCAAAAACAGAGGATTCCATGATGGCCAGAGCAGAACCCCAGCTACGGCCTATGTGGCTGTGCGGTCACCTGCCCAGGGGCCAGCTGTGTCCCAGAACCTCCTTCCTAGAAGAGGGAGACCACTGCCTTCCAGACACCAAACTGAAAGCAGGCCACCCTAAGGAAGGCCACTGACACAGGGGGATGAGGCCTCTAGGGACCTTTGCTGGTACCAGGGCCTTGGCCAGAACCGTATCCAACAGCACTCCTAGCACGCTGGCCTGCAGGGACAATGAACAAGAGCGTGGGGCATGCCCAGCCCAGCCCCGAGGCCTCCCTAGTGCCCTCAGTCCTGGCCACCTCTGCCCCAGGACTGGGTCCTGCCACTGACGGCTCTGCCCTGGGTGACCCTGTTGGCAGGTCCTCCCGCCTGCTGCTCCTGCCAGGTGCCTGATCTCATCTCAACCTCTGAACAGCTTCCAGGAGGGCAGCCATGCAGTGAGGGAGGAGCAGGGTGACAGTCTGAGGTGCCTGAGGGGACAGGGATCAGGCTCAGGAGCTGGTTTCCCTACTGGGAAATGGGGCTGAGGACAACCCGCAGGCTCTGATGACCACGGGACCCGAGGACGGAAACAGCCCAGTCCCCTAGCCTGGCCCAGCACGCAGGACCACCAGGTCGCCCCTGCACCATTGGGAACCACGGTGCCTGCGTCATGAGCTCTGCAAGGTCTGAAGCCAGGAGAAACCGAGGCCCAGGAAGCCAGTGGCCGGGCAGGGGGTGGGGCCGCTCTGCCCAGCCTCCTCCATGGTGTGTGGACTCTGAGCTTCCCACAGCAGTCCCTGAGCCGCCCACAATGACCCCAAGGAAGTGAGGGTCCACAGGGCCTCTGGCGCCCATCTGGGCATCACCAAGGCTGGACTACTCACGGGTGGGAGCACAGCATGGTCAAGTGCAGAGGGCAGAGCCCTGGGGGGCCCAGCCCAGGCCTTTGGGGCCAGGGAGCCTGCTGCGTGGGCTCCCTCCCAAGTCTCCACAGGCTCTGGGCCCTGGAGGGCCTGGGGCTGCCTGAAACAGTGGCACATGGTGCCCCACACGACACCTGGTAAAAACGACAGGCTGGCAGAGGCACAGTGTCCCCACTCAGACCAACCAGGGGACGACAGGCCCTTCCAGACCCGGGAGGAAGACAAAGGGTGGCAGAGAGGAGCCTTCCCAGCCCGGCTCTGGGTCAGACCAGCTGAAACCCTCAGCCGTCGTGGTGGTGGGGTCCCAGGCAGGACTGCCCTCCTCATCTCCAGTCTCCATGCAGGTGTAGGGGACGGTGGCCGCTCCTCCCTCACAGGGCTGCATGTGGCACAGGGGGACAGGTGCACAGAAGGCGCTGGGCACAGACACAATACTGAGAGCGTGCCACACGGGGGCTGGTGGTTCTTCCTACACCTGGGAGGGCAGCCTGCAGAACCAGCCTGACTCAGAGCACCAGACTGTCCCCGCTCTGAGGTCCTCCCCTGGCAGGTGACCTTTGCTGGCCAGTGGCTTTGTCTGAGATCTGGGGCTTTCCTGGAGGAGCCTCAGTCCTTGAGCAGGCTCACAGCGTCCCCTGCTGTCCGCCACTCAGAACTGTCTTAAACCACCAGCCAGTGCCACCCAGGAGGCCAGGAGAGGGAGCAGGGAGAGGGAAGGGCCTGGTTCCCAGGCCTGGAAAACCTGGGAACTAAGTCCTGAAATAGGCAGGGAGCTTGAGATCAAAGGAAGTCCTTCTGCCCTCACTGCCTGCCTTTGTTCCTCTGGATAAGTGTCACCTAGACTCACCAGGGAGCCAAGAGAAACTGTGTTTCCCAGGGACATTATTTTCTGATCCACACATGCTGTTAGCAGCCTGGGCTGATCTGGCGCATCTTAAATTGGACTCTTTAAGCAGTAGATACCAAGAACTGCCCCAACGTGGCTCAGAACCACAGGGACAGGCAGTGTCCCTTCAGCCTGCACAGAGTGGACGGTGCGTCCAGCCTGATCTACCTGCTGCACTTCAGGGACGACTCCCCTCCTGGAATCCGCAGGCCTCGACCCTCCTACCACTAATGTGGCACTTAGCTGCCCTTCCTCATGTCCCAAACTGGTCTGAAGTGCTCAAGAACAGGGATGACAGGGGTGGAGCCATGGGACCCTGGGTCTTGCACTGGAGGCCTGACCCCAGATGTCAGAATCTCACTTGAGACCAGCTCTTTGCATCAATAATCAAGTCAATCGAGGTCACTGGGGTGGGCCCTAAGCCAGAGCGACTGGTGCCCTTTAAAAGGTGTGTGGGAATCGAACCCAGGACAGGCCTATGCAGGAAACCCCCTGCGGGCACAGGGACGCCATCACAGCCAGGGAGGGCTAGACAGGCCGCCCCTCCCAGCCCAGCCCTCAGAATGAGCCATTGCTGCCAATGCCTGGCCTTGGGCTTCTGGCCTCCAGAGCCCTAAGGCAGGCCATCTTTGCTGATGAAGGCCCCAGGCGTGGCCCTCTGCTCCAGCACCTGAGCAGACAACGGCAAGGCACTCTAACTTCTATGCCACAGAAGTGTCTGCTAAAACTCTTGGTGGCTGCCCACCAGGTCACACTCCAAACCTCTGCGGGGGGGGGGGGGCACAGAAGCCACTTCTCAAGGGGAGTCTGCCTCCCTTTCCAGGGCACCTCCCGCCTCAGCCTCTGCCACCAGGCTGCTTGGCCTCCCTGCCTCCAGGCTCCAGTCTGACTTGGAGACCGAAGTCCTACCATGGCCCTCCTGGTACAGCCTCCTGCGCTGAAGCCACCAGCTCATATGTCCCCCTGCTACTGTGGGTGCCTGGGGATAGGGACAGCATCTCCTCTGGTCTACTGTCCTGGGTGCCCAGTTCCTGGTGGCCCAGGGCCTATTGGGAATGAATGAGCAGCAGACACTGTGGCCACACGCACAGGCACCCAGGACGGTATTGGGATGACTCACACTGCACCCCACCAATTCTGCACGTACCAATTCTGCAAGGCCAAGGCTGCTGGACGGGACTGCATGGCTGTGAAAAGGACAAAGGACCTTCTCTGCTCATGCTCTGAAGACTCAGGGCTGGACAACATATGGGCAGAGGCCAACAGCGTCAGGACAAGGACCAGGGCTGACGGAGGGGCTAGGCGGCCTGTGCCTGCCCACTACCTACTGGCCAGGGAGGTGCAGGATTACCGACGTGGTGGAATGTTCTAGAAGTTTCACATTCGGGTCTTTTCCCTTGGAACTGAGGGGAAAAACCTAAATCCATCCTTTTTGCTATGCCTGAGGATTTCCTGGGTGCCAAGGTGTGGAAATAAGGGAGACATTGGGTGCTGATAGGTGCTGATGGGTGCTACTGCTGCCCACCACGCACACAGCTCAGGACCACCTGAGGGCCTTCGAAGGCTCTGACTCAGAGCCTGGGCCGGGTGGGGGACCTCTCCAACAGCACGGCAAGGGGTCTCCAGGAGAGGAGGGGCTGTTCTGCACAAGCCTGCCCCCCACCAGGTGTGGTCTCCCAGAACCGCGTTATTCCACGAGAACAGGGTACCTGCTTTATTCTTCTTCTTGGAGACTGAGCAGCTCCTCACGGACCCCACTTTGGAGAACACCTGGAAAGAGGAACATGCAGCCCCTGCACTCCCAGGCCCTCCTGCCACCCATGCAGGTGCAGCTCCTTATGGGAACGGGGAGCAGGAGGCATGCAGACTGCCAACAGGTACTGCTCCCTGTGCGCTGGCCTGTGCCAGGCCCCCACACCACCCACCCATCCAGTGACCCCGAAGGCACATTTAGATGGGTGGCTGAGGGCCTGGGACCTCGGCTGCCAGCCAGGCTCTGAGCCACCACGCAGCCCTGCCCAACACTGTCCTCCCAAGTTTGCCTTGTGGAGACCTGGGTCACTCTGAGGGGGTGAGTGATGGGCAGTCCCCCAGGCCTCCCGAGGCATCAGCTAGGCTGGTTCTTGCTCCACTTACAGAAGGAAGAACTGGGGCATGGAGCAGTTGAGGGGTTCGCTGCAGAAGCCGGGTGTCAGTCTGGACACTTGGAGCCTACTGACCCCAGGCCTGACCTCACTGCCCTCAGTGCTTAAAGCCAAAATAATTAAAAACAACAACAAAACCCCTCTTAGTCGCATCCCACCCTGTATTTCCCTTTCCCTTCTGTCTCAATGGTGCCAGCTCCGCATAGCTCTGTCTGCATCTTGAGGACCAAAGACAGGCAGGCGCTCAGTACTGTCCACCAGGCGAGCGACGGGGAGCAGGACGAGTGGGGACCCCAACGTGCACACTCTCAGCAGGCAGGTGCGTCAAGCATGGGGCCCTGTACTGCAGGGTCTTACTGTCCCAGTCAGACCTTCAAACCACCCAACGGGAAGCCTCTACTCATGTCTCATGACCTAGGCACAGACAGACTGCAGGAGTCGCCCATTGGCAGGAGTGAGGCCAGGATCCAGACCCAAGAGGACTGACTCCAATCACAGCTCTACACTCAGGTGCTAGGACAGGAGTCTTGTGCGCTGGGTGTGCTTCTAATGAGCTGTGTGACCTCAGGACAATGAAGCAGCCTCTCTGAAGCTCAGTCTCCAATCTGAACTAGAAGGTCCTGGCTGGGCCTTCAGCTCCAGGGCCTTTACTTCTGAGGATGCTCTTGAGCTCCTGTTTGCGCATTACTGAGAAACGCTGATCCCTGATGTCCCACACCATGCCATGAGTGACTGTGACACCGCAAGGACCACAGCTGGCCCCAGAGACTCAAGGCCACCTGCCTGAGACACTGCTAGCTGCACCTCTAGAGGCCAAGCCAGGCGTGGATGTCAGTGGCTGAGAGGTGGACTGCGGCACACAGGCAGATCCAGGGCTCAGGCTTCATTACAATCAGGCGCGGAATGTGTGTGCTGCCCCCTCCTGGCTCCCATGGCCACCAGCAGGGCTTTTATCTGGAAGTGAGGGTCTTGGTGGTGGGGAGATAACATGGCGGCCCCCCAGGAGACCAGAACAGAGAGTGGAGCAGAGCTGAGACAGCTGCCTTCCTGCCCCGCCCAGCCCAAGACATGGCGGATCCCCCTCCTGTCATCCTGGGGAAGATGACATCCGAAACAATGGGCAGAGAGTGGGGTGGGGAGCGGCAGGGGAGAAGGCACAGCTCAGGGGACCAGGACGGGGGGTTGTGTAGGCAACATGGTCAGAAGAAAAAGACAGGCTCAGGGCGCTGACCCAGGAGGTGACATGAGCCCAGCGGGTGGACATCGCACCACGTCCTGGAGCAGATCCAGGCTGAGGCCTCTTCTGTCAGCCAGTGAGCAGAAGCCAGCCCCTCCAAGTGGGTGGACACTGTCAGGACACTCAACACCAACCTGAGGACAGGGGACAGGACCTCAAAACCAAACGGGGAACCAGGGACAGAGGAGCATTCTGACAGGGTCTGGACACGAGTGCCAAGAAGACATTGTTCATGCTCTAGAGCCCGTATGCCCCCAGGGCCCACCTGACACCACCTGTGACCAGCCAAGAGATGCTGGGGACAGACATGCCACGCCTGTCTTGGTCACCATGGGCAGCAGACACCAGTTAGACAGGTGTTCCCACCACATGGGGGTGTCGGTGGCCAGCAGGCTGCATCTCCCGCATCCTCAGGAGGGTGCCTGGGCACCACTCTCTCTGTCACGGTCAGAAACAGCCTGAGAAGAGGCAGCCAGCCCAGTCCCAGAGCAGGAGCCAAGGACGGCACTGCCCACATCACCAGCATGGCGGCCAGTTCCCCTGAAGTGGCTCCTGAGTGGAAGGACGTGGAGGGCAGGCCAGCAGGCAGGGAGCAGGTGCCACTCTGCCCTCTGGCACTCACGGGGCCTGGCACTCAGCAGGGTGCTGTGGTCAGCAAGGCAGATGCTGCTGTGGACTGGACCCTCTGGTGGGAACAAACTCAATCAGCAGCCAGCAGCGAGGGGCGGTCACCTCATGCAGCACAGACAGCCAGTCCTGAAGACCCCCGGGGAGCGGACATGAGCCGTGGGCATGGTGGAAGGCCTGTGCTCAGAGAAGGCTGCGGAATCCAACCGACACTGGCTGACCAGAGACGACTCCTCCTCTACTTTTTTTTTTTTAGAAAAAAAAAAACAAAAAACACTTTAAGTTTTGTAAATATACAGGAACAACCAGGATGGTAAACAAGAGAAGGTCTATCTTTAAGAGGAAAATCCTTATCTTAGTAAACTGAGCAACTGGAAGCCCTGTGTGTGTGGGGTGGGCTGAAGGTCAAATCTTAACATCTGGGTCAATCAACCCAGTCCTCAGAACCTCCCTCCAGGTGTCTATTCTAAGACGTGGTCGTGGTCTCCAGACTACATGGTTCCATGGGAAGCTGCCTGTCTCCTAGGGGCAGCTGGGGGACAGGGAGGATCTCAGGTTTTGGCATCCTGACGGGGCAAGGGCCAGGGCCAAGCCATGACCTGCAGTGTGCACCACAGTCCTGAAGGAAAACCTCATCCTGCCTCCAATGCCCCACTGTGAGGGGGCACCCAGGGGGCCAGCACCCCTGTGGCTGGGGACACACATTGGTCTTTCCTTTCTTGCCTGTGCAGTCGCTGGACACCAGAGGGCGCTGAGTCACTTCAAGAACATGGCCCCCAGCCCCTCAGCCACCTATGGAGCTCTGGGCTTTCATGGGCTCTTCTGGGTATGAAGAGATCTAGGTTTTCTTCCCTTAACCATTAGCTGACAAACTAAAAATCTGCTACATTACGTTGCACTCATAATTCTGATCTCTTTTTTTTTTTTTTTTTGGTACCAGGAACTGCATTCAGGGGTGCTTCACCACTGAGCCCCAGCCCAGCCCTATTTTGTATTGTATTTAGAGACAGGGTCTCACTGAGGCTGCCTTTGAACTCAGGATCCTCCTGCCTCAGCCTCCTGAGCTGCTGGGGTGACAGGCGTGGGCCTCATCACCCGGCTCTGATGCTGTTTTTCAGGGATGTTTTAACACCTACATAGTCAGAGACCGAGACCTGCTGGTCTGTGGATGAACAAAGCCATAAAGCAGCGGTCTGCTGAACAGCTCCTGGCTCTCCGCCCACCCCTCGCCTGCCCTCCCATGACATTGACCTGTTCTTACTGGTTTCTGGCTCCACCATGTTCTTTTCCGCAGATGCTTCTTGAGGCTCTTTCCCCTGTGGGGCTGTGCTGGAGAAGACGCCAACTGGAGCCCACTCGAGATACAGGGGGACGTGGTGGAACTGCAGAGGCAAAGGTGCCAACACTGTGGGTCCCTGTCATGGGACACAGCTGAGAGACTCAGTCCCATGTGCAGATGACGCCCTCCAGGGTCGGGAAGATGGGTGCTCGACAGGGCAGAGGAGCCAGGAGACGCGCAGCCCAGAACCCCAAGTGCTCTGGGTGCCTGAGGAAAACACTCGGGCCCAGGCTGAGAGGAAAAGGCCACATCTCTGTTGCCTTGACCTGCGGTGGGTTCCAGGTGCCCTGTGTGCTTTCTCTAGTCAGAGGATGAAATGGGGACTGTGACAAGGGGAGGAACTGCTGGCACAGGGCAGCTCCAGGGGAAGTCAGCAGGTCACAAAGCCAAGAGCGTTCATGTTGCCGTTTAGAGGCGACCTGTGTGCCAGGGGTTTCTTAAAAAAGGTTGAGACAGCCCCTGCTAATAGCCACCTCAGTAGAAGGTCCCTGGGTAGCTACAGGGCAGGGTGGGAGGGAGACTTGTCAACTTACAGCCCTTGGGACTCTTCAAATTTCATACTGCATTCAAGCCTCAATGATTAATTATGCCCAGGAAAAAAAAAAAAAAACTAGCAGGCAGGCACATTGGTGCACACCTGTAATCCCAGTGGCTTTGGAGGCTGAGGCAGGAGGATAGGAAGTTTGAGGTTAGCAAGTTTGAGGCCAGCCTCTGCAACTTGGCAAAGCCTTAAACAACTTAGTGAGACCCTGTCTCAAAATAAAATATAAAAAAGGGCTCAGTGGACAAACACCCCTGGTTCAATCTCTGGTATAAAAAGAAAAAAATGTGCTTGGGAGGGAGAGGGAGCAGCCTGGGGGTCTGACAGTTGGCGGTGCCACTTAGGAGCTGTGTGGCTTCGGGTCACTGGGCCTCAGTCGAGGCTGCTGATGGGAGTGGTCAGTGAAGAAAACACTTGTCAGAGTCAAAGGGGAGGCTGCACTTGGACAGTGCCTTCGCTATCGTCCACTCTGGTGATGGGGACTCCTTCCTGAAGCAGCGGGGAAGGAAGGGGCGGCTGCAGTCCAGACACGGCTCCTGGGTGGGCCACCAGAGACACCGCGGTCTTGCAGGCCAGGCTCTCACCAAGCCCTGATGGTGCAGTGGGCAGGGCCCCAGCTGGGAACCCCCAGGGGCTGGAGGGGGCCAGGAAGGCCTGCCTGTGGGTGACTGGGACCACGGCCTGCAAGGCACTAAGGGGACTGGCAGAAAAATGACCTGTGGTGGGTGAAAGGTGGCTCCCCAAGAGATGGCCATCTAGACCCCCAAGACCTATCAGTGCATCCCCTACAAGTACCATCAAGACCCCCAGGTGGTCCAGGGTTATCTGGGTGGGCTGTAAGCCCAGGAGAGGGATCTGGGGCCAAGAAGAAGGCCACATAAAGACGGGGCACGGACGGGAGTGGCGTAGGGAGCTGACGGACACCGGGAGTCCAGCAGTGGTCAAAGGCAGGACAGATCCTCCCCAGACCCCTTGGAAGCCCTGGCCACACCTTGCTCTTGGCTTTTCCCTTCTCAGCAAAGGTCTGGGGAGTTTTATCATGTCAGTGAACACCTGTGGGTGACCCTTGTGGGACCTCCTCCTCCAGGAAACTTTCCTGACCCCTCCATGGCCAGGGTGGGTCCTGCTCAGTTGTCCCAGGGTCCCTGACCCAGTGACCACCCTGAACTCAGCACCTGCGTCTGCCAGTGCTCCTGAGGACAGGGACCGGTGCTCCTGAGCGCCTGCTGTAGGGCAGTGAAGGATGCACACCTGTGGCTCAAGTGCCCTCCTGGCTGGCAGCACAGGTGCCACCGAGGCTCCAGAAGGCCTGTTCTTCCCCGTGACTCCCGCACTGAGCCAGGGCCCAGGGCGGGCCCAGCAGCAGTCTGACTGGCTCCGGGAGAGTCTTACACACAGAAGAGCGGGAACCGCTGAGGAAGGACAAAGGCCTCAGGGCCTAAAAAGGACAGCCTTGGGACCCAAGTGTCCCTGACAGGTGGAGCAGCAGGTGACACTCTGGACAGGCAGGCAGGGGCGCACTCACTGTGATCCGGGACGTGTCGATAAAGCTCTTGTTGAAGTGGTTCAGCGCAGCCTGGGCCTCCTCCTCGGACTTGAAGCCGATGAAGCCAAACTTGGGGAACTTGCCGTCTTTGGTGAACTTGAGGCTGCAGTGGGTCAGCGCGCTGAAGGCGGTGAAGAGCTGCCTGAACCGCTCCTCCTTCATCTGGAACAGAAAGTGGAGAAGTTGGCGAGTCCTTCAGCAAAGGTACAAATGGCTAGAAACCCGGGGCTCCAGGACTCTAGGGGCGACCAGACACGAGGAGGTGGCAGTGTGCTCTACCAGTCAGGCCAGGTCCCTGAAAGAAAGAACAAGGCCCTGTTGTCGGAGAAAATGCCCGTTTATTCAGGAACAGCTCTGCATATTTATAGAGCCGGGGGAGGTTTGACAGTTATGACAGTTTAACGGTTGAAGGGTTTGACAGTTGGCATGGGGTGCTTTCTGATTGGTGGTAAGGATCATGTGAGCCACAGGGCTAGTCTGATTGGTGGTAAGGATCATGAGAGCCAGCAGGGCTCACCATTGGACATCTCTTCTCAGGGGATGAAGTTCTTTGGAGCCCAAGCAACTCAGAACATCCCCTCACCCCTTTGTTATTAAATGAGAGTGGGCTTGACTCATTCTGGATGTTTCCTGCTGAGATGGGGTGGTGTGAGAGAATCAGAGGAGGGAAGTAAGGAGCCCCCCCAGGAGGGCAGAGAGGACTGGTATAACTTCAGGAACCAGATCAAGGAAGGTTCCTTGCCACCACAGATCCATGATGATGTCAGTCCATTCGGCATAGGTCTGGACTGGAGGTATCATCAGTAGCCAGGATTTTGTAGTTCCTGAGGAGAAGCTGGTTAAAAGCTGGATTAGAAATGTCTTACCCACCTGAGTCTGAATGAACTTTATGATAAAGGGAAGGAACAGGCAAAGGGAGTGTTTATAGTCCAAATCTAATGGGGTCTCTGGGTCTGCAAGCTACCTTGTTGGCATAAGGGGTTTAAGTGTTCAGCCTTGAGCAGGGGCTTGGGCATTTGGGCTTGGAGAAAACAGGTGATAAAGAACCAGACAGAGGGCTTGAGAAGCCAGGTCATCCTGCAGGTAACTTTGTTTGGCATGCCCTGCAGACCAGCCTGTCCTGCACCTAACACCCTCAATTCCACTCTTCATTCCTAGTCCAATCTAGCTCCCTCCCCTCTCTATTAAGGCTGCTCTTCAAACTCTCTTCTACCTGGGTGTCTCTGAAACCAGCTTGCTTCTGTCTTTACCTTTCTCAAAATATCCCAGCTTTCCAAACCAGCTTTCATCTCTCACTTATCACTGTTCCCAGCTTTCTCCAGTCACACCAAGAAAGCACGGGCTTTGTAATGAAGAAGGCAGCTTCTCCCAAACACTGAATGAAGATGGCCAAGAGAGGATGATGGCCCATTGATTTTCCTCTGAGAGCAATCAGATCTCTCCAGGTTGTATGCAGAACATCTCAACTTTAAATACTGATACTTGTAATTCTTACAAAACTGGGAGGGTAAACCAAACACACATGTTCCTCCTTAGGCCCAGAAGGTAACTGGTAATGTGTTCTCTTATGATAGAGGTAGTTCACACTTATTCAGGGGTCACCATGCTCCAGACACCTAAGTGGTTTGTCAGAAGGACAACACACAATGGTCCCACTACCGGCCAGATCCAAGCAAGTGTGTGGGGTGGGTTCTGTAGTAAGGAGGAGCAGGGGTTCTGGCTGGAGGGGGCCCTTAGGGTCACTTGCTTTGAATCTCCAGACATAGGGCAAAGAGAGGACCCAAGAGTGGACAGAAATGAGGGGGAGCATTAAGTATTGGGCTAAGAACAGAGACACAGGAGAGGCAGAGCTTGAAGGGAATCTATGGGGATGGATGAAAAGAGTACTTAATAACAGGTGATGATCCTTGGCTCTTCTGAAGAAGGTGTAGGAACGCCGGGCTTAAGACTGGAAATGTGAATCCATGGGGTAAGTTGGTTATTAGACAGCTTGAGTTGGCTGCCAAGGGAGTGCACATAATCACCTGAGCAGGGCCCTTCCATTTTGGTTTTAAAGGAGGCTTTTCCCCTGGTGGGCAATAGTAAACAATAGTAAAAAAAGTGTTAAGAGGTAGGGTTTTGAGAGATACTAGGGTGGGTCGGGAAGGAGCCAGTCTTGATAGTGCCAGAGTTCAGAGCACAGATGGAAGGGGAGGGGCAGGGCATAGGTTTCGGAGGGTAGGTGTTCTGTAGGCAATCTGGAAGGAACTAGGGGACAGCCATACATGACTTTGAAAGGTGAGAGATTAGAAGGCTTCTCTGGTAAGGCCCTAATGCGCAATAAAGCCAAGGGGAGCACTTTTACCAAGTCCAGGCTTAATTCCATGGTGAGCTTGGTGAGTGTCTCTTTAAGGGACTCATTGGTCCTTTCAACCTTTCCAGAAGCCTGGGGGTGGTAAGGGCAATGGAAATGCCAAGGGAGTGATAGCGCATGAGCCAGTCCCTGAGTTATCTGCAAGGTGAATTTTGGGCCATTGTCTGATTGGATAGAAGTGGGCATCCCAAAATGGGGGATTATGTGAGTAAGCAACAGATCAACTACCATAGAGGCCTGCTTGTTAGAAGTGGAAAAGGCTTCAACTCATCCCAAAAAGGTATACAACCGTGGGCCTGATGAGAAGGGAAAGGTTTGGGTTTTAATGAAGTATTGGTATTGGTTTTCTGGCAGATCTGACAAGCAGAAGTGATCTGTTGTAGGAAGTCTTATCGCACGGGGAAAGGGTGAAAAAGGAGTAAAAGAAACTAGTGAGACTCTGTGAACTAGAATGGAATAGAGAGTGAAGAAACTGGAAGAGTTGTTGGGGATCTTTGGGCCGATCCCCGGTGGTAATGAAGAGTAGCAGAGAGGAGGTGAAGCTCTGTAGGGCAGCTGATCAAGCCACTTGATCGGCTTTGGAATTCCCCATAGAAGTAAGGAGGAGTCAGTTTGGTGGGCCTTGCAATGGATTATTCCCAGTTGGGAAGGCAGCTTGGAGGCTCGTAGTAGGCCAGAAATAAGTGTGGAATTACTGACTGCCATTCCTCTGGTGGTCAATAGCCCTCTTTCTTCCAAATGGCTGCATGGGAGATCTGTATATAGGGAGAGGGTTTTTCCCTCTGCTAGCTCACTTACCCTTGAGGCAGCTATGAGTTCAGCTTGTTGGTTGGTGGTATTGGGTGGGAGAGGTTTTGCCTCTGTGATGGATGAGAGGGAAACAACAGCATACCCCGCCACTTTAACCACTTGGTGTGAGGGAGCAGATGGGAGGAGGGAGGCAGGGTTTAATGGAGAGCAGGACTAAAAAGAGATGGAAGGATTTTCAAGGAGAGACAAGGAGGGATAGAACCCTAGAAAGATGAAGTAACTGTCATCTTTGGTCTTTGGTGTAGGTATAGATACAATAAGCTGTTTTCTGTCTACTGTAATGGCCTTTTTCCCTTGAGTGATATGTGACCTCTTTACATGCTATTTGGGCCTTTTGTGGAGAGGCCCGATATCCCTTTAAGGCCAAGAAAGTAGGAGAACTGTGTTATCTGTTGAACGCCCTATGGAAGGGCTAGAAGAATCTTTAACGCTCACAGTAATTATACAGATCCCTTAGAATGGAGGTATCCAGGGTCCCAAAATGGGGGGATCTACTTTGGTTGTCTAAGGGATGAGTGGGCCAGGCCTGGGTGCTATATATGATCCAAGAGACACCGTAGGGGAGAGTTGACTGGTAGAGAGGACACATTACCCATTTAAGGAGGAGGGAAGAGGATGCAGAGAAGGAGGAAACGGATTTATTGGCAAAAGGGGCGTCCCGCTAGAGTCAAAATAATCAGGAGTGCCTAAGTGGCAGGTTTGAGCTGCACAGATTGGTCATCACCGAATCCTGACAGTTGAAGCTCTCATTCTGGATGGAGCCAGAGCCGTGGGAGACCTGGACCAAGGCTTTTTGGGACCCCTCCTGGAGAGACCAAATACTCCCAGGGCTAGAAAGAGGGGAGAGGTAGGGCAAGAGAGAGGAAGGAGAGGGTAAGCATCTCTCTAGAGGCCAAGTCTTAAAGTGAGAGGAGTAGGACTTTAGAAATCTGCCCAAGGAAGGAATCCCTGAGGGCCACCAGCCTTAAAGGCTGTGGTGAGGTGCTTTCCTCCCTGCAGGTGGGCAAAGAAATTTGCCAGATGATATTGCAAGAGGGTGGATTTGGGGCACTGTGGGTGAAAAGATTGGAGGTCGAAGGCCAAGGTTTGTCCAAAGAGGTGTGGACTATCTCGAAATCCCTTAGGAAGGACAGTCTAGGTTAGATGTCGAGAATGTCTGGTGGTGGGATCTGTCCAGGTAAAGGCAAAAAGATCTTGTGATTCGGGGGCATGGAGAATGGAGAAGAAAGCATCATTTAAATCTATAACCGAGAAGTGGGTGGCAGTGTGGGGGACCTGAGACAGCAGGGCGTATGGGCCTAACAGAGGTGTTGATGAGTTGTAGGTCCTGAACTCAGTGACAGACCCATTGGGCTTTTTTACCACTAGTATGGGAGTATTGTAAGGGGAATGAGCAGGACAGAGGTATCCCTTGCTAAAAAGGTCCTGAATAATAGGTTGTAGGCCTAGAAGACCTTTTGTGGACAGGCGGTATTGAGCCTGATTGGGGAAGGTGTTAGGATCTTTGAGATGAATGTTAACTGGTGGGCAGGAAATGGTGGAGGGGGTGTGGTATCCCATATAATCGGGTCAACCAGGTTAGTATGGTATTTCACGTCAGCCTCTCAGGTAGAGCAGAATAGCCAGTCTTCTGCCAAAAGGGCCAGAAAAGATGAACAGGATGATTCTGGGGCCTAACTGATGCCAGGAGCCCACATGTTGATTGTTGTATTGAATTTAGAGAGAATATCTCAGCCAAGCAAAGGAACTGGACATTGGGGCATAACTAGGAACGTCTGAGAGAATGGGAAGTTGTCTATGGAACAGAGTAATAGGGGAGTCTTTCTTGGATAGATGGTCTTTCCTCCTACCCTGACAATAGGAGAGGTGGACGGCACTGTTTGCCCCCAAAATTCTGACAGGACTGAGAAGGTAGCCCCGGTGTCAAGGAGAAAGGCAACCTTGTACCTATCCACCTGAATCTGCACCCTGGGTTCCTGTCTATTGATTGTTATGGCCAGGGACAAGGACCGAAGGCTCCGTCAGTCTTCAATTGCCATGGCCAGAAGGTCGGAGGGTTCCCTGGCCATAGGCCTCCTACAGGATCTAGGATAGTCAGAGCCCCAAAGACCTTGTTGTTGACATTTAGGGCATGGGATAGGTGGAGTGTGTGGTGCGCGGCATGCCCTGGCCCAATGTCCCTCCTTGCCACACTTGTAGCAGGCACCCAAGGGGGTTTTCGATGATGGGCCGAGACCCAAGGAAGCACCCTGCAGGGCCTGGGCAAGGATCTGAAATTTCAGTCTGGGGGGTGGCAGGGCCTTGTTCAAGCTTTTTTAGTTTGTCCCGGTTGTCAGGGTAGCTCTGCGAGAGGAAATATGTCATAAGGACATGATGGCCATCTGGGGTTTTGGGATCTAGGTTACTGCTGAAGGACTTTCCATAAGCCAATCCAGAAATTCCAATGGGACCTCTTGTAATTTTTGGAAATTGAGCCCCACAATAATACATGCAGAGAATCGGTCCCTACTCTGCATGCCATCTTGTGTATAATCTCTGTCGGGAGTTTGATCTGGGGCAGCAAGTAGCCCCAGAGGGTGATTGGGATTAACTCAGTGAGTTTCGTCCTCATGGGCTCTGGCAAGTTCCCAGACTCTGGTACGTTTCTCAAGAAGGAGAGTATTAACCAATAACATATAAGTGAGGCTATAAGCCTAGAAGACCCACTGAAACTCTCTTCTGTGGTGAATGAGCCCAACCTTCACTCAAGTTGTGTGAGGTTATTCATAGAGAATAAGACATGTACCCAGATAATGCCCTCAGGTCCAGCAACCTCTCTTAAGGGGGCCATGGTTTGTGGGACTAGGGAGCGGTACCTAGTTTGGGAGCACTAAAGGTGTCAGCCAAGTCAGGGGGAGCACCTGAGGAGCTAGATGGAGCCAATGTGAGAGGTGGGTAGGGAGGGGTTTCATCTGCCCGATAGGTCAGGGTGAGAACGAAGAAGAGAAAAAGCCTCAACATAGGGGATCTCCTTCCACTTTTTCGAGCACTCACAGAAGTTAAACAGATCCCTGAGAATTGCGGGATCTAGGGATCCTCCTGGAGGCCATTGACTTTGATTGTCTAATTGATAGTAAGGCCAATCTTGTGTGCAGAATTTAATAAGGGGGAGTCTGCAGGGAGGGGAGAAGAGGCCCTTATACTGTAAAGGTTGGGGGAGCGTCGGAGGAAGAGACCACAATGAGACTGTCTCATGCAACAGCAAAGGGTTTATTGGGGGTCCAGCATGCTGGAGCTCAGAGCTCACTTGAATAGAACAGAGAGCCCCTAGAACAGCTTAAGCAGAGCTTATATACTTTCCTTGGAGAGGGCAGGGAGGGAAGTTCATTGACGGGTCAGGGCGAGTGGTCGGTTTGCGTGCAACCAGGTGAGGGAGTACATTCTAGGGTTTGGCAGTTGGGGACAGCACATTCTGGGAACAAGATTAGCAAATAGCTCTCAAGACTTCAACAGTGCCCTGCCAAGCACACAGAAAAACAGGAAGCGACAAGCACCCACCCTACCAACCTTTCAATACAAGGGTGGTTATTGAGAGACAGAGAAGAAGAAAGGGGGGGAGAGGGAGGGAGGGGAGTGCCTGTTCTTCCACTCCTCAGGACCTCCTGCTCATGAACCGGGTTCCAGAGAGTCCATCGTGACCATGAAGGTCGTGGTGGGGTGCGTTCTCTCCTCCAGATTGGGCATCAGAAGTTTGCCGGACCATCATGGTCAAAGACCCTGCGTAGCCCGTCTGAAGTTGGATCCCGATGGGGGAACTCACCTACTGAAGAGCCAGTGTTGTGTGAGTAGCAGCAGCACTCGAAAGAGAGGACGAGGACAGCAAGCCTTGAGAGAGGGGGCCCTCGAGCAGCAAGGAATTCCCCCTCCCGGATTTCCACACCAATGAAAGAATGAACAAGGCTTGTTGTCAGAGAAAATGCCCGTTTACTGAGGAACAGCTCTGCATACTTATAGAGTTGGGGGAGGTTTGACAGTTATGACAGTTTAAGGGTTGAAGGGTTTGACAGTTGGCATGGTGTGCTTTCTGATTGGTGGGTAAGGATCATGTGAGCCAGCAGGGCTAGTCTGATTGGTGGTAAGGATCATGTGAGCCAGCAGGGCTCACCACTGGATGGCTCTTCTGGGGGATGGGGAAGTTCTTTGGAGCCTGGATGACTCCCAACAGTCTCAGCTCTAACACTCAAGCTATGCCCTCAGGCAAGCCCTCCTCACTTCACTGGTGAAGAAATGAGACTCATGAGGGCCACAGGATGTCTTGATGCTCTGTGTGGCTGCTACAAGGTTAGGAACAAGGACTGAATCATCATCATGCCGCTGCCCAGTAACCACTTCAAAAGGCTGGGCAGAAGGAGCTCCAGATGGAGTACGCACACTCTGTTGTTTACAGCCTCCCCAAGGATGCCCACACCCTAGCCCCCCAGATGCTGCTTACACACCAGACACGGCAAACGGGATATTCCATGTGATTCGATTAGGAAACCTGAGATGGGGAGAGGACCCTGCATTACCCAGGTCCAAAGTAATCAGGAAGATTAGAGTCAGAGAAGGAGATGTAATGAGGGAAACAGAGGGAGAGAAACCGGAAGTTCTCCGCAGCACTCTGCAGACTGAAATTGAAGGGTGTGGCCTAAAGCCACTTGGGGCAGGCAGCCTCCAGAAGCTGAAAAAGTGAAGGAACAGATTCTCCCCTGCAGCCTCCAAAAGGATGGCAGCCCTGCTGACACCTTAAGATCTCTGACCTCCAAAACTATGGGAATCAATATGCACTGTCTCACCTCAGGGAGTGTGGCCACCTGTTATGGCAGCCATGGAAATGTGACAGAACTTGGTCCCACCATCCCCACGGCCCCAGGACCACCCTTACAGCTCAGAGACTTTTCCCAGAAGAGGAGATTCGTGTGGCTGGTAGTGGGACCAAGGGGCACAGGGGCAGCCACAAACAACCAAACAAGCTTGAAATAAGATGAACCCATAGCGTTGGCTGCCCAGCAGGAAGAAATCTCCAGAGGAGCTGGATAATAACTTCGAGCTCATCCAAATCTCACAATCACCAAGTTAGGGACTTTTATACACATTTTAGAGAGGAGAAAATGGGATCCTCACAGGATAAATGACCTGCCCAAGGTCTACAGAATTGAGGGCTCTGTCAGCTCAGATTACAAAAGTGAACTCACGCCCCCACTGCATGGGGACACCTCGCTGAAGTCTGACCCATCATTCTGCTGCTGCGGCGACCATGGAGCACCCCTTCACTCTCAGGGCACTCCTCTGCCACCTCCCACAAGAAGCCTCTCTGAGACCCTGCAGCCTCCAGAAGGATGGCAGCCCCACTGATCCTGTGGGTCAGTAACCAAAGCCCCCTGTGCTCCCGCAGCACCGGCTCACACTTCAATCCCTGCATCTGGATCTGTTTCCCCTGAAAACTCCATGAATGCAGGGACCAAGTCTTGTCCACTTTGGTCTACACTGTCAACAACCCCAGAAGTACTCAGGACCCAATGTTTATCTGTTGGAAGATAATTAAGACAAGGGCACGCAATCATGCTAAGCAAGACAAGAGGTGCAGTGGTCAGAACTGCTCATTCCAGACAGATGCCTCAATTCTGTCACTGTTGTATAAGTTATCACATGTGAGTGACTTCAGGCCGATAACTTTACCTTGATGTGCCCTGGTTTCTTCACTTTTAAAATGGGTATAGAAGCCGACTCGCAGGGTTGTGTGAGAAGTAAATGAATTACTTCACCTAACACATCTGAACAGCGCCTAGCACACAGTAAACTCTCCGAGGGCTCACTACTATTGTTAATGCTTGTTGTTAATTCTTTCATCCATCAGGCAAGATGAACGATGAAAACATCTCTAGCAATTAGAGAAATGCAAAGCAAAACTACTCTAAGACTTCATTTCGCTCCAGTCACAATGGCTGCTATTAAGAATACAAACAACAATAATGTTGGCAAGGAAGTGGGGGGAAAGGCAAACTCATACATTTTGGTGGAACTGCAAATTGGTGCAGCCAATATGGAAAGCAGTGTGGACATTCCTTGGAAAACTTGGAATGGAACCACTATTTGACCCAGCTATCCCACTCCTTGGTCTATACCCAAAGGACTTAAAAACAGCATACTACAGGGACACAACCACATCAATGTTTAGAGCAGCACAATTCACAATAGCTAAACTGTGGAACCAACCTAGATGCCTTTCAATAGATGAACCGATAAAGAAAATGTGTTATATATACACAATGGAATATTACCCAGCAATAAAAGAGAATAAAACCATAGCATTTACAGGAAAATGGATGGATTTGGAGAATATCATGCTAAGTGAAATTATCCAATACCAAAAAAAAATGCCAAATGTTTTCTCTGATATAAGGTGGATGATTCATAATAAAGTAGGGAGGGGGAGCATGGGAGGATTAGATGAACTCTAGATAGGGCAAAGGGGTAGGAGGAGAAGGGAGGGGGCATGGGGTTAGAAATGATGGTGGAATGTGATGGACATCATTATATAAAATCCAGGTACAAATACACCAATGGTGTGAATAGATTTTGTATAGAACCAGAGATATAAAAAATTGTGCTCTATAGGTGTAATATGAATTGTAATGCATTCTGCTGTCACATGTAACAAATAAGAATAAAAAGATGAACAATGGGAGAGGAAGCCACACTGAGATGCAGAATGAAACTAGGAAGGAAAAGAAGGGTGGCCATGCTGAAACTCTCATCCAACTAAGTGAAGCATCAGGAGACACTGTTTAGAGCTGATGGATGGCTGGGAGCCGGCACACACCTGTAATCCCAGTGGCATGGAAGACCAAGTCAGGAGGATCCAGAGTTCAGCAATTCAGTGAGGCACTAAGCAACGGTCTCTAAATGAAATACAAAATAGGGCTGGGGATGGGGCTCAGTGGTCGAGTGCCCATGAGTTTAATCCCTGATACCAACAAAAAGCTGATAGATGGATCAGTAATACATATCTTAAAAGTATACCATTTCAAGTAAAGAGCAGGATAGTTAAAAACAAGAATATTTAGAAGAATAGATTATGTAAATTCCTCATCTTTCACAGTAGAGGGAATTAGCAGATGGTCTCTGGGATAAACTATAGGGGTGAGCAAAGTACCTGGGTATGTAGAAAAGCCTCTGAGAAGTCCTTCTAAAAACAAACCACTTGAAGATGGGTATTCTCAGAGAGACGGAGAATAGGATGCAGAAAAAGACTTTGCTTCTCATTTGGGACATGCTTTCCTGGCCACACTGGTGGTGTGGGTGCTCTCTATCCAAGAAAAACGACAAGGAAACAGGAACAACCACCCACTTGGGTACACCGCAGCTGGAAACATCACCACAACCATCCACCTGTTTCTTCACTCACTAATCAGGCACGATTTCACTAGGAGCCTACCAGGGGCTGGGTTCGGTACTAGGTGGGGATAAAGGGCTTAAAGGGTCCCATTTTCAGATTCCCAACACCAGGCTCTCTCCTCACCCCATTCAGGAGGTTCTTTACGATCAGTCGTAACATGGCACCAAGTCCCTCTGTTCTGATTCCAGGTTCTCCCAGCAGCGATTGCCCAGGACAATTTTTAGGCTGCTGCCCAGGGCAGCAAGCCAGAACAAAGTCACATGGTCCCACTCTCTGCATGCCTGCCTAGAAGGAGGTTTGGCCAAAGTCAGACCTGCCAGAGCAGGTCACACCCCTAAGAGGCGGACCTGAGTGCTTGCATTCTGTGCAGGCACAGGTTCTGAAGTGGCTCCAGGAGAGCACAATGCCGAGGTGCTGTCGCAGGGGGTGCCAGATTCCAACCTCTGCTGGGGGTTGTGGGAGATCTACTCTACTTGGAAGGCTAAGCAGGGGATGTGGTTTTGTGACCCTTTCTTATTGTGCTTTACCATGGATTCCTAAGACAGCCCTGAGTATGGGGGCTAGACTAGGGATCCCTGCTTCCCTTTGGGAGGTGGAGAAACAGCCTTACTAAGCACTGCAGGGAATATGGTAGAATGTGCATTTTGGGAACAGACCCATTTTGCAGGCAGGACACGGGGGACCTGAGGAGTGAAGCTACCTCACAGAAAATCAGAGATTTGGTTCTGATTGTCGTTGACAGCTTTATCGAGGTTCAATCCACTTCCTACAATTCACGCACTTAACATGTACAACTCAATGGTCTTTAGTATATTTGCCAAGTTTTGCAGCCACCACCATCACTGTCAATATTAAAATGTCTGTATCCCCTCCCCCGAGAGGAAACCTGCACCCTTAGTTGTCACGGGCCAATTTCTCCTCCCTCCAGGCCCTGGCAACCACGGATCCACTTTCTGTCTCCCCGGAGTTGCCCCCTCTGGACATTCCATGCAAATGGAATTGGGCAACACTGGACACAAAACCACATCTCCTGCTTAGCGCTCCAAGTAGAGCAGATCCGGCACAACCCCCGCAGAGGTTTGTGACAGGCTTCCTTCATTTAGCATCGTGCTTTCAAGGTTCATCCTGAACAAGGTGAGTCGGTGCTTCCCTCTGATGCCTGCTGGGTAATATCTCATGGATGGATAAAGAGCATTTCATTACCCAGTCCTCTGCTGATGGACATCTGGGCTGTTTCCACCTGTGGCTATTGTGGATAACACTGCTATGAGCTTTCAAGTGTTTGTGTACAAGTGTGTCTTCCTTTCTCAGGGTGTATTCCTGGGAGGGGCATCGCTGAGCCACACAGCAGATGCACCGTGTGACCGCCCTATCAGTGGCATTTGAAGGTTCCTGTTTCCTCATCTCTTCTGGCTTCTTACTAGGTCTCCACTCATTCTGGCCACCTTAGTGGGGGTAAAGCTATGTCTTGCTGTGGTTTGGGCTTGCAGGTCCCTGTTGGCTCCTGTTCTTGAGCATCTATTTGTGAACTTTGGGCCATTTGTGTATCTTTCTGAAGCAACCCCTGTCCCCATTCTCCAAGACCAGCTCAGAAGCAGTGTCATTGAACCCATCTCTTTCTCTCTGAGTCCTAGATGCACAGAGCTCATGCATCTTCCGTAGCATAAGCACACAGATATCGATACCAGGAACATACTTAGCTGATTCCAGGGTACAGATAGGACCATGTGGTCTTCCCACCTCAAGGTGCCCAAGGGGCCCCAGCAGATCTGTCTTTGCAAAATGCTGCAGCAGGCACCAGGAGAAGGTGTCCCTTTCAAAGATACCTCCTCATCCTGGCCCCTGGCACCTGTGACTGTCACCTTGTTTGGAAGAAGAGTCTTTGCCCATGTGATGAAGTATCTCAAAATGAGAGGGTCCTGTGTCATCGGAGTGGATGTTGATCTAGTGACAAGTGTCCCTATGAGAGACACAAGAAGTCAGTAGTGCAAAGACAGAAGCAGAGGTATGGGAGTCCCAGAAGGGTATGGGAATCCCCTGCCCCGACCTGTTTTCCTCCTACCTCCTGTTTCCTGTTGTGGCCTCCCATAGGCTGAGCCAGCCAGATACCAGAGACATGGTTGGAGTGCCAGGCGCACACAGGTAGCTCGTGGGTGCAGAGCAGGGTGGAGGAGCAGGTCAGTTCTAGGGAGACTGACCACTAGAGAGTGACCAGCACCCAGGATGGCCTTAAAGCCAAGTGCTAACTAGTGTGTGACAAAGGTTGTCACTCAGGTGGACAGAGGAGCACGGGGTGAAGTCTCCCCACCTTGTTCCCCCCATTCTTGTAAGCTAGGGCCACCATGCATTTAGAAACAGTCCTCCGTGGGTGGAGGTAGGGAGGTCGGTTCCTTCTTTGACCCATGAGGGCACATCTGCCCCTCCCCTTCCCTCCTTTCTGGGTGACCTTTGGCATGGCCTGGGTGGTGGATGCATCGCCCCATCTCAGCCTCGTCTCCTGCTCACAGAAGCCCCATCAGGATGGTGGCCACGTCACCATGGTGGCTAGCGCAGTCCTAATGAGCACATTTTAACTTACCATCCAATCTCCAAATAGAGTCACCACGAGGGGTTCTAGAAGGTGGGACTCTGCCCTGTGAATTTGAGAGGGGATCAGGAAACAGGTGTGTGACTGGAGAGACACACCCTTCATACTAAGAAACCTTTTGTAATTTTAATTTTTTTTTCACTCCAAGGCCCCAAAGACACAGCCATGTGGCAGCCACACCGTCTCTGTGTCTTTAAGTGAAAGGACTGTGGGGCCCACTGGTTCTCTGGAGCTACTGTAACAAATTACCTGAAACCAGGCAGCTTAAAATAACAGAAATACCGGGCAGCTTAAAATAACAGAAATTGTTCTCTGGCAGTTCTGGAGGCCAGGAATTCCAAAATGATGCCACGGGCACAGTCATGCTGTCTGAAGGCTCTGGGGAGGGCCCTCCCTCGCCTCTTCCAGCCTCTGGGACCCCAGGGCTCCTTGGCGTGCAACTGCATGGCTCCAGGCCCCATGTATGTCTTTTTTTGGCCCCTCCTCTCTGATGTCTGAGTCCACCCTATGTCCCTCCTCATCTTTGATGACACACATGCCACTGGGCTGAGGATGCTTTAAATTCAGGACAATCTCCTCTCAAGACCCTCAGTTAGTCTGGATGCAGTGGCTCATGCCTGTCATCCCAGTGGCTTGGGAGGCTGAGTCTGGAGGATTGTGAGTTCAAAGCCAGCCTCAACCAAAGCTAGGCCCTGAGCAACTCAGTGAGACCCTGTCTCTAAATAAAATACAGAATAGGGCTGGGGATGCAGCTCAGTGGTCAAGTGCCCCTGAGTTCAATATTCTTGGTACCAAAAAAAAAAAAAAAAAAAAAAAAACCACCCTCAATTACATCTGTAAAGCCATTTTTCCAAATAAGGTGACATCATCAGTCTGGCGATTAGGGTTGGGGAAGGCCAGACCTCACCCTGCCTCTGACTTCCATGGATGTCTGTTCAGTTAAAACTCACACACATAACAACGTACCCTCCACAACCCATGCTAGACAACAAGTATCTACTTCAAAACAGCCAGAGAGAAGATTTTACATGTTCCCAACACCAAGAAATGGTAAATGTCTGAGGTGGTACCTAAGCCAGTTATCTGATGGTGACCTCCTCAAAAAGCACAAGTATCATGAGTCAATTAAAATTTTGTTTGAATTTAAAAACATACCCTCCACCTTGGAAATGACTTTGGGGGTCCTTGTTTCGAGATCGTTCATTTACTCAACAGCTATTTCTATTTATTGATGTCTTTAATTATATGACCATGGTGGGGGGTGGGGGGTTCTGTGCCCTTGGCCCTGTCAGGATGCCTTTTAGGGGTGGCTCCTAGGCATGAGCCTTGGATGAGAGGTCAGATGGGGGCTGCACGCCGGCCCTGGCTGGCTTCATAAGTTGTAAATACAATATGGGGGTCCCTGGACCCCACCAGGGACTGTGCCTGGGGACTGAGTCAATCAGGGAGGTCTGACCAGCTCCTGCCATGGCGGGGTGACCTCCAGGCTGCGAGAAGTTGGGGCTGGTCCACAGGGGAACTACGTCCCACCAGGGAAAGGCCCATGGGGGAGAGATGCTCCAGGGCCTGGACTCTTGGCATCCTGCACAGGTTGGTGGGTCTCAGGCCAAATGAACGGGATCAACATCCCCCAGAAACCTGGGACTGTCCCGAGACCCCTCCCACATCTTCAGCCTGTCTACTCCACTGGCCAGTTCTGTCACCCACCCCTTCTCCCCCTGTCCCCACCGTCCTAACCTGGTCCTGGCACCCTGTGGGTGACCCCGGGGTGCTGCAGGTTTAGTGGCTGAGAACCGTACTCCTCACAGTCTTCAGTTCTCGGGGGAAGGGGGTCTGAGTCAAGGTGTGGGCAGGCTGCCTCCCTCTGGGGAACCCCAGGACGGGTCTGCTCCCACCTTTCAGACCAAGTGGTCAAGGTCAATGTCAACCGTGACCAGGCACAGTGACCGCATGTGGCCCTGGTTTGACATCACATCAATGGCATCTGAGCCTCTGTGACATCTTGCCCAAGACCACCATCAGGTCCACCCATGAGAACACCAATGGCACCATGAGGGACACTCCAGAAAACCTACCAGCACTACCCAGAGCTGTCAGGGTCACAAACAACGAGAGACAACTTTGAACCCGTCCCAGCCAGGAGGAGCCCATGGAGACCCAGGGACTCCGCGTAATGTGGGATCCTGGGACAGAGAAAGGACGCGGGGTAAAAGCTAAGGAAATCTGAATGACGCCAGACCTTAGTGACCGTTGATGCATCCATGCTGGTTGACTGTGACTAGGAATCAGACAGAGCTAAGGACACTGCACGGGGGTGGCGTGCTGGAACTGTCCGCACCGTTCCCACGACTTTCCTTGACAATCTAAAACCTACTCAAATGTAGAGTTTGGAGACGTTTTTAGAAGATATTTTAAAAGCAGAAAAGGAGGGGCGCAGGCAGTCTGTGGGCCTAGAAGTGGACGGACCCCAGGAGTGCTCTGCGTGGCCCTGGGGGCGGGCTCTGCACCTCGCCTTGGCTTGTTTACTGACTGGTTGGCTGATGAGTCTTTGGCTGTGATGTCAACTTGTCCCCAAGGACAAACTGCATGAATTTAAGGGGTGTCGGCCGGGGATCCCTTAGGTCAACAACTTCCCAGGTGGCCAGGGAACTCACACAGGAGACCAGGTGTGTGACCCGTCTCGGCCACCCTCGTGTGATCAGGAGGCAGCTGAGCCTTGACCTCCCCATAGGCGCAGCCGAGGCTGAACCGTGGAGATGGGGGGCCCCTCCTGATCGTTGCAGGAAACCATAAATGTCCACCAGGAACTGCAGAAACCACAGACCGTCCATCACACAGGGTGGGGCTGGGGAAAGGCCCAACTCATTCTCTCTCACTTTGTGGTACCACAGACTGAACCCAGGGGTGCTCCACCACTGAACCACATCCCTGGCCCTTTTCATTGTTTTTTTTTTTTTTTTAATTTTGAGTAACAGGGTCTTATCAGGATGCTTAAAGCCTTGCTAAATTGCTGAGGCTGGCTTTGAACCTGCGATCCTCCTGCCTCAGCCTCCCGAGCTGCAGGGATTGTGGGTGTGCACCGTCGCTTCCGGCTAAGCCAAACTCATTCAAACAAGGTGAGCTGGTGGCGTCTTGTCCTGGGCTCTGGAGGCTGCAAATCCCCATGCGTCTGTGACTCTGGCTGCCTGTGGTGAGTCCATTTCTTGACTGCAGCCTCGAGGTGCAGCCACTGACCGCTGCCCTCCACCTACTCCACAGATCCTGCCCACGGGCAGCAGCTTCCTCTCAAGTTATTTGAGCCCCAGGTCCTCAGACCACAGAGCGGCCATTGGTGGAACACGTCCCCTTAAGACCATCACCACCTTCACACGTGAGCAAATCTGCTCATTCATTCCGGTGACTGTGGAGAACCTGTCCTGTGCCAGCCACGGCCAGCCACTGAGGTGGCATTCGGACAGACAAGTCCCTGCCTCCATGGGGTCCTATCTAGTGGATGAGACTGAAGTTAAGACACACCCTTAAGGTTGTCTCTGAACACATTCCCTGTGGGGCAAGCGCTTTGCCATCGTGGGCACCATGTTAGAAGATAAGGCCGCTGTGACGTCAAGGTCACATCTAAGGTCTGTTCCTAGATGTGCCCTCCTGCCCCCTGGCTTTTCTTAAAGAATAAATAGTGCCACCATCTACCCTCCTGTCCTCTCCCCTTGTGCTGGCCGAGATGAACCCTGGAACACCTTGACGTGAACTAGCTAATCCTGAGATCCTCAGGGATAGGGAGCCCTGGAAAGGATGTGGGAAGACACAGGAAGTGGGGAGATCTGGAATCAAATTCCAATGCTGACATTTCGTGCTGTGGGACCTTGGGTAAGTCAGTCACCTTCTCTGAACCTCTTGCCTCATTTGTAAGTAGAACCATGGACACCCACTTTCGGGGTGGTGGCAATGATTAGAGATGATGTATTCGTACCGTCCAGTACAGTACCCATAACAGCAACCACGAAATCATATTTTGTTGGGTCACAAAAAAGCCTTCAAAACAACCCAGTAAAATACGAACAATTATTACAGATGAAGACATTCAGCAGAGAGATGAAATGACTTCGCTGAGCTCATGGAGCTAGGAGTAGGATTCGAGGGTTTGGAGCCTGCATCCTAGTTGCCATGGACCAGGCCAGCTCGATGCCTCTTTCTTGCTTTAGGTTTTTGTTTCCACTGTCCCCAACTCATATTCCCTGCTGCTTAGTGACCAGGAGGCATCTGGGCTCAGACCACCTTTGCGCATGCTAGAAAATTGCCCGCAGTTCTACATATTGGCCAGGAGGTGGCGAGAGAGGACCACAGATAAGCCGGGGCGCAGAACAGGGAGGCTCCCTGAGGCTGAGCCTCCTTCCCAACCTGGCCAGGTGCACAGTGGTGAGGTTTATTCCGGATTTTGCTCCTGCAGGGAGACAGAACCCTGCTTTCTCGCCAGAAGAACTCAGCTCAATGCAGCGCCAGGCTATAGAGTTGGTCAACATTTCTGTGTCCACAGATAGATTTGAACCTGTAAGTTGGAGGAGCCAAAGGAGGCTAAGTGCAGGGGGCTCCAGAGGGAGGTCTGGTGGGAAGGCGGGCAGGGGAGGTGCTGGGCATGGTCCCAGGCAGGGAAGCAGCCCCTGGGGCTCTTCAGGGACTTGGTTGGAGACATGGCCCCCAGAGGTGCAGGCAGCCTAAGGGAAAGCCAAGGCCCTGCAATGGGGGAGCCCGAGAAGTGGCCTCCATAAGCTGTCCACACCCTAAAAATTGTGGTGTCAAGAAGCCAAGGGTCCTGAGTTGGGATCGACCTGGATCTCCTAGGTGGGCCCTGGGATTGGCCCACACAGAGGAGTGGGGGATGGGGTGATGGGGCCACAGCCCCAGGGATGGCGGGAGCCCCCCAAAATGGGAAGACACAAAGGATGGTCCCTCCTGAGGCCTTCAGAGGATGTGTAGCCCTGTGACCTGTAAAACTGAGAGCGCCCAGGGCCCAGGGACGGTCCCAGGGAAGTGCAGTGGCCATCTATAGTACTGAGGTGGGGAGGGGAGGGCCTGGGTCCTGAGCCCAGAGGGGGCATGTACAGGGCATTATCTGGGGCAGCTGGGACCCTCAGTGATGCCACCAGCCTGAGATGGCCCTGCAGGGGAGACATGCAACAAACATCCCAACCCAAGGGGCTACCCGTCCTGTGACCCCATGTGGGAGTCTCCTTTTGGTTGTGCCCACCTGGACGCCAGAGGACAGAGCGACTCTGGCATCTACTGGGTGCCATGCTGGATGGAGAAGTTTCAGGAGGGAGGGCAGGGCATGGAAAGGGAAGGGGTGCTGCTCCCCCCTCAACTCTCTCTGGTGTCACTCCACCTCTCTGAGCCTTGGTTTGCTCACCCACAAAATGTACTACCTACCTTGACTATTTGTGTAGGGGGTTGAACTGGATTCTCCCCAGAGAGACCTGGCAGTCCTGACTCACAGTATCGTGGATTTGTCCTGATTGAGAAATAGGGTCTTTGCAGAGGTAGAAAATTTCAGATAGGTTGGTATTGGATGAAGGGGGTTCTAGTCCAATATGGCTGCTGTTCTTATAAGAGACGCTCAGGGGGACACCTTGTGGCAGCAGAGGCATGGAGTGGAGCCATGCATTCATGCCCTTGGTGAGGAGGGTCAAGGACCACCAGGAACCGAGGAAATGGAGAAAGACACAGAACAGATTCTCCCCAGAGCCTTCAGAGGGAGCACGGCTCTGCTGACTCCTTGGTTTTGGACTTCAGGCCTCCAGAACCGTGGGAGAATACATTTCCATTGTTAAGTCCCCTAGATTGTGGTACTTTCTTTTTAGCAACTCTAAAGAGAGGACGCCCAGGGTTCTAGTTACAAAGGCTGTGTTAGGAATTATCCCCAAAGCCATGGCATCAGTCAGCTTTCTGATGCTGTGACAAGATACCTGAGAAAAGCCACTTAGAGGAGGAAAGGTGGATTTAGTCTCATGGGTTCAAAGGTTTCAGTTCCACATTTGGCCCTGGCTCCATTGCTTCCTGACTGCAGAGAAGCAGAGTATCATGAAAGAAGGGCGAGGGGGAGAAAGGCTGCTTACCTCTAGGCAGCTGAGAGCAGAGAGTGAAAGAAATGGGCGAGGGACAAGATACAGCCCCAAGGCCATGTCCCCAGGGACCCACCCACTCCTAGCTAGGTCCACTGGCGAGCACAGCCCTTGTGATCCAGTCACACCCACAGTCCCACCTCTGAACACTGCCGCATTGGTGACCACAGGAGCCTCAGGGGATAGTCTGGATCCTGATGGTGACCCTGGCTCAAGCATCCATTTGTATGCTCATGGATGAACATGGGCAGAGGTGGTCCTGGGTTCTCAAGAGCAGACGCCCTTGGTCAGGTGTCCTGATGTCCTGATGACTTCTCCACGTGGTTTCTTGGGGCTCCCAGGAGGAGCTGGCCTCTGGGGAGCAGGTGCCAAATGCGCAGCAAAGGGGGGTGGGCGGTTTGGCACCAGGAGCGCCAGCGTCCTGCTCCCTCGGGGTTCAACAGATTCCCTTTCCACTCAATGTTCCTCTGTGCTGTTCGTGGGGGGGGGGGCTTTCATAAGCATCATTTTTTTTCTTTTTTCTTGGTTAAGCTGTGGGATTTGAGTTCCTGGGAACTTGAAGCATGTTCAGAGGGGAGGGGAGGTGGACAACCCCTCTCCCTCTCCCTCCCACCAGGCCCTGCTTGTTGGGGGGGGGAGGCCAGCCTCTGTCCACAGCCTCCCTGGCTTCTCTCTGGCCCCAGGAGCGTGCCACCAACATGCCAGCCATGCTGTGGAGGTACATGTCCAACTGTCTGCCTGAGAGGGGACAGCAGGGACTGAACTGTGTTGCCACTGCATTCCTAGTGGCCCCCAGTGTGGCTGTATTAGGGACTTTATGGAGGTAATTAAGGTGAAATGAGGACATAAGTCCTGATCCAGTAGGACTGCTGTCCTCATAAGAGGAGGGAGAGACACAGGGTGTTTCAAGATGGAGGACACTCTGTGCTGCTCCAGCCAATGTCTCCACATTGCAGATGGGAAGGAGGAGGCAAGGAAGAGGAGCAGGAGCCCTTGCTGCTGGTCAGACACCCACAGAGGCATCTTTAGGGTCCCAGCAAAGTATACCTGCTTACCATTGGCCAGGACTCAGCCACATGACCCTCTAGCCGCAGGGAATGCTGGGAAATGTAGTTCCCCAGGCAGACAGAGAGGGCTACACCCACCCTGACCCCAGGACCTGAAGGAGGAGGCGGTGGTTATGGAGGAAGCTGCCGCAGGCTACTCCACAAAACAGGGACACAGTCGAGGAGGCCAAGAGGAAAAGGGGACTTTGTCCACCCACAGCCTTTGGGGCCACACCCAATGCTGTGTCAGAATTACTAGGTGGGAGAAAGCATCTGCAGTACCAGGTGGGAAACTGAGGCAAAGGTGGCACCATCTGTCCTTGGATGACCCTAATGTGTGGCTGTGTGTCCCCCCCCACGCTCCCTGTGATCTCATTTCATGACTTCCTCAACTCTACCAGGCAGGAAAGCTTACCCTTTTTCTTCTTTGTTATTTTTATGACTACCCTTTTCTGATAAGAAGCTGTTCAGAGAGGTAGGGGCAATACCTGTGGTCACACAGCAGCTGCTGCTGCTGCTCATTACACTCGCAAGGGAGGTGGTATGTCTACAGAGGGCGCCATGTGCTGAGGTATGTTCTAAGCACTTTAAAGTATTGCCTCAGCTCATTTAGAGAGAGATTTATCATTTCCATTTTATGGATGAGAAGGCTGAGACTCAGAGAGGGGAGTAACTCACAGGCGGTCATGGGGCTAGCTCCTAGAGTTGCCATCTGTAACATTTCAGTTACAGGGTTACTCTGCCTTTCCAGTAAGCACAGCGAAAGGTCTTGTTCATTCAAAAATTTGTTAGGTTCCTGCCTTACCCCAGGCTCTTCAAGTGCATGATCCCATTTACACCCGTGCAAGCTACTGACTTTAAGAACTATGATCATGTCTATTTTACAGATGAAGAAAGTGATGCCCAGAGAGGTTGAGTGACTTGCCCAAGGTTATGTAGCTGGAAAGTGGCAGAGCCGGGACTTGAACCTAGGACCCTCTGACATTGGAGCTTGAGCTATTGCTTTCACTTTGGTCTCCAAGCATGGCATGCTGGAGTGAGGCCTGGGGTGAGGTGCCAAGCCCAGAGGGCATGAGAGAGATCGCCCAGCCCACCTCCTTCCCAGGTCCTCTCTGCCCTGGGACTAGGCCTCACTCACACGTACACAGCTGCCAGGGATCAAAGTCCTCTCCAAGATGTATTTGCTGTGAGTTCTAAACAAACGGGTGTTGCCATGTAGCTAAGAGAAACACTGGAGGACACCGTGTCCAAACGCCAGCAGTCCTTTAAAGTCCTGTGATTGATCAGCCCCTCCCTGGTCTCCTGCTCTCAGGGGCCATAGTGGAGGGAGGGAGGGAGGAGGCTGCAGCTCGGGAGCGTGGAGGCAGGGCTGTGGGCCACTCAGGGGGCGCCTCCAGACGCCCCGCCACCTCTCCTGCGTCCGTCTGTGCTGAGAGAACAGCCCTGCTGACCACGAGCCATAACCCCCAACACCCACACAAGTGACAAGCAAGTGCTGTCTCGAATGGTCACACGGGGAGCTCACGGGCACTGCCCTTTAAGCCAAGCTACCCATTTAAGGGCACAGAGATGGCAACCAGGGGAGCTGGGTCTGTTCAGCACTCAGCAAATGGGGATAGATGCAGGGCAGTGGGCGGTTACTGTGTGACCAAGGCACAGGCAGGCAGAGGGGAGACTCAGCTGTTGCAGCACGGAGACCAGATCTTTATGGGGAGGGTCCCTCTGATTGTGTTAAAATTGGTTTGGGGGGTATTGCTCCGGCCTGCTGGCCGACAGACTGCTGACTGCCAGGATTGGTGTTTACATGATGGTTTCAAGACAGAGAGTGACACAAGAGAAACCAGGATATCTATGAATTGGGCTTTCTTTTTTCTTTGCTCTTCTATTCCAAAGGCTTGGAATGGTTTGTGTAATGTTTGACTGGGGGAAATAGAAACATAAAGTGGGTTTTCTTCAGCATATTTCAATGTCCAAGCATCTATGGTGGGAAGAGATGGGATAATCACCTTGAAGCACTTGCCCAAGTATGCACAAGTATGCACCCCGGTATGCACAGGTGCTCAGTAAGTACTGTCACGATTCTCAGCCACCAGGTGTAGCTCTCAGCTGTGGGCCCCAGGAAGCCGGTGTGCACACCCCATTCAGGGCTAAAGTCAGGGTTGGGACCTTTGTCTGTACTTCTGGTTGTGGTGGTGCACTCCTGTCATCCCAGTGGCCCAGGAGGCTGAGGCAGGAACATCGCAAGTTTGAGGCCAGCCTCGGCAACTTAGCGAGACCCTGTCTCAAAATAAAATATAAAAAAGGCTGGGGGTGCAGCTCCATGGTAGGGCACCCCTGGGTTCAACACCCTGTTGCTGGGGAGGGGGAGCTATAGGTGTCCATGAGATTGTGCTTGTCATTCTGTCTAGTATGTCAACTCATGTCCCACATCTTCAAGACGTTCAATTTTTATTTGACAATTTTAAAGGAAGCTAAGCATGAAGGAGGAGTGAATGTATTTTGAATTCTGTCCTCACCATTCTATTCCTCATTTTTTTTTTTTTTTTTTGGTAGCAGGGTTTGAGCTCAGGGGCACGCAACACTGAGCCACATCCCCAGCCCTATTTTGTATTTTATTTAGAGACAGGGTCTCCCTGAGTTGCTTAGGGCTTTGCCCTTGCTGAGGCTGGCTTTGAACTGGGGATCCTTGTGTCTCTGCTAGTAAATATTTAACAATGGTTTTCCATGGGACAGAGTATCATTGGGGGAATTCCTGCTGTATTAGGGGTTTTTTTTTTGTGTGTGTGTGTGTGTTTGTGTGTGTGCTTTTTTTTTGCTTCTGTGACCAAAAGACCCTACAAGAACAACTTAGTGGAGGAAAAGTTTATTTGGAGCTTATGGTTTTCAGAGGTCTCAGTCAATAGACAGCCAACTCCATTGCTCTGTGCCCGGGGAAGAGTTTGGCAGAGAACAGCTCAGGACATGACATCGGGGGGGCAGAGAGAGCTCTGCTCAACAAGGACACTATCCACCCCACAGACAACCCCGGGGATCTGCCTCCTCCAGCCACACCCGCCCTGCCTAGGGTGACCCCAGCTAATCCATGCCCCTGGATTCACAGGCTGACTAGGTTAAGGCTCTTGGAACCCCATCATTTCACCTCTGAACTTTCTTGCCTTGTCAAACACATGAGCTTCTGGGGGGACACGTCGCGTCTGAACCATGACACCTGCTGTATAGTGTCGCCAGTTTCCAGGGTACCAACACTCCTGCTAGGGCCAGTTTTCTGCACGTGTGAGGCAGGTGCCCAACCACGAAGCTGCAATCTTATGTCTTAATGGATAATTTTTATAATCTTGGCCACATTTGACCACTGACTCTAGAAATTTCTGAGCAATAATCTGCAGGGAGAAGCTGGTGTGTGCAGGTTCCAGCACCCACAGTTCCTGGTTCTTCTTGTCTCCATTTATGTACCGGGCAAACCCAGGACAATCCCACTTTCCACAACTCTTGTTGCAAATAACACTGCAAAGAGCTGGGCAGAGAGCACCACCCCAGCAAGGCGGCTGCATGATCCCAGGGCTGGTAGGGTGGGGAAGACCAGCCCTTCAGCACACCATAAAACCCCTTTTTCCCATGGGGAGGAGAGACGAGGTGGGGTTTCCACCCACCAGTCAGGTTGCAGGTGTGGGGCTCCTGGCATATGCCAGCTTTGTATCTGGCCATCTGTCACCTCCAGGAGTGTTTACCTGGTTACATCACATCTGTTGGAAAGTGGGTATCCAAGTAGGCACACGTTTACATTTTTCTCAAATTAAAAAAATATATTAATAAAAATCACATAACTTAATTGTCCAAAATTGAGGTAAACCTATGTCTGGAAACCAGGAAACATTGAATACATCTTAGGTATTGTGATTTGAGAGTTTGCTTATAAATTGAGTCAAATTAACATATGACAGATCACCCACTGTATTCACCCCCACTGTATCTGTTTTTCTCTGCCCTCTGTTCTTCTGTATTTTAAAAATAAAAGCTCACTAGGTTATCTTGTGTATGTTGTTGCATGCTCTGCTTTTTAAAAAAATATTAATTTAGTTGTAGCAGGAAATTTGTCTCTGGAGCACCTGTGAGATGCTGGGGTCACATCAACAGTGGGAATCACCCCAGGAGCCATGCTGCCGTCCACCTCCTCATTCACCTCTGACGTGGTACTGCGTGACCTGACGTGAGTCCAGGGCCCTGGATCTAGCTGCAGCATGACCTGGGGCTTTGCACCCATTTCTCTGCCATGACCTGGTCCTTCTGAGACCTACAGCATCGGGGAAGGGCCCAGAGCCCAGGTAGCTCCCTGGCACCACCCAGGGAGCCCCGTCCAGCAAGGCTCCTTGTCACATCCTGCATCTGTCCCACCAGGCTCTGCCCTCTCCAAGAGCATCCATAATGGTGCGCTCTGGGGAGGGTCCAGGCAGCAGCTGCCTTTGATCAGCCCAACATCTGGGCTGCCTGGTGATCAAAGATGGGAACGCTGTGACAGCACAGACTTGGCAAGGACCCAGCCTGGCTAAAAGCACTGGTGGGGGAGGGGAGAGAGGACAGGGGTGAGGGCGAGGAGGAAAGGGATGGAGGGCTGGGGCCAGCTGGGAAGGGCAGCCGTCAGGAGCACGGGCTGTGTTTGGGTGACCTTGACTCCATGGGCCTCGATGTCCCTTTCTGTAAAACAGGGATAACTGGGAGCGGTCCCCAGCATGTGACCTGGGCTCTTGCTCAGCGGTGTCCAGTGACCAGGGCTCCGGCCAAGGCCCTTTAGTTCCTGGCATCAGCCAAGAGTGCCTCCAGCTTCTCCTACAGCTTGGAATGAATGACATCACTAATAGCAGCAGCAGCAGCAGCAGGTAATATTTTATTTTGCATTTAAAAGTTCTTATTAAGGAACCACAGATGTCCTCAGTGGTCACCCACCAGACCCACCCAGAGAGCAGCACTCTTGATGCAGAAGCAGAACACTCGCAGCCCCCTGCCACTCCCCGGGGCTCCCCTGAGGTCACTGCCCTCCACGTTGTTAGGACACCCATTGCACAGAGCAGAATACCAAGGTGTGGACAGCAGAAGCCATTCACCCAAGGCTCCTTGCAGGAAGGTGAGGCTTCAAAGATTCAAGCCCTGGCCACAGCAGAGAGCCCTGCTGAGACCTGCTCTCAGGGCTGCTCTCAGGGCTGAGGCAGCCCCAGGGGGCTGTGCTTACAGGGTGGGGCTCGGGGAGGGGGATGGGGATGGGGGATGGGGCTCCTGGGAGGGTGGCATTATTTATTTTTTTGGAGGACCAGCCCTCTTCCAAATACTAGCTGCAGAAAGCCTCAGGGCTCTTGGGAAATAGAGCTACTCAGTGGCCCAGGGGATTTCCTCAAGCCCCTAGCCCATCTCAGCTCACAGGAAGGAGACCAGCCCCTGCCCACCCCCTCTCCCCACCCTCCCAATGCTGTCCCCTGAAAGCTTTCTTTGTCCCCATGGGAGGGGGTTGGAGGAGGTGGGATGTGCTGTTGGCACCAGGCAGAAGCCCACTCCCTTTTGTGGAAGTGCCCAGAAGGTCTTAGCCTGAGTCTGAGAGCAGAGCCGGAGGCAAGGTTCATGCACAGAGAGCCAACGTAGGACCTGACCCCACGGAGAAGGAAAAAGATCAGGGCAGGAGCCGGAGGACCTGGCCACACCATAGGCGTCCAGTGCCTCTTCTGCTGGACCCAAGGAGTCCTATGAAACGCATCTCAGAAGTGTCTTCCAGGGCCCCAGGACGGGAGCACTTATCAGTTGGCTCCCACCTCTGTTGGTCAAGGTGCCTATGGCCTAGGAGGAGTGATGTCAAGGGCCTCGCCTTGCCCAGGGTATCCACAAACCTTGGGACAGAGTCTTCAGAGAGAGTGTCCATGACACGAACAGGGTGTTACCTGCAGCAAGCTGGGGGCAGCCGACCTGGAACTGGGGCCAATCTGTGTGTGTGTGTGTGTGTGTGTGTGTGTGTGTGTGTGTGTGTCCCAGGTGGAGGGAGGGAACACGTGGGGGTGAAAGGCAGGTATGGGCAGATAGGAAGAGGTGCACAGAGGGTGTGGAGACACTGGTGCCACCGGGAGGCTCGGCAGAGGCTGTGGGCCAAGGCTGGCTCATTCTCACCATAGTTGACCTGTCTGTCACCTGGCCATCTTCCCTTCCTCTGTCCTGTGGACACTCCCCTCCACCCTTCACTCCAACATCATCCCGACAACACGGGATGGCAGCCTGTCCTGCCGTGAGACGCCTGTTAGAGACGGAGTTGCATTTCCCAAATACTCACCTGTTGAAGCCCTAAACTCCAGGGCCTCCCAACAGGGTCCTTGAAGGCGTCGGACCACATTAGAGGAGGGGGTCCCGAATTCAATATGGCGGGTGTCTCATCAAAAGGAGAAATTTGGGCACAGACACATGCACACAAGGAGACCCCCACGTCAAGGTGAAGGCAGAGGTGAGGCACATGGTCTGTAGCCCAAGTCTGCCAACCAACGGCAGGGGCGAGGCATGGAACAGACGTGCCTCGCGGCTCTCAGGAGGAGCCAGCCTTGCCATGCTGTGATCCCACACGCCCATCTTCTAGAATGGCGAGGCAATACTTTCAGTGGCATGAGCCATCCACTGTGGTACACTATCGAAGCATCCCTTCTCAAGGAGGAGACCTAAGGGTACGGCAATTCCATGGCACCAAGGAGAGGTGCTCAGTCTTGGCACTTTCCAGGGGCCCAGGTCCTCCTGGGTAATCCCACGGAACGGGAAATTCGCCCTGCCGAGAATGAAGGTCCGCAGCCAATTTTGGAAAGAAAATTCTGACACTCTCAAGCATCCTCCAGCTCACACGTGGCTTCAAGAACATTCTAAAGATGGTTCTTTGGAGGCAGGGCTGTCTTCCGGGGAGTGGCGAGCTCTCAGCTGATGAAGCCGGGCGGATTTGATGCGCAGATGTGCTTCCTTTATGGAACAACCTTAGAGACAAATAAATCACGAGCAGGGAGAGACATCTGCAGCCTCTTAGGAGGCGAGGGGAAGGCATGGCAGACGCCGGTGGCAAGGGCGTCACACCACGCTTCCCACTCATCTCGTGGGTGCTCAACCCACTCACTATGGCTGTGTGCTGGCTCCTGGGGAGGAGGGACACATGTGCAGAATCTGGCACTTTGCAGATCAGAAGTGGGTGATTAGTTTTAACCGGGTCACCTGGGTTTTCAGCAGATTTGCATTGTTGGAGCTCCACCCGGAGGCCCTGTCTCTTACCCCTCCTGGGATAATGTCCTCAGCTCTATGACCTCGTGCGTCCTGTGGCTGCAGCTGTGACTGTCTTTGGAGTTCTGCTCAAAGGATACAGGATGCTTTGCCTGCAAGTCCAGGAGCTGATGGCCCCTCGATGAGGGACAGCATTGAGCATCTGAGCCCAGCACTGCTTTTGTAGGGAAGCTCAGCCATGGTGGGTCAGCGCCCGAGCCCCCGATACTTTTCCTTGAATGTTGGGCCCCACTCTGAGCTATAATTTACACAGCAAGGCTCTCCCGCAGGATCAGGTTAAGCCGAGGTTTTGCTGAGATCTCACCCTGGCTGGGTGTCTTCTTCCCTCATCCTCTGTTGGTTTCTCCTGGTGAATTTTCTTAATCAATCACTCTGGGAGACTCCTCTTGTCAGCTGCTGCTCCTTCGAACCTGACAGGAGGCAGGGGGTTTAATCCCTCAGGAGCAGCCCAAGTCTCTTCTCAAATATCCTGGGCTGTCTTCTGGGGTCCAAACCGCACTTGCGTGGTCTGAGGAGGGAGGACTGAGATTCAAGGGAGGACTGAGATTCGTGGGAGGGGAGCAAGAGGGAAGGCATCTGTCAATCAATCAGGCAACAGAGAAGTTGATGCCATATTGCACCGAGGGTTCTCCACCTTGGAACTAGTGACACTTGGGGGATAACCTGGGCACCGTAGGAGACTCAGCAGAATCCCTGACCTCTGCCCACCTGAGTTCAGTAGCATGTCCCCAGTCACGACAACCGAAATTGTCTCTACATGTGCCCCGTGTTACCTGGCTAAGAACCATTGCATTCACCCGAGGCCTGGGACCCTGGAGGCTCCTGTCTAGAGCTGGTTAGCTTGATGCAGCCCGGGTCAGTTCTCCAGGAAGGTCCATGTCAGTTTCCTGCATGAGGCCCGGGCAGCAGCTAAGGGGTATGTACACTGGGGAGGTGGGGCAGGACATCAGCATCAAGGACAAGCGTGGACCACGTTGATGGGCTCAGCATGGCGATAGGCAGGCCACAGTGGGAGTGGGACTTATTTTGGCAATGGAATCACCAATGTGCTTGAAAAGACCCAGGGTGAGCTGTTTGTGTAGTCAGCATGATTTACCAACCAAAATGTTTTTCCAAGGACGAATATATTTTTTCTCAGGAAGCAGGATATCAGAGGCTGAAAGACAGCAGAGTTCCAGGCAAGCTGGGGCTGTTGATCCCCTCTGAGAGGAATCCGGCTTACACCAGCTGATATGCAAGCATCCTGATGCCAAGCGTCACCTCCAGGTGGTGGGTGGCATGGTTCGCCAGGTCACGTCCTGGTATTTCCATGGGAGTGATCAGGCACGCTGAATGAGCATGTGCCTAGGTTCCTCCTAAGGGTATTGGAAAATGTTGGTCAGTGACAGTTGACCTAAGCCTGGGTTGTCTTTCTGTGCCTTGGTCACATGGGGCAAGCACTGAAGCTGCTGCCCTCCTCCCTCTGCTGTGGAGAAACCTGGCCCCCAGCCCTCCCACTTTCCCATCTCCCTACCCCATAATCTCTCTCTCCACGTTTCCAATCCCCCTAGGCTCCAGCCCTCTTGGAGTCCACGGTGACTATTTTGTGCATAAGCACAGGAGATGCAAACACCCTTCTTATAAACGGACTATCTCCCAGACCCTCCTCGCTGGCTCTGCCAAGACACACGCTGTCTCCAACCTTTCCTCCGAACCCGGTGCCCTGCTGTCTGGGAGAGAACAAGCCACTTGTGAGCCCTGCGGAGCAGCCCTGCCCAGGGTGGTCTACTGGCATCTCTGCAAGATGACCTCCTCTGCCCTGGGCTTGGCCAGCCCCATCCAGAGCTGGCCAGACGGTCCTGGACTCCCTATGGCTCCCACCCAGGGAAGCAACTCCACCTCCCTTTCTGCTCAGGGTTCTGAGTCTTCTTGGAAGCATTCAGTGATGATATTTCAAAAACCTTATTCTACTTCTTTCCCCCAAAAAACAGCCCATAAAACAAATCTTAGAGCCAGAGGAAATGCATATTGGTTGGTGACTTCCCAGGTATGGGAAAGCTGACATGGAGTGATCGATCTCTCTCTCTCTCTCTCTCTCTCTCCCCAATGCTTGTAGAGACTCATGGCAACTTGATTTTCTGTTCCCAACTTCTAGGGAAGATTATTATTATTTTTTAACTCTGTCGCTTAGTGACCTCTGGATCCTGGGAATATCCATGTAGCCCCCTCCTCTTGTCCCTATAAGATTCTGTAAAGGCCACTCCCTTTCCAGTGGGATGTGGGGAGGAGGAGTTGGCCATATCCACTCTCTCATGCCCAGGCTGGCACAGGGCTCGGACCCAAGCAGCTCTGACCCAGGCCCTGGGATGTTCAGAACCACTGGCTCTTTCTTTGCCTAATTGAGAAAGGACAGGAGCAGGGGGACTTCTTCAGCTTCACAGGAAGGCTGCAAAGTGCAGGATAGCTCAGGAAGCAGCGGGGACTGTCCTCTCCGGGCATCAGCAGTGTGACCAGGACAAACTCAGCCAAGCACCCAGGAAAAAGCCCCATCCCTCTCTGCAGAGATGGCAGGCACCTTGGACTGGGCTCCTCAGAACCAGGTCTGGAGACAATGGAGGAGGGGAAGTGTTTGCTTGGGAGGTGAGCCCAGGGAGCACTAGGGACAGAGGTGGTGAGTTCCTGAGGCCCAGTCCTCTGCAGGAAGTTGTTTTAGGTCTCCTTAGGTTCAGGTGTGACTGGTACATGGGTGATGTGGCACCGTGGACTGTGGATCCTGAAGGCTCCCAGTGGCACAACCCCATTAGCACCACCCAGGTCAAGGTGCAGCCAGCCGAGTGCATTGCATTTTGAGGTTGATCAATTAAAAAAAAATAAAGGAGAGAGTTTCCCCTACTACTCTCCAGTGAGCCGCTTCAGGGAAGGCTCGTCCACCGAGGCCCAAGGGAAACAGGGCTCAATCTGACTCTAGACAGAACAGAGGCTGAGTGAATGAGCGCACAGGGCTAGACACCCCTTTTGGCACCCCAGAACCCACCGCCCGGGGGCAGGGAACATAGGGCCACATTGCACATGTGATCTGGAGGATTTTTTTTTTTTTTTTTTAAAGAGAGGTGTCATGGTTTGGATATGAGGTGTCCCCGAGGTCTCACATGTGAGACTCTGCAGGAGTGTCATGGTTTGGATATGAGGTGTCCCCCGAGGTCTCATGTGTGAGACTCTGCTAGAACATTCAGAGGTGAAATGATTGGACTTTAAGAGTTGAAGCCTAACCAGTGGATTAATCCTCTGATATGGAGTAACTGGGTGGTGGCTAGAGGCAGGCAGGGTGTGGCTGGAGGAGGTGGGTCACTGGAGGAGTGCCTTTGGGGTTTGAGTTTGTCCCTGGTGAGTGCATCCTGGTTGCCGGGTCCTGAGCCACTTCCCTCCTCCATGCCCGTCCGCCATGATGACCTGCCTCACCTTGGCCCACAGCGGTGGAGCTGGCCAACCGTGGACTGGACCTCGGAAACCGGGAGCCAAACTTCTCTGAGTCGTTCTTGTCAGGTCTTTTGGTCACAGCCATAAAAAGCAGACTGAAATGGTCCATTAGGGCTCCCGTAGAAAGCCACAAGCTGGGTGGCTTGTGAAGCACCCTGTAGTGCTCACGGTTCTGGAGCTGGAAGTCCAAGACCAAGGTGCCAGTAGATCTGGGCCAGGTGAGGGCTGCTTCCTGGTTCACAGACGGTGTCTTCTGGCTCTGTCCCCATGTGGGGGAGTGAGGGAGGGATGTCTCTGGAGGGCCTTCCTGACCAATCACCTTCCACAGGCCCCTCCTCACGCCATCACTGGGGGGCAGGGTTTCAACCAGGGCAGGGAGCCCCCCCCTTCCCGGGCCTCCAGATTTGCAGCCTTGAATTCCCCAGTGCATTCATATCATTCTAGATCAGATCCCACTAAGGAAACACAGTCCCTAAATTCACACTAAAGGGTTAGTGGCTGATAGACTAAGAAGGATCTTTTGTGTCTAAGTGAAATTTTGTCCCTTTGTGTTGAGAGATTGAACATCCAGTTTGATGATAAAAATTTCCCACAACTGCAGGGGCTGGGGGGAAGCCGGTGTGGAGTCAGGAAGCAGCCCTGGCTCTCGCCCAACTCTCCCGTCAACATTCTGTGGCCTTCTCAATGCCACTGCTTCTCCGGGGCCTCCCTGAATCAAACCCTCATTTCGTCGATGGGAGTTTATGGTTGTCCTCCCAGTGAGCATGCGCTCCCCTGCAGGGCCTCTCCTTGGCCGAAGGATGGCCATCTTCAAGTTTATATGGCCTCCTTCTCTGAAGGTCCTCATCTCCTCTTCTTCCAAGGAAGCCAGTCCTACTGGGTCAGGGCCCACCCCGATGACCCCTCTTTAAAGACATCCTGAGGTACTTAGGGTGAGAACATCAACACATGGATTTTGAGGGGACACTTACAAACCAGCCCATAGCCCATGATACTGGTCTAGACGCTTACAAAGTAAAATATATATATATATATATATATATATATATATATATATATATATATATATTGACTTCAAGGAGGAGAATCTTTAGGGAATGATAATCTGGTGGTATGGCAAAACGAGGAAAGTGGTGATCAGTCTGTTTATTCTATGGGTGTGTAAAAAACTACCCTCTAAATGTGGTAGCTTTGAACAGTTATTTTTTTATTATTATTTTTTTAAAACAAATGGGTTTTTATTCTAGTGTATTTGTATGATTTTCTAGTTCTGATTTTGATACTAGGCCACTTTTTTTATTACTTGTTCAAACCATTACAAAGTTCTTGACATATCATATTTCATACATTTGATTCAAGCAGATTATGAACTCCATTTTTACCCTATATACATATTGCAGATTCACACTGGTTACACATCCACTTTTTCACCTACTGCCATACTAGTGAACAGTTATTTTAATTTGCTCATGATTTTCCTGGACAAAAGTTTAAGGAGGACTCAGCTGGGTGGTTTCTCTTTGATCCACCAGGGATCTACTAGGACAGCAGGATCCACTTCCAAGAAGGCTTCTTCACGCACCTACCTGGGGCCTGGGTGCTCCTTGGCCTTCTTTATTCTCTGCGTGGCGCCTTCTTCTCAAGGACCTCTCCAAGAAGCTTGGTCTTCCTCACAGCCTGTGCCATCAGATGGGTGGTATTTCTTACAAGGCAGCTGACTTGAAGCAAGTTTTCAGGGGACCCGGATGCAAAGGTTCAAGACCTGTTATGATCAAGACTCGGCTGTCCCCACATGTCACCTCTCCATGTTCTACTGGTCAATTAATCAAGATTCAAGAGGGGGAGCTGTCGGTGCTCTGTGAAGTCTCTTCTAGAGGTGTTCTTTGGCATCTCTGTGCTGCGAGTCCCACCACCATTTAAATTCCGTCTTTGTGCTTTCACGTCTTTGGTGTCCTGCCAATGTTTAGGTGGCCACGCCCTCCTGGGGGATTCTAAGGGCTCCTGGCCAGGCTCTGAGGAGGGCTGTCCCCTGCTGACAGGCATCTTCTGAGCCCTTGGTGAATGGAGGGGGCCTGGAGTCACTTCCAGGTAAAATCCCCCCCCTTCTTACCCTGGCCGTGACTCCCCAGTGATTCTCACAAGTAAAAGCTTTCCTGCCCCCCACTCAGCACACATTTAGATTTCTGGGCTGTTCAGGCAGAAAAATGGCCCTGGAATCAGGCAAGCAGAAACCATTAGATGGAGGGAAAGCAGGGTGGAGGTGAGGGCACAGGGGTTCCAGTGTGGGGAGGCCCGGATGGGAGGCCCAGGTGGGAGGACCAGGTGGGAGGACCAGTCACGTCTCTGTGGAGCCTCTGAGGCCTCTGGGAAGCTCTTTCCAGCCCCCCAGCCCCAGGCAGCCCACCCTGCTCCTGATAGGCCCCCCTTGGAAACAACAACATTAAGAAAGAAAACAATAGAGTCAGGAGATCTGAGCTCCAGCCCCGACTCTGGCTGGTCCACCCACGTGGCTCCTGAGTGCCCTGGGTAATAGGGACAGGGATGATCAGTATGAGGCAGGTCTCTTACTATGACGATACCTAAGTGCTTTGCAAATGTGACTTCATCTCATCCTCATGGGACATCTAGGGGGTGGGCAGGCCATGCTTAGCTTTGGATTGTAAAATGGAGAAAAGTGTCAGAGGGGTGTGTGTGTGTGTGTGTGTGTGTGTGTGTGTGTGTGAGTATGTGTGTGTGTGAGTGTGTGTTAGAGGGAGGGAGAGACACGGCGTTTGGAAGGAGCCTGCTGCCCTCTGGCTGACTATGGGCTGAAGAGCTCCATCCATTTCTCTTTCATGGGGGTCGGCAGAGTCTGGCACACCAGGGAGGAGGAGCGCCAGGGGCCAGGTGTTCTCAGGGGACAGCGCACCAAGCCAGAAGGATGGACGTGGCAGGGGGTGAGTTTATCCAGCTTCAGGATGACTGCGCAGCCTAGGGTGAGCTGCTAACCCCACTGCACCTTGCCTCTTGTTAGCAGAAGGGTGTCCATTTTCAGAAACTTGCAGCATCATCTGCTGGGGAGTCTGGAGTGTGTCGCTTTGGATTTGGGGACAGGGTGTACATGGGACATAGCACCCGGGCCTACCCTGTGATGTCCAGGGCTAAAAGCATCTTAAACCTGGGACCAGCTACAGGGGAGAACTGAGGGGGGAGCGCCTGGGGAAGGGCAGAGCACCTGGGGAGGGGGAAGCACCAGGACACTCCCCCCACCAGAACCTTTCAGAGCACACCAGGTGCCCTCTCCCTGCTGCCCGGGCACCCACTACTCTTGGTCCTGCGTTTGGAGCAGAGCATGGAAGATGAATCGAGGGGGAAGCAGCCATGGGGTCCAGTTGGGCCTGGGGTCAGCCTCCCCTCTGCCACGTGGCAGTGTGAGACCTTGGGTGCAGCACTGTCCCCCTCAGAGCCCCCGTTTCTTCCCCACTATAATGAGGGGCCCAAGAAGTGCCTATGATCCCGTGAGCTGGGGCGAGAACGCGGCTTCTAACCCCAACATGCGAGCTTCACCCCCAGCTCACAGGAGTCCCATGAAAAATTCATTGATGGATTTTAAGAGGATCCTGCTGAGAGGTGGCAGGCCAGAGCAGTCGAGAGCCAATCCAGTGATCTGGAAAATGATCAGGAAGATGCCCAAGTGGGGGAGGGACTTGCCAGCTGGCCCCGGATTGGGAGGGAGTGAGGAAGGGCTGGAGTCCCCGCAGAGCCCCTGCAAAGCATCAGGCCACGGGACATGTCACCATCCCAGGTGGGGAGGTTCTGAACCGCATATGTATTTCTCCTGGTGGGAGAATGTGTTCTCCAATTCCAACTTCTCCAGATTTCACTTGACCCTCTTCTGCACAGACCATGTCCCTCCTGCCCCCAAGGATAGGCTTAGAGAAAGGCCTGGCCGGTGGTTTAGCAACACGTTGTCCTTAACCATGGCCGGTCCTGCCATCTGATAGTATTGATGATCCAGAAGCAGCTCTTGCCCCCTTCAATAGGAAGCAGCCCTGAGACCTGCTGCGCTCGTTGATTGACATCCTATCACTCTGGCAGCCACTGACCCTGCTGGAAAGTGAACTCAGCCCTGGAAGCCTTTCCTGAGATGTCCTTGCCCCTGGATCCAAAGGATGCCACCAAACATCCACTTTAGGGACTTGAGCTGCGGCTCACCAGCGGGCTTCAGGTTCTGGAGGGCAGGCATGGCCACGAGTGCTCATCTGCCAAATGGGCACAACTGGCCATTCCACCCTCAGAGGGCAAGGGGTCAAAACCAGCCACCACGACAATTCCTTGTCCCTGCAGCAGCTCTCCCTGGGCATACCCCAACTTCTGACACCCCCAACACATGAGGAGGGTGGTGAGAGACAGCTCACCTTTGAATCATCCCAGTGGGGAAACTGAGGCCCACAAAAGTTGGGTTAAAAATAGTGTCTATACCACAGTGTTTTACTCCAGAGGGAAAATAAAGCATTTAGGTTTATCAACTTTGAAGACACAAAATAAGAACAAAAGCATCTATGAGAAATCGCCTTTGATTTTACCATTAGGTCTAAGCCTGGGACACACCTTCAACTGACTGCCAGGGGGTAAAACGCAGGTTTCTTCTTAGGATGACTGTCCTTGGAGTATGTCCACCGCGCTTTCCTAACGTTCTCTTTCCAAACCCCTGTGTTCCCAGACGCGGTGTAATGGCCTTGGGTGAGTCCGTGAGCCGGGCTCTTGTTGGACATTTGTGCTGTTTCTCTTTTCTGACTTGAGCCAATGAGAGGAAGCAAATCTACTGCTTTCCTAGGAATCCCCTTCTCCTGGGTGGTGGAGGGAGGGGAATGACGTCCTTTCTGCCACACCTCCCTCCCCAAGGCCCAGGGTTCCCACTTCTATTGGAACTGCTTTCGGGTCCAGCAGCATTTTGCCACACGGGGTCCCCGGTGCTTTTCCAGCAGAAGCCACCCCTTGCCTGGGTGGAGTGAGACCAGAAGCCCAGGAGGGCTCTGATGGGCCTCCCAGCTCTGCCACTGACTGTCCCGGAGACCTGGGGCTGGTGATTCCACCTCTGTGCCCCTCGGCCTTTCTGTCTGAGCACTGGGAACGCCCAGCTCAGCATGGGGCCTGGTGCAGGGTGGACACAGTGGGACACGCTCTGCGATGTCATCAGTCTTGCTCCTCCTTCCTTCCTGAAAAATGGCGTTTGAAGAGGTGGCCGCTCACGAGGTCATGGGGCGGCCTATAAAGTGCCCAGGCAAAACCCTCAGTCGGTGGCATTTTAAGTCATATTTTCATTATGGCAAGGTGACACTCTATAAAGGCCTCCACTCCACAGGAGATAAATGAAGCTCTTTAGGCCCAGAAGTTGATCTCCCACACACCCTTGGCCAACCTCAGCTCATTTCCCCATGTCCCCAGCAGTGTAGGTCATGAGCGGGGCTGCTGTGGTCACATGTCCCACAGCAGCTATTCACAGAGACCACGTAAGGTGCCATAGCATAGAAAGGCTGCCCTCGCACCTGGGCAGCAAATGGACCCAGGTCCTTGAACTCCCTTTCGGAGGACCAAGTACTAGCCCTGCAGCAGGCCTAGCCCCTGCTCTCGTCCCATTGGAGAAAAGTTGCACTGAGTTTTGCTGCTGTCAGAGCCCAGGTCTGCAGGAGTTTCAGTGGGTGACAACTTGCCCAGCCTGTCAATCACGGTGGCCAGACTTCCTTATTATTGTGGAAGCTCATCAAACCAGGTCCAGGTGGAGCTCATCCGCAGAGCTCTTACCTACTATGCTAAAGGCAAATTAACAAAAGCGCTTAATAAGGACTGGCTGGGTCCCCACATGTGCAGGTGTAGACACAAAGAAAAGAGCGTGTGTAGTAGGTAACCTGCAGGTAGGAGGTGGAAGGTACAGCACACACATGTGAACTTAATCCCTTCTCCAAGCCTGCTACACAGGTGCCATTTTGCCCACTTCACAGACATCAGGCCAAGCCCAGAGACACCAGGGACTGGCGCCAGTGTCCCTGCCCTTCGTTGAGAGGTTCGTGGTAAAGGGCCGAGCATGGTGCCTGGCAAGTACCCAGTGCTCAGTACCTGGGGACTGTCGTCATGGGGGCTCTTCAGAGCCCCTGAACAGGCAGCCCAGGGCTCCTCCGCCTCTCCCATCCTCTGGGGGTGGGTGGCTGGAGCTGGGTTATCTCACTGTGGCCTTTCAACCTCTCGGAGAGCTGGGGTCAGGGCCAGGGCAGCAGGCCTGCTGAGTGCTGGTGGGCTGGGCAGCATGGGCCATGTCAACATGAGATGTCCCAGGAGGACCTGCTGGGACAGCTGAGGGCGGAGCCTGGAGCAGAGCAAGGTGGAGGGGGTGATGCCCTGAAGCCGGCCACTCCCACCTGGGAGAAGGGGGTGGAGGAGTCAAGGAGGGGGTGGCCAGGCTGAAGCTGCCCCCTCCCCACCTTGTTCTCTGCTCAGCTGCTTTCCAAGATCTTTAGTTTTATAACCTGGAATAGCTGTGAAGGTCTTTAATATATTTATTTGGAGATGGACAGTGCCGCAATCTGGCTGGGCACAAATCACGAGCCACTCAAGCAGGAACAAACTTTATTTCCAAACTCATGGGAATGCCACCCACATGCCCTTCCAGGCACACTACACACCAACCGGAACTCCCACCACCTGAACTTCACCAACCAACAGAACTCTTCAGGAGTCCCCGCGAGAGCTCAACCAGAACTTAAAGGGAACTCCGGGAGAACTCAAAGTCATCATCTTAATGGTTCGCTGTCGTCACCTCTCAACCACTACTTCTGGCAAAAGTGCCATGCGTCATCCCGACTCATCTTTGGCCCTCAACAGGACACAATACCTTTACTTTTATGTGGTGCTGGGGATTGAACCCAGTGCCTCACGCATGCTAGGCAAGAGCTCTACCACTGAGCCACAACCCCATCCCGTGAAGGTCTGTCTTTAAAGAAAATACAGAAGGTTATGACCTCCTGTTAGCCCCCCCATTCTCCCCCAGACTGTACCAACATGCACACACAGTATCTATCCTTTTCAAAAACTGGTTTGTACGGCATCAATGCTGCAGTGTTTTTTGTTACCAGGTCTTGAATGCTTTCAGGTGACCTCGTTCTTTTTAACAGTTGCATGCTATTCCACACCTCGAACGGGCCATTGTTCCCCAACGATTTGCTCATGGAGGGACAAGCAGGATGTGCTTTCCTGATGTTATGAAATGCGCTACAATCAACACCCTTGTCCACATCGAGTACGTGCTGTGATAACACCTGTCTTCCTAGGGTAGAGTTCTGGAGATGGGCCAAAGGGACATTAAGGATCAATGGATCCAGCGGCTGCAAGCTGCCAGTTCTATTTTTACTTAAGAACTCCTTGTCATAGGCTCCTGGAAGGAAAGCTTCTGATTTTTTAAATCATGGTATTCCACACTCACCTCATTTCACACAGCAGAAGGCTGGATTCATAAGGAGATTACTGGGTCCCAGGGTAGGACAATGGTGTCCAGGAGAAGGGGCACCCTCTGGGAGATTGCCTGTGGGATATTGAAGGTTGCTCGGGACTCCTTTGCTGACAGATGTATATGGAACCTCAAGTTGTCCTGGGCTGACCCCCAGGCAGTGACCAATTGATGGGGACCACAGCAGTCCAAGTCCTTGCCTGGAGACCAGATAATCCAGGGACCTGATTTCTATCCCAGAGCTCCCCCCAGAATCCAGTTGAGCCTGGGACTTTCTGAAGTCTCCCCTCTGCTGGGCTTCTCCCTCCATTAAACTGTTTGTCCTGGGGACGGTCTGTCAACACAGCCCATGCATCCACAACCTGGTCTCAGGCCAAGTTCTTCCAGAACACACCCGAGGTACCATGGAGGATGGCGAGGCAGTGCCCTCCTGGATGGACGTGTCTTCATTAGCAGTCACCCAAGAGCAGCCAAGGGCCCTGGAACCCCCTGCACGCTGCATGCAGAGAAGCCTGCTGGCTTCCTGCAGGAGATTTTCAGCATGGATCTGAAAGCTTGGGGTCTTGTCATCCAGAAATGTAACCTGAAATAATAGTCCCCACCGTCACTGTACACCGGCTGGGTATCTTGTAGATCTTCTCTAGACACCTTGGTTTCCTCATCTGTGCACTAAACAATCAGTACCTGCATCATAAGGCAGTGAGAGTGAGGTACTGCTTTCCATGCTTAGTCCTGTGGTGCTTGAGCTGAAATAGTAGGTCCGATAACCACAAGCCTCTGTTCTTGTGACCTTCAACAGCTGAGCTTCATTTTCCCCTCTGCAGCTGGGGACAGCTAATTCTCTTGGGACTGACACAAAGATTTAGTGTCAGGTCAGGCTCACAGCCATGCCTAGCAAAGGTGCTGATCTGACTCACTTGGAGCCATAGCCAAGCTAGGAAGATGAGTCAGACACGCTCGGTGCTGGACCAGGTGAGAGAATTTGTGAATTCAGCAAGATGATGTTCATTGTCTAGCCTCCCTCCACTGTTTGTACAATTAAAATATAAATAAAGAAAAGTCTTTGGCCCTCCCTGAAGATGACCACTATGGGTTTATTCCTCTATTATCCAGTATGTTTGTTTCAAACATTTACATCTGGATGTTTTGGAAAAAAACGATCATTTTCTACATATTAGAATATTAGTTATTACATAGATGTCTCAGAACGGGGTTGTGTGTCTTCAGCCTTGGTGAGCTTGCTCACCTGCCAAGTCTCAGGAATTCTATTTGGCCACTCGCACCTTGCTGGACACTTTGCCACAAGTCCTTCTGCACATGACCATCTTGTGCTTATTTATCTTTGCACATGGGCAATAGTGCTTCTACAGCTGTGGCTTGATCTCTGGGGAGGAGGGAGGTGCACTTCCTGGACCTCATGGAGGCCCAAGTCCTACATGGAATGGGATAGTGTTTCCATAGATCCCACATTTCCCCTTCCTTTATTATGTAGAATTTGTGAGGCATAAAGTAAGTTATTAATTTGATTGCCACTTGCAAGAAGAAGTCTGTATGTTCCTATGTACTTTTCCCCCTATATGGTTTGGATCTGGGGCTGGTTGAGTCAACAGATGCGAAACCTACAGGTCCAGAGGGCTGACTGATCACACTACCCCGGTTGACCCTTCAGAAGGGCCAGCAGAGAAAACTTGCAAGTCAGGAAATAGAGGTTGTTAGACTTGTGGTCAGGAGTGCCTCCTTCCCCTAAGGAAATAGGGCAGGGTCTTTACTGTGTTTAAAGGCAGAGATCAAGGGGCTTGGGGTGGAATTCAGAAGGCAGGTGCCCACCCTGCTCTGGCTTTGCAGTGATGAGGTCCTGCCTGTGGGCTGAACTCCGTTGAAAGGGAGACACGGGCTATCTGGCACATGCCAGAAGTAAAACAGACCTGGTCTAGATAGGAGGGGAAGCCATGGAGATGGGGATTGACACCTGGCATCTTATAAATCCTAGTGATTGTGCCTTCTCTCCTCCCCTTGGAGGACATGAATTCCCCTCCCCCTCATACCCCCACCATGGAGAGCAGGAAGACTGGAGTACAGCTATCCCTTTCTTAGCACACATGCTGGGGAGCAGTCAGGTGAACCTCCCAGACCCCTCCCAAAGGGATCTCACATGTAGATCCTAAAAATGTTGAACTCAGAAGCAGGGTAGAATGGTCGCTAATGGGTCCCTGTGGTTGGAAGGATGTTGGTCATATACAAAGTGTCAGATAAGAACAAGTTCAGAAGATCTGTTGTATCACATGAAAAAGTCTGTTAACAAAGTATCACCTTCTGGAAATTTGGCCAGAGCCGATTTTGTTTTCTTATCACAGAAAACAAGAAAGCCAGAGAAATGCATTAGCTTGAGCCTGTCCCTCAGTGTACACATGTTTCAAGACATGTCTTGGGTCCATTTTTTTTCAAAAAAAAAAAAAAAAAGAAGAGAGAAAAGATATCATCTTTCTATTTAGCTACAGAAATGCCATTAGCTGAGATTCTAGGGTGGATCTCTGCTTTCAGGCTGAGCTGGGCTCTTCCTGGGCAGCCCCAAGTCACAGGCTGAACATGGTTGGGCACTTCTGCCCAGTGCAGGACTCTTCCGTAGAGAGGCACTCTCGGCTCTTAGCTACCCCGAGTTAAGGTCTGCTTCCTGGGTGGAGGCTCTCTGCCCAGGTCTGCCTCCTGAACCCATCTCTTTTGCAGACACCAGTGACGTGCCAGTAACATTTAACAACCTGCTCAGGTTATAGCATCTGACAGTTTCTGTGGTCTAAACACTCTCATCGCAGCTGATCTCCTAAGACGAGGTAGCACTCAACACAGTCGGGAATTGTCTCCAACTGATCCCTGCGAATTGTCTCCAACAAGCCTCTTTCCTGTCTCCATCTCTGCATTTATTTCCTTAGGGACCCAACCAAGATCTGACATGACCACCTTGTGAATTCTCCCTCTTTCCTCATCCTGTCCATCAGCATGTCCAGTAAGCTCTCAAACACCCTGAACCTGCCCACATTCCTCCTGTCCTACACACTAAGCTCTGAGCCCAGTGGGCTTTCTTGCCAAGTGCCTTCTTGCAATTGGCTTAGGAGAGGCATTGATATGAAGTAGGGCCTCAGCATGTATCCACTGACCCAGGCCAAAGCTAGAAAGTGTGTAACTAGAATCCAAGGCATGTCTCCCATCCTCCCAGCCCACTCAAGTCCACCTGTCCCTTCAGACAGTTCTTGTCCCTATGAGCATCATGCTAATAGCCTCAAAGTCAACCTGAGGTCTTTCTCCGATCACATAGCATGCAAGAAGCACACACAACCCCGAAGTCCCTAGACATCCCCACCCAGAGGCACCCACCCCACCTGACCCATGAAAGATGGTTCTATACCCTGTGGCTTCCTCTTTGCCTGGAGAACCCTCCTTAGAGCTTTATTCTGGGCCACCCATCAAGTTGTTTCTGTCCAAGTCTGTTTGAGCTACTCTGACAAAAGGCCACACATGGTGTGGCTTACACAAATCTCATTCTAAATGTCAAGATCAAGGTAGCAGCAGACTCAGCGTCTGGTGAGGGCCTGTTTCCTGGTTCAGACCTTCTTGCTGGGTCCCCCCTGGGAGGGGCAAGGCAGCTCTCTGGGGTCTTTCATGGGTGTAACGGTCCCTTCAGGAGGGCTGAGGGCACCCCACCCTCATGGGCCTAGTCACCTCCCAATGGCCCCCTCTTCCACCAGAGCCTCAGGTGGCAGGTCCTCAGGATGTGAGTTTTGGTAAGAAATATCCAGACCATCTGTTTCCAACAGGATAAAGCCCCTCTGCTCAGCACGGTTATTAACGGCCTCTTGTAATCCCGAGGTCCATCCCAGGAAGCAAGAGGGTGGGGAAAGAAGACAGGATGTGAGTGGACTTCTTGTACCCAAGCTCAGTCTGGGAACTTCCAAAAGCAGACAAAGAGCATTACATTGGCTAAGCCGGTCCTAGCATGAACAGGGAAATTCAGAACCTACCATGAAACTGCATCAGCGTCCATCTTGAGAGCCACTCTGTTCTTGAACTAGGCTGCTAGGCAAGGAATCAGGGAGCTTCTTTGACTAACCAGGGGGAGCAGATGTGCTCTGGAGCTGCCAGAGGTGATGGCCACCTTGATCCACTTAACATGGGCCTTCTGGGCCAGAGATGATGGAACCTGCTCCCTCATGTGCAAGTTTTCAGAGGAAGTCTGGTGGGGCAGATTTAGAAGCCGCAATCTCCTGCTGCCGCAGTCTGGCTGGGCACAAATCACGAGCCACTGAATCAGGAACAAACTTTATTTCTGAACTCCACCAGCATACTCCACATATGCTCCCGGGAACTCTCCCGCATGCCACATGGCTCCCCCAGGAACCACACACCAACCGGAAATCCCTCCTCCGGCATTTCCCCAAACAATGGGAACTCTCCGGGAATCCCTGGGAGAACTCCAAAGCAGCAGACCGAGGTGGACAGCAGGGTCTAACATACACAGCTCAACATAACCATCATCATCCCAATGGCCTGCTGGCGTCACCTCTCAACCACTCCATACTGGCAAAAATGCCATACATCATTCGGACTCGGCTATGGCTCTCAGCATCCTGCCTTGATCCCGGGCAGCTCCCTTCACAATCCCTCCTCCCCTCTCTGCATTCTCTACCTGCTCTGCAGTTACTGGAGCCTGGTGTAAATTTAGGGACAATCAAACCATCAAAGGGCTTGGTCCTGAGAACAATCAGTTGGGGAGTTTGCAATAAAAGAGTATCCAGCCCCAGGAAGGTGTGACTTCAAGGCAAGTTGATGAGAGACCTTGGGTGGGGCCTTTGGGAGGACTGGGGAAAACTGGAGACAATTTTTTAAAAGTTATCTGCTATCTCATTTACCTCCCACCCCATGTCCCTTATCCCTTCCCTTCAGTCACTCCAGCTGCCCATTTCTAGCATTTGAGCTTCTCTGTCACTTTGCCTGTGGCGAGTCAGAGCTCATCACACTCCTGGAAGCCCTGGGGGTAGGACACTCCTGAAGGCAGCCTTCCAACCCCCAGTGGCCTCTTCCCTTTATCTTTTGCTTTCTGGAATCCCATCAGGTAAACCACTTGCTCCTATGATTTTGGGTCTTCATCCAATGCAGACGCCTGGAGACATGAAGACTGGAGGGATGCACAGCTTCCGGCCCTTCTACTGAAGTCTATAGGGGGATGGGCCCATGCATTGAATAGGACATTCAAGTTCCCTCGTGCTCCGACTGCCCCGAGGATCACAGAAAAGGCCCTGCCACCAAGTCGAACGGGAAGTTTCCCAAGAGTGAAATGCAGGTTAAGTGGACATATCTGGATGCATCAGACTCTCCAGTGAGCCTGGATTCTGGAGCAGGGAGGAAGATATCCACGTGGCAGTCCCACAGGTCCCAGGCTTTTATTCAAAGAGAAAGTCACTATTCAACGGTTGGACTGCGCCCATCTATGGCACCTTTGGGATCTATCATAGCATTTGCAGTATCACCATGAGGTTCTCAGATCACCCCAGCCCAGGGTTGAGCACAGAAGGGACATGGCGCCTGGCTCATTTGTACCTAGTGTGGCATTGCTCAAATGAGCCTTGCTCTGGAGTGTCCCCCTGGGGTTTGCTCAGATATCCTCAGACTTGGATTATAATCCAAATCTCCCCTGTCCATATCCAGTTCACCTCTTTACCTCTGCAGAGTACCTCAGCTCATGCACAGGGCACGCGGGGGGGCAGGGCTCTGCACTGGCAGGTACCTTATGTCATCTGCAGCTGACCTTCTCCGGCTTTCAGATCTCACCCACCTCTCAGTCATGGCAGGGCTACTCAGGTGGCCACAGCTGCTCAGGGAGGTTCCACCTCAGCCCCTCCCAAGGGACATTAAACCATAATTGCTGACCCAGGATGTGTTGGTGCTGAGTTTATCAAGAAGTTAAGTGCCAGCCTTCCTCCTTCAGCTCCAGAGCCAAGACTAATCTAAACACCCCACTCCCCATTCCTTACTCTAATTCCATCAGCAAGTTGACCAGGCCTGACCCTGCCTCTGATTTATGGCCTCACCAACAAATGCAGCAGCTGAGGACCCAGCTGGGCATCTGAGTAGCCAGGAGGCGGGTAGGTCAAAAGTGAGGGCAGCCCCCACAGCCCTTCTGGAGGGGAAGGAGATGTAGGAATTTTGAGGTTTTGCTGGATGAATGCAGAGGGCAAGTTATCTATGCAGGGCAGAAAGATTCCTTTCTGCATCTTCAAGTGAGCCAACTTGGGAAGAGGGAAAATGTGATCCCAAAACATGCATCAGTAGCATGAGGTGGCATGTGTGATCTGATCTCCTCTCCCACTCCTGTGGCTCCATGATTACCATGAGCCCTGGGTCATTTTAATTTTAGCAAATATATTGTGATAGGATCACAGGCAGGACCCGCAGGTCAGTATTTACACTTTAGTGGTTTTACAATGTTTTTATCACATTTAGGAAGGTGCGAAGATCCCAGGTACGGGCTTAGGGAGCATTCATAGAGTGAATGTGTCTCTGCAGTTGTAATTAAGCAGAGCATCTTTACGTTGGTGTTTCTTTTGAGAGATCTGCTTTTTGGAAGAAGGTACCCTAGGCCTCCTTCCTACACACAGGCAATCTCACTTGGTGCATCTACTTGGACAGGTTCTTGCTCCCCTGTGGGGAATGACCCCGGTCTGAGCTGGATGCAGTCTGGGGCCATTTGGAATCGGCAGATGGTCGGGCTTGTAGCTGGAGTGGAATTTCTTTATTCCCCCTTTACTTCCATGTTTCCTCCCACAAGAGCCAACTGTGCTCTCAAACAGCACTGAACTATGGACCTAGACCCATCTAGGCTATAATCCCATCAATGCCTGCTTAATCCCAAGTGCTGGCTTCCTGTAGGAAACTGAAATTAAGTTTTATATACTCCATTTCTATAAAGCTACAAGGTTTATTTGTTGCCAAGTGGGGGGAGGCCACCTCAGCAGGTCCCCTGGCATCAACTCTGGGATCCAGTGGTTACTACAAAGTGCCCTTGAGATTTACTGGTAGGGATCATTCCACTCAAGGAAGCGGGAGGCCAGAGGGTGGACAGATGCATACCATTGAGCAAAGTCCAGAGGCAACCACATCACTCCACAGCCAAGGTCTGGGGATGGAACAGTTGGTCTCTCCAGTTGGTTTCAGGGACGGGAGGGAAGGGGTGTGGATCAATGCCTAGAGGAGACAGAGGTATAGTCACCTCTGGTTCACACATACAGCCCACATGGCCCAAGGTTCATCCTTTGACATTAGAGATTTGACTTTAGGATTACAAGAACCTCAGGAACAAGTGCACATAGAGATGTACAGGAGGGCCCAGCAAGGACATGCTCCAGAAGCTGAACACGTCAAGATGCCAGGTAATTTGTTACTGTTAGTGAAGAGGTGCTTCTGAGCACCGTCTAGGTCCCTAAACTGCCACCAGCCTTTTCAGTCATGGGTTACTTGGGAGCCACACTGCCAATTTCACTGGACAGACAACCAGGGTCGGAAGAATCTCGGTCTGGTGAACACTAAGGACCAGGAATGATTCCACTGCAAAGACGACCATGCACCCAACTTCATTTCTATTACTGCCAAGGGGCCTCCACACAGCAGGGACAGGGGTTGGGAACCAGCGGTGGTAGAAGAGGTGGCATATTTGTGACAACCTTAGAAGCAGGAATAACCAACAGAGGTGACAATGATGGCAAGATCCTAAAAGACAGCTTTAGTGGGGATAGCATGAGAACTTCTTTATAACTAGGTCAGGCAGAGAGGCCATCCAAGTGTGGGGGACTCCAGTGGAAGAACGGACCATATACCATGTCAGCCGCCATAAATGGTCATTCCTCATACTCGAGGATACACCCCAAGTAGGCTGACAGCACATCTCCACGTGGGTGTGATTGCTTGGTTTGACTCCAAAGATCATGCTATACCCTGTCCTGTGCTCCATAGGAGTCACCTATTTGTATTCACGGGAAAGACTCTGGCCCCTGTCCTCAATGAACCGTGAGTGCCAACTTAAAGTTCCTCGCTGGCCATTTCTTGGATTTTGCTGACAAGATTGGGTTTTGGTGGCTATGGAAATAATGGTACCTCTGGAATCCTGTAGTATGAGAGATCCTATCCCCAGGGACAAGAGGATGCCGTCAAGAAAAATCCTCAGCAGAGCAAAAGGCATTCTGGGGTATCTCATTCTTTTCTTCCCAACCAGTGAATACATTCCCTTACCATTTTGGGGCTTCCGTGGCTAGAAGCTCAGCTGGGCCCATGAGCACTGGTGACTTCTCTGCTCTTTTAGTTCTAGGAGAAGTGGCAGGGGACACAGTCCCAAAACTACAGAGAGACTATGATGAATGGGTCATCTTTTAGGCTGTGGACTTCATGCAGTGGTTTCCTGTCTGCCATCAGGGATTGACTGGGAATCAAAGTTCCTTCTCTCCACTTGCCCAGGGTATAAAAGCTTTGGTTCACAGAAACATTGGAGTCAGAGCCAGGGAAGGAGAGATTCTGTGTGTTAAATAAGCAGCATCTGAAGGAGGACTTCTCTTCCTTAGGAGTTGGTTCAGGGAAGGGCTTATCATCCCCAGGTGAGGGCTTCACATTCACTTGCATTTGCAAAGGCACCTTGACCCCATCAGTGGAATCATTCCTGGTCCTTAGTGCTCACCAGACCTAGATTCCCATAATCCCCTCTGGGAAGGCGCAGCCAAGGAACAGCAGAACCCACTTTGATTCACTGGTTGGATTCCTCAGCCCCACAGGTTAAGGGATGATTTCTCAGGTTCAGCAGAGGTGGGCAACCTCACCTCTTAGTCAAGACTATCCCCTACAAGGCCACAGTACTGGGGCATTTTGTTCCATGTCCCAGGAGAGCTTGTATCATGGCAAGCATGCAGGGATGACCACAAAACTCAGGTCTTTCTATCTAATGTCCTTATTTCTCTTGTCCTTCCGTCTCTTTCCACTAGTCTCCAGGAGCCAACAGTTTTCTTCAAGGGAAGTCTGGATAGCTCTAGACTTTTGGAAAGTCCCACCCCCCATACAAACCTCTCATGGCATAGGATTCCAGAGACTACCATTAGTTTCCTAGCCACCAAAACCCAACCTCATTGGCCAAAGACAAGAATGGGCCAGCGAGTAATTAGAGTTGGCACTCCTGGTTCATTGAAGGCAGAAGCCACAGAGTCAGTGATGAGTCCCTCACCTGTGGACCCCATGACGGCAGGCTTATTGTTATCATCCTGCATAAGAGAAAAATTCTGAAAGCCACGTGACTGCAAACGAAAGCAAGTCAAACGTCAGAGTTTCCCATTCTGTTTCTCTCCAGGTCTTTGGGTGGTCAGTCCTATTCTCAGGTCCCAAGACTGCCTTCCGTTTTTTATTTCAAACACAACTGACCTTTGGTCACTGATTGTGCCATGTATTCTGCCATGTGAACCCTTGTTTCCCTTTATATAGATAGTTTTTTTAAATTGGTTGTTCAAAACATTACAAAGCTCTTGACATATCATATTTCATACATTAGATTCAAGTGAGTTATGAACTTCCATTTTTACCCCAAATACAGATTGCAGAATCACATTGGTTACACATCCACATTTTTACATAATGCCATATTAGTGACTCTTGTATTCTGCTACCATTCCTATCCTCAACTATCCCCCCTCCCTTCCCCTCCCTTTATACAGATAGTAATGCATGGCCGAGGACCCGATGCTCCATGAGGACTGCTTTTTAATCCAAAGCCTCCTCAGCGCAACCTTCAGGAAATGGCTTCTGAGGGGCATTTCAGAGGCACACCGTAGCATTCCTCCTCCGGCCCACGAAGGCCCATGTGCATCTTATAATGAGGACTGCATTTAGTGATCTTCAGGAGTCTCCCAGAACCTTGGCAGACCCAGCATTGCTTAGGAGTCCAAGTCCAATCTCATCTGGGCACCTCATGGCGAACTTTAGCTGCAAGTCCTCAGTTAAAAGCCAAGAAACAAGTCACTTATTTCCAAGACTCAATGGCTCAGGATACACACTAATTCTGGAAGGCAGTAGGATGATCAGAAGGATCAGAGCTTGGTGCTGATAACGCCAAGGTTGTGGGTTCGTTCCCCGTACCGGCCACCAAATGTCACTGTCTGGATGGGCACAATTCAGGAGCCAATTGTCAAAAGAAACAAACTTTATTTTTAGAACCACACAGGCCAAACAAAACAGCTCCTCAGGAAAAACCCTCAGAGCCCAACTGCCACTACTGGCTTTCCACAAGCCTCTCCCTCCACCACAAGCCTCACCACCTCCCACAATCCTCCTGTTCTCGAGGCCGATTGGCTGTGTCGCATGGGTGGTCACATGGGTCCCCCAATGTGCAGCTCCGTGGTCTGAAAGGGCAAGGAAACAGCCCAATGAACATCCCCGCAGAGGAGCCAATCAGCTAGATGTTGCTGGGGCCGCTGTGAGCCAATCATCAGCTGGCAGCTGGAAGTTTGCTGGGGCCCCTTCGGCTGTGGCTCTCAATAGAGACCCAAACCCAGCTTGCTCCTGGTATCAGGGACACATGGAGGTGGATGTGAGCAATCACAGGGTGCAGACGGGCTGGCTCTTCCTTAAGCTTCCTTCAGCAAATGCCCCCGTTCTTGAGGTCTCCATTCTAGCTTCAACTTCACCCAGCATCACAGCCCACCCTCTGGTAATGCTTGGAGGGTTTCTGATGGCAACCCATTTCTGGCCTTCCAGGTTTGCCTTGATGCCAGCCCCACAGTTCTGACATCCAATAGAGCTTTAAAGGATCATCACGTGAGCAAGGCCAAGGTCTGCCCCTTGAGCGAGCCACACACGGGAACCCGCTCAGACCTTGACTATGGCAGCCCGAGTGCCTGAACGCCACAGAACAGGGAAACAAACCCTGGGGATGTAGGATTCCTAGGTGGTCTTGAGCAAGTAGTGCATCCTGGGTCTCTTGCAAGTCTGAGCCTGGGAGGCTTTGAGTTTTGCTGGTTGCCAAGAATGCCCTTAATGGCCTTTTTCTACTTTCCTGGTCAAAGCAGGAAACCCAGGGCCTTGTGTGACCAGGGAAGTGCTCACCCACTTTTGGCTTATTAATGGCAATCACCTCATTAGCAACAAAACCGTCACTGGCTGAGGTTTTTAAGTACACCCATTTTCTGAAGAACAGAAAGTTCAAGTCTTTTTACTTCCATTTGCAAAGGCACATTGACCCCAAGAGTTCTGCTCCGGACTCACTGGGATCTAGATAAAATCAGACAACAATGCCAGTCCTACCTAAATGCTATTTTGACTTGAAGTTCTCTCCAGATAACTCTTTACCTTCAAACTCAGCCTCTCAAGTCTCTAGAGGGACAAAGTAGAACACAAGTGGCAGCAGGTCCCCAGCTCCACAAGATCCACTTTTCCATCTAAAGCCTCGTCAGCACAACCTTCTCTGTCTGCGTGCCTATGGGGATTGTGGTCCTCCGAGGTCAGGCTTATCCATTAACTTGGCTTGGACCATCCTATGCTGCCTCCAGCCCCATGCCTCTAGACTTAATTTGTGTCATAAGCCAATTCCAAAAGCTCTAAAGTATATTGGTGTCATCACAGCAGTCGCCCCACTCCTTCCTAGTACCAGGTTTTGTTTAGTTTTCTATTGCCTTGGTGTTGGAATTAGTTTCAGTTTCAGCTAGCAGATACTAGCAGCTCAGAAGTGCCTGAAATATCCACCCTCCTTCACGCCTGAAAGGAGCGCCTGCAGGATGGGATGAAACCACATCCTCAGCACTTGTGGTTAGCATTGCCAAACTGCCCGGCCAGGAAACTGAGAGTCAGGGGCATAAGGGCATGAGACCCCTGACTCAGTAAGGGCTAAAGACCCTTCTATATTGCTTTCTGCCAGGAGAACAATAGTTAGAGTTTCCTCACAGTGCGGTTACACTAGGCAGAAGATGATTGGCTTATGGATATTGCCTTGCTTATGTGTGATTGACAGGCATACCCCACTCACACCCTATAACTGTTGTGTGCTTTCCAAAATTAAACTGAGTTACTGCACGATGACCTGAGGCAGGTCTCCAGCCAGTTCTCTCACTAGCTCCTGGAGGCTGTGTGTTGATTCCGCATCTCTACCCCTCTGTGACAAGTTAGCCTAGTGACCATCAAACACGAAGGCACTAGGAACACATTCACATTGGCAAAATACCCGAAATAAACAGTTTGTGAGAAGGAAAGGTTTTGACTCGGTTTTCTGAAGGTTTGAGTTGATGGTCACTTAGCCCCAATTGCTTTGGGCCTGGAGGGAGGGAGAGCATCAGGGAAGGAGTAGTGCTAGTCACCTCATCAGGAAGAGCAAGGGAAGGACCAGGGACCTAACAGACCCTTTAAGGATCCGCCCCTTGGGACCTTACAGCCTTCTACTAGTGCCACTCCCCCACACACAGGGTGCCACCAAGCCTTCAGTGCAGGACCTTCGGGGGCCATGGTAGAGACTGTACATCTATTCCATTGTTACAAAAAACTAATCCAAGTTAACACTTAAAAGTGGGAACTGGAAAAGTTGGAGTTTTGGATACCTCTATGGAGATGTTTCTAGAAGAAATGGAGTAGACCAAGCATGAGAGATTGGTCCCCACATGGAGGAGCCCTTTGCATTGGTTGGGGTCCTGCATGGAACAGGAACGAGTTGACCTTGGGGGTGGGATGTGCTCTTAATCCTGTTCTTGATCAGGACTCCAGGATTGACACAAGCACCCTTTACCCACCTCAGCAGTTTGAAGACTTTCACTAGGACAAAGCTTCTCTGAGCGTCCCAACATGTCTGGCTTTCAGATGGCCTGTCAGGGCCTTCTCAGCCTCTGTACTCAAACAAATTCTCTTCAATCCTGTCTCATACATAGTCAGACAAGTTCTTTGAATCGTCTGAGTAGCTGTGGGTCCAGGCTCTACAGGATCTGCTTTCCCGTTTGAAGCCTCATCGACACAACCTTCTCTGACTTCATGGCTAGTCAGGGGTCTGCAGATATTTATATATCTCCTGCCAATCTTCCCTGTAGATCTTTGACTTAATAGGCTTTGGTGCCAAGCATAATTCTAAAGGAACCAAGTTTTAAGGCACTTCTGAAACTGGTTCTCTAATCCCATCAGACCTAAAATGTTAGTGATTCTAATCCCGTAGTACAGAGAACACACTGGTTGCTCTTGACATGAACTACTTAAGATATGCCAGTTTAATGTATTTGACCATCAGATTTCGGACAAGGTGAAACAGGTCTCCTGGTGACTCCACGTGTGCTTTTAAACATTTGTGGAAGAGAGGGATATGATAGTTTTGAGAAATTGATGGAAGGGCAAGCTCAAGATTTGGTTTGCCAAGTCCACATCAATAGCCTGAGAGCTCGGGGCACTCTACAGCCACAGAGCTGGAATTAGTTAACTCCAACAAGTCTGCTCGTTGTCCAAAACCTCGTGAGCCAGTCCCCCTCAAAAGCACATCTAGTATCTTGTGCCACTTCAGATACTTTTGTTGGCATAAAACTCATTAAGTGTTAATTAGGGAAACTATTTGAAATGCTTGGTTTTAAATTCCTTTGTAGATCACAGAAATTTGAAACTTAAAGGTTTAGTGACACAATGAGTATTCATTAGTTTACCTGAGAGTGCATTATTCTTTCCCCATTTAACAGAGTTCTCAGGATTGGATGCTGCTGCCTGGGGTGGGCAGCTTTCCCTCAGTGTATGTCAGAGCTCCTTCCTCATGGAAAGACGGATCTGAGCAGGAGAACCAGGCTGGGACCCTGAGAACTCAGTTCTCCTGGCATCTGCCAGCCATTCCGAGGTCAAAGACCAGTTTCCCAAATCCCTGTGAATTGGAGCCCTGTTCTCCATGCCGCTTCTCATTCAGCCACTGGCTGAGCCGGATTAGCCTCTATTTCTGTACCAAGCAGCTGGGGAAGAAGTCCTGGTCCACCCTCAAATTCTGGGAAGCACAGCATGTATCAGAGGGACACAGGGAGTGGTACCAAGATGAAGATTATGGAGGGAACTAGGTTTGAAGTCCACGAACCTGCGGTCACTAGGAGCTAGAGCTCCAATCAGGAGGCAAGAAGTAGGTTTTCCCCCAGACTTCAGTGCTGACCCCACGTGGAGGAATGAATTCCCACAACAAAGAATAAGAAATGGGCAGAAACATACATTCGACTTTCACAGCCGAGTCCTCGGATTCCGAGTCAGTCTATGGCGATGACCAGGATGCTCAGGACTGTCATTATTTCATTTGAGCCAATTGCCCAAGGACAGACCAGAGGGTACCTGAAAAAAAAAAACAAACGACATAAAGGTTCTTCATGGAAGACCCTCAGCACCAAATTTGTTTGCCCAACTCTTGGTCTGAAGCAGCAGGGAGAAATCCTAGGCGTGGCTATGGATGCCCGGCTGCCTGCTCCCGGAGCTGCTTCTAGGAGCTACAGAGCCTGTCTCCCCCTGAAGACTCTCCTATTATAATCACACCCGAGTTTTGTAGTCTCATCTGAGATCTGTTGCCATCTTTCTGACGGCATTGGACAGGCATCACTCAGCCATCCTGTGTGAACCAACTTGTCTGGTTAAGTGATAGGCAATACCAGTCTAGGGTCGGATTCACCGACTCCACCAAAGTCATTGGGATTCTGCTGTGAGCTAGGATTTGTTGGAATGAAAATTTGGCAACATAGTTTGGCACATCGATTCCCAAAGCAAGATTAATTTTTTAATCCTGATTAAGGGCAAGCATGTACCACTTTATGACATGCCTTCTCTCCCTTTCACATTTTTGCCAAAGAGACATTGACATAATGACAGGAAACTGTTAGTCATAATTGCCCCCCACCCCATACAATAACATCCAGTTATAAGTAGGTATGACTTAGTTTAGGTCCAACATAGCCATCAAGTTACATTCTCTAAACACTTGAACGAAAGGTTTGAACAAATCAGAACATGTCTGTGGGTTCATAATTGAAAATGGCACTGAGGCCATTGAGATGGGGAGACCCAAGAATCTAGCATAGACTACCACATCCAATCCAGCTTCTATGGGAGTTGTATGGTGTTGGGGGCCAAGGGGCCCCGACTCTCAGGTGCCCAAACTTCAAGTTGTGTTGTCAACATACCTGGTCCTTCCATCATGAGACATGAGACCAGAGATGTGAGGCTCTTGTGCCAAACTTCAACCTAGGAAGTACCCCCACTTATCTTACCCTGTTCAGTTCTGGATGCCCAACAGCCTTTCCCCCAATCACAATCGGAAGTCATCCAGACACTGCTGGGATGCTCCAAGAGGAATTGGGGCTACTTCCCAGCTTGAGCAGAGTACCACCTCCCACAGGCCTACAGCCAGGGTTACTCTAGAGAATGCTACCCATTCTCCCCAAGGTCTTGACCCCAACTCGAGACCACAGACTATTTCCTGGGTCTAGAAGGGCAACTGTCAGGCGCTTGCCCTGCTCTAAAGAAAAAGATGATCTACGGAGGGTAGATCATAAGAGGGCGATCCTTTTTACTTTTGTCTTTCAATGAAATTCTTTACGTTTCCTTTCCTGTGGACTTTGAAGTCTGAGATAAAGGTCCCTGGCATAGAATACTCAGTCAACAAGCAGAGTTGCCGCAATATCACTTTAGACCTTAACACTGACTAGGGTGGAGTTCCTGGTGGCTTTCCTCCAAGAAATAATTCTAAGCCACTTTGATATAAGCAATGTCTGAGAAGACTCATCTTTAGGGCTTTATCCAGATCTTTGCTGGCTATGTTCTGAGACAATACTACCTTTGCCTCAGTGAAAACAGGTATTTCTTTTGGGAAAGAGCTATGCATCAAGTTTCATGTAAGAAAAAAAAAAGATTATGAACATCCACCGTGACTTCTGCTTTCAGATTCCCTTAAGTCAACCTAAAATTTTAGTCAAATTAAGGTCACAGGCAGAAGAGTGAAAGCCAATAGCAAATAAGTCCAGAGATGACCGAGTTCTGATCCTTCAGAATCCAGGCTGGGGAAGTCTCGAATTCCACTTGATGAACACGTCTGAACCCAAGACAAGTCCAGTGATTCAACTGCAAATGATATAACAACTCCCTTGCTCAGAGCTTGTTACCACAACTGATGATTTCTGTCCATAAAAACTTAAAATACTCTGCTTCATGATGGTGTCCCAAAATAGAGGGAATATGTATTTTCAACTAGGAAATGTGCACTATTAAACACAGGCAGTATTTCTCAAGTGTTAGATCTCAGCCAAACATGGGTCAAGAGGTGACGTTGTGTTGGGGGATCCACAGCTGACACAAACACACTAGTGGCAGTTACATGTCCTTCGTAAAACCCCATTGAGGACGAAAGCTTTAGAACAATTGAGACAATGGCATTTTAGAGTATAAAACTGGAGTCCCCCAAATAATTCCTATTCCTGCTCCTATGTGTGCCCATGTATCAGGAACCCACATGCTCATTGAAAAGGTCTCAATTCTAGAAATGAGCTGCAGATATCACAGCCACAGAAATTTCTACTCCCAGCTAAGCTATCACCAAGTCCAACCATTTGCAGATGTAGTCACCTCTATCTGTAGGTAAGGCCATTGATCAAGCCAATTGTTTTAAGGCAGTACCGTACCCAGGGCTGAAAACAGAAATGCTCAGAGTGCCGACACCTCAGCCTGTTCACGAAGGCCACCGTATTGAACCATATGCTAGTGAGATGGTTCAGGATGAGCTGGAGACCCAAGATACGTTTCCCTGAGTGATACTTTTACAACCCACCCCCCCAGAACATCTAATTACCAAGATTTTGATAAGATTGCTATAAAACACTTAAATGTTTTATAGACTAAACTTATTAACATTTTGCCATGGATAGCATCAGTATTAGATAAGACACATACCAATGTTTGTCACAAGTGCTTCAATGATGCCCACTTCCCGCTTGGACTCGATTCTATGCCTTGGTCTATCTTGATCTGGCCTGCCTACCACAACCAACCTTCCACTCCTCCACTTTAAGCAGCACTGTTAGTAAATCCAGGGCCAAGGGCAAGCCACATGGACAGGTTCAAGGTAATTTGAGAAGTCTCAAGCCACGTGTGTTAGACGAGAAGCTATCTAACATCGACAAATACCATCCATAGTGACCATGATTTTCATAAGTAGGTATTTTATAGAAGATGAATTTTCAGGGAAATTCACAGGAGTATATATAATCCAGCCCTGCGGTTAGCAAAACCACATTTAGCTGAATGAATACATAAGATTTGAGGTTGGGTAGGTGTCCCCTCAAACACATTTGAGCACTAACACATGAACGTGCTGTGTGCCACCGAACTAGACACAAGGAACACAGGTCAACACATTGTCAGAGTTAGGTCCACAGAGCTGCCATGGAGCAGCAAGTTTAGCACACCAAGGTCAGAATACGGGTTCTTTGGGATGTACATCCTCAGTGTCCTGGGACCATCAGAACCAAGATGGCCAATTGAGCCAAGATGCTCCTCATACACTTACTATGGCAGTGGCAGTTGAGGGGCAGTATCTGTGCTAGTCTAGGGGCCATGTGAGGTGAATAGAACCCTCAGAGGGCAGGGTGTAGATTGTGCTTCCACTTCACGAGGCTGCCGGGGGAAGAAAGGCATGCTGCCCCTATGCCCCCTGGCATGTGTACCCAACCCTATCTGGTTCCAGGCCTGAAGGTATCTTGCCCTAATAGAAATCTTCATACTAAGGGGACAAGCTGATTTGCACCACAGCACCCAAGGCTGTAACGCAGCTGGATGCCTCTTGACCCAAAATGCAATCCAGTAGTTCGTTACACACTTTTAGACACTTGTAGTCTGCAATTTAGTTATAAGGCTGCTTGGGGTACCGAGGCAATAGGGATTTAGTCCTTGTCCCTGAAGCTAGGCTTCATTACCATAATGCCATTGAAGACCTAAACCCTTTAAGGATGACATAAGGAAAGGTCTATTCCCCTTCCTACAGAATGTGGGGACCAGTCTCTGGTGTGACCCCTGCCTCGCTCTCTGCTTTTGATACAGAAATAAGTCCAGCGGTGCCTCCAGTTGAGGGAAGCATCCCCTCCCACTTCCCAAGTATAGGCAGGCTGAGAAAATACCTCAGGAAGGGTTTAAATTCAACCTTTCCTTCTCAGCTAGTTCATTTTAATGTTCAGTGTTTTTTAAACACTTTGTACAAGTGACAATTTCGTGGGTTTTTTGTTTTGTTTTGTTTGGTGTCAGGGGAAGCACTAGGACACTTTATCTCCATTCTTTCCTGAGAATGGAGATGACAAGGGAAATAAAAGGATTCTGCAGAAATGTCCCGTGAATGAGCAAACGCCAAGGTGCAAGGATGCTCAACAGCCACCCATAGAACAGTGGGTATGTGGTCAGCCAATCCTGTCTGGTTCCCGCCACTGAGGTTATCTTGAAAGCAGATGGGAAAGCCTCCTTGCAGAGCAGGTCTCCCACCTTTCACAGAGAGCAGAGAGAAACCAGAGCCTAGGACCTGGGAGACCTGGTTCTTCATTGCGCTCTGGACCTATCTCATCCGGACACGGGGGTTGGCTTTGACTGACAGCACTATGAACACATGGAAACCAGAAACTAGGTGTGTCTTAATCACTCTGCCTAAGCTCATGAGTCAAGAATATTTGACATAGTAAACGTGGCCAAGTTCAAGATGTCATTGAGAGGAAAACACAATTAGATGTGGACAAGTGGTGATGTCCCTGGAGTTCTGAGAACAGGACGTGGTTGGGTATAAAATGCCGCAGTCTGGCTGGGCACAATTCAGGAGCCACTTGTCAAAAGAAACTAACTTTATTTTTAGAACTACAAACGCCAAGCAAAACAGCTCCTCAGGGAAAAAACCCTCAGAGCCCAACTGCCACCACCGGCTTCCACAAGCTTCTCACCCACACAAGCCTCCCCACCTCCCACAATCCTCCTTCTCTTGAGGCCGATTGGCTGGGTCGCATGGGCTGAGCCAAAGAAGTCCCCCAATGATCAGCTCCGTGATCTGAAAGTGCAGGGAAACAGTCCAATGAGGAACTCCGTGGAGGAGCCAATCAGCTAGATGTTGCTGGGGCCGCTTTGAGCCCATCATCAGTTGGCAGTCTGAAGGGCAGAGAAACAGCCCAATGAACATCACTGCAGAGGAGCCAATCAGCTAGATGTTGCTGGGGCTGCTGTGAGCCAATCATCAGCCGGCAGCTGGAAGTTTGCTGGCAGCTAGAAGTTTGCTGGGGCCCCTTTGGCTGTGGTTCTCAACACTCCTGCATCAGTCCTTCCATCCAGACAGGGGTGGACTGGACATCTGGGCCAGGATTCCAGCTAAGGCTGTTGGGGAGAAGACAGTGGAGTTGCCACCTGAGGCCTGGGGGCCCAGCTGGCCAGGCTCCCTGCAGGCACAGAAGGCTGGGTCAGTGTTGGCCCCATACCACAGCAGCTGGGTTTCGGAGATACAAGAGGAAGTGCACTCTTTTTGCTTCCTGCCTGCAATTTGCCACCCCTGCTCCTGGATCCAGCACAGCATGTGCCCTTGGTATTACAAGAGTAAGTCTTAATGTAGAGCTTCAAATGGCCCAGAGCAGGAGGCAAGGGGGTCCTAGGAGGATGGTCAGCTCCACCTGGCCACAGACAGCTGGACTCTGGCTCTCCCCCACCCTGCCTGCCTGCAAGCAGCCTGTCAAAGTGGGAGGGCAGGTGGTACCCCCGTTCCTAGGAGGGCCATCTGCTTCCTGTTGAACTGGGAGACTGGGAGATTCAAGCCACTAGAGAAGTCCATCTCCAGCTGCTGCATGGCTTGGAATACAAGCTGAGGGAGTACTGCTCTCTGGTGAAAGAGGGGACTTACTGAACTTTAGTATTGGACAGACTCAAATTTGGGAGCGTTGAACAGAGAACAAGAAAGTACATTGGGGTCAAGCCCACTATGGTGGTGGCAGCAGTCGCAGCACTGGTTGGCTACAAAGGGGACATCTAGCATGGAAGAGCCTGTAGATCAAAAAAGCAGCCTGAACTTAGCAAAATCAGAGGCTACACAACACCCTGGTATTGAAAATTGCTTCTTACTTCTTAATTGGCAAGTGGAGAGTGGAAGCAGAAGCCATGTTTAGGCTGCCACTTTGTTCCAGCACATTCCTGAAACTCATCGTCTAAGGTGGACATAGACCATGTGTGAAATAGACACAGCAGATTGTACCCAGGGTATTCTAGTCAGAAAAGACAGGGGAGCGCAACAAGCTCTCCCTTTGAGTCTGGCGGCTCATGGGATGGGCTACGAAGGGCTGGGAAATGGATCAGGCAGGTGTGAGTACACTCGTGGGATCCAACCCTTTCCGTACTCTGCTGCCCGTGAATACAGACTCCCCAGGCTTAGTCCCCACCCCATGACGGGGATTTTTGGGAGGCTCCTAAGACCCAGGCTCCCAGCCCAGACTGGCATCTGCCTGGCCCCAGGAGTGGGCGATCTCTTCAGTGTTGATACCACCCAATGAAGCCCTTGAGGCCCAGTGAGTTCCAGAAACTGAAATGCCCTTTATAGAACTGTGGGCGCCCTACCCTTGGGGTGCATCCATATGATCTTGTCCAGACAGAATTTCATTTGATAGTTATTCCATCTTACTGGTGAGAAGGGAAACAGCTATTTCAACCAGCTTTATTTCTGACCACTCCAGCTACCAGCTCAGCAAGCAACACAAGAAAGTGGCCAATACCACCCAGCCTTTGCTTTCTTGGTACATAGCACCCCCCCACACAACCCAAAAATAGAACAGTTGGACACAGGCAATGCCGACTGTTCTTGTGGACTGTTTGAGACTCGGTGGAGACAGTTTCATTAAGAATCTTCTTTCCTTAGTGCCAGATTTGGTTCCTGGTTATTTATTGGTTTAACTGCTGGCAACTGCTGGGACCACCCTTCCTGTTTTTGTGCTAATTAGCATACTAGGTGTTGTAGTAGGCACCAGGTATTTAGATGCTGTATTGGGCTTTGCTTTCATCATCATCCTTTCCCCTTTTCTGTGAGTGCTAGGGAGGGATCTAAGGAGAAACTAGGTTCACAGGGTAGGGATTCTGAACTAAAGCCACCAAAAGACAGAAGACCTTCTCCACCAGTTAGCCACACTCCGACGTCAGCTGTACTCTAATACAGAGAACAGGTGAGAGCAAACCTCCAACTGACAAGAGCCTCAAGTAGGCACGGCTAGAGGGGGTCTCGGGTCCCACCACTGGATGCCCACTTCTCTAGCAAGGATTAACAGAGGCTGTGGATACCACACCAAAAGGGGTCTCCATCTAGATCATTCTAGGACGCTTTAGCAACAAGGCTGTGTGCCCTACGAAGCCCCACACATGAGAGTAGAAAAGAAATCCATCCCAGCAGATGCAGAAAACCCGTCACAGGACTATGACATGCACGAAGTAACTGGCTGCCTCCTCGAGGTCGTGATCCACCAGCAACTGACTCTTAAGGTATTTCCATTTCATCCACTTTAGTATTTGAAAGAGAAATGGTCTCTGAATTCCAAGCACACAAAGCACAATTCATTTAAGAAAGTTGGCACAGGATCTGAGTGCAAAGTCAATAATGAAATGAATGTTAAGAACCAAACAGGAATCTCAAATGAAAGACAGTGGTTAAGATGTCCAGATGAAGTCTAGAGTAGACTATGCTGAAGACAGAATCTCAGTTGGAAGACAAAGTGGCCAGCCTTGAACATTCAGATAGTATTAGAGAATATAAGTATGACCAGAAGATACAAGTAGTCTGGGACAACAGTAAGAATTCATAAATAGGATTTAAGTAATTGGAATTGAGTGTGGAAAGATGCAAGCTAATAGAATGAATAGCCTTAGGGAAACAATTCTTAAACCTCAAGCATGAGATTGACATTCAGGTACTGGAATCATTCAGAACCCCATACAAAAAAGATTTAAAAAACTCCATGAGACATTGTAGTTTAAGTTTCTCATTGATCCTATGTTTTCAGATATCGATAAGCCCTTAACCCCAATCTAAGATGACCCAGATGAAGTTCGAAGTGAAAAAAGATCACCACAGATGTTACAAAAATCTAGAGAGTTATGGACTATTTTGAAAGCAGACTAACAAGTTGGAAAACCTGGAAGACGTAGATCTTGCTCCAAAGATTTATCAAGAGGAAATAGCCTAAGCAGGACTAGTAACTAGCCATGTGATAGAAGCAGTTATCAAAAGCTTCCAATAAAGCAGCCCAGGATCAGATGGATTCTCAGCTGAATTCCAGACATTTAAAAAACGAAGGCCAATGTCCCTCAAGTTATTCCACAAGATGGAAAGTGGAACATTTACAGATCCATTCTAGGAATCCAGCATCACTCCATCTACAACTAGACAAGGAACCATCAAGAACTGCAGACTGACATTCCCGATGAACACAGATACAAAATCCTCAATATATTAAAGTTGTATTCAACAGATTAAGATCACACAGCATGTCCAGCTTGCTTTAATCACATGAATGCAGAGATAGTTTACCATGCAAGTCAATAGCTTATCACGTTAAATAGAGTTAAGGACAAAAGTTAGTGATGGAAAGAAAGTCTGACAATTTGGCATTCATAATGGAGTCACTGAAGAAAATATGGATAGGAGTTACCACATCATAAAGATTATGATAAACTCAAGGCCATCCTCATAGTGACTGGGGAAAATGAAGCATTTCCTTTAAAATCTGGAAGGCAAGAATATCTACTCCATTCCTGCTCAATACAGAACTAGAAATACTCTCCAGAGCAAAGAGGAGAGGGAAGGAAATACACAGAGTAGGAAAGGAAGCAGTCAGTTTCAGTTTGTAGGTATGATTCTGTATTCAGAAGATCCAAAATAAAATAACTACCAGAAGACGGCTAGAGCTAATGTATTCAGCAAGATATCAGAGATACCTGAGACCCTTTTCATCCTGTTAAAAAATTCAACTCAAAAAAATGGATCAGAGAAGTGGGAATTAGACCAGAAACTACCCAAGTCCTATAAAATGTAGGGTCAGTACTCCAGCACATGGGCAGAGGCACTGCATTTCCTCAATAGGACCCCTAAAACTCTTGCCATTATTTCCTGAGCTGGCAGCATGCCACCAAGTTAGAAAACTCCTGCACAGCAACAATGTTGAGAGAATCTTCAGAATGGAAGTCTTTGCTAGTTACTTTTAGGTTACCAGGAATTGAACCTCGAGGTGCCTAACCCCCACGTCACATCCCCAGCCCTTAGTTTTCGACACAGGATCTCGTTAAGTTGCTCAGGGCCTTGCCAAGTCTCTGAGGCTGGCTTTGAGTCGAGATCCTCCTGTGTCAGCTCTTACTCTTGTGATGGAGGATTCATATCCATGATCTATAGAGAACTCAAAACTTCACATCAGAAATAACGACCCAGACAATGGGCCAATGAACTAAACAGACACTTCAAAATACAAATGATTAGTAAGAATGTTAAAATTTTTTTTCTTAGCAGTTAGAGAAATAAGCCCGATTTCTTGTCACTTGAGTTAGAATCTCATTAACAAATGCTGGAGAAAATGGAGGGGAAGGAACACACTGCTTAAGGGATTCTAACGTAGCCAACTAGTAATGGAGTCATCATATGATCTAGCTGTGCCACTCTTTAGTATTTATCCTCAGGAATCATGAAAAGTCTTACTATAGCCATACACGCATACCCATGTTTATAGTAGCACAATTCATAAAAGCCAAACTATGGAATCAGCTTTGGTTTCCATCAATGGATTAAAAAAAAGTAATGTCTATACACAATGGACTTTTATTTAGCCATAAAGATATTTGCAGGAAAATAGATGGGACTTGAGACCATTATGTTAAGCAAAAAACCCAAACTTGGAAAGTCCAGGGTCATGTTATCTCATGTGGAAGCAAGAGGGGTAAAGGGTATGGGGAGGTCATGTTTTAAGAGGAAGATCAGTAGAGAGGGAAGTTGCAGATACCTGTTGAATGATTGCTTTTGGTCATACTGGTGCAAAAGATGACAAAAGACCTGACAAAGACAATTTTAGAGGGGAGAAAGTTTATTTGAGGGTGCACATCTTGGTGGAAGACGGTGGAGGAGAAAAGTGGCTCGAGACAAGGGCAGGAAGAAGAGATCTGTTTGACAAAGACTAAACTCCACTAGCACACCCCAAGGACCCACATCTGCTAGCCACACCCTACCCGCCTACAGTTAGCACTCAGGTAATCCTAGTCAGGGGATTCATATTGAGTGAAGGCTCTTACAACCCAGTCACTTCCCAATTAGACCTTATGCTCTCTCAGGCTTTTGGGGGACACCTTACATTCAAACCCTAACAGCGATATTGGCCAAGTTACATTGCTACGTTGCATGCAACAGCGAGTCCCAGAGAGGGGACCACTTCAGAGCACGCTTCCTTCCAGCCAGTCCTGGAAAAAGTTGTTCATGCTTCCAGATACCTTCTCTTTGAGAAGGAAAGGACTTTAGCTGCTCTCAAGTGGGAGCTTCCTTGCAGCCGAGCCTCCTGGAGGTGGGGGCAACAGGAGTTTCCCTCTGGGTGGGGTTCCCTCGGGATACAGATCGCAGGACCTCCTGGGGTCAGACTTTCAACATGTAGTTGCAGGTGGAGGCAGCCATACTCCCCCTTTTCAGGGTGCAGGATTCTAGATACATAGAACATTCAGGGTTTTCTAATCAGAAGACTTCAATGGTTTGACAGTGGTTAAAGCCAAGGCACTTTGCCAGCATTATTCCCAGTGGTAGCTTTTCCGTGTTGCTGGTTAAAGATGCTGAGGATGGCTTCCCAGCTGTTAAGTGCTTAACATTGCATTTTAAGCATGTAGCTAAAGGTATTCATGAGCTGTGTTGAGGGGACCATTGTCATAGTATGCAGGTTAGTTTTCTTATACGAGTAAGCCAAAATTGATCTCCCCTTCATATTCTTGCTGTGTTATGGTCAATGGGGTTCATTGTGACATGTTTGTACATGCACACGAGTGCCTTGTTAATTTCATTCTGCCCTTCTCTTCCTTTCCCATCCCTCCTCCTTGACCCCTGCTCCCCCCATCCTCCACTCCAGTTTCTTTTATTAAAAACCACCTTGATAAGCTGGGCATCAGAAAGCCACACAATGACTCAGCACCTGATAAATTCGGTTTGTTTAAATTGCTGTCCCGTGAACCTCAGAAATCTGTATTTCATTTCTCATGCTGTACCAGTCTAAGAAAATACTAAGATTCTCCTGATGAAAATGACTTTTAGTCAAATGAGCCATGCCCTGGAAGGAGTGGGAGAATTCAGAAGTTTGGAATCTAGCCACCGTCTAGAGGAGCTGACAGAGCCAAGTTCTAGTATAGCTCTCTTTCGTCCCCTCATGGTCTCCATTCAAGACCTCATCCCAGTCAACAGTAAAGAGAGCAGGCCTTGGGCAGCATCCACCTCAGGGTGAATTCCGTTTCTTCCACAGTTGGACATCTTTCCAGGTGCTGAGCCCTCTGCTTCCCAATACGGAACTTGGAACTCTTCCACGCCAGCCATAAGGAACTAAGGGAGGCATTTGAAAGATCCATGGTAAATACCTAATATGTTTATTGAGTAATGGAAGAAAGTTCTCTTCCAAAAATCCTGCTGGATTTACAATAAGATGAGTGGATTTTGTTATGGCCCCAGAGACAGCATTGAGTAGAAGAAACCATGTCTTCAAGAATAACTTTACTCTCCATCATTGGAGAGTGGACAGTTCAGGCCAAGTTGGCATCCCCTGCCCCAAGTGATCATCTCCTCCCTTGGGAGGAGCTAGCATGTCTTAGTATAGAGCCCAGATGAATTTGGGCCAAATCCGAGCCATGTGGCCTGGTCAAATCCCTGCCCCATCTGGATAAGATTTTGCTATCATGTCCCTCGAGTCTAAAAATAACAATTCAGAACAAGTCGACTTGCAGAATGGTACTTCCACACCAACCTTGGTCAAAAGTTAGAGTGAACACCCTCGTCTTGTTCCCAATTTTGGAAAAATGCTTTCTATCTCCTCCCATTCAGTCTGATATTGGCTATGTTATCTGTATATATATCCTGTGTTATTTGGGCTTCTTATCATTTTATACCTGTTTATTCAGGGTTTACCACAAAGGGATGCCAAGTTTAAAGGATGCCAAGTTCGAGGCAGCCAATTGTTTGTCTTTAGAGATGATTGTCTGTGTTTATCCTTGGTTGCATGAAATGTGTTGCATTTATCGACTTGTGTATGTTGATCAAAGTTGCATCCTTAGAACAGAACCAACTTGATCATGGTGCACGAGATAGAATATTTGGACTTTGGGATAGTGAATTCCATTGAGGAGTTTCTCATTTATGTTCATCAAGGACGTTCATCTAGTTTGTTGTGTCTGTATTTGGTTTCTTTAGGGCAATACATTAATTCCCTGACTCATGAAGGCAGTAAGTTCTTCAAAGGTCTGGAAAAGTTCAGCAACCGAATCCATTCAGTCCAGGGGGTTTCTCTGGGAACAGCTTATGACTACTTCAATGTCATTGCTAGTTACTGGTCTAGGCAGGATGTCAACCGAAGTTTGGTAAATCCTGTGAGTGTAGAAATTTTTTCATTTATTCTGGATCTTCCAGTTTGGGAATATTTTGAGAAGTTGTACACCACTCTCTGGATTTTGGCATTATCTGTAAAAACCTCCCCTCTTGTCAGCTTCTGTTGCATTTTTCCTCAATTTAAAGGTTTGTCAATTTTGTGTATCTTGTCAAAGAATCAACTCTTTCCTTGGTCCTTTGCGTTGTATTTTTAGCCTCTTTCTGATCTTTATTTCTCATCTACCAATTTTTTGCTTAGGCTTATTGTTTAAGATCTTAAGATGCGTCATTAGGCTATTTAAGGTCTGTCCTGCTGTGGACACTCACAGCTATGCAAGTCTTGTTTTACTGTGTCCCAAAGGATCTAGTTAGTCATTTTAGGTTTTAATATTATTCTAGGAATTTCTTGACTTCCATTTCAATGACCCATTGTTTGCTCAAAGCCTATTGCTTCATCCCTTTGTGATCACATAATTTTCGCAGCTTCTTTTGCTGTTGACTACCACGATTTTGTTATGATTTGAAAAAAATGCAAGATATGTTCTGATTTGTGTTGCCAAGACTTGAAATATTTATGGCCCTCAAATGTGATCATTAGAGAAAATTCTGCACATTCATGAGAATCTCATATTCTGCAGTCTTTTCATGAATTCTGTAGGGCTGTTACGTTCCAGTAGAGAACCAACGGATCACCCCAGGTGTCTGGGAGTAGCTTGGGTGGATCAAAGTCAGCATATGAAAGGTAACTGCACACCTGTTTACTGAAGCACCACTATTTGCAATGGCATCAGCATCGACACCTGTGTTGAATGAATGAGGCCGTGTGCTATGTATAGAGTACCATTTAACCACAGAGTGAGATACCCTCTGCAGGAAGACTGATGAGGCAGATATCTTTGTATTGAGCAAAATAAGCTAAACTCCTGAAAAGTATTCCATGCTTTCTCTCATGTGGAGTCTCAGATGACATAAAATGGGATTTTGGGGGGGTGAGTGGAAGGTGAAGGTGAAGGGGACTAGGGAGGAGTGGTAGAGATTGCCAGGTGGGTGGCTGTAACCAGAGTTATAAGAATGTATAGAAAGTCAATGAAATCCCTCCACTTGTACTAGCCCTATGCACCCATTTAAGAGACTTTTTGGATTTTACTGATTATATTGCCTCATGTGGTCCAAGAACCTGTCTCCTCCTCCAGGCTTCAGTTTATCTAGGGTTTTAGCAGAAACTGATGTCAGAGGCCTGCTCCTAGGCATGAGGTCAGGGCTCACCTTGGGAGGTCTGCCTGCGGGATGGTGCATCCAATAGCCAATCCTGAAGCCGATGTAGAGAAAACCCAACATGCCTATTGGACTAGCAGTTGATTGTAGGTTGCTGACCTTAATCCAGAGACAGGATGGGCTCGAGTCTAGGCCAAAAGGTTAGGAAAGACCACAGGTGGTCCGGTGGACTCAGGGAAGTGGAGGGTGGGGAAGCTGAGGAGGGTTAATTGGAAGATGGATTGATCCTCCCGGTGGAGGCTGACCACACTGGAACTACTGTCATTTTGGAGAATTTAGGCTATGCATCCCTTAGACTCATCCCAAGGGAAAGGGACACATTAGGGTTCAGGGCCATCAACATCATTGACGTTTGGCCCGATCCCCCTGCACAACTGGCAGGAGGAATCCATGGAACCCGAGTTGGAGAAGTCCAGATCTCTAGTTTCGTGGGTGGCTGTGGAGACTGACATAGATGGATTTTCAGAGAGAATTGCTCTGTGGATCTAGAGCTTCTGGACTTGAAGTATTTGGTCTTGTTCTTATGTCTCATCTAATTTTAGATGATATTTAGGTGAGGAGTGAGGAGCCAACACTGTGGAGAGTGCTTTGCCAACGTTTGTCTCTGTGCTGGTCAAACTGCACCCAGGAAGGTGCAGGCAGGATGACCGTTGTGTAATGCCTCAGCTAGCTTCCTCCCCAGGTCCCAATTCCCCTGAGGATGCCAGCAGCCAGATTCTCCTGCATTCATCAGGAATACTGGATTCTATGTTGGGAAATGGGAGTTGCAGGATTAAGATGTAAATTTCTCACTCTGTGCAAGAGTGTCTTTGGGAACCTGTGACTTTCTACTATCCCAATGCCCATGACAGACAGAAGTCACCATAGTATGGTATTAAACTTACAATCTGGACTTGAATCCGAGTATGACCACTATTAAATGGAACCAGAACATCTTGAATTCCTACATGAACCAAGTCTCGTATGGCATTAGGAAGTGCTTTAAGATCAGTGACATAAGTTTTAGAGGACATAGTGTCCATCTTGAAGCTGTTCCTTCTGGGGCTGGGGATGTAGCTCAGCATTAGAACACTTGCCTAGCATGCATGAGGCCCTGGGTTCAATTCCCAGCTCACAGAGCTCCTCCATGAACAGATTTTGCATAGTTTTAGAAGGAAAACACATCCTTTTGCCTTGGGATAACACTCTCGGACTGGAGTGTCTCATAGGTGTTGTAAGCACAATCAAGTGAAAGCCAAAGGCAACTAGCATTGAATGTTTTGACAGACAACTACTTTCAACAAAGAAATTCAACTGAAGAAAACCACTCAGTAGTAGGATTTTGGTTTATCAGCTTCTGCCTTCAAGGCACATATGGTCCCATGTCTTAGAAGAGACCCCCCACTTGTAACCAGATGCTTCAGTGGCCCCAGTATCTCCCCTTGTGAACCTTATACCTAAAACCGAGGGACAGCTAGATGAGGTGGTACATGCCTGCAATCCCAGTGACACAGGAGGCTAAGGCAGGAGGATCTCAGGTTTGAGGCCAGCCTTGGTGATTTAACAAGACACTAAGAAATTTGAGAAACTTACAAGGGCTGGGGATGTGGCTCCATGGTAAAGCGCCTCTGAGTTCAATCCCCTATACCTCTGCTCCCCAAAGTCAAACCACAAACCCCAAAAGGTTGTTTCCTGGCTAGTGCTGCATCTTGTTACAGCCATCCTTGTTTTAAGACTGAGCATTGAGGAGGTGGTTAGCCAAGGATCAGAGCTGGTTAGTGAAGCAGTAGAACTAGTCGGTTGCTATAGCTGGTAAAGAGCAGGCCAGGTCCGGCCTGGCTTGAGCTTTTTGGCACAGCAGAGCTAAAACTGGACTCGATTTTTAATGTTGTGTACTTGATAGTGCTGTGAGCCCTTAGAAGTGATCCGTGGGTCACTTTTATGTTGTGCCAGCAGTTTCTGCCATGGTTTCATTGTGAGTGATGTATGCACTGAAAACAGTGCTAGAATTCAGATATTTGTAACCATCCTGATGGCTTGGAGGCTTGCAAAGCCATCTTCAGTAAGTGCTAAGAGGACAGGAAGCTCCTGACAGAGGCCAGTTCCATGGTCTCAATGCCCTCTCCAACCCTGCCACCATTAGTGGTCAGATTTTTAGTACCATGTGTCCACAGAGAAGCCCAGCTCGTCATTGTGCCATTATTCGTGCTGAAGGTCATGACAATAGGGTGCCAAGTCAGCTTCAAGCTTTGCAAGGCAGTTACTGGTGGTATGGGGCTCACTAGGCCCCAAGATGACTGCAGAAAGGCTTTGAGAAACCGAGTCATAGTGAAAAATAGATTGATGGGAAGCAGTCCTCTTACACCTTAACCGGTTTAAGTTCTAGGATATTCCAGAGGCTATGGACTCAGGAGATGAAACAAGTTATTGGGCAAGTTGGTCAATACAGCTGGACCAGGATGGGGGTTCTGAACTGACAGCACACTTGCTTGAAGAAACTCAGTTATGCTCTAAGGGGGTCCAGTGCCCAAGGCCCCAGGATAAAAGCAGACAGTCTATATCAATGCTGAATAAGAAGTTGACCATGATCCTAACCTGAGCTCATCTTTAAGGCTTACTTTTGAGAACTACAAACTTGATGCTCCTGGTTTTTCAAGTCGGGAATCATTGTCCTTTGAAGAGATGCCACTTGGCCCCATTTGGAAAATGGGGTGTGGGGGGGTCCACACCTAATTTCTGTTTTGTACCCATTCCCATCCTAGGATCATCCCATGCCCTGGACAGGTTAGTCTGAGGCCCAGGTTTTGCATTTAAGAATGGCTGTCATCAGCCCTATGAGCAAGGCCAGCTGTGAGTAAGTGGGAGACACTGGCCAGGTTTGACATGTTTGAGTTTTTCTATGACAAACATTTCTGAACCATAACAAGAACTCAAGTTCACTCTGATCAGGGTAGTTGTCCCCGACAGAGGTTCAGACATGACAAGAAATGCAGAAGTATTGCTCGAGCCTTGTGCATGACACTCTGGCTAACAGGCCCTTGCCCGTCTCCCTGGAGATGGTGTTCTTTATGGCACTGATGTGGACATGTGTTCACCCAGGTGCAGGCTTTAAGGAGAGGAGGTGGGGAAGAAAGATGTATCCCCTGTTCCCACTAGTAATCCTGAGCTGGCTAGGGGCACTCTGCAGGCTCACCCCCCATGGGGAGACTCAGAGCCTCCACCCATCATAGGCGATATTCCACGGGTGTTGTGAAGAACAGAGTCAAGGTCAGTGAGATGCACACCCACAGATTAAGGCAAAACCCCCAGCCAGGAGTAGTTAACTCAGGTACAGATAGGGCTGGGGGAAGGCTGGGGTCCCTTTAGATCAAGACCCTTAGTCACCCACCCCCAGACTATGTCAGGAAATGCCAGTCAGACCCTCGGTGACCACACTTTCAGGATGGATACTTGATGTCCTTCTCCAGTGTGGCCACCACTTTATTGCTCATAGGGACAATAACACCTTAGACAGAAAGTAGACCCTTCCTCATCGAGCGAGTCCCTAGCCTCCCATCATGGGGTGCATGCAGGGACAGCCCCAACAGGACACAAGCCACCATTCTCACAGGGTTCTGTTAAGTATCCAACTGCATCCTAGTCAGAGAAAGCAATGGCTTCCCAAGGGAATTGTCAACCTGGAAAAGATTTACATAAATTCATCTCGAGAATTTGCAAGAAAGTGGGGAGCACTGGCACCAATGTAATTTTGGGTTGTCACTGTCAGCCATTTGCCAAAGTTCTTCAGCAAATTCCTAAAGTGAAGACCCCACGTGAAGTCAGACACCATCTCCCACCCCCATCTCTCCTGGGTTCCAGACGCTGAATGTGTGGAGGGAAACTGGGCAAAAGTCTTGAAAACATTGCCTCTAAGAACCAGATGGGTATGTCTACCAAGCCCGTCTCATCCACTCACTAATGTGGTTGGTGACCAAGGAGTGACATGATGAGACTCACTGGGCAGTTGGCCCACCAGACACCACACAGTTGCTACAGCCACTTGGGTGTGCATTTTGAGTTCCCACCAGAGTAGCATGGGGTGGGGGTCTCCAGGCAGTAGGTACAAAGCCTTTGTCCTGACTGCAGGCTTCATTCTGGAAATGTCACTGAAGGCCCTGGCTTTTCCCCACTATGACATTTCTAAAAAGAGAAAATTATGGCCCTTCTTGCAGTGAGGGAAGGTCACAATCTGGGCCCAAGTCCTGCCTGACCCACCTGCTACTTGTGGAGCAGGTCAGCCCAGCTGGACCCCGAGGGTCGAGGGAACACACATTTCCTAGGAGTCAGAAGGCAGAGATGGAGGCAGAGTAAACCCCCAAAGAGAAGAAGGAATGCAGTCCTTCCTTCTAGGACCAACTTGAAACATATTTTTATTTTTCTGAAATCAAAGAAAAACGTGACTTCAAGATCCAAGCTTTTTGGCAGGAAGCACTTTCCTGTTTTGTCATTCTCCACTTTGAGAATGGATAGTTTAAGAGGCAAGGAGTGGGATACTAGGGAAGCCCAAGGCAGAATGTTCAGGGAGCATTTAATATTCAGGAGTCAGTATTAGTGGAGGCACAGGAGAAAAGGCATTTGGTCAACCACGGGCTCTATTCAAAGAGCCACAGTGACAGGAACTAACCAATCATCTGTGAAAGATGGTCAAGCCTCCTGTCCAAAGGGGAAGCCCAACACAGTGGCACCTAGGACCTTGGGAGAAGGCACCCTTTCCTCCATCGTCCTTGAAATCTGCCCCACTAACCATGAAGGGCCAGACATCAATCCAAGCTGAGTGCTAAAGTCTAGCAAATAAGTGCTAGGAGGATCGAGTATGTTCCTCCAAATTCAGAGAATATTCCTCACAGTAAGAGAAAATGCGAGCTATGGTGTGCAGGATGGGGAATTCTTTATTCAAGAAGTCAGTGACAGATTGAGGCACTTGAAAGTGTATTTGGGGTCCAGAGGTCATAATGCTATGTGGGACATAGTGCCTAGTGCCCTCTGTGTATTCCAAATACGAGGGATTAAGACAGTTCTAGACCATGCCATACTGAGATAATTACTTTGGTTAATTTTTTGGATAGGAGTGTCAGTACAGGGTCTTACGGTTGTTTTTTTTTTTTTTTTTTTTTTTTTTTTTTAGTACTGGGGAATGAACCCAGGGGTGCTAGCCCCTGAGTAACATCCCCCCAACCCCTTTTGAGACCCAGTCTGGCTGTGTTACTCAGGGCCAATTTGCTGAGGCTGGCCTTGAGCTTTCGATCCTCCCAAGCCACTGGGACTATAGGTGTGCGCCCCCACATCTGGCAGTCTCTTCCTCACACCAGGGCAGCTGAGGCAAACCACGGACAGCCATTCATAGGCTTTCAGTGCAGGTCCATCCGACACCACCAGGGTGGTGCCCCAACAGAGGCTACAATCCAGGATGGTGCTGATGCCAGAAGCCCGACACACAGAGCCAAGAGGCGCCCATCAGCGTGCCCATAGGTGGATCCAGAGTGAGGGGAACTCACCCTGGAACAATAGCACCCTGAAGACACCCCAGAAAACACCAAGGCACCTTAGCCTCAACTCCCACATTATGGCCCCACTGCCAGGTCACTTCCAACCTGAAGACAGTTAAGGATTTCTCTGCAGAAGATGGACCAGGACCCTTGAGCCTGCTTTTCCTCCCTCTGCGCTGCAGTCTGAGGTTCAGTTTCTGTTAGTGGCCACTCAGGCTGACACTGGCTCTGCCTTCTCGGCCTCAGCTCTCCATACATAGTGCCTCACGAGCCCCGAGGACACGCCTACATTTCTCACAAGGTGAGGAGCCAAGCAGAGAGTTAGAACTCGATTATTTGCATCACCACAGAACTGTTTTGAGGTGCAGCCATCTTGATACCCCACTAATGGGCTACAGCTCTGATTAGCAGGGAAAAGCTCGTCCATGGGTGACAGGTGTCCCCAGGCTTCCCCGTGCAGCCCTGAGATTAGAGAAAGTAGAAGTCAGGAGAGCAGGCAACAGTGACAGATTTCTCCACGTCAAGACCGACAGCTCGATAGGCGCCACTCCTTCCACTGAAACAAGTTCACCGTCAAAGTCCTTCTTGCCCCCAGACATTTTGTCCAGACCTTCTCAGAGAGACTAGAGGCCAGATGGTCAGTCACAGGTAGCTGAGATTTGTCTTGAAATGACAAAATCCAACATTGCCCTGAACATCATTATGTGACATTTAGGGTCTCTGCCCACAGTGTAAAAAGCCACAGGCTACTTGTGACCCTCGATCTGAGGACATATAAAAGAGAAAAGGGAATTGGGGCTTTCAACGGGGCAGGAGCCCTCTCCTCTGACTCTGGAGACATCCCCAGGGCTTCTCCCCACCTAAGGGGTTCCATAGGAAGGACGATTCTGGATTCTGATGTTCCCAGGGACCCCCTAGTCAATCACCTGCTTGGAATGAAAGGCCTTTGGTTATTTGGGTGCAGGCCCTGTGTGCACCCAAAAGAACCTGACCTTCCAGAATAAGCACCGAGGATGGTAGTAGAGATCATTGGAACCAGTGAGGACATGCATACTAAGCCCATGGCAGCAGGCCCGAGAGCGGTGCTCAGGTCTATCCCTCATTCCTCCCAAACCCTGCACACCAAGGAGTGGCTGGATCTTGACATTCAGCTGAAAAAATTAAAAAGTCAGCCAGGAGCTGGAGACAAAACAGAACAAAGCTCAGTTTTGCAGTCACATTCTTCTCACATAATCCTAGATTCAGAAGATAGTCCGATTTCTAGCCCAGAAGTTGGAGTGAGCCAAAATGAGGTTTTAGAACCAGGAGGTGGGAATCAGGCAGGTCATGGAGGAAATGTTAGGTCACCTTTGATTCTGAGCCCAAGGCAGGGACGAGGGGCACACTCGGCCTACATAGATCTGGCTTTGTACTCAAGGAGAGCCAGGGCAAACTTGGGCATGTCAGACACGAGTTGAGGCCACCGAGACATGGCCATTGGAGATAATCTCAAGTTGGCAAAAGCCACAAAGGCAGGATTTTTATAAGGACCTCTCAGGTACAGCACAGGATAAAAGGACTAGTCCCTTTTCGGGACCTGCAGCCTCAGTAACCACTGGAGAATTAAGCTGGAGGCATAACTGTCCCTCAGTAACCACTCCTTTGGGCTGGGGTTTTGGTCTCAATCTGTCATGGTCAGCGAACTTGGAAACAGGTCACACAGGACAGGAAGAGCCCCCAATGACAGGGCCCACCATGCAGGCAGAGAATAACAGAGGCTGGCATAAAAAGAAACCAAGCATTCCTGTTGTCTTAGAGGTTGTCCCACATTCTGCATTAGCCCATTATGAAAAGTTTTAGAAAGCGGCAGGTGGGGCTGGTGTCATTCTTTTCAGTTCCCATGTAAGACAGGGGATAGGAATGCTTGGAGTAACCAAGGTGAAGACCACGCTTTCCATCATGTACTGCACCCCTGTCGAGACAGGGCGAGGAGAACCCGTGTTCCCCACCAAGACTTTCTGCCCAGGAAGAACTGCTGTCTGTAGGCATTTCCACCCATGACCAGGCTCAGAGCCGACTCCTCCTGAGTTTTTCTAAAAACCCCACATGCACAATATGTCCAGCCTTGACTGACACAGCCTTCCTGGGAGGCCGATACTGAACGTGTCTATCAACTTTGTGATCTGTGCTGCCAACCTCCACGTGCCTAGGATCCCTCTCCCATTGAGCAGAGGCCCAAGGCTGAGCAGATCTCCCGTGCAAACCATGGTGCCAGGGACAGAGGAGCCAGGTGCAGAACTCCTGGGCTCATGTGCCTACCTGAGCCCATTTCCCTTAAGCTTCATCATGTCTTTGGAGAACTGGTTTAGGAACCTTCACCCATGCATTGTCTCCCCTCGACTCCAGCAGAAGTCCCAGCAGAGCCGTATCCCAACTCTATTGGTCACCTCTTGGTGCTCTCTATCTCCAATTTATCAGGAGAACCCAACGCTGATCTGGGAACACCAAGAGCCGGTAACATCCTCCATACCACCTCGATATGAAGTGGACACTATGAACGTATGTTGTTTAGAAAAGCCAAGTAACCTCCCGGCGGTTTTTGATGGTACAGCTCCCCATAGAGCAGTTGGGACACACCTGCCAAGCCTCCATCATGCACTGGCTTCGAGTTGGCCCACTGAGGGAGCCAGATATGGGTGGCCTAGTGGACACAGCCTGGAGAGTGCCTCCTTAACAGCAGGGGAAACAGACGTCTGTCCTCCTGGGTCAGGGAGCAGACATCCCCATCAGTCCCCAAGCCAGAGGCTGAAGACACTGTCACCTCTCATTACAGGGGCCCAGTACCCTGGCTGCCCTCCTTAAAAGGGCAGACACTGGATAATCTCCTCCACAGGGGGCCGAGAGAGGGGCAGGCGCCCTGGACCAACCAGTCAGGCTCATTAAGGTCAGAGCCAGGGATGTCGCTTGTCCCCATGAACATGAGCAGTCCTGACTGGCTTTGTTCTGGTGCCCATTGTGGCTGAGGAATGGGTCGACTCCAGGTGTGGAGACTCCTCCTAAATACAGGGTCACCATAGGAAAGGACAGGAAACAATAAGCGTCATGGTTTTCCTCAAAGTAGCCTCTTCTAGAACTTAGTTTTGAGCTTAATTCCATTTAAGAGTTGTGGCCTGCTCAGCCTAATTGCAACAGGCCTGGAGAAGGTTTTGTCTAGATATGCCTGTAATTTAGGGTCATACTGTTCAGGGTCAGAAAACCCAAGAATCATGCAGACAAGCAAGCTTGACATCACCAGCTGGGGTTTAGAGGGCACAGCTGACCGCATTGGGTTGTCAGCATCAGGAGTCTGATACAGGCCGATACTGAACACTTCCAGAGAAGAATGGCTCAGAAACCCACTCACATTTCAAGAGCAGAAGATTCCAGAAAGGAGGTTCTCCATGAACCAAACACACCATCCAGGCAGCTCGTTAAAACCAACATGAACTCAAGTAAAATCCGTCCCTTAGACGTCAGGAGAAGGCTGTGTTCCTTCCAACTTCACCAATAATCAAATTCTAGACTTGGGTAAAGGACCCAAGTTCCACAAAACATCCCAAGAGATTCAGTGTGGCCCCCTCAACTGGGGTCTCTAGGAGTCTCAATGAGTGGGTATTTGCTATCAGCAAATCAAGCCCCAGGAGGTACCGGGAGGTTCAGAGAAAGATGGCCAGTGTTCCTCCAGAGACCGGAGACAAGAAATAATTATGGTACTCAGGGGGACAGCCAAGTTGGGCTACCACTCTAGATCCAGAGGCTGGGGCAGTAAGAGCTACCAAGTTAGAACCACAGGGAGGTTCTGCCCCCACCTCTGCCGAGCTCTTGACACAGGAACTCAGATCTCCAGTGTGGGATATATAACAGCCTCCTCCCGGCAGGGAGGACTCGTGTTGGATAAACTGGGCTGATTCGTGTGGAAACAGACTCCCTTACCTGTGGGGAGCCGTCTACCACCATGCCTAGAGGACCATGGACTACTGTGGATGATTCAAAGGGAAAAAAAGGCAGTCTAACAAGGGGCTAGGGGAAGGAGGAGCTGGCGGGTGTAGGTGGATGGACCCTCCAGGGAAGCATTTGCAGAATTTGACAGACGACTCTGAAGCTGTGTCCCGTGCCAGTCCCAGGCAACTGGCATTCAGCTGGAAGAGGGGACTCAACTACTTTGGGCTGCACCTATGGTTAGGACTCTAGGGACATCCCAGCAGCAGCTGAGATCCTTCATATCAGGTGTTTCTCTTCCGACCCCCCCCCCCATTATCAGCCTAGAGACATTTGTTAGAAGGAAAGGTCTCTGGTTTTGGTAGAGGGGTGAGGGGATCTGTCACCTGGAGTCTGGTACACACCAGGGATCTTTTGTGTCCACTTGGTGCTTAAATAGCCATTTGGATCTTTTTTGAATCCTTTGAATTCTGGTGAGGGGTGAGATTCTGAGAGTTAAAGTCCAGTGCCCAGAAGGTTGGGAGTTTGCTCCAATTTTTCTTCCAGTTGCTCTTCCCTCTGGATTGGGCAAACTCAGTTTCAATACCCAAGTCCCCAGACATCACCAGCTGACTGCATACCCATCAGCCGTAGTCTTCACAGAGGAAGAAGTGGTAGTCCGTCGTCCCCGAGTAGCTCACACGTAAGATTGAAAAGACATGGCTGCTTAGTGCTTCTTGACAGTTGAAACTGGTTTGTCCAAGATCAGGAAGATGGGATCCCATCCCCTAGGTACAAGCCTTTCGTTGTCTTGCAAGATGGGTGGAGTAAGAGGGAACTGGGTTGATTTACACAGTGGAGGATATCATTCCCTTCCAGATAGTCAAACTCTGAAGGGGAGGCATGGTCTCTTAGTCACCTTAAGTCTTCTCCAGTTTGTGTTGGGGCCACGGCACCCTCGGGTCCCATAGGTTTAAGTCTTTGGTATTTCAATCCTGCCACTCTAAAAGTTCCCCTTCTTTTTTCATTATGTCACCATTGCAAACTTGCCCCCTTTTAAGTAGAAGCTCCGAGCACCTGAGCATGAAGATGCCAAGAATAAGGCCCCCTGGGTTGGAGGTGGAGTTGTCCGAGGAGCTCCCCTAGATACAGAAGGGCCTCACAGGGAGCAGTCCCTTGTGTCAGGAGGGACTTTGTTGGTTTGTCTGGGTAGATGCCTGGAAAGGTGCTCACTCAGGACCTCAGACCCTCATGTTCCCTGAACATGCAGCATAGACTAGGGCACAGGAGGAGGTCAGCCTGGGCTAGAACTGGAAGCTGCCTCCATAAGCAACACTAAGCTGATCCAGAAGTGAATCCCACCAGCAGCACAGAGGGTTAGCCTTTGCAAGAAAAGCTGGGGAGTTTTAACTAAAGATGACTTGGCTTTATGTTAAGCTTAGGAGAAACTGACATTCCCAGAACAGGTGTCTAAACCGAGAGCCAATTCCAGTAACCGAGGTCTAGTACTCCCTCGGGTCAAATGGGCATGAAAATTTTTCTACTCCTTGAGGGACTACATCTGATCAGAGATCAGGTTAGAGGACCACACATGGCCAAAACTCCTTAGACTGTTCAGGACCAAGCGGCAGAAAGTTTCCTTAAAAATCAATATCCTACTTTCTATGGTCTTGGTCAAGACTTTACATAAGACTTGAAAACTAAGAACCTTAGTTGTAGGCAACTTCAACTTGTTTATCCAACAGAATTTGAATTTAGTCTGGTTTATGAACTTGGTAAGTTTGTATTGCTCTGTCCTGTGTTTAAAATGTTAAGACATCTGTCTTGTCTTACCAACGTCTGTTAAGTATTTAAGATGCAGGGCCCTTTGCTTTCTGGACCTTGAGTTTGGCAATATTTAAGTCGTTTCTGTGCCAAAGTGAAAACCCTGGAGTATTGACTATGCGTTTGAATCATTTTCATTTCCATGGGTAATTTAAAAATAATTTAGAAATAAGGCAAGTGTAGATTGGATGTTTATAATTATAGAAAACAACTGAATCTTCATAAGTAAATATTAATTGCCAAGTTCAAGTACTCTTGGGTTCAAGTCTAAGAAGTTTGACTGTTCTGTAAGTTATGTAGCACATACCACAAAGTTGTGATGTTTGACCACTTCTAGGTATGTTCTCTAGAAGGGGACTTGTAGAGTACATTATCTAACATAGGCCAATAGTTTGGAGGATGAGCTTTGGAAGATAAAATAGAACCCCAAATCATGTTTAATTCTCAGATACTCATACACAAACTGTTGTTCTATTTGAGTTGTAATGAGTGGTTGCCATCTTAGATGGCAGTTTGGGGGAAGTCTTTACTTTTCCATGAAGGTCCATTTGTAAGTTATTCCAGGTACAGTTGGTAGCTCACCGGCCTAGCCCATCCACGTGTATCAACACCAACAGCTCGAGAGACCAGAGGGAGTTGCCTGCTCCTCTGTGAAGGTGGGAAAGTGCAGCCCATCTTGCTCTGACTTAGATCAGATTCCAGAGTCGTTAAAATCATTTCCTGCAAGGAAACCTTGCCAATATTCAGAAACAATTCTCAGCATTGTCACACTTCAATGTTTCCCCTTCAAACTCACGTGTTAAGCAATGCCACAATGTTCAGGTGAAGAGATTGGGTTATGAGCTCACTTCAGTGGATTTATCCATTTGGATGGTCTAACCAGACGATACTAACTGGGCGGGGGGTGGGGTAACTGGAGGCCGATTGGCCCTGGGGGTGCAGCACCAGGACTCTGTCCCTGGGTCCTTTTTCACCTGCCATGACCCAAGCACCTTTCCCTCCACCATGATGTCCTGCCTCACCTTAGTCCTAGAACAATGGGGTTGGCCAACCATGGACTGAGATCTTTGAACAGGCCAGTTGTAGAGTTGACCTCCAAGTTGTTCTTGTCAAGTACTTCGATAAGACAGAAAGCTGGTTAACATTCCCACGAGGCAAACTGGAAGAGTTGTATGTCAATCCTACCAAAAAGTGAACGACATGAGGAACAGTGTCCCTGTGCATCATCACATGATTCAGAGATCATGTACTTCTAGGAGGCCCAAGCCTCCATCTCCTTTGTAACTACACAATGGCGAATTCATGTGAGACCTAATTTGGCCTTCTCATGTACTAGATTTTGCCCAGCTGGGGAACCATCAAGCATTCCCAAATAAGCAAGTAAAGCCCCTTACGATCAAGGGAGTTACAAAGAGGAATGGTAACAGGGTCATTTCACACTGTCCCTTGCCTACCTCCGTCTTATGCTCAGGGGAAGCCTTTCCTTAGGTTTATAGTTTGACCTCCTGTGGTCAAGTCCATCCATATTCCAGAGGGAAGAGGACACCTTGGGAGGACCAAGGCCCCACCCAGCATGCAGGTTTCCCATCCCCTACTACCTACCCTCTCTTCCTTCCTATAGGAAGCTCTACATATGGATCAAATCCCTTCCGAGTCTTGAAATGTGGCAGTCTATCTTCAGAGTCAGAATTGACTTAAACTTTCCTTTCGCCAACTCATCTTCAAGTTCTGGGTTGACCAGCGAGCCGCGTGGACATTCAACCCCAGAGGTAGAACGTTCCCTTCTCTGCCTCATGTTTTATTTAGTTCTGGAAGGGCTATGTTGGTTTTTTCTAAGAGGCACAGGGCACCGACCAAGACTTCCTAGAGAACAAAGCAAATGGATTTAGAAGAGACAGTAATGGGCATGTTAGAGTCCTTTGCCGTTTCTGTAGCTGTGTTAGGCTGAGATACCAAATGGCCACAAAACAATCTGAAGTGTCACAGGATCTAATCGTCACTGATAAAGTGGATCCATCTAGTATAAGGCCATCGCATGCCCTCAGAACAACCACGGTGGTGCCGAGATCGAGGATCCCGAGACCAACATTCCAGGTAGTTCAGAGATTGAGTGAAGTTGACAGATTTCGCAAGTGGAGGCATTTTAAGAACAGGCCTCTCCCCACCCTTTAAAGGGAGAGCTATGCTTTGGCTCCTTTTACACAGTTGCTGGTTCGTGTAAGTAGAGGCTTCACTTGACCTTCTCATGAACCAGACTTGCCCCGCTTGGGGAGCCATCAAGTATTTCCAAATAATCAATTGATCCCCTTACGATCAAGGGAGTTACAAGGAGAAACATTATCAGAGTTATTTCACACTGTCCCTTGCCCCCCTCCGTGCCATCCCATTATCGGAGGCCTGTGTGCAAGGAACTCCAAGGACCTCGTGGAGGAGGCTGCACCCCTTTCCCTAGGTGATGGGTTCTGCCCACCAGGGGGCTACGTGGGTCATTTCAGCTCCCAGGAGGATATCTTCCCTGGACACTCTTGCTCTTGGCTTGTGCGGGGGAGGGGGACAGTGTCACCTAGGAATCAACACAGGTAGCATTGATGAAGACCCTGGACTCAGAAACCTGCTGGACTAGGATGGAGTGGCGATTCCGCCATCACAGGCTTCCGGGGGAGGAAGCTCGAGCTCATTTCCTCCACTGTAAAATGGAGGTGCTGACACCGACCTGGGTCTCGGATTAGACGGGACCAGCTCAGTGCCCAACATGCAGTCGTGGTCATCTTCACCATGGGGCTAGGTTGCATGGGTCTAGTGAGACCTGTTAGAATGGTCTTGTGCCCAAGGCATCTCAGGTTTACAAAGCTCATTAGTCACTGTAGCCTACGCCCTTAATTCCACGTGAAGATTAGAGTCAGGTTTTAACTCTTGAAGATCTCTGGGTCTATTGTGCACTAGACACCCTGGCGGCCCATCTTGCTTGGCTTCTTTTTACCTTTACTTTAGATACCAGTTTAATTAGAAGTGCTTGCAAGCCTCAGATTCAATCTCTGCAGAAGTGTCCTGAAGTACCCAAACATCTTTCCAGATCCCAGACTCATGCAGGTGTGGCCGATGGCACCAGCCTGGTGAACATCCTCCCAAGACCTTCTCCACTATTGCAAGGCATGATAAATTTATCTGGACAAAGCCAAACTAGGAATATTTAACATTTGGAAACTCCATGCTCAACAGCAGTTTTCTAGGGACAGTTGGTCACTAGAACCCGTTTAGTATCTACCACTTTTTACTCAGGCTGAGGTTTCAAAAAATGGTGTGCAGATAGAGAATCCAAACAGTAGCCTATAAATTCAAGGCCAGTCTTGTTATATAGGGTCTCAGGAGAATAACTGCCTTTTGAGCATATGTCACCATCTATAAGGATGGCCCTAGCCCAGGTCAGCCTCAGAAAGACTACTCTGAGGAGCTAGAACAGTCTAGAGACCTGCAGGTAGGCCTCAGCAAGTCCCTCTCACAGGGAAATGAAGAGGGTTGGGAAACCTCGATCTACTCAACTGGATAGAAGTTGTATGTTAAGATTTAAGATAGAGAACAGATGTGAGGCCTTAGGACCATCAAGAGAAAGCGATTCCGACAATGTGGATTCCATTTTGATAAGACTAAGGAATGCTCAGGTTTTACAGGGGGCTCCCAGGGACTGGGCCCAAGGAACCCAGCCTCCCCTACCTCCACTGTTTCAGGAGAGGCTCAGCAGGACTCGGATTTCTGTCGGGCTGTGCTCACACCATCAACCTGGTTGGATGAAAGTAAGGGCGTCCATTACTGGAGGCCTCCCTGGCCATCACTGGCACGCCTGGTCACTGACCAGGGGAGCCCATGTTAGTAGAGCTGGTTCCGAGTGTAGGTCAAACCCTTGAAGTGTGCCAAGTTAGGGCTTGGGAGTGGGGGCCGACACCCCATCCCCAGATCCAGCACGGCTCCAGCAGCCTGTGGGCAACCCATTCCTGTGTGAGCCGCTGTTGGTTTCCAGCAACTTCATTGACCAACTCGGTCTGGCAACTCCGAGATGTTCTGTCCACACCCCATTTCTCTGGGCTCACAGCCTTTCTGTCCAGTCTCAACTGTGGCCACAAGGGCCCGCTTCCAGTTGTCTTCTGGAAGGCTCCCTTCTCTATGAGGAGACTCAACCCCGCCTGTTTACTCCCAGTTCAGCGTCCACCTGGGAGTTCTGTGGTGTCTCAGGCCAGAGCCCACGTGCCCAGACCCTGACTACACTCATCTCTCATGGGACTATCACCCATCAGGTAGGGTGGGCATAGCGATGCTACCATGACAGGTTGTCTTACAGGAGACAAAGCTCAGGTTCTAACCATTTGTTACTGTTCAAGTGTCTTAGGACGATCACTGCAGAGCAGTAGCCGAGGGTCTCTACACAGCTGTGTGGTTCTGGATAGGTGGGGGAAAGATGACCAAGGCTTCGGATACTGCCAGACTCCAAGTCTGGGACCAGCATGCAGTCACATCAACTAGGGACTATGGATTGACATCTATTTCCTCCTAGGGCCCCGAGGAAGGTAGGTGACCGAGACAAGTGTCATAAGGCAAAGCAGCACATGATGGGTCAACTCAAGCCTTTGCTATGCCATTTGGCCCTGGATGGCTTGTCCCTCAAGATCAGTGACTACTCAAGTTAGCTTATCAGAGCCAGGAATCTCATCTCCCTGGAGACTTGGCTAGCGTAGTAGGCCAGGAAGTAGAATATAGACCAAGAGTGTTGTGCCAGGCCAAGCTTGATCTTGGCGTGGGTTAATACCTCAATCCCCAGCCTCTGATTCGTCATTCCAGCAGTTCCATTGCAAAGGCCCTCCTGTTTGAACTGCCATCGGTTTCTGAGACCTTCCACTAAGCCACTCCCACTGGGAGCAGCCGAGCCCATGACCTGCTCCCCAGGGCGGCTTTTTAACCACATTGTTCCATTCACCATGGGGGAGGCCCAAGACCCTAAAAGGGACATGCCTGCAGAGGCCTGAGAACTGACAAGCTCAAGTCTGACTCGAGAAGGTCAAGCTCTTGGCAGCGGGAGGAAGAGGTCTGAGGACTAGAGGGAGAAAGGGAGCCATGTCCTTGGAAGGACCTCAGGAGGGGTCCATCTGAGCCCTGGGGCTTAGTGTTCCCAGTTGAAGTCCACAAATCCCTCGCAACCACAATGAGGATGTTATGTATCAGAGAAGTCCCTTTATTGTCCCAGGACAGGTCTGTCAACCCCATTCCCCTCCTCAGCCATGACCCTGGTACGTCACACTGGGCGCCAACTCCAGCCTCACTTTGTAGGTTGCCTTAGTCAGCCTTTTCATCACCATGACCAAAACCCAAGGCAAGAACTTAGGATTTAGGGTGACTTGTGGCTTCAGAGGCCTCAGGCCATGCTTAGACGAATCCCTTGCTTGGAGCTTCATGTGAGGCAAAACCTGGCAGCAGGTGTGGAAGAGGAGAGGCCCTCACTGCAGAAGCAGAGGCCTGTCAGGGACACTACAAAGGCACACCTTCAAGGGCCCACTTCCTCCAGCCACATGGCCTGCCTAAGGTTACCACCCAGACAGTAATCCTTAAGTTATTCATTGGTTCAGTGGATTAGTCTACCTATTAAGTTATTGGCCCCCATGAGGTTTTTTTGGGGGCAACACCTCTTATCCAAAACCATAACAGGTCTTTATCAACTTCCTTTGTCTTTAGATATAGGAGACCAAGTCCTGATGTTCTTTTCTAGGTTCTTAGTGACACCTAAGAAATGCTATCAGATGCTGGCTCCTGAGTCTCAGAGTTACCCTTAGTTGTGTATAGTAGCTAGTTAGCCAGTGACAACAGCCAGGTATCACACTGGTATGTGCCCCTAACTTGGCCCTCACTCAACCCTGGCCTGGGGGACCCCTCTGGCTCATGGCATCCTGAGTCTCCCGATAGCCCATCCTCCTTCATGGTCTGTTTCCTCTTTGGATTCAGTTTAGCCTTCTCTGTCTTTAAAGGCACAGGAACCCATCCTCTTGTCAGCATGACTTCCACTAATGCCAATGTTCTGCTAGTTTTTTTTTCTTTCCCCTCTCGTTTGACAGAGAGTAGAGTCCATTTAGCTCAGAAAGCTAGTGTCCCCATGAAGATGGCATTGGAAGCTCAAGGGACCTCCGGTTCTTCCCAGAGGCTGAGGCTTTGGGCCTTGGGTTGGTATCCTTGGGATTACCCTGAGAAACCCAGATGATCATTTCCCTTACATTTCATGACAGCATCTCCCCAGTTCTGGGCCAAGCTTCAAGGTCAACTTTCCCAAAGGCCCCATTGGGTCAAGCAGAGTAGGAGACTTGAATCGGCAACGGCGTTGGAGCTGCATCAACCATGACAAAAATCCAGAAACAGACCACAGCATCCGTGGGTGCCCACAGCCACCACATGGTCAACACTGCCCTTGAAATCCTTCTCCAGAGGCCTCTGCATTCAAGGTTATGTTCACGGGCATCTGCCCACAGCTACTGACCCTCTGGGGGCAGGGATAGGTAACAAGAGGCGACAGTCAGTTGTTTTCACCACCGTACACCCATTTTACTCCCTTAAGTCCAGGGAGACCAGCTCTGACCAACATGGCCACGCCACCAGGATACTTTTCCCTTGAGCCTTTGTTGGCTCTCCAGCAAGATGGACAGGTTGGCTCCACTGGGCACTGCTCAGAATCCTGCTCTACCTGGACACAGCCTTATGGGAAGGGCAGCCCTTGACAGTTACTTAGTCATTAGCACACTCCCCCTTTCAGTAAGGGCTTGGGATAGTTAACACCAAGAGAAGGGTCAGAACAGTGGCAGAGGTCCTCAACTGTCAAGCAGCTTGGCTCTCAGAAGGGTCAGGCAGCCACAAGAACTAGGAAGTTTGACTCAATGCAACTAGAACTCGACTTCCCTTTTCAGTGATGCCATATTTTCCCGGTCCAAGAATCAGCTATAGGATGTCAGGTTTTGCCAGGTCTATTTTCTCATTTTTGTGATTCTTGACCCATTTAAAGGGACCTGCCCATTTTGCAGCATATTTCTCAACATGAAACTCGGGAGGGCCACGTGTTCCCATGGGCAGGATTGTGCATCCTGGCCTGGTGGAGGTGGTGCACCAATGTGGCACCTCACAGCAAGTACTTGAGGGCACTAGGCATTGCTGGTGACCCCTATCACAAGCACGTGAACCAAGTGGTTCCAGACTGGATTCCCTTCTGCCTCTGTGCATCAAGTATTGAAGGGGGTGATGCCCAGACTCTGTAGCTATCTCTTCTGCTTTATGTTCTGTTCACCCTTTGGATTTGGTTATTTGAGTGCCTGGCGAGCTACGAGGCCAACAGCACCAGTAAAGGTTCAGTCTATCAGTGGCTTAGGTCTGCAAGCATGAGCTCCCAGCCTAACCCTGCAGGCTCATCTTCAGACACCACTCCCCCAAGCTGCCTTCAAGCCTAGAAACAAAAGAGGTTAGAAGGCAGAGGTCAGCGATAAGCTTTATGTTGTCCTAGGAAGGTTCTAGAATGCCAGGGCAGTGTTTCAGGCAACCATCTCAACTCCCAGAAACACCTGAGCCAAAGGAAGATTTCTGCAGATGAAACCATTCAAGCATAGCTGGATGATGTGGGTGGCAGAGCATGAACTAATGGAGTCACATCCCCAGGGAGACATTTATTCAAGCACACGAGAACCAATTCATTCTGTTCAATATTTGGTCAGCGATTTGGATAGAGACACAGGTCTGATCAATAATGGTGCAGTTACTAAGAGACTTTGACAGTTGTTTCATTCCAGTCTGCTAATATTTGACTCCCCCAAGACCAAGATTAATTTAAGGTTCGATGAAAACACAAGTCTAAGATCTCAGCAGAAGACACTTAAAATTCAACTCGCAATGGGATACCGTTAGTGTCGGGAAGACCAATGCAAAAGCAGACTGCCTAGACAATCAGGGCCTCAAAACAATAAGCCAGAGGAAGAATAAGCATGCTAGGCCAGGGGACTCTTCATCTTCCCACTACCAGAACCCCGCCACTGTTGGATCAGGACGTTTCCTCAGTCTATGCAGTCACCAGCTCTTCATCCAGACCGGCAAGCATTGGAAGCCGGTTGTCCACAGGAGCAGCACAACTTTGAAACCCGAGTTGGGGATCCCCTTCCCCTTCTTTCCTCCCTAGGCAGCTTTGTGAACTTTGTAGAGCAGGCATTACTACCTCCCGCCTCCCTGTGTCAAGACAGAGCAGCCTGTTGTCCGTACTTGGTGCCAGGGGTGCATTGAGCCAGCACTTCAGACTACAATCAGGTGCCCAGCACTGGAGGCCACCAGCTTGCAGCTCCCCAGAATGCAGTCAGTGGTCAGGGCTTAAGTCATGCATTTGCACCTGACCCAGAACAGTTTCTAAGCAGCATGTGATCCTAGAACAGAAGGAGACCATGTTCAGTTTAAGGTATCACGGCCACTCTTAGTCACTGGGGTCGACACTCTCATTGAGACTGTATACAAGGCCACCAAGTCTGCCTGAGACCAGAGATCATGCCTTGTTAGTGGTTAGGTGATCACATGTTGCCAAGATTGAGTATTTGTCTAGTGTCATAAGACTCAGGTGGCAACAGGTGTGTTTTCCAAGTCATCGTAGCCTTTAAGGCAGGAAACACAAAAGGTAGAGACACTTTAATTTCTTACCTGGAGGCCTACCACCCCATTTGGTGTCAGGTCAAAAGTCATGAATTAGGACTACAGGGTCAGAGATCTGATGAGGTATGAGACTGGAGGTTGTGTATGCACTTAACTGATTCAGAGAATGCCCCCATTTGACAGAGTCAAGAATGGCCTAGAAAGTGGTTCAAGGTCAGGTAGAGGCAATATGAATACCCAGGCTCAGTTCCTAGCAAGCATTAGGAACATCATCTCATCGCTATGGAGACAAGCATGTGGTACCGGGGCCAGTGCTCCAGAGCTAGTGAGAAGAGAACTACCAAGTGCTGAGCATCTATCTGGTGCCAGTGACGTGTCATCCCCAGGAAGCTGTTCCCAGCACAAGCAGGGGTCCTAGGCGAAGTCTGATTAGATTGACATCTTGTTTTCTGGTCTTCACCAACTCTCTGGAGGCTTCCCATCCCCAGCCCCTGTCCCGTTATCAGCTTTGGGTGGGTGGGTTGATATTAAGGGCTCTGATAAAGCTCCCTAAGTGGTAGCAAGATGTAAACATTCCCACTGTTGCCATTTGATTAGCTTGCTGGGAAAATGCCTCAAGGTAGTCCTGGTTCATCACCAAGAGACAGGCAAGGGTGCTACAAAGAGCTGTTGAAAAGCGGGCAGAGACCCTCTCCCCCTCCCAGTCCCCAAGGAGACTTATATAAAGCACCTGGCAACAGGTCTCTGCAGCATCTCATGTGCCATCTGCCTTGGTGGCTGTGGGTTTGGGGTCTGATAGACACATACTGCAGGGACCTGCTGGTAATGCAGATAAGTGATAATCACCTGTGAGCATGACCAGAGATAAAGCCCTTGTACAAATTCTGCCCCACATTCTAGAGCCACAGTTTTAACACTCTGGCTACAACCATCTGAGTACCTTCCCTGTTAGTTGGTTGCTGTTTCTAAGTGCACATCTGTTAAGGGCTAGGGTGCAGCAAGGATGCCTCGGAAGAACAAGGATTAGCTATTCGTTGGGCATGAGCCCAGAATGATAAGGCCTGGGCCTTAAAGGCTCAAAGGAGGATTCAGTAAGGACCGCCACTGAAGTTCAAGTTCAGGCAATAACCAAAAGTTCAAGCACTTTCAAGGTAAAAGTACATCAATACCAAGATTTTGGTTGCTTTTCCTCCTTGGCAAGTCCAACTTATACAGGCATCTTGCAAGGAACACTGCTTAGATACATTTGTGCCACATTTAGAACATAATTCTAGGACATTTGCAGGAAAAAGATTGTATTGGGACAATTAAAACTTGCCCATAGGGCATGATTGTGTTCAAGGGCTCCGGGTGCCTTGGTTTCAAATCCCCTGGACAATTTCCTGGTTATGTTCCGTCTTTGGCTCCAATGACTATGGTGCTACTTAGTAGAACATGTGTGTACTTTTCAGCAGAATCTTTGGCAACACCAATATGGAACCTTCTTGAAGCCAGCACAAGTCCCTTCTGCAGATTCATGCCAGAGAGGTGCCAGTATGTAAGGGTATGTGTACAACAAGGTTTAGTGGCCAAAAGTCCGAGCACAAGCAGACTGACCTTGGTTTGGTAGTAGGCGAGTTAAGGGCCATTGCACCCCAGTCAGCTGAGCTATCGCCGGTCGGCTTAGTTTCCTTTATTAGAAAAGCCACCCAACTATGCTGTCTATAAGACAAGTCAATACAAATAGATCAAAAAACAGGTAAACATGGATTGGGTTTTCAGAAGGGGTCACTGAGGCAATAAAAATTACTTGAAAATTATAAAGGCCAGTATGCGTTCCTCAGTGGCCCCTGACTAAAGATAAGATACAAGCAGAAATCTGGCAAATGGAGATTATTACAAGATTTAAGAGCTATTAATAAAGAGATGGTTATCATGGGACCTGCTCAATTGGGGATTCCTCAATTGTCTGCTTTGCCAAAATCCTGGTATGTTTTAGTTATAGATATTAAAGATTGTTTTTTTTCCCATTCCAATTCATCCTGAGGATAGTCCATGTTTTGCATTTACTGTCCCTGCACTGAATTATGAAGGTCCTGATCAGAGATATGAATGGAAAGTACTCCCTCAAGGGATGACTAATAGCCCTAGTATGTGTCAAATTTATGTTGACAAAGCAATCCAGCCACTTAGAAATCAAAAAAGAAAAATACTAGGTGTTTGCCCACGATGTCATAGAGGAGAACATTGGGCTAATGAATGACGTTCTGACTACTGTAGAAGGTACTCCATTGCCAAAAAACAGACAAGGGGGCCCAATGCCCTGGGGCCCACAACCACAAATATTCAGGGCATTGAAGGAACCCAGCAACACCATCAGGATAGTGCACAGGACACATTATCCATTAACTCCCTTATCAGACAAACTAGAGGAAGCACAGGATTGCACATCTGCACCTCCTCCAGAGCAGTACTAACTCCAGAGATGGGAGTTCAAATCATTCCCACAGGGGTAAAAGGGCCTCTTCCCCAAGGAACAGTAGGTTTATTATTATGAGTGCCCACTCAGTTCCCACTGAGTTTCCTTGCAGTAAAGCAGTTTCTGTTCAACCTTCAAGTTGCTTGTCACCTCTTGGTTATTTTGCCCAGCTGGACTGTAGCAGTTTCAAACATGGACACCCTTCTATTAGCTGTTGGCAGACCACAAGAAAGCCCATGAGGACAGTCGAGTGGAACAGTCAACTTCATCTGGAGAAGACTCAGTTTGTTTAGCATAGTGCACCTTCAAGTTCACCTCGACAATTCACAAGGTAGACCACATCTTGGTCCATAGGATGGCCAGGCCCAGAGAAGGCAGCAGATGCCTTCTTGATGGCATTCATATGGGACATGAACCTTGCTGCCCCCCACCCCCACCATGAGCATCGACCAGGGTTTGTGTCTGTGCAAAGCATCTGTTAGGACTATAGGTATTATGCTCCCCAAACTGGGGAACAAGTTAGGGTTCTCAGGACAAATGGCCACATCTAGTCATCGCCCTTGAGGAACATGGCCAGGTACATTGCCTGGCACAAGGAAGGACCCTTGCTCCTATTTAGACACTTACAGGGATGACAGTGTTAAGTATCTTCCTGACCATTTCACAAGAGATACTAGGTACAAGTCCCCTACCTATACACAACTCCTGGGACTGAAACTTCCTGGATCCCACAGGCCAACCCAGCCATGTCCTGTACCACATGACCTCACCCTCCAGACTCAGCCAGCCATGGCCCAGTCTGCTTGTCAACAGACCTGAGACCCTGGCACAGAGGAAGGTGCTGGACCAAGTTCAACATGTGTGTGAATAAAACACAAGGCATCTTGCTGTGCCCCTCCCCTGACTCAGGAAATGCAAGGCCCTACTGAGGTGGATGGCGCAAGGCGTCCATCCTCTGGAGGAGCACAGTATGTTTCTGGGAATGGGCTGATTTGTTTTTGTATTCCTTTAATAAGTATAGTTGCGATTTCTCATATGACCATTAAGTATGAAGGAAAAAATCATGACTTTCCCAATTAATGCAACTACTTCTAAAGCATAGATCTGTTTGCTCTAAATGCAATGATTCAACTGTGGAGTGTAAATTGTTAATGTCTAATGAAAAACTCCCTGTATTCTTGTCAAGGAAGTTTTTGAGAAATTAAATTAAAATCTAGAGAAGAAAAATTAATGTTAAGAAGATAGATTAGTGCTTAGTACTGGGCAACTTGTTCTTGTTCCTGTGCACAATGGTTTGTGCTCTTACTCCTGTTTGATTAAAAGTAATAACAAGTCAACTACTTGCCATAACCATGGCACCGGTTCCAGTCAGTAAGTCAAGAAAGAATAGTCAAGGTATAGGCCAATAGTTTGGGACATTTGTAACTATTATTAAAAGTTAACTAAGCAGAAACAGCTCAAAGCAAAACGTGAACTGAAAGTACAAATGCTTGCTTATGCATAAGCCAAGATACATACTTCTATTCTAATTGTAGCTACATAATATTTTGTTTTGTTTGAATAATGATTCCTGTTTTGTAACCACAAAGTACTGTAAGCCTGCCAAAATGAAAAGTATATATGATCAACTTCACAAGTAAAGATTGGAATCAACACCTTCACTTTGGTGTCTGTGTTGTTTCTCCACCCCCTGTTTCGCCAACTCCTCACCATCCGTTCTTCTCCTGAGACCACCTGTTGGAGCTGGTCTCCGACAGCATCTCAAGGATAGAGATTGAAAGCTTGTTTTCCCTTAGAACAAGCTCAAGGGATCCAAATCCTGGGTATTCGAGGAAGCCATGCCTGTGTCAAGCTGCTTCACTGGGGTCCAGTTCCTCCGGGACCCTCGACACAAACCCTTCTACTTGCAATTCCGTGCTTAGGTCCATCCATAATGGAGCCCATTAGCACACTTCTGTCATGTGCCACTCCCCTTAACTACAAGGGTCTGCCATGTTGGGAACATGGAGGACACAACCACCTTCCACCCTGTCAACCAGGCTGCAGAGTCAAGAATGATGCAGGTGGAGCTTAAAATACATCATGAGACTGTTCACATGATTGGTTGCAAATTGCATTTTTGCAGCAATTTGGAATCTCAAAGGGAAGAGTCAAGCACCTTGACAGATTAAGATTCCTCAACCTGGCACAACTAGGAGATGTGAGTGGCACTTCACTCTGGTTCTGCGACTCTGCCTGAGTTTCCCACCTCTGCAATAGGCATGCAGGTGGACCCTATGGTTGACTGGGAGATTCAGAGATCATGTACATGATATCAAGCTAAAGTCACTCAACGTCTTCCCATTTGTCACTCAGGAGTGCCACCAATTCACGTTCAGTTCCTTTAGAGGGTGCGGCTCATCCAGGATGCAGCCCGTGTTTCGATAGGTTCTGCAGCTACATTGGCTTGACTGTGTGGAAGAGTGAACATGCCTTCATGCACTCACCTCTAGAATGTGAAGGTCTTCAGTCCACTTCAATCTAAAGCAGATCTGTTTGATGTCAGCAGTGGACAGTCACAGGACCTGGGCCAAGTTGGCAGATGGGGAAGCACACAGCAGGTTCAGGCCAACTCCGACACTTGAGATCATCTCAGTCTAGACCCCAAGAAAACACATTGGGTTAGCATTAGCCCTCCACAAGTCCATCCTAGGGCCAGGCACATTCATATAATCGCCTTCCTACCAGCTTGCCATTGCACAGGTGAGGCTAGGTCTAGGGTCATGGAGTTACAGTGAAGACCAGTCTGACCCCAGAATGGTGACCACAGAGGGTTACTGTGGGAGTCCTCCAAACAGAGGACTTTTGTGCCTTTGCCTTTCTGTAGCATGATTCCAGAGTACTGTCCTGAGGGAGGCCAGAGGCACCGACAGTGTTCTCACATCCAAGTTCAAAGCCCGGACACTCAGAACCTGTGTCTTGGGAACCCACTTCCACCACAGAACTCATGGTGGAAAGAGGCTTTAAGAATGCAGTCAATGTGGAAATGTGGCAGCAGAAAGTCCCTTCTGAGGGCACATGAGGTAGCCAAGAAGCCGACATGCACTTTCCTAACTGTCAGCATCTCAGGGAATGTAACAAAGCCTGGTGTCCAACTCCAGTTAAATTTCAGCTCCGTCCACAAGACTGGCTTTGCTGTGAGGTGCTTTGAATAATGGTTGTTTCAACAAGAAGTAAGGGCACAACTCAAGATCCTTATGCATCTTTTGAGCAAAAAGGTATTGATTCCCAGTCCTCCTACTAAGGCCATTGCTTGTACTTTCTTAGAAAGAATGTGATTGTAAGATAGTTTGGTTTAGCATTCAGAATGTAGACTTCTAGGTCGGAGGTGGTAAGCCAAACCATGTGTTGAGACACTTCAAGTGGTTTACCTTTACATCATGGCATCTTACGGCAACCTTAGCATGGACCTAGACACGTACTGGTGTGTTTAGTCATGCCGAGAACAGGAATATTACTTAAGGTATAGTGGTGATCCCTGTGAATTCAAGTGTTTAGCCAAACTGTACCCAAGAGATTGGGTAAGCTTTGAGACATGTCACTGATACGTTGCGAGTCATATTCAGCGCATAAGTGTATCTCGTCTTCCCTTCCATGTTTGGTCTCCCAAGCTAATGGGGACCTTGCGGTGGACTGTGTATAACACAAGGACTTGTAGGTCACACAGCACATCTGACTAGATGGAATGTCCCTTTGTCCATAAAAACCGAAGTTCTAGGCAGCCATAGTGGGTGGCCTCTGAAGGTCCTCAGCTTCTAGAGGAGCTGTCAGGATGGAGTCCCAGAGGCACGCTGCGTAATTCTCACTTGCATAAGTGAGTCCTTCCTGGGCAGTGCTAGTGGCTGCAGGCTCACCCATAAGGGAAGTTGGGGATGGGGTCAAGGGAGCACATTCAAGCCAGCATTGGGTTTAATGTTTTTTGATTTTGACATTCTCTGCATTGGAAGAGCTGACCATTGGGTATATGGGCAGGTACCAAGTACAGGACTCTGCCTACATGGCCAGCGATAGAAGCCAAGGAGTGTCCGCTGGCTTCTGCCGGTGTTCACACCTGGCCTGGAGCAGCAGTCTGGGCCCTGCACGTGAGGTTTACAGAAACTTGAGTTTCCTAGTACCTGTTGGACAGTCCTGGCAGCACAGTTGGCCCTCCCACTGTCTCAGGTGTTTGAGCCATGTTTCAAGTAGTTGTGTGTCTACTGTTTGGTCCCCTCCTGGTCTGCTCTCAGCCCTTACCTGCCTGGGCCAGGAAGGGCTTGGGTTTAAGGTCCCAGCAACAGAGCTTGGTGTCAGATGCAACTTAGTGTCCGCCTCCCTCCCCTGTAGAGCTAGATTTGTCCGGTCAGCTGGAGGCCAGAAGGACAGGCTGGGAGTAGGACAGCAGTCATTCCAGATTTGACATTTCAAAGACAAGCAGGTGACTGCACGTTTTGCTCCAGGTTTAAGACTTGGGGCATGTAGATGTGCTCCGCCTGCCATCATGGTAGGCTATGAAGTCTCCATGTTTAGAGGTCTCCCTTCAGAGCCTCATTCAACTTTTGTAAGCTCTCAGCGAGTGGCTCCCCTTACAAGGGCACCACCTATTTCCCAGCAAACATCTTTATTTCCCTTTAGGTAGCTTTTTATTGGGTACAAAGCTATAGCAAGAAGTTATAGCCCAAGTCACAAGTGCTCTTCAAGAACGACCTTCAGCACTTGCAAATGGAGTCCAGACCCCAGGAAGAGTTGGGGGTGTCAGTTTGCCTCCTTTACAAGCACAAATTGACGGTATTTGAAAGTCTGAGAATCCTTCCATGAAAGTAAAATCTCAGGCCAACTTAAGACTCAGACATGGAAATGATTCTCAGGTCTTCAAATCCAGCTAGCACCTACTCAGTAGGTGTCAATGGCCCACGCAGGATTCAGCAGATTGAGTGGTTCAAGTCCCTAGTCCCTGAAGAACTCCTTCTGGTTACAGGTAGCCACTTGTACAAAATCATTGAGCAACAGAAAAACCCGAATCTTCAAGTTAAACAACCAGCCCAGAGTCACCTGAATAGGAGCCTCAAATTCTCACTTGCATCTACCCAGTGTCCCCCCCACACACACCTGTCCTTTGCTTCAACAAGCCTTAGAGTGTGAGCAGCACTTGCATTAGTACCTTTGACTATTGGAAGGCGTGCCTACAGGTGAGGTTTGTGGTAGCCTGAGAAGGACCCAATGCCCTCTACCACAAGTTGTCACTGGGGTGCAAATGTGACGTTTCAACATTGTTGAGGCCTGATTGTCCAACCCTTTAAGTTTATACCACTAACCTAGAAGTCAACCTCTTGCTAGTGCACTTTTTACCCCGAAAGGCTCACAGATCTGTGGACAGTGCCACCCATTGCAGCTCAGAAGTCCCTAGATTCCAACCTCTAAGGAAAGAGAAGGCTCAGGAACATTTGCAGACACCCATTTGCTGGCCTGTATTCCAGATAGCGAGATTAAAAAATGCCTCTACAGGAGCATGAAGGCCCTGGTCAGAAGGAAGAGGCTATCCTTGTTCCGGGGATGTCCAGAGACACCACCTAAGGAAGTTCTGTACTGCCACCTTGGAGAACCAGGGCAAGGACTTAGGTCTTCCAGGTGCAAAGACTGTCACGCACAGTATACCTTAGTGAGGTAAAGAACGTGGGTGTACCAGGTGCTCAAGGAAAGCCCACATTAGGGCTCATGTGCTCATTTCCCCTTCTTCCCTCAAAGGAAGCAACTGCCAACAATGGGTGTTAGGACATCCAATGTCCCCAGACCTTGGGTGAAAGGCTAGCCAAAGACAGACTAAAAACAGTTGTGTACCTGTGACTAACTGACACTAGCCTAGCTCTTCAGTTGAAGGGGAAGCATATGTTATGGCTTGATGATATTTGTAGATCAAGGGCTTCCATGTCTAGCAAAGATTGCAGGTCAGAACCTGAGCCCTCAACTCCCGAGTTCTGCCCGCTCCATATGCCGGCTTTAGTTTCCTTCATAGGTCATGCCACTACCCAATATTTCAGTTGGGTCTTGAAAACTTTCTGCAAGCAAGGGTATTCTCTGCCACATCTTCAGCTCCTAGGAATCTGGTACACAGGAATTTACTCAGGTGTTTTCAGGCATCAAGGGGTTTGAGATGCATTTGTGTTTTCCAGAACTTCACGTCTTCACAATGTGAAAGGCTTAGGAAGTTGGGGGGAGGCGGTTAGATGCCAGCCCCAATTTGTCCGTTTCCCACCCCAGCCTTTGTTGTCCCAGATTGGGATGCCAACCAGGGCCCAAGCACATCTGAAACATTGTGGTTGATGTAGGTGCCTGAGCAGCAGTATCTAAAGGACCAGTCACTACCCTTGGAAGCACCTTCCAGGCCAATGACCTTCGATGTCTCAGAAATGTCTACATCCACTCAAAGTCACTACCCATTGTGATATGGCAGCCAGAGAACACTACCCCCAAGGGCTGCATGACCTAAGTAAGCTGAATGACCCAAGAGAAGGTTGAGGGGGAGGTGGAAGACTCCACAGAACTAAAGCCATTCACCCTCAAGGTGAAGAGGTTGACTCAGCTCAGATGCTCACCTGGCAGCCGACCACTGACACAGGAAAGAGGCTCATTCCTCAAGAGGTTCTAAGACGTTATGTGACAGAGGATAAGAGCCATTGGGGACAAGGCCCAGACCCGAGCATGAATCCAGCATTCAGACCAGGTCTTAGGAGAACCTAGTTGCAAATAAGGACCCAGGAAGTTATTGACCTCAGGTCAAGTGGTACCACTTATAACTTCCCAGAACATTGATGTGAAAGCCTAGGCCAACTTCGCCATCCTCCAACTTTCCCCTCTAACCTCTTATCCACCCTGAACTTCAGGGCATGAACTTCAGCCGAGACCCTTTTTACCCCCGGCACTGGTGGGCAGTTCTCAAGGAGGGAGCTTCCATCCAAGTTTGCCAAGCAGAGCTATTGTTCTAGCAAGTGCCACATGGGTAATTGAGGACTGAAGCTTACTACAAACCATCCTCAGAGTACACAAATTTGCTTCTATGTTGGACTGTGTTGAGAGATCGAGCATCTGCAGGAGCTCATGGAGCACTGTGATGGATTAGTAACATCCGCCACGGATTCTAGGACTGCCCCCCCCTGCCCTTAACATGAAGGTCAGAGAGTGGGTGTGGCCCAAGCATCAGACATTGATCCACCTGGGAGCTTCCCAGGAAGGGACGCAAAGTCCTTGGCTGATGAGTTACCATTGCATGCTTTATGGTACAAAGTGTCATTTTCCCATCTATCATGGAATCATTAGGCTAAAAATGTTTCTTCAATCAACTTTCACTTGGTGCTTGGCCTCATTGGAGGGAGGGATACAGTCTAGCCTAAGTCACCCGTCTGACCCACAGGGGGAAGCACCGACCCAACATAGAGCTTTCCCTACAAGAGACTGAAGGGACTCCTCACTCAAACTCCATTGTTGACTTACTCCCAAAGCCACATCCACAGGGGGACAAGCTCTGAGCATAGAATCTGCTGGTGCCTGCAGTGTGAGATGCAGGTAGCAGCAATAGAGCCTGAAGCAGGTGAAGGCAGTTAGACAGCGAGTGAAGGCAGGCAGTCCCCTTGGCAGTAAGAACACGGGCCCGACCCATGGCATATTGAAGCCCTCTGCAGGCTGCAGCAATAGAAAACAGGATTCATCCCTTCCCAATTAGTCCAAGGGGTCAAGACTCAAGCCTCCAGAGCTTCACCTTCTACCATGCACCTGGTGTTACAGGACCATGGGTACAGTTGGAGAAAAGACCCATCCTCAGGAAGTGAATCACAGCTGCCTCTGTGGTAGGCAGTACAAGGCTCCCCGCTGTGTGCACAAGCCCTGGGTAGCATGGGCCAGCACCTGGGCCTGGGATCAATAGACGATTGAGGCAAAGACTGCCCAGGGTTGGCCTGAACTTATCACAAGATCCCTCTCCATCTACATGTTACAGCAAGGCAGATCCAAGGCCCAAAGAGGCCTCCGTGTGCCATTGGTGGCTTGAAGTTCATGGGCAGGCCAGGCAGAAGGTTCGCAGGCCTTTAGGGGCTGATGAGCCCCAAACGACAGCCAGGGTTGTATTCCAGTCATTCATTGCAAGGACCGGATTGCTTAGGAGTGGCATCACCCCTAGAAATTTGAGGCAGCCACTAACACCTCAATTTCACCTTTGGGAGATGAGGTCTCAGCCATTGGGCACCTAGGTTGCACAACCAGCCCAGAGTCACTTACAGAGGAAAGAGGCTCATTCCTCATGAGGTTACAAGACATTAAGTGACAGAGGATGAGAGCCACTGAGAACAAGACTCCAGACCCAGCATAAATCTAACAATACGGCCCACAAAGTGGAACTCCGTCTTTAGTTGCTAGTGTGTGGTGCAGCAAGAGGAGGCCAGGGCCGTGGGTCATGTATGCTGCCTCTTTCTCCCCAGCACTTGACACAAGTGACCCAAGCTTGGCTGTGGAGATTTGAATCCCTTTGTGGTAATACCTTAGGGATAATGCAGATCACGGAAGCTGGGGCTTCCATTCTGCTGGAACAGGAACAGAGGCTTAAAGCACAGTTAGGCTTTTAGCTCAGGGATGAGTCGGGTCCACTCATCCAGGCCCCTGGGAAAAGGGACTAGGTACTCGATACCTCAGTCGACCAATATGCGACCACAAGTCCATCTTCATTCACCCAGGTCTGGGCGACTTGGACTGCACAAACCTTCTTGGTAGCAATGTTTAGGGCTGGCATCTCTTGGATTGAGAGAAGCTCACCCTCTCGTCAGATCCTGCCATTCAGTGGCGGAACAGACTTGAACTTGTCCCTTTAGAAGGACCTGTCCAGTAGGTGGAAACCCAGTGTGAAGGTCCACATTTGTGTGCCCATGGAGCCAGAAATTGTGAGCTAGTTCAAAGGGCATCCCTATATGGAAGATTCAGAGAGACAGAAGGAGGGTTCCATAGGGTATGGACCACACCGGAGACCACCTGGCATCTCTTCCATGGGGCAAGAGCTGCCTGAAGACCTAGCTAAGGCCTCTAGGTCTCTGGTTTCCCAGAATGCTAGGGTTCTCTTGTCTGTATGCCAACTCTAGCTGACCCCCAGGACTGCACGTGGGCGAGTGTAAGATTTTAACTTCAAACCTAACACAGCAGAGGCACTTGCAGCTGTGATCTATCCAAAGTGAGTCCTTCTATTCTGTAGCATAGTAGCTGAGGCTTCTTGCCTCTCCTGGAGGCTTGGCACCTCGAGCTTCTCCCTTCTACTCTAGGGGAAACAAGGATCTCTAGCTTGATCACTTTGCTGACATCACTGTTCCTGCCATGCTTAGTGCTGAGAAAGCCCAGCCAACCCACTTGTATTCATTCACCTGGAGACAAGTCAACACATGATCTTAAAGCCCATCACGATCCAGGAAGTACAGTAGTCCCATTCCACGGAGGTGCTGAACGCTCCTGCAGGACCAAGGCATCTGCCTGCTTCCTGCTCCAGGCTTTGCTCCATCTGACCTCAGGCCCTCTATCTATCAGGTGTGTCACTTCTTGGGATTTAGTACAGCATGTCATTGGCTAAGAGGGAGGAGGTCGTGGAGACCTTCCTAAGTCTCCTATGGGTCCCCAAGTCCTGGTAAACAATGAACCATGTATCCTCAGGCTACATGTTGGTCATTGGGAGGTCTGGCTACTGAGGCTGGGATTTCTCAGCAACTGATGCATGGTAAATGCCGAGTTCTAGAAGACATGAGCAGGGGCTACAGCTTGTGAGAGCCTGTAGCAATGCTAAAAAACAAGGCTGGCATAGAGGGCCGAGTCTAAGGCTGGATCAGAGGCCCGGGTGCCTGTGCCTTCATGTACTTAAGCCAGTGCCTTCTAAGTTGGCCAGACAGCTGTTCATCCTTCCTCCCTTCCTCCCCAATCAATGCCCCTCAGAATGAGGAGAGTGCATTATTTATTGCTAATGGAATTAGAGTTACTCAAGGCACTGATCAACACAGATGCTTCCTCAGGAAAGAAGAGGAAAAGGAGGAGCTATATATTAGAGGCTAACACCCATGAGCCAGGATCTGGGTGGCAGTCCCAGCCCAGACACTGAGAGGCTGCCTCCCCAGGTGGGCCTCAGTTTCCCCTCTTCATACAAAAAGGGATCAGGCCAGGTGGCTCAAGGACTTTCAGATCTGAGAGTGAAAGACCCCTCCGTGTGCCTGTCCAAGGAGAATCACACGAAACACTGGCTGCAAAAGCAAGAGGTGGTTTACTGAGACACAGGCACCTGCGGGTGCCCAGCAGAACCTCAGCAGGAGCCTTTGTGAACTGGCACACCGGGCTTGGGGATACAGAGATTTTTATACGGTTTAGGACAGGTTTCACATGCACGGGAAGCAACAGGTTTCTTATTGGTTTCTTTAAATCTAGCATATAGGTTACCTAGGGGGTAAGGTGGTTTTTTTTTTTTTTCCCCACTTTATGTTTTCAGAACACCCACAGGTTTATTCATGCATGCCCCAGGATGTGTGTGCTCTGTTCTTTCTCAACTGGTTATGTGGTTCCAGTTTATGACATGCCTGGTGTTGGATTTCATACCTGGGCCTTGAGTCACTGGGCTGGGGTCTTTCAAGAGACTGGTAGGGAGTTTTCAGGAACTGTTCCCAAAACATCTAGGAGTTGCTAGCACACTTGAAACTAGTTAGTTTAACTAGCTCAGGTGCCCCCAGAAGTTGTTTGGGAAAAACTGTTGCTTTTGTATGAATGACTCACCCAGAGGGGACTAAATCTGCTCCCTATGATCAGCACAGTGTTAGACTTTTTTGCCTGGAGTCTGGACTGATCTACTTCAGTAGAAGCAATTCATGCTCATTAAAAAATGCAAGGGAAGGAAAAGAGGGCAGCTTCCCACCTTCTCTACTCAGGACTTCGATTATAAATCTCACCTATTTTGGTGTGGTGTTGAGAGCCACACCCAGTTGGAATGGCCCCTGACATTTTGCCAAAATTAATGGTTGAGAGGCAGTGAGCCATTAAGATGATGCTGGATTGCTTTGTCAACATAAATTTGACAATTAGGAGGGCTATTAGCCATCCCTTGAGTGAGTACATTCCATTCATATCTCTCATCAGGACCTTCATGATTCAGCTCAGGGATAGTAAATGCAAAACATGGACTATCCTCAGGATGAATTGGAATGGAAAGAAAACAATCTTTAATATCTATAGCTAAAACATACCAGGTTTTTGGCAAAGCAGACAATTGGGGAATCCCTGATTGAGCAGGTCCCATAATAACCATCTCATTATTAATGACTCTTAAATTTTGCAATAATCTCTATTTATCAGATTTCTTTTTGATGACAAAAATGGGAGTATTATGGGGAGATATGGAAGGTTGTATATGTCCCTCTGCTAATTGTTGTTTGACCAGGTCATGGGCTGCTTGGATCTTTTCTTGAGTCAGGGGCCACTGAGGAGCCCACACTGGTCTTTCTGATTTCCAAGTAATTTTTATTGTCTCAGTGACCCTTTCTGAAAACCCAACCCATGTCTATCTATTTCTTGATCTATTTGTATTGGTGCCACTGTACTTTGTCCCCTTTTTCTTTATCCTTTTCCTTTCCTAAAACCTTGTCTAGCCATAATAGTGGGCACATTTGAATTGATGTTATTTGTTAATGTCACACCTAACTGATCTAGGACATCTTGTCGCCATGAATTTACAGAAAGATGACCCAATACATATGGCTGTATAGTTCCTTTACATCCTTCAGGATCCTTTCAATCTAATACCATTGCACTTCTATGAGGATTAGTCGCCACTCCTAGGCCTCAAAGAATTTGACTGGCTTGTTGTAATGGCCAATGTTTCAGCCATTCTTGACGAGAGATGATGCTAAGGTCTGCACCTTGTCCAGTAGCCCATTAAATTCATATCCTTGAATATTTAGTTTTAGCATTGGGCGCGAATCTAAATTTAAAGACAGCATAGCCCAATCTACACCTGTGGAGCCTAATCCCCTGGAACCTCTTTCTATAGTGCGGCTGAAAATTTATCATGCAGGCTGGGTATTATTAATAACTGTGCTATTCTATCTCCTGGTGAAAATACTGATGTACCTCTTGGAAAACTAGCTATAATTTTTATTTCACTTCATAATCGGGATCAATTACCCCAGGACTTATAAGTCCTTTTAGAGTAGAAGAACTGCGTCCCAATAATAAGCCTACTGTTCCTTGGGGAAGAGGCCCTTTTATCCCTGTGGGAATTATTTGAACTCCCATCTCTGGAGTTAGTATGGCTCTGGCGGAGGTGCAGATATCCAACTCTGCGCTCCCTCTGGTTTGTCTGATGAGAGATGTGATGGATAATTTGTCCTGGGCACTACCCTGATGGTGTTGCTGGGTTCCTCCTGTGCCCCATATATTTGTGGTCGTGGGCCCTGGAGCATTGGGCCCTCCTGTCCATTTTTTGGCAATGGAGCCCAATACCTTTCTCCATGATATCATGGGTAAACACCTGGTCCTTGTCCATTTTTTGATACCGGAGTACCCACTATGGTGGTTTGAGAACAGCATTCATTAGCCCAATGTCTCCCTCTACGGTATTGTTCGTGGGCAAATACCCAGTATTCTATCACTTTGATACCTAGCTTTTTAAACTCTTGTCCTATGGGGCAACTCCTTTTAAAATATCCTGTTTGTTCACAATTGTAGCATGTTTTTTGGCCTGGCATCTAAAGCCTGTTGTACTGCAGCTGCAAGACTTGCCCCTGTTCATTTATGTCTCTACATAATTTAATATATGTATTTAAATCTCCATGTTTCCATGGTCTAATGACCTCCCTGCATCCTTTGTTTGCTTGCTCAGGGACACCCGAGTGGCAACTCAGGCTAGAGGACCTGTTGGCAACACTGAAAGATGGTAACTGGAATGTTGGGCCCTAGCATCCAAACTGCTCCTGAGGAGGAGGGTGAGCTGACAGTCATGTCAGGAAGCTAGATCAACACTGGAGCCACCTGTTTTGTGTTGACTCAGCCTGTTGTTTCTTTAAGTCAAGGGCATTCTGTAGCAGTAGGTGGTAAGCTTATGGGTAGTGGCTTTGCTTTTCCTCACTTGTAAAAAAGTATCTAGTTGTGTCCCAGGATGTCTTATGCCTCTTAGAAAAAGGATTAGCTAGGAGCAAGCATCTCATCTGGAAGCCATGTTCAGATGGAAGTGTCTCCAGGGCAGTCCCTCATCCACTAGCCCTGTCAGGGACGCCCTATGTGAACCCCCAGGAGGTACACTTCAGTAAGACCCTCTCCCAGGGCATGCTAGTGACACGTTTCCAGGTCAGCTTAGAACCTGAGGTGTGTGTAGAGATGACGACATCCCCTAAATCCATAACCTCCGACTATGGGTCCTATTACAAAAAGAGACAATCAGGCTTTATTCAAGTCTGTCTCCTTAATCTTCCTGGTCAAGAATTCTGTGGAACATCCCATTGTACGGGATCAAGTCCATGAGTGAAACATCTCATCATCCTGATCCATATCTGGACTCCCCAGGTATCCCAAGTGATGTCTGAAGGGTTTTTAGTGCACCATAGGTGGTTAGACCAGATGGTTTTTAAGCAGAGATCCCAAAGTGTTGGGAGCCAGCGACCGCACCCTGAATATGGCGCTTGTCTCTGCTTCTGCTTCGTTAAGCGGTTAGAGTTGTTAGAAGTAAACAACTCCTTGTAAGGCTGTGGGGCTGGGCTCTGGCCTGCTTCCACTGCGCTGTACCTATTAGACTTTTCCACATGGTGCTAGTTCATTGGCGGGGCTGGGTACTTAATCTAGGGCAGACCGACCGCTCATTCTCTTGTTCCTGTTTTCTCATCATGCTTCAAGGGTCCTGAATAAACTGCTGAAAGAAGAATCCTGTGTTGTGTTTCCCTTGCTGGCGAGGGGTCACGACACCAACGTTTACTCCAAACACTCAATGGTGTTGCCTTTGGATTTAGGGATTATCGGCATCAGGTTTGCTGTTTCAGGTCATTTGCCATTTTACCAGCCATTTTATCTGGGAGTTCTGAGTTTAGATTCCGAGGCAAGGCTGCTTAGCTGACCATGAGCACGTTTGCCTGCCATCAACCCCACCCCAGCTCAGACTCCTGAGCAGCTAGTGAGAGTCCTCTTGTGGCTATAAAGCTGCCGAGTGCAGACAAGGGGCTGCTCTCCTCTGAGAGAGGGCCTTGTCGGTGTGCCTCCTGTTACCCACAAGGAGTCCCTTGCATGATGTACCAGTGGGTAGAGGTGCTTGGACTTTGTGTGGACCTGTCCATTTAGGGACAGTTTATACTCGTTTGATAATGTGTTAGCCTGGGACTTAAGTGACAGCTTAATGGCATCCCGATATATTGATGGCTCACCAACATGGCAGAGTCAGGCTTTGATGCCGTTTCCTTGAAGTGCCCCCCTCCTCACACACAGTAAGCTTGCATCTCAAGTGGTTTAATTTTTCTGGTTAGTTTTTAGCCACAGGGGCTCATGTATTAATCCAAGACCAATGGCTGCCCCATCTACATGATCCACCCGAGTCCAAGACCACTGAGGGTTTGTGGAAAGGACAGGTTCCCATTGGATATGGATTCCAATGTTTAAAAAATTAAAACACACTGGACAAGGAAAGAGCCTCTTCATGGACTAATATTAAGGTGTACTTGATAAATTCTGAGTGGGTCTGGCCCACCCTCCTATACCCCTCACTGAGGCAATGGAGGGTCTGGGCTTAGCTTCAGGGGTTCTAACCCAGGAATTGTGATCACAACTCGTCTATTATTTTCTCCAAAAAGAGCCAGTTGTGGCCAAATTTGACAGCAATAGCTGTGACTACTGTGCTGATTAGTAAGGCCTCAAAGTTAACCTTGAAACAAGGTCATGAGGTTCAGACACCAGGTCCAGGCAGTTTATGAAGGGTCAACACGGGTTCACAGGGGAAGGGAGGATATGTCAGGCTGTCTTGTTAGGGTGTTAGATTGACCTCACTTTGATCAAGTCCTAGAAGGTACCGCTTGAGAGTCGGGGTTGAGTGGCTTTGGAGATGGGCATTTTGAAGAAATCTTCAGAATGGCCAGATGCACAGTGGTCAGTGGCTCTAGTATCATAGAGCCAAGAGCCCAACCCCCATGCCGACACCTAAAAGGTGAACTCACTGACCTTGTTCAGGTCTTGTAATCAGGACAGGAATCTTGAACTTCTACAGATTAAGTATGTTTCTACAACATATGTTCTAGAACATGCCATGGTTGTGCTATTTGACCATAAAGATTCATGTTAACAGTTAAGCACTCTCCAAGAAGTACAAGGATTTATGGCTTCTGGAGAGGATCAGCTTCTAAGGTAAGTGTAGTTCACTTCAGGGGACACCAAGCAGGTGGCCCTTAGCCAAGGCAGTGGACTGCCTGATAAGACTGAAAGTTTATACCCCAGTCACAAGTCCCCACACAGCTAAGTTCATATTTAGTTCTTTTAATACTAAGGTATTCTTCTATGAAGATATAGAAACGGGATCAGTGGGAACACTACATTGAGTCAGAATGGCTCACAGGTACAAGATTCCCAGTGATCAATGCAGACATATCCCTATGACCCACCCCTTAAGGTACACCCACTGGGACCCGACAAGGGCCACTCACTGGCATGAGTTCCTGGGACTGTTTACAGGTTCAGTATTTTTCCCCAGGATAGATACTAAGCTTAGTTTGAATTAAATTCCACTAGGTATCCCAGGACACTATTTCCTTTTGGGCTCCCAAAGTCCTCTAGAGTGGTCACAGGGGACCACTTCTTGCAAGAAACAAGTTTATACAGCTCTTGGAAGTCATAACTAGTTTGATATCTTGTCCTTGGGACAGGAAAGCCAACTATGTCCTCCAGCAAATCTTGACCACATAGCACCAGGAGACTCGGAGTCCTCACTGCCCATTTAGGTGCCCAAGTGACCCCAGCCAGGAGACCAAGTCATCCTTTTGGGGCACTTAGGTCAACCCTTCTTAACCACTGCTTGGTTTGGAGATAAACCATGGCTTATGAACTTGGTCAAGCCCCAGAAGTTTAGGTGGAATTCCCTTTTTTGATGTGATTCTTATGAAAGAATAACCAGGAAGACAGGTCGTCAATGGAGAGTCGCCAAGAGACCAACTTCAGCCTGAATAAGTACCCTCAGGGGATACTGGCCCCAATTGCTTTAGAGTTGGAGTTCCCAGGTGGGTTCACTTAAGGGTAAGACTTGTTCTAGACGATCCTCCACAGGTTTCTCTAGGTTTCTCCAGGCACTGTGCGGAGGACAAGTACCTTGTCAAGGTTGCTCTATCAGGAGATGCCACCTGGTGATATGACTCACAGGGGCCCCCATTTAGTTATTCAGACACACTGGGACCTTTCCAGTTCATAACTCTGCATCACACATTGTCCCCTCTGGAGCATGTTGAGGGACAAGACTAGGACAGCCTCCCTGTATCAGCATGAACCAGCTAAAGATAGACCCTGGCCCCTTAAGTGGGGATAGATTGCTGGGGGGAGGAGGGACATAGAGGGAAAGTTGGTTGACTCATGGCCAGACAGCTGACCCCAGGAAGTCTGGGCTGTGCCACCCTCAGCCACTGTGAGCTTTGCATCATTGATGCCAGGGTGCCCTGCATGTGTTCCCTTGAATAACAAGGACTCGTCTTCACTGGGCTGGATGCCTGGGGACAGCGTTGACAGTCACTGCAGATAGCCCGCAAGGTGAGCTAGCGGGGCGAGCTCCTTCTGCTCAGTGGGCCCGTCAGACCTTGATGCTCGACTCCCTTTCTAAAGGGGAGTCCCAGGGAGAGCCTTACCCCGAGTTCCCTCACCCTACTCCATTGGTTTCCATTATTGGGAAGAGAGTGTCCCCGGAGTCCAGTGTCACCTGCTGGTTTCAGCCAAGGCACCCAGTTTCAGCTTCCTGCTCCCAAATGCACTCCTGCTCAGAGCAGCTCCGGTTCAGAACACCAGAAATGACACTCATCCATTTACTGTGTCACGCTACCCCAGCACACTCTGCATCTGAGTCACAAGCCCACCCGGGTCTGGCAGCTATGCCCAGGTTCGATGCTGTGCCAGACCAGCCCACGGGGTACTCAGGTAAATAGACCATTCTTTGGTGAGCCCAAGGAGTGACATGGGGTCTCTGTTTATGGCCCATGCTGATCAGTCTGAGGAATGGGGAGAACTCCAGAGATTCTGGCCAAATCCCTTCCCCGTCAGCAACTACCGAGCCTAGTTCTTGGCCATTCCTGCCTTTGAGAGCTATACCACCTGTCAGGCACCATTAACTGGAGGGACAGTTTCCACTTCTAAGGGACTCAGTGCACTCAAGGACTACCTGGCATGAGACATGATGTGTGCACCCTCATGGCCATTGTCAGCTGTGGCCAAGACAGGCAGGCCGAGGCAAGGGGACAGGGTCTCCCCAGCCACTTGATTTCCTATCTGGAAGGCTACATGACTCCCAGGTGCAGGAGTAAGCCCCCCCAAGCAGTTAGGCGGTGGAAGATGGGGACCAACAGATAAATGGTCCTCGTCACACCTCTAGGGTACTTGCAAGACTCCCAGATGGCCCCAGTGGGAAGCATGGTCAGATTAATGCACCTTGTTTTGTCCTTTAAGCCACTTCCTCCTGTGCCTCAAGCTCACCTTGACAAACCCGTATGCCTGACCCCTAAACGCTGGTCAGGTTTCACTTTCACAGGTTGAGATTTAAGGACACTTGCAGTAGGAGGCCAGGGCACTGGTCCCCCAAGGGGAAGCAAGATCCAGCATGGCAGACATTCTTCCTGTAGCTTGGAAGGTGCAGGTGACCTCGTTTTGGGAGTGGTACATTGAAGGGCATCTCCCGTCGTAAGATTGTTCAGTGTTTTAGTGGACTGTCCTGATAGGTAAGAAAGCTCACTTACAGGGCATCAGGGTTGGGGAAGGAAGTCAAGATCAGGATGTCACATGCCCACTGTGTAGTCCTAGAGGTGTTAACGCCAAGCCCTGAGGCTTTAGGCACACTTCTCCAGTAGCCAGAGAAACCCTGGTTAGTCCTTTCAATGATCCCAGCTGATTGCTAAAAACTTCAACCAGGAGCCTGCTCAAGGTTAGGAGCAAGGTCAAAGATAATCCTCTTCCTTAAACTTTTGTAAATCCAAGGGCTATAGCTTCTTTAGGAGACTGTTCATTTTAGAAAGATGGAATAAAATCTTAAGAGGCCCACACACCTGCAGATCCCACTCACCCAACCCCGTGCAGCACAGGTGGGGTAGGTATGCCTTCTCATTAAGGAAAAGGCTTCTAGAATTTGAAGCCAGCTCAGCCCAGGACTCCTCCTTACTGCTTGACCTGGCATCTCCTTTTAGACCAGATATGAGATGAACTGAAATCCCCTTCAAGGGCTGCAATTGGGGGGAACTTACGACCTCATAGTTGACAGTCAGGAAGTGTCCAACATGGACAAGTCCCAGGTGCAACCACAACAAGTTGGTCAAGAGGTCCTCAAAGCTCCCTCCTGGCTCTAGGGCCTCTGTGGTGGACAGCTTTGTCCATTGTCTGAGAGGTGGCAGGGCTTATGTGGAACATTTGAGCATCCCCATCAGTGTGCAAGTTGCTTAAGAATGTCCTGTCATGTGCCCCCTCTTCCACGGGGAGGCTGGCTTCCTTCACCATACTGAATAGAGCCCTCGCTGCAGCTTGGGGTGCAAGCCCATTGTGTGATTAACCCAGCACCTCCTGCATTATTTGTTCTAATTAAAATAGCCAGAGACCAAGCACAGCCCCACGATGCTGGATGGGCATCGTGAGCACCCCACAACACCATCTGCCGCATCACCGTTCTTGCAAGGACCCGATTCAGAGAGTCGGCCCCTTGATCTTGTGCGTTTAGAGGTGAAGATGAACCTCAGGGTTCCCCTTGCCAAGGTAAGTTGCATGTTTTATCTCCTGGAGCTTCTTGTAACTGGGAGTTGATTCACAGGTGGGCAGAGGATTGAGCCTGAGAAAGAGCAAGGCTCCCAGGAGCTCGAGGGTTAACCCACTGCACCTGCAGGTTTGTGGTCCCTGATTATTTACTGCATGTGTGGACTTCACTAGCAGGACTTGCAGTACTGGAGCCTTGAGCTTGGAGGAAGGCTAACACATTGACAGTTAACCACACCACCCCCGGCCCCCAGGCAAGCTTCCCCAGGCGCTTAAGTCTTGGGGTTTGCAGCCCAAAATGCAAGGCTACCTCCTCCCAGAGCAGGTGCCCCATGCCTGGCCCCATCCCCTTCCTAGGGGAGACCTCACTTGCTGCAGGGTCCCCTGATGCTTGTAAGTGGAAGCTTTAGTTTTGAGCCATCTTGGGCTCCCAACTCCCTTTCCAGCATATAAGGAACTGAGATTGCAAGACAGGAGAAAATATTCAAGTCAGAAGCAAAGAGGCAAGAAGGGGCACTTAGGATCCAGCTAGGGCTTCCCCAGTAGCTGGGGTCACTGTGCAGACCAGGAGGTGATAAGATGGCCATCTTAGGCTCAGCCCTCTGAGTTCTCCCCCAGGTTAGCTCTTGGAGGTGAAGCCAGGCCTTCCCGGCTTCAGAGAGTCAGCCCTGTGATCTAGAGGGAGACAATCATTTTAGCAGTACTGTCACTTAGGCGATGAAGCTAGGCACTACAGTCATTGTAGGTCTGGTGGAGTGGCAGAGAGGCAAGAGCTCTCCAGAGGCCCTTGGGCAACTCGAGTTGATGCTCCATAGCAGGCCAGCCCTCCTCCAGCAGGATAAGCTTAGAATGTCCCCCCCACCCCATCAGTACCCAGTGACAGACTTAGAAAAAGAGATGCTTATGAAGCCAGCTTCACAGGGTTTAGGACGAATGCTTTTTGAAAAAGAAAAGAACCCTGCTAATTAATCCCAGGCCAGAATACTGCCCTGGGCCTTCTCTCTCCTCCCCCACTCCAGTTGGTGGGCTCAGAGCCCAGAGTCCCTGCAAGGGTAGAGAGCAACAGAGCTTCAAGGCAAGCTGCATGTGTGAGGAGCCCAGGCTAGGAACATGGTATTTGAGAGCTTAGAGCACTTCACCTGGCAGATCAGCCAGAGAAGCTCCTGTTCTCATTACCCACCCTCCTGGGACACGCCATTATGTCCCACAGGGATCCTGCAGGTAGGCAAGATCAGTAAGTCCCCCTGCAGGTTAGACTTTGAGCAACTAGACTAAGAATCAGAGAAGATGCTTCTGAGAGTTGAGTAAGAGTAAGATTTTTCTAGCAAACTTGGACTTCCCCCCCTCCCCCGAGGGCTCAGCTCCTTCCCCTCTTGGTCCTCCCCCCTCCCTAGACCTTGGCTCACAAGGATGCCAGAGCCCAGGGAAACTTTGCTCCAGAGACAGACCGTCCCTCGAGTACTCAATCCCCTGGATTCAGATTTTAAACGTCCCTCCCGTCTCTAACAACCTCAGTGTTCTTTTTTCCTTCCCTGGGTCAGAAAATGTTGAGCTTCTCATTTTGCCCAAGCAGTAGAACAGCAAAAGAGAGAGAGAGAGAGCCCAGCAAGATAACCCACACCCAGTCCCACCTCAGAGCAAGAGCAGAGCAGAGACAGCCCCTGAAGCCAGAGAGGGTCCTTTTAACCCTCCCTACTGGGTGTGATCCTCACGCCCACTGACTGGCTGCCCTCCTCCCAAATGCCCATCAGTTGGGCCCCAGGAGCAGCTCCTGGAGGTATTCCAGTCCAGGTGCTGCTTGTAAGCCCAGCTCCCCCTGTTGCCTGTGATTATCCACCGCATGGCCTTCCACTCTCCAACATATTCCATGTGGACAAATGGCCCTTGAATACAAATAGCAGTTGACTGGGCTCCCCAGAGCCAGACCAGCCCCCTCGGCTAACAAAGCCATCTCAGCCCCTGGCTCCTTCCTGTCACCCCAACCATCATCCTCTAGCCACCTGAGTGCTGTTTGCCTCATTTAACTTAGGGTGCTCTCTGGATAGCTGGAGGTGGGGGTTTTCATCTGTGCTTTGATCTAAGTCCTTATTAAACTATCCTACTTTAACCCACACCACCCTGGCTCCAAACCCCGGCTGGGACACTATCTTTGAACTCTGGGGATTGGTTCGTTTGCCTTTGCTTGCCTCAGTTTCCCCATCAGGAACCGGGGTAATCCTCAAAACCTAGGGGTGGCAGAACGATCAAGTGAGTTAGAGCAACAGGCCCTGGTAGTTAAGTCCTTTCTTAGGTCGGTTCATTGCATCATTATATGTTTTAATTTGCTTCAGGCGGGCACCTCGAGCAGGTTCTCTTATTATAGGAATCAAAAATGCTAAGGTTAAGATGCACACAACAAGGTCACCCGATAAGAGAGCAAAAGTTTGGTTTTAAGCTTGGGTCTAGCTGTTTCCAAAATCCTTACAATACAGGAGCCATATTGTATTTCTGTGAAACCCCTTGAATTGGAAGGGCGTCTCCTAGTTGCAGTGCAGAGGTATTTGCCCAAGTCCAGGTTTCCCCTATTTATAACCCTTCTGATTGTGTGCCCTTGATCACATCACCTCTCAGGACATTCCCGCTGTGGGCCAGTGAGTTTTCTCAAGCACAGCCAGAATTGGAGGAGAGGAAATGTTGAAGCAGAGCCCTTGAAAGGCTGTTTTAAGATAAAAGTCGCACTTAGCAAAACAGAATCCTGCTGATTGATGCATCTGCCTATGTCCTCCCCTCCCCCAGTCCTTGTGCAAAAGTGAACCTGGAGACAAAGGGATCCTATTTAACCTTGTGGTGTCCGTGAAATGCCTTCTGCTCTATGTAACCCAAGGACTCCAGAAACAGGGATATTCACAGGGAAGACCCAGAACTTTTCTGATCCTTCCCCAAATTCTCCACAAACAGGGGAATACAGCATAAGTCATGGGGCTAGGTACAAAGAGATTAATAGGACCCTGTGTGGGAAGTGCTAAATGTAGACTCTGGAGAGCAAACCCTGGAAGATGTCCATACTGTTGGGAGTCCCCTGGCTCCAAAGACTAAGTTCCCATCCCCCAGAAGAGCCATCCAATGGTGAGCCCTCCTGGCTCACATGATCCTTACCCACCAATCAGACTAGCCCTGCTGGCTCCCATGATCCTTACCCACCAAACAGACTAGTCCTGCTGGCTCCCATGATCCTTACCACCAATCAGAAAGCACCCCATGCCAATTGTCAAACCCTTCAACCTTTAAACTTTCATAACTCTCAAACCACCCCTGGCTCTATAAATATGCAGAGATGTTCCATAATAAACGAGGAATTTTCTCCAACAACGGAGCCTTGTTTGTTCTTTCACTTAGAGCTCAGCATCTGGCTGGGTGAGCTCCTTTCCAAGACTGAGCACCTGTTGCCACTCACCACCTGCCTGTTTCTATGGAGCTCGAGGCTGGACTTGGCGAAGAGAACACTTGGTTGTGTGCTGGGGACTGAACCAGGGCCTTGTGCCTGTGAGGCAAGCACTCTCCCAACTGAGCCCGACCTCCAGCCCAGAGGGCACATTGACCTCGTAGGTGACTGGACTTATTTAGCTAATTCTCCTACCACACCCTAGGAACGGAGGATCTTAAGAAGGCAGTAGTGTCTCCGACTTCAAGGAATTCATGGTCTCGGTCGGGTGCAGTCTCTGAAAAATCACCTGCACGTCGCCTGAAATCTTGTTAGTAATTCAGTCCTGTCCCCGTTCCAGGAGCCACCCAGTCAGGAATCTGTGGGGTGGTGTCAGCACTTGGCGTTTGACAAGCCCTCCGGGGGCTTCTGATTGCTTCAGTTGGAGAACATCGACCTAGTGGGAGAGAGGCAGAGGAAAAATATGATTTTTTTTTTGGTGGTTCAGGCCAATCCAGGGACCCTGGGAACAGAGACAGGAGGGTGGCCCCAACTTGGGGGTTTTATAGGGGGGTTGGGGCATGAGCTGAATCAGAAAGTACAGGCATGACAATAGGAAGCAGAGCCAGCCACACCAGAGCTGTAGTGAATACCATGGGGTTCCAAGAGCAAACAAGGTATGGCCCCTGTTCTCATAAAGTTCATCATACAGAGAGGGAGGCAGGCACTGACCATTCCATGAAATGTCAGGTCACACAGAGGCAACACTACAAAGAACAGGTATGTGAAGCTCAGGGTGGAAGTAGCAAAGAACTCTTCCATAGTCCCTGTTGCCATAGAAGGGAGCAGAGAAAGAAACAGCATGTGCAAAATCCCTGTGGCACTAAGTATAGCAGAAGCCAACTGTAGGGCCTGGAAGCAAAGAGAGAGGGGTCCAGTTGTACATGTGGCCAAACCTTGAAGTTTGTGTTAGGAGGGCCACGGGGAACCTTTGAGGATTTTAGGCAGAGAGAGGCCAATTTCAGAGAAATATTTTGGCTGTTATAAACAATAATTAGGTGTGGGTGGCAAGAGTGGAAGCAAGGAGACCCAGGTGCTCAGGGGTCCCTTCCACATACCAGATGGAAAATGGTAAAGGCAAGTAGCAGGTGTGAAGGACATTCTTCTAGATCCTAGAAAGCTTTACCAAGATGTCACACTACCCTCATAGTCCAATGAGGAGGCAGGCGCTCTTATTTCTCCCCATTTCAAGGAGCGAAAGATGGAGACTCCAGTCTTCACGGAAGCAGTGAGTTTTTTACTCTCCAGCTCAGACTGGGAGAGTGGTAAAGGACAGGGAAGGGGTGGGAAATGCTTTTGGGTGACTTTGATGCCACACTCTTTCATTCATCGAACACATTATGTCACAAAGCCCACTGCCTGCTGGCTATTCCTCAGGGAGCTTGTCCTCGCCAGGATGCTGCCTACCCTTCTTCCTGATGTCCCTTTTAGGTATGTCTTGTGGTGCCCCATTTTACAGATGAGAATATGGAGGCTCAGAGAAATGAGATCATCTGACCCTAAACACTTAAGACACAAGAGAATATCCTCCAGGTTCAGTCTGAGGTTGATCCAGTTCCCAAACGCATATTATTTTTTTGTCCAACTCCACAGTCCCTGCCAAGACCCGGCCCAGCCTGGGAAGTCATTTGCTGCAGGCCAGGAGGGGTCTGGGAGGTGCTGAGTGTTGACATAGGGTCTCTGACAGGCATGGTATATAGTTTTAATTTAGGGTGTAAGGGTGAAATCTGAGAACTCTGGTGGGTGCCTGTGGGTCCTTTGACTTTCCAATGCACTATCTTCCAGATACATGGGATGAGTACCTGGTCGAGTCCTGGAATGTTCCGGACTCTGGACTCCAGAGATGAAATCCTGTGTTAAATGTAGGTGGAGATGGACTGCGTGAAACCCAGAGGGGGGCTGGGAGAGCGCGCTGGACCCAAGCCTGTTCCTTCTGTTCTTTCATTAAATAGATTAATTTGGAGCTGGGAATGGGTTTTCCAGGTGCAGAAGTTATTGGTCCCCTGGAGCTAGGGTACGACCCAGTTCTCAGGAACTGTCCTGTGTGTCTGGAGACCAGCTTGGGGTCTCCTTAAAGGAGCCCTGAGCTGAGGAACAGTGGCTGGACTGAGGTCCAATTCAGCCCCTCATTTTTTGGGGAATGATATTTTTCCTATTTCCTCCCATCCCCTTCCCCCACTCCCCTTTGTTTCTTCCAGAACTTTCCATTCCATGCCCTTATTTGGAAGGCACTTGGACTCACCATTGGGGACAACTGTCACAACAAGTCTCAGGCTGACTCCCACTGCCGTCCTGGCACCCCTAACCTCTGACCCCCTCTTGCATCTGCTCATGATTCCCCCCTCTTGAATTTGTAGGTGCAGAGCTAGCCAGAAAAGGAACTGCTCTTAAGAGGGAGGCGAGTGGAGGGAGGGGACCACAGAGGCCCCAGGAAGGGGTGGCCATTTCTTAGGAAAGGGAAGCAGACAGCCCTTGGCCAGGGCCACCTGCCAGGTTTCTGTTCTCGCGACTAAAAGGCTCAGGGGTCACTCTAGTTAAACTGGGCTAACTGGGATGCATGAAATAACCACACAAGAGACACAAATACCTTTTTCTTTGGGGTTGCTGTGAGGGCTCCTCTGACCTTAAGGATCCACAGAAAGAGAGAGAGAGATAGAGCGAGTGAGAGAGCGTGCACACACACACACACACACACACACACACACAGGTGCTGACCCCTTTTATTGAGGAGAAGCTATTCAAATGAGGCAAGGGGTCAGGTTTCAGGGGGCTGAGTCTATTTTCATGATGTCCACTGTCAGCTGGTTGACACATGGGTAGGCCACATCCGAGGGCACAGTAAGAGGAGGGAACACACTCAAGGCACTTCCATGGAAGATTCTATCCTAAACAGGGCAAGAGGCTATATTACAAAGGAACAGGTGAGCATAGCTTCACCCATGGGGCTGTAACAAGACACACCCATTTCTGTGACTGAGCACCTCAGCACCCAGCTGGGGAGTGTAACTCAGTCACCAGTAAGGTTGGCCTCCCACAGCCACCCTTGCATTTCCTGGGGGCCTGAGTTGAGCCTCAGCTGAGTTCCTATCCGGGGTCTTTTTCAGATCTTGACCTGAGAGCTTGGTGAGCAGCGGGGTTGGGGGCAGGCGGGAAACAGAAGCAAATTGAAAGACCAAGGTCAATGCTGACGGGAGACTGAACAACAAAGGATTTTTAGTAAAAATAAAATTTAAATAAAATATACAGGAAAGTGCTCAGGACAGCTCTATAATTTGCTTGACCCCAAGAATAATGAAAATAAGGGTCTTTGTACGAAAAGCAGGGAGCAGGAGTTCTGAGAGGTCCTACAGGGTAAGGCTTTTCCCTTCCTCTGTGATTTCCTTCTTGATGCGTGTTGGTGTTTTTCTTTTTCTTTCTTTCATTTTTTTTTTAAATTTGGTATTTGATATTATTCTAAGTAAAACAAAGAAATAAAAATGAATCTGAAATCACGACCATGAATTTTACCATCTTCCCGTCACAGGATGTCAACTTTTAATGCAGAGGCAGGAGCCAGGGATCCTCCACAGAATCGCCCGAGTTGGCAATTTGTGCTCCAGAGCTGATGTGGTGTGTGCATCCCATTAGATGTCCCAGGAGCAGAAAGTCCATGCAGAGCTGGGTCATCTGTTCTGCCCTGATGTCCTGACACATGCACATTTGACCAACCCCCTGTACCTTCAGCTTACAGGTAAGGAAGGAAGGGAAGGAAGGAAAAGAGACTAAGGTGTGCCCCACTTTCCCCTTTCCTCTGATGTCACCATCGGCAGCACAGGTGATTGGTGAACACAGGGGGTGATGTGAAGGGCAGAGGCCAGGATGGGCTTCCTTGCTGGTCTCTTTCTTAGTGTGCCATTGGCTTCTCTATGCATTTGATGCAATTTCTTATTTCAAGGAAAAGTGTGGCATTTTTCCATCTGTCCGTGGCTGTGGACACAGCACATTCCCCTGGTGACCCTCCCTGGGTTCAACAGAACCCTGTGCTCACGGGGCCTTCTCAGCACCATATGCAATGAGAGCATTAACACCCGGAGGCGCACATATTCCATGGGGCTCCTCTGCTCCCACACATGTCCTGTGGTCCCGTTGGGCTTTACTCAGAGTCAAAGGTAGAATTAACCAGACTATCAAAAGGGTGATGATGGCTGAGCTCATGAAGCCAGCCTTGCCAGGTGACAGAAATGGAGACTGAGTTCTAAGCCATGGGAATCATCATGGGAGTCCATGCCACAGAAGCCTGAGGAGATGCTGGGCTTGGTACAGGCCAGAATGACCTGAATCTAGGGTTCTAATAGCCACATGGGGACAGAAGAGGTAGGCTTTTAGGGTCAGAGGGGATGGAGTTGGGATTGAGTTGACTTGAGGCCCTTAAGGGATCTGTGTTCTCCATGAACATGGAGCCCCCACCCAGGGAAGTGGCATAAGAGCTAGATCTGCCTAGGCCTCTGGATAAGAATGTTTTTAAAATTCCAATGAAAGATCAGATCTTTTATATGTAAGAATATAGTCCAAATTCACACAATCTATGGGGTAGACGTTGGAGTATTAGGAAAAAAAAAAAAGGCAAATCCACACTGTAGGCACATATCCAGAAACTGAGGTAGATAAGTGCATGAGCAAAAAATTCCAATTGAGGTTGAGTTGATACACACACACACACACACACACACACACATACACACACACTCACCACTTCAATCTACACATGAAATAAAGCACTATAAAACTGAGTCAGCAGAAAATAGACCAACGTAGTGATAACATGAAGTCATAAATTATTTAGCACTCTTAGACAAACATGTTAAAATTATAAAAAACAAAAGAACAACGAGAAGCCACAATAAAATAATATGGTGAAAAAAGAACAGCTCAACTAGATAAAGCATAATATGGGACTCAGAGTGGTTCAAAATATTCGATGGATGGGAATCTGTAAAGATTAAACACAGCTAAAGAGCAACTTAATAAACTGGAAAACTAAACTGAGGAATTAACCAGAATATATATAGCACACAGAGATAGATATATGGAAAATTTGATAGGCTGGTTAATAGTTAGGAAGGATGGGGAAAAAACGGGTAATAGAGGACAGAAAGAATTTACAGAAAGTCAAATTAAAAAGAATTTAAAAAAATAATCAAATATGTGAGTTTTAAAATTTTCCAGAACTAAGGGAAAATACAAATCTTTTAAAACTAAGTGTTATCATGTGCTTAAGCACATAACGAAAGCCTCACATAGAGAATATCTTCAGAGTAATCAGTGAGAAAAGAGAGATTATCTACACAGCACATTCCTTCATTTGGCCAAGTCTCAAGGTATGAGTACAAATTGAATTGCTAATTAAAGCACAAAAATTTTTATGGTGACAGCAGGCTTTTAGATAGCAAAAAGGAACCCCAGGAGAAAATAACAAAATTTCTTCAAAGTGTTAATGGAAAGATAATCACTATTTTAAAGTTACAAACCAGTTGATTAGTGGTGCAGGTGAGATAAACATGTTTTCAAACAAAAACTGAGGAATGGTATCTCTCACAAACACCCCCTTAACACATTTCTAAGGAATTTCTGCAAAGAAAGGGAAGGGTTTATAAGAAAGAACAGCAAGATTTCAATAAATATATCAGCAAATTAAATTATTATGTTCTCTAAAACAAACCGATGAGGGTTAAAATATACACAACTAGCTGGGGGTGATGCACACCTGTAATCCTAGAAGCCCAGGCAGCTGAGGCAGGAGGATTATGAGTTCAAAGCCACCTTCTCCAAAGGGGGGCTCTAAGCAACTCAGTGAGACCCTGTCTCTAAATAAAATACAAAAAAAGGGTTGGGGATGTGGCTCAGTGGTTGAGTTCAATCTCTAGTACCATTAAAAAAAATAAAGAAAAAAAGAACTAGATTGTGAGAATCAGGGCAGGGAACACCTCCATGGGAGCATGTTAAGATTCTTGTATGGTTTGGTAGAATCATTGATGCCTTTGGATTTTCAGTCAAATGACCCTGTTCAAAATGTCAGGGTTTAACTATTAAGAGAGTAAGATGATGTACAACACAGTGCTGGGTGTGGGAGGTGTACATACAAGGCAGTTGATGGAGTGGAAGGCAGGAAAGAAACCAAAACACGAAGCAAAGAAAAAAATCCCATATAGAGAACAGGCTCAAACCAGAACTGGTAGAAATAAACACAAACAGTGATCCTGCCAAATGTGAACGTCCCAATACGGTGTTAATTCACACAGCCGGTGAAACCCTCCAGTTAAAAGACCAAGATGGTCAAATTCAATATGGTGGCAGATGCCACTTTCTGAATATGGGCCTCACCATGGTCACACTTCAAGTGCTCCTTTCAACATGTGGCTTTGTGGTTCCTCCACCAAAGCATGGGGTGGGGTTCCCCATAAAGTCTGGGTGGGCTTGTGGCTACTGTAGAAGCACAGCTGTGTGGCATGACTGTCCATGGTGAGGTGGGACAGAAGAGGCTAAACACCTGAAGAATTTTCAGGAAGCAGGTTGATTGACCACAGGGTTCAGAGGTGACTGTCACCTAAGAATTCTTCCTCTGAACAAAGAGTAAGGAAATTCTTTGAACTTGACACCCAGTGTGGAGGGCGGGGCTGGGAGGTTCATATGACAAGCGCATTTCTTTCCATTCTCTAGACAGATAGGGGTTTCACAAGTGTTTTTTTCTGCAAACCTGGTGTTTATAAACAAAGGGACAGCTGCTGACCACAATGCCTTCTGCAGATGTCCTCTGCACAAAGCTCTCCATTGCTACAAATATGGTGGGGGTTTCTGCTTAATTATGGTAAGGTATTCTGGGAAGGGGGATCTCTGGACTGCTTCAGAGGGACTTCAGTCTTTCCTGGACCATCAACGGGTTTCTGCCTGGTGCAGGGGTCTTGCCCACCACAGAACCCTGTCCTGGGCTGATGGACCCATCTGAAGGCAACTGGAGTGTGGCCGCTACACTCTTCCCACAAACATCGCCCCCTTGCAACTATGTACCCCCTAGCAAGGAGCAGCAGCTCCCAGTGACCAACAGACACAGACACAGAAGGCCATGTGCTTACACAGGGGACAGGGGACAGGGCTGGGATGCCATTCTTGTTTCCAAGCTACTTGGAGGATCTGGCCAAGACTAGATTCCAGCTGAATGGCTCACCCTTGGCCTACAACTCATTTTCTCTGAAGAGCTCTGCCCTCGACGACTCTGTTGGATGAACATCTCCATCTCAGGCTTCTCCTCTAGGGAGCCCAATGCCACATACTGATGTGGGTGGGGAGGGGGATTCTTCCCTTAATAAGGCTTAATTTGAATATGTGGCATGTGCTGCCTAAGAATGGTGACACGCTGTCAGAAATGTATCCTTGGTTGATTTCGTCCTTGTATGAGTGTCCTGGAGTGTGTGGATAATATCGTCTCAGGGAACCATCATCACACACGTGTTGACATTGATGAGAACACCATCCTGCACTGACTGATGGGGCCATCATTTCAGGTGCCCAGAGGCCCCGTGGCCATGTGGGAGGCAGAGTGTCCATACCACCTGCAGATTTAGGATGGTAGGCTCCCTGGCTCCAAGCGCATCCCATGAAGGTCTTCAAAGTCCGCAAGGTCAATAAAGGCCAGCCAGAGAGAGCTCACTGGACAATTGAATTTCCAGTCATAAGAAAGGGGCAAACTTGTTTTGACGTCCCCTGAGGTAGATCAAAGGAGTTATTAGTGACCATCACTGAGGTTCTGCTCGTGGCCAAATCTTTTCCAATTATAGAAAATAAAATCTCTGCTTGGTGGTGAACCAAAACAGAACCGGGGTCCCTAATGAGTCCCTTGAAAAGGCAGCAGAGAATCAATTACATTGGTAGAGCCATTTCAGAGGCTGTGATTTACTCTGTTACAGCAAGAGCCATAAAAACTGTCATACGTTGGATCCAGAAATCTGCACGGTTTGCATGTGGAAGATGTTTGTGGCAACATTATGGGTAAGAGCATGAACCAGAGGCAACTAATTATGGCACGTCAGGGACTGACTCAGAGGCCATGTCCTTCCAAAACTGTCCTTCCAAAATATGTCACCAAAGAGTAATTGATGACCCACACATCTTAATGGCCTATTACTAAGTTACAAAGGAGCGTCTTCACATGGAATTGAATTATGATTTCTTTTTAAAGTTTAATCACACAGGAAGATCGTGGGACTCTACACACCAACAACATTAAAGCTGTCTGCGTGGAAGGGTTGATTCTAATTTGGTTTGAGCTTTGTGCCTTTGTGCTTTTCTGTACTTTGAAAGAGTCTGCTGTGTTTCAAAGGAATAAACCAAGGTTTATTGCAAGAATGGAGGGTGAAAGGACTCAAATTATGAGAGAGCACTGCAAAAAAAAAAAAAAAAACTCCTTGCCATCAAGAAAACAGTTTTTTGGAAAATTGTGGAAAATGAATCAGGGAGTGAATTTTAGTAGCCTGAGGGGTCATAACTATTTTGCCCAAATCACATAACAAACCTGTCAAAGAAGCCCAACTAGAAAGCCTGGTCCATGACTTAAGAGCAGCAGCAACTGCTACTCTGATTTCCCACTAAAAATGAGATCCACTTCAGATTCCTGCAGCCTTGAGATTCTAAAGTCATGTAGAGTCATTTGTGAGATTCTCTCCCTCTCTCCCTTCCTTTCTCTCTCTCTCTCTCTCTCCAATCTCACTGTGTTCCAAAAATATCTTAGTAGGCTTATTTTTTCTTGCAATTCTATTTTTTATACTCCTTGAAAAGAACTTGCCAAAGGTCACCCAGGTAGAGAGCGGAGGTTCATGTCCTCTCTCTCCCTCTCCTTCTCTTTTTTGATTCCTTCCCCCTCCCCTTTTATTTTTGTTTAGTGGTTTGAAGACATCGTGTAGCTCACACCCCAGACAATAAGACATATGAAGTTAATGAATTCCCTCCTGTTCTTCTCTCTCATTTTCCCAATGGACACTCCATTCTCCCCAAGTCACTTTTCTTAGTTTCTTACCATTCCAGACTTTTCTTCTGTGTGAACAAATAATGTGCATGTAAATTCTCATCTCCCCTTTTTCAGAGAGGAAGTGAGTTTTACACATCCCTCTGCACATTATTTTTCCCACTTCAGTTATCTTAGCTTTCTTCCCACACCAGGACATAGAGAACTCCCTGGTTTCTTTCAGAGCAGCATAATATTCGTTGTATGGTTGTACCAGTCACCCACTGGTAGACATTTCTAATCCCCAATCCTATCCAAACCCACATGTACACATGAGTCTTCAGGATACTTTTCCGAGGGTGCAGTTGTTGGGTTCAAGGTTATACACGTTTGTAATTTTAAAAAGTACTTACAAATGGCCAGAGGGGTGTAAATTGGTCCAAGCACCATGGAAAGGTGTAGAGCCTGTGGGTGCCTCGTGGGACACAGTGAGACGGCTCAAAACAGTAAATGAAGAGAGGGTGGGGAATGGAAATATACGCAGGAAGAAGGCAGGAGAGAGGCTGCTCTAGTGACATGGCTCTTGAGATCCACACTGTGGCCTCTGAGTATCTTCCCTGCCACTCCTGGTTCCCTGTGTGCCCTGTGACACTGGGTCCCCAGAGACTGTCGCCATTGCTGAGACACCCACCATAGAGACCCTGAAGTGGAACATTCATGGCTGTACTGGGACAGGACCTTCTTATTCTACTCTCTAACCCTTCACACCTCCTACAGACTCACTGCAGGAGCCCAGCTGCCTGGGCAAACTAAGCAGGGGGTGATGAGGAACTTGTGTAGATTGATACAGCAGGAGTGGGAGCCCTTTATTGTAGGACAGGAGGGGTATATATAAATTACTGAATACACAGCTTATCTTAATTAACATAAACTAGATACAGCAGTCAACCAATAAGGAATGTCCACACTTAATGGCTTGCTGGCCTTACTTCTCAAACCACTCCCTCTGGCAAAATGCCAGGCGCCATCCTGACTTGTTTACAGTTCCTAACAAATCACCATCCTAAAATGGTGCATGGACCCTTGTCTTCCATGATGACTGCCCTTCAGTGTCCCGCTTGCTCAGGCCATCCAGTGTCCCAGCATAATGTTCCTATTGCACTCTGGGGACACTCAGACTTACCAGGGCACTGGAACCACTCAGGGGCTTGTTGAAAATGTCAACCTGAGGTCCCAACCGGGATCTACCAAAAAGAAAGTCCAACCAGAGGGCCCAGGAGTCTGCATTTTAACAAACACCTGGGTGATGCAGACAGTCTCCAGTCACTGGGAATCATGGCTGTAAGGCCTGGTACAGCTTAGCCCCATTCAACCCTCCTGAGTGTAGCGCCCCATAGTCCCCCCAACCCAAGCCCAACATCCAGGCCACAAGGAGCTCCTTGTTCTCATGCCACATGCTGAGTGGTTGCACAACCACATCATCTGAGACACTTATTGAGGCCTTGCTGGGTACCAGCCAGACAAAAGGCTGATCTCAGAGCCTGGATTTACTCTTTGCATTCTGTCTGGTTGGCAGGGGCCATTACTGTCCTTGTTTTATGTAGTCACTCAGGCATTACCTGGAAGGAACAGGGCACATGTCTCCATACAAAGCAGCAGGGAGATCGTGGAGTCAGACCTGGCTTCAAACTCTGGCTTGGTCTCGGGTTGACATTTGCTGAATGCTTCTTCTATGCTCAGTATCTTGGAGCAAATGACTAAATCTTCCCCTAGAAGAGGAATTTATTCACTGAGGCTGATCTAAGGGGGCTCCCTGGGCCAAAACTGGAGGTGAAGCTACATCCTCTTCTAGTGTGGGAGAGAGTTCCGTGAGCTGCATGCAGTAGGTAACGGCACTGCAGAAGCTTTGAACTAATGCTCCTTATGAGGATTATTCATTGATATTACACTTCCTTTGGAAAAAAGCTTAACGCCACCAGATTCAAATCCTCCCGGTGGTTACTACCAACAAATTCAGGGGCCCACCATCTATCTGTGTTTGTAAACAAAGTGTACTTGACCCCCAGAGCAGGGTATTTGTCTACACCTGCTGTTCCCTCCCAAGGGCACAGCCCAGTAGTTGTAGTCTGGACCATGTTGGGCTTCCCAAAGCTAAAATATTCACTATGCAGCCCTCAGCAGACAGCGAAGGCCAACCCCAGGTCTAATTCAGGAAAAGTGCATGGAGAGGGTTATTTATGTTCTCTCTCCTTATTGAAACATTTGGATTTTAGCTTTGCTCCCGTCCTCCTCAGATATCACAGACAATGATATTTCCATGTGGGAATAAGTCCTTTTAAGGTCATTTCTTTGGGGTGGCTACCTGGCAGTGTGAATTCTACAAGGATTAAATTTTCCCTAGTGAATATAAGTGGACTGAAGAGTTTATTGTGGAGAGGAGGACTATGATAGTAGGAGCAAATGTGACCCCATTTTGTTTTATGACTTCATCCTGTAAAACAACCATACCAAGTAGAAGAGTCATGACTGGGGCAAGATGTTCTTTTCCTTTTGCTATAGAAACCTTTAAGAACATGGACTACCTAATGGGGCATTGTTTCTGTAACTAGGGTAACGGGGCTCTGTTTCTGTAACTGGGGTGACTGGGCTAACTGTGATTGGTTAGGCTTCCACTTGATTGCACTGTCCTGCTTCTGTAACCTGGCTTGCTTGCATTGGCTAGACCCACGAACATCCCTTTTGCGGTTTTCAGGCTTATAAGGAATGCCCTTGCAATTGTTCAGGGCTGATCAGGGGAACAACCTTATGTTCTGGTCAGCCACCACCGGTGTGCTTCAATAAAGGCTTGATTCAATTATATGTGAGTGGTCTGGAAGTCAGTTTATGAAGCCCTGGGACAAAGCTTTAACTATAACAGGACCACAGATCACAGGTTAATTCCGACAAAATGAGAAATCTCTATGCAACAGATTCTTTGACTTCTAGGTGTCGCTCTGATTATATTATGAAAACCCCAGCTCCATTCTAAGTGTGGAGCTAAATAGATCTTCTTTAAGAGTATTATAAGGAAATAGATGTTTTCCCCCTAGTATCCTAACAACTGGAAAATTTAATTAACTGGCATTTGGATGTATTTGTGGCAATGTTAAAATTAGGTTTTAGAGCTGAGTGACTCCAATATCACATTAGTTGAGTATCCCTACTCCCAAAATCCCAAACCTGAAAGGCTCCAAAACCCAAACTTTTGAGCATCATGTCATCACTCAGAAAGTTTTGGAGTCAAAGTCAACATAAAAGAGATACCTGCATACCTGTATTCATAGCGGCTCTTTTTACAATAGCTGAGATGCCCCTCAGTAGGTGAAGTGATAAAAGAAAATAGGGTCTGTATGCACAGTGGAGTATTTTTCAGCCATAAAATAGAATAAAAATCCTGTCTTCTTCAGGAAAGTGGGGTGACTTGGAGATCAATATGTAAAGCTAAGTTCATTGGACCCAGGAAAAAAATACTGTGTTTTCTCTCCTAGGTGCAATATAGAGAAAAATAAATAAAAACAAGATGATACAAAAGTAAAAGGGGAAGGGGAAGGGGACCAGAGAGTGCGGGAGGAGTGAGAGATGAAAACTGGAAGGGTAGATACAATCAAAGCACATGTACACATGTATAAAATGCCACAATGAAACCCATTAATGGGTTCAATGAATGTACATTCAAAACTATAATTTTTTAAAAAGTCAATCAAAAGAAGTTTTGGGTTTGGGAGTGTTTCAGATGTCAAATCTGCATTAGGAATGCTCAGCCTGTGTTCTCATTATCATTCAATACAGGGATCCTATATTCTGAGAAATCACACCCAGCCTCTGGCTGCTGCTTGATAGGATCCCAACAGCCAATGGACTGACCATGCCAGGTGGGATGTCCAACCCCCTCTCTGTGAACTGTTTCTTGAGTGGTCCTCATGGTAGGCTCTGGGTTTGACTCCACTTTATGTCCCCAGTGCCTGACACACAGAAACTGTTCAGTAAAGCTTGTTGACCTGGCCCAACCGGTGAGACCTTCCATGTGGGGCTCAGAGATCATCTGGAGAGGAGCCAGACGTGACTAGACAGGGCCTGGAAATGTCTCTCCACCCTTGGCTCCTTTTCTCCTGTCCAGGCCCTCAGAGCATTTGTAAATGGATGCCCCCCACTGAGCCTCCAGCTGCCTCCCACCACCTCTTCTTGTCCTCAATGCCCACTCTGCCTCCTGCTCCAGAAACATCTGCCTTGGGTCCCCCAGGAGTCAGCTCCTCACCAGAAAGTCAGCAATCTGCACGCCTGAAGCCTGGAAATATTGATTTCAGGTTGAATCACACATTCTCCCGAGCTCCTCCCTCTGTCATCCCCCCCATCAGAGGAGGCCGAGCACTGTGCAGAAGGTTCTGACACGGGACTTTGAATCTGGACAGTAACTGGGGTTCGGGGTGTATGGGGCAAAGGGGGAACAGAAGAAAATAATCCCCCTTCATGGAACCGTCAGAGGAAGACAGACTTGAAAAATGAGCAGATGGTCCTCACAGGCCACGATGACAGACATTTCAAACTTATCACGCCCCGGCACTATATTAAGGCCCCGAGATTACAGTGAGGTTCATCAGAGGAACATCTGTTGGCAATCAGCACAGAGCCACCAGATATGATTGCTCAGAGCGCAGCCCAGGCTGGGGGCAGGGAGATCCCATCTCTGCAGGGGAAAATGTCCAAGAGACACTGTCCCTGATGTATTGAGCTTTCCTGTGGCTCACTTCCCTCTTCTCATAAAACCAAGGACCTTAATTCAAATAGGCCCAGGAGCATCTGTTAGGAAGCAAGATACATTTTGAAGACCCAGAAGTCAATAGAAGTAATGATGGTGTGAACAAGGACTACCTGGTAGAACTTAGTAGGTGCTCAGCACTAAGGGGCATTATCTCATTTCATCCTCATGTAACCCACAAGGTACTTATATTGCCACCCCTCTTTACAGCCTAGGAAACCGAGGCCAGGGAAGAGAAGGAATTGTCACAAGGTCAAGTATCTAGTGATTCATGGATATGGTGACCCACTCTCCTCTTTTACCCAGACTGAGGGTTTTCCTGGGATGCAAAACTCCCCAGGTCGTGTCCCTGGGATGGTCCCAGGCAAACCTGGATGCAGCCCGACTCTGAGTTCACATCTGTCTTGTGTCAAAGCTCACCTTCTGATCCCTTCTGGGGCACTATCTCTTGTGTTCTCGGCTCCTTGCTATTTACCAAGACAAAGTGTTTAATGAACACCTACTATGTGTAGGCACCACTGTGGGCACTATAGACAAAATAAGTGAAGGACTAGACAAAAAAATCTGAAAACCTCTGCTTCTCGGAGCTACAGCGGTAGCAACTCATATTTACTGCATATTCCCATAGACTCCATATTCTCCTGAGGCTACTTAAGTTTAATCATTAACAACAAGAGAACTGGAAGGGCCGCCTTTTTGGTGTCCTGGCCCGCATAGTTCTAAAAAGGATCTGTAGCCACCTTCTAGGAAGATATGTACCCTCAAGTCACATCCACTATATCACGTCCCCATGTCCCCTCTTCAGTATAGAAATAGGACGTCCTGAAAGGCGATGTGATCAAAGGTCACACAATCAGAAGGGTTATAATTAGGGAAAACCTGGACTTGAGCAAATTCCTGTGCACTGCAACTAGGAGACACCCTTGCAATTCAAGGGGTTTCACAGAAATACAATATGAGCTCCTGTGTTGTAAGGATTTTGGAAACATCTAGACCCAAGTTCAAAGCCAGATCATTCACTCTATTATTGGGTGACTTTGTTGTGCACACCTTAACCTTAGCATTTTTGATTCCTATAATAAGAGAACCTATTGGAGGTGCCACCTGAAGCAAATTAACACATACAATGACGCAATGAACCGACCTGCAGAAAGGAATTAACTACCAGGGCCTGTTGCTCTAACTCACTTGATCTTTCTGCCACCCCTAGGTTTTGAGGATTACCCCGGTTCCTGATGGGGAAACTGAGGCAAGCAAAGGCAAATGAACAAATCCAGAGTTCAATGATAGCGCCCCAGCCGGGGTTTGTAACCAGGGTGGTGTGGATTAAAGTAGGATAGTTTAATAAGGACTTAGACCAAAGCACAGATGAAAACCCCCACCTCCAGCTATCCAGAGAGCACCCTAAGTTAAAGGAAGCAAACAGCACTCAGATGGCTAGAGGATGATGGTTGGGGTGACAGGAAGGAGCCAGAGGCTGAGATGGCTTTGTTAGCTGGGGGCTGGTCAGGCTCTGGGGAGCCCAGTCAACTGCTGTTTGTATTCGAGGGCCATTTGTCCACATGGAATAAGTTCGAGAGTGCAAGGTCATGTGGTGGATAATCACAGGCAACAGGGGGAGCTGGGCTTACAAGCAGCACCTGGACTGGAATACCTCCAGGAGCTGCTCCTGGGGCCCAACTGATGGGCATTTGGGAGGAGGGCAGCCAGTCAGTGGGCGTGAGGATCACACCCAGTGGGGAGGGTTCAAAGGACCCTCTCTGGCTTCAGGGGCTGTCTCTGCTCTGCTCTTGCTCTGAGGTGGGACTGGGTGTGGGTCGTCTTGCTGGGCTCTCTCTCTCTCTCTCTCTCTCTCTCTCTCTCTCTCTCTCTCTCTCTCTCTTGCTGTTCTACTGCTTGTACAAAATGAGAAGCTCAACATTTTCTGATCCAGGGAAGGAAAAAAAACAACACTGAGGTTGTTAGAGACGGGAGGGACATTTAAAATCTGAATCCAGGGGATTGAGCACTGGATGGACAGTCTGTCTCTGGAGCAAAGTTTCACTGGGCTCTGGCATCCTTGTAAGCCAAGGTCTAGGGAGGGCAGAGGATGAAGAGGGGAGGGAGCTGAGCTGTCAGGTGTGGGGGGTCCCACTGTGCTAGTAAAAGCTCCCTCTTACTCAACTCTCAAAAGCTTCTTCTCTGCTTCTTAGTCTAGTTGCTCAAAGTCTAACCTGCAGGGGGACTTACTGATCTTGCCTACCTGCAGGATTCCCATGGGACATAATGGAGCATCCCAGGAGGCTGAGTAATGAGAACAGGAGCTTCTCTGGCTAATCTGCCAGGTGACATGCTCTAAGCTCACAAACACCATGTTCCTAGCCTGGACTCCTCACACATGCAGTTTGCCTTGAAGCTCTGTTGCTCTCTACTCTTGCAGGGACTCTGGGCTCTGAGCCCACCAACTGGAGTGGGGGAGGAGAGAGAAGGCCCAAGGCAGAATTCTGGCCTGGGTTTAGTTAGCAGGGTTCTTTTCTTTTTGAAAATGCCTCTGTCCTAAACCCTGTGAAGCTGGCTTCATAAGCATCTTTTTTCCCCAGTCTGTTACAGCTAAAGCTGGTTCTGGACTAGGAACTGATAGAATGGGGGGTGTGGGGGGGAAATTCTAAGCTTATCCTGCTGGAGGAGGGCTGGCTTGCTATGGAGCATCAACTCGAGTTGCCCGAGTGCCTCTGGAGAGCTCGCCTCTCTGCCACTCCACCAGACCTACAGTGACTGTAGTACCTAGCTTTGTTGCATAAGTGACAGTACTGCTCAAATTATAGTCTTGCTCTAGATCACGGGACTGACTCTCTGAAGCTGGGAAGGCCTGGCTTCACCTCCAAGAACCAACCTGGGGAAGAACTCAGAGGGCTGAGCCTAAGGTGGCCATCTTATCACCTCTTGGGTCTGCACAGTGACCCCAGCTACTGGGGAAGCCCTGGCTGGATCCTAATTCCTCCCATTGCCTCTTTGCTTCTGACTTGAATATTTTCTCCTGTCTTGTAATCTCAGCTCCTTATATGCTGGAAATGGAGTTGGGAGCCCAAGATGGCTCAAAATTAAAGCTTCCACTTATAAGCAACAGGGGACCCTGCAGCCAGAGAGGTCTCCCCTAGGAAAGGGAGGGGCTGGGCTTGGGGCACCTGCTCTGGAAGGAGGTAGCCTTGCCTTTTTGGGCTGCAAACCCCAAGTCTTAAGCCTCTGGGGAAGCTGGCCTGGGGGCGGGGGGCGGTGTGGTTAACTGTCAATGTGTTAGCCTTCCTCCAAGCTCAAGGCTCCAGTACTGCAAGTCCTGCTAGTGAAGTCCACACATGCAGTAAATAATCAGGGACCACAAACCTGCAGGTGCAGTGGGTTAACCCTCGAGCTCCTGGGAGCCTTGCTTGTTCTCATGCTCACTCCTCTGCCCACCTGTGGATCAACTCTCCATTACAAGAAGCTCCAGGAGAAAAACCTGCAACTTACCTTGGCAAGGGGAACCCTGAGGTTCATCTTCACCTCTAAACGCGCTAGATCACGGGGCTGACTCTCTGAATCGGGTCCTCGCAAGAACGGTGATGCAGCAGATGGTGTTGTGGGGTGCTCATGATGCCCATCCAGCATCCTGGGGCTGTGCTGTGTCTCTGGCTATTCTAATTAGAACAAATAAGGGTGCATGAGGGGCTGGGTTAATCACCCAATGGGCTTGCATGCCCAGGTGCAGCGAGGGCTCTATTCAGTATGGTGAAGAAAGCCAGCCTCCCCGTGGAAGAGGGTGCCCATGGCAGGACATTGCTTAACTTGCACACTAATGGGGATGCTCAAATGTTTCACATAAGCCCTGCCACCATCTGGTCTAACCACTTATGGTGCACTGAAAATCCTTCAGACATCACTTGTGTGATGGACTAGTGGGGGAGTCCAGGTATGGATTAGGACAATGGGGTGCTTTACTCACGGCCTTGATACTGTACAAGGGGATGTTCCACAGACTTCTTGACCAGGAAGTTTAAGGAGATGGACTTGAGTAAAGCTGCTTGTCTATTTTTGCAATAGAAACCATAGTTGGAGGTTCTGGCTTTAAGGGATGTCGTCATCTCTACACATGCCTCAGGTCCTAAGCTGACCTGGAAACGTGTCACTAGCATGCCCTGGGTAGGGGTCTCCTGCGGGGTGCACATAGGGCGACCCTGAGAGGACTAGTGGATGAGGGACTGCCCTGGAGACACTTCCATTTGAACTTGGCTTCCAGATGAGATGCTTGCTCCTAGCTAATCCTTTTTCTAACGGGCATAAGACATCCTGGGACACAACTAGACCCTTTCTTGCAAGTAGGGAAAAGCAAAGCCATGACCCTGAAGCTTACCACCTACTGCTATAGAATGCCCTTGACCTAAAGAATGAACCAGGCTGAGTCAACACATAACAGGTGGCTCCAGTGTTGATCTAGCTTCCTGACATGACTGTCAGGTCACCCTCCTCCTCTGGAGCAGTTTGGGTGCTAGGGCCCACCATTCTGGTCACCATCTCTCAGCGTTGTCAACAGGGCCTCTAACCTGAGTTGCCACTCAGCTGTCCCTGTTGCTAGGGACCTTCTAATAGGAGTAGGTGACCTAATGGGACCCAGGGCTGTCTAACTTCCAGAATTCTAAGGAGGCCTTTTCCTAGGGTCACCCCAAGGAGGCAAGATTAAGGCAGCCAACTGCTGTTCAGCCAACTCTGGCTCACTCCTAGATACCCTAAAGATCTCGTAAACCAGAATGGCAATGAGTTTGTCCCTACTCTAACCTTTGGCCGAGTGCCTCTGTGTTAAACCCCCAGTACCCTGCCCAAATCCTTTACCTTTTTAAGTAAAGGTATCCAAGTAGCTCTGGAAAGCAAACTGAGCTGTGGGGCTCATAATGAACATCAATCTGACATGAAGTGTAGTCCTCCATTATGGATCACTCATGTCCTGAGCCACATGGAAAGACGTAAGCAGGACTGGCCTCACGGATGTCACCCCTGACACCATGCTAATCAGTCAAAACAAGTCAACTCAAGGCTCTGGGGAGACTTTGCTCCTGAGCAGACCCACAGCCCCTACCTGACCACCTGGCATGTCCCAGGCCCTCACCCGTCTGAGCATTTGCAGAGTCAGGCCAAAGCTCTGCACTGGATCCTGTGGAACTGCTCTGTCAAACCTCAACTCCTACCTCGTGAAAACCTAGGTCTCGTCCCCTCTGGACTTTCCTTGGGTACAGCCTAAGATAACCTGATCAATCAGGTGCATATTCCTGCTGAGGCGCTTGGGTACAGCATCGTCTGCCCTGGATCCTTCGTCTGCGATGAGCAAGGCATAGACAGACTGACCACATGGAGGTCAATGGCCTCACTAGCCTTCAGTTCTATGCCTGTCTATGTCCAGGCAGAATCGCAGCTTGGTCTCTATCCTGCCCTCAAACATCTGAACAATGGGTTCTCCTGGCACATTCAAGTACTCAGAGCTCCTGACTTGGGGACCTGGCTTGGTGGTGTCACTTGCTGGTTGCCTTCTGTCCTGCTGATGGCACTTAGCCCCCTCTTCTTCCCTAGCTAACCTGACCTCAGTCTAACCTGGGCTGACCCGACTCCAGGCCCGTGAACTTATTACCAGGTGCAAAGTGTTGGGCACACCTTCAGGTGGTTGGATTTTCTGATTGGGGAACTTTGCCCTGAGTAGGTGGGTCAGGCAACCAGCTCTGGTGCTGCCACAGCCTTGAAAGCTTTCATCTACCAAATGTGACAACTGGGGACTTGGAGCCCTGGATGAGGGGACTTCTGGGAACTAACTGAAAGTAACTTGGGAGTCAGGCTGCTGTTCAACTCAAGTCTCAAATGGAAGCAAACCAGTCTTAAAGACCAAGTGAGGGCAGGAAGTTGATCCTCAAGCACCAGCTGAATGCCATACTCACTGGGAGAACCATCAAGCAATAGTCTGAATCATATAAGCCTGGACTGGGGCTCTGAGATCTAGTGGTCCTTGCCATTTGTGTTTTGATGATTTCTAGAATTGGCCTCGTTCGTAACAGCTGACTCGAGTCATCCCTCAACTAAAAGCCCCCTTAACACTGTCAGAAGGTGACTTGGAGACTCAAAGCACTTAGACGGAATTCTTTCAGAATTTCTAAGAATCCTGAGACCTACATGACTATCTGGAATAGACAGACACGGGGCAGCCCCCCACCACCCACGCAGCTTGGGCCTCCTCGGAAGCCTTACGTTTGACTCAGGGAAAACTGAACAGTGATGCCTGAGCATTTATTTGGCTGAAGCCAGCATCGAGGCAAAGGTGTCAGAAAAGCAAAGTTCAGATGGCCCATGCAGAGATGCCAAGGTGTGGAAGCTGTTGGAACAAAGGACACAGTTGAGGCACAGGAAGCATGAGTGGCAGATGGGAAAACAAGGCTATAGCTCCCGACTCAACATTGCCACCGTCTGCTCAGCCCAAAGGCACCAAGGGTGCCCTCCCGGAAGCAATACTGAGACTGGGTGGTGGCTCACCCGGGATGCACGCTGACCACACAGCCATTCCTGAGGCATAGGCGAGGATGGGGGTCTAGAAGGCCAGAGGAAGTGAGCATTCAGGCTGCTGTAGCTGGCACAGGGGTCCACCGGGATGAGCACAGCCCATAAAGGGGTAAGGGCTGAGGGAGCTCCCAACCACCAAAAGTTCACCCCTAGCCACTGAAGAGCTCTACAGACTCTGGTGCAAAACTCGAACCCAAATTGCCCAGAAGTCCATGTGATAGCACCAGTTTTTATAAAAGAGGTTTCTTGGAGGTGGACCAACAAGGAGGTGGAGGCGCATTCCCATCTCTCTAGGATGGGCCAGTAGCAAAGGATGGAAGCCTCGGGGTGAGAAGTGGCAGGGACTGATCCTAACCCAAGTTTCCAGTCCCTTCCACTGGCCCTTCAACTGTAGAATGCCCCCCCCCAACCAGAGTAAGGGACTCTTCTCCAGGTCCTGCTGTAACTTGTGGCTTCATGCTCAAGGTCATGTCTCTGCTTCTCTTGGAGTTTACCGGACACTATGAGCTGCATTCCCAAACATGAGTGCAGCAAGGCCCAGGCCTGGCACACCAGGGGGCCACTAGCAGCCTGGTACTTTCCCTAGACTAGGCCTGGATCAGAACCTCAACCAGCAGGGGGTCTCGGTGGGCCACGTCGCCTGCCCACTGAACTCTCCAGAGTTCTGTCCCTGTCATGGAAACGGTTGGCATACACTGCTGTCTCATAACCCTGACTTGTGTGTGGTTGAACCACATAGTCAGACTGAAATAGCTGAGATTTATAATTGAAGTCCTGAGTAGAGAAAGCAGGGAGCTTCCGTATCTGAGTCATTTTTATAAAAGCAACAGCTTTCCCCAAATGACTACTGGGGGCGCCTGAGCTAGTTAAACTAACTAGTTTCAACTGTCCTAGCAACTCCTAGCTGTCCTGGGAACAGTTCCTGGAAACTACTTACCAGTCTCTAAGATCTGAAAGTCCTTGAGCCACCTGGCCTGATCCCTTTTTGTACGAATAGGGGAAACCAAGGCCCACCTGGGGAGGCAGCCTCTTGGTGCCTGGACTGGGACTGCCGCCTAGATCCTGGCTTATTGGTGTTTGCCTCAAATGTATAGCTCCTCCCTCTCCTCTTCTTGGCTGAGGAAGCATCTGAGTTGATTGATCGGTGCCTTGAGTAAACTACTTCCATTAGCAATAAATAATGCACTCTCCTCATTCTGAGGAGCATTGATTCTGAGGAAGGGAGGGAGGATGAACAGCTGTCTGGCCAACTTAGAAGGCACTGGCATAAGTACATGAAGGCACAGGCACCCGGGCCTTGGCCGAGACAGCCTGTGGGATCTGTCAAGTCTGATCCAACATTAGACAGCTGCAAGTAGCTCTGCTGTGTTAGGTTTGGAGTTAAAATCTTACACTCGCCCACATGCAGTCCTTGGGGTCAGCTAGAGTTGGCATACAGACCGCAAGAGAACCCTAGCATTCTGGGGAACCAGAGACCTAGAGGCCTTAGCTAGGTCTCCAGGCAGCCCTTGCCCCATAGAAGAGATGCCAGGTGGTCTCCGGTGTGGTCCATACCCTATGGAACCCTCCCTCCCTCCCTCTGAGTCTTCCATGTCGGGATGCCCTTTGAACTAGCTCACAACTTCTGGCTCCATGGGCACACAAATGTGGACCTTCACACTGGGTTTCCTCCTACTGACAGGTCCTTCTAAGGGGAAAAGTTCAAGTCCGTTCAGCCACTGAACGGCAGGAGAGGGTGAGCTTCTCTCAAACCAGAGAGACGCTAGCCCTAAACACTGGTACCAAGAAGGTTTGTGCAGTCCAAGTCGCCCAGACCTGGGTGAATGAAGACGGAGTTGTGGTCGAGTATTGGTCAACTGAGGTATCAAGTACCTAGTCCCTTTCCCCAGGGGCCTGGATGAGTGGACCCACTCACCGCTGAGCTAAATGCCTGGCTATGTTTTAAGCCTCGGTTCCCGTTCCAGCAGAATGGAAGCCCCAGCTTATGTGATCTGCATTATCCCTAAGGTATTACCACAAAGGGATTCAAAACTCCATGGCCACGCTTGGGGTCACTTGTGTCAAGTGCTGGGGAGAAAGAGGCAGCATACATGACCCATGGCCCTGGCCTCCTCTTGCTGCACCACACCCTAGCAACTGAAGACCGAGTTCTACTCTGTGGGCCGCCAACCTAAGTGCACAAAGGCTGAGACCTGGTCTCCCAAAGTTGAAATTGAGGTGTTAGTGGCTGCCTCCAAGATCTAGGGGTGATGCCACTCCTAAGCAATCTGGTCCTTGCAATGAATGACTGGAATACAATCCTGGTTGTTGCTTGGGGCTCATCAGCCCCTAAAGACCTGCTAACCGTCTGCCTGGCCTACCCATGACCTTCAAGCCCCCAGTGGCACACAGAGGCCTCCTTGGTCCTTAGAGCTGCCTTCCTGTAACATGTAGACAGAGGGATCCTGTGATGAGGTCAGGCCAACCCTGGTCAATCATTGCCTCAACCATGTATTGATCCCAGGTGCAGGTGCTGTCCCTTGCCACTTGGGGCATGCGCACACAGCAGGGAGCCTCGTCCTGCCTACCACAGAGGCAGCTGTGATCCCCTGCCTGAGGATGGGTCTTCTCTCCAACTGTACCCATGGTCCTGTAATACCGGGCGCATGGGAGAAGTTGGAGCTCTGGGGACTTGAATCTTGACCCCTTGGACTAATTGGAAAGGGATGAATCCTGCTTCTTGATTGCTGCAGCCTGCAGGGGGGGAGGGCTTCAATATGCTGTGGGATGGGTGTGTAGGACTGCTGAGGGGACTGACTGCCTTCACTCCAGGTCTGAGCGATGTCCAGCACAGGCGCAGAAGCCCTGCTTCAGGCTCTATTGCCGCTATGTGCAGCTCACGCTGCAGGCACCAGCGGATTCCATGCTCAGAGCTTGTCCCCCTGTGGATGTGGTTCTGGGAGTAACTCAACAATGGAGTTTGAGCAAGGATTCCATTCAGTCCCTTATAGGGAAAGCCCTATCAGGTGGGTGCTGCCCTCTGTGTTTCAGATGGGTGACTTGGGCTAGGCTGTATCCCTCCCTCCCTCCCTCCCTCCAGTGAGGTCAAGCACTGAGGTCAAAGTTGGTTGAAGAAACATTTTTAGCCTAATGATTCCATGATGGATGGGAATATGATACTTTGTACCATAAAGCATACAATGGTAACTCATCAGCCAAGGACATTGTGTCCCTTCCTGGGAAGCTCCCAGGTGGATCTGTGTCTGATGCTTGGGTTGCACCCACACTCTGACCTTCAAGGTGGAGGTGCTTGGGGCAGTCCTTCAATCCAAGGCAAAGTTACTATCCCATCACAGCCATCAATGAGCTCCTGTAGATGCTAAATCTCAGAGCACAGTCCAACATAGTAGCAATTTTGAGTAATCTGAGGATGGTTTGTAGTAAGCTTCAGTCCTCAATTACCCATGTGGCACTTGCTAGAACGATAGCTCTGCTTGGCAAACTCGGGTGCAAGCTCCCTCCCTGAGAACTGCACACCAGTGCCCGGGGTAAAATGGGTCTTGCCTGAAGTGCATGCCCTGAAGCTCAGGGTGGATAAGAGGTTAGAGGGGAAAGTTGGAGGACTGTGAAGTTGCCCTAGGCTTTTGCATTAATGTTTTGGGAAGTTATAAGCGGTACCAGTTGATCTGAGGTCAATATCTTCCCAGGTTCTTATTTGCAACTAGGTTCTCCTAAGACCTGGTCTGAATGTTGGATGCATACTCGGGTCAGGGCCTTGTTCCCAATGGCTCTTAGCCTCTGTCACTTAACGTCTTGGAACCTCATGAGGAATGAGCCTCTTTCCTCTGTCAGTGGTCGGCTGCCAGATGAGCATCTGAGCTGAGTCAACCTCTTCACCTTGAGGGTGAATGGCTTTAGTTCTGTGGAGTCTTCCACCTCCCCCTCAACCTTCTCTTAGGTCATTCAGCTTACTTAGGTCATTCAGCCCTTGGGGGTACTGTTCTCTGGCTGCCATATCACAATGGTTAGTGACTTTGAGTGGATGTAGACATTTCTGAGACATCAAAGGGCATTGACCTGGAAAGAGTTGTCAGTGGTAGTGACCGCTCCTTTACATACTGCTGCTCGGGCACCTACACCAACCACAATGTTTCAGATGTGCTTGGGCCCTGGTTTGCATCTCAGTCTGGAACTACAAAGACTGGGATGGAAAATGACCAAATTGTGGCTGGCATCAACCACCTCCCCCCAACTTCCTAAGCCTTCACGATGTGAAAGGCTTGAAGCTCTGGAAAACACAAATGAATCTCAAACTTCTGATGCCTGGAAACACCTGAGTAAACAATTCAACAGCAAATGCCTGTGCACCAGATTCCTAGGAGCTGAAGATGTGGCAGAGAATGCCCTTGCTTGCAGAAAGTTTTCAAGACCCAACTGAAACATTGGGTAGTGATATGACCTATAAAGGAAACTGAAGCCGGCATATGGAGCGGGCAGAACTTGGGAGTCGTGGGATCAGGTTCTAACCTGCAGTCTTGGCTAGACACGGAAGCCCTTGATCTGCAAGACATCCCACTGTCAAACCTTAATGTATGCTTCCTCTCAGAAGTTCACTAGATGCTCCTAAAGGAGTAAACCTTGATTATTAAAGACGAGTCTAAAAAACACTAGCTAGAAACTCAAGGTAGTGAAATAGAGGTCTGGGGAAGGTGGGTCTGGCTGTAGCATCTTCCCAAGAACTGCCAATCAGACACAAAAAGGCTCCCAGTTGGTACTTCAGATGAGATAGCTTTGGGGTTGAAGAGCCATCCTGCTGGCTTCCTACTAAAATGTGTGTGGTGGACCTTCGTTTCCCTGAGATCCCTTCTAGGGGTAGGTGTGCAGACCTCAGGTCCGATTTCACTTGGCTCCAGCAACCGTCACTGGGTTGATGCCGGATTTGGATCCTGGCACCGCTTGGTTTTTGGAGGGAAAAGCTTGTTTGCTTGTTAGAGGGAGCAAGAAGGAGTACTGCAGTATGTACGTGTCCTGGGTCATAACTTGGGAAAACAGAATATGAAAGTACGTGGGCTACAAAAACCGTGGAGTGGAATAGACCACGTATGTGGAAGAGATTAAAAACCATAAACCCCTGTAAGTTAATGGGGACAGATGGCTGGCACAACAGATGGGCCAATAAATGGGGGCCTTTCCTGACCCGTCAACCCATCTTGGACTCTGGGTTAGCCGAAGTTTTTTCTACTCCTAAAATCAGCTACAGAGGAAACGGAACAGTTTCCTAACCAAAAAGCTCGCCTTCATCACAGCCCCAGGAGGGAGGGGGAGATAGCCCTGGAGCAATTGAACTAAGCAACTTGGCAAATTGTAAGGATGTTCCCATTTTATTTTTGCTCATAAAACACAAAGGCCCTGCTTAGTGGACCTACATGGTGGCTCCTAAAAGCATACCTTGAGGGCCATGTGTAGCTTGGGTTGACCCTTCACCATCTTAAAGAATGGAGGTGGACATGGTCCACCCAAGTGAATACTGGGTGACTTGGGCTTGGAATTTATGTCTAGGGGGAACTTAACTCTCCCCTCAACTGAACGGCTAGGCTAGTGTCAGTTACCAGTCTAACAATTGTGTACATGTGACTGTCTTTGGCTAGTCTTCCCCCAGGGACTAGAGAGTCTGGATGCCCTGACAAAAATTATTGACAGTTGCTTCCTTTGAGGAAAGAAGGGGAAATGAGCACATGAGCCCAAACATGGGCTTCCCTCGAGCACCAGGTATACCCACATTCTCAACCTCACTAAGGTATACTGTGTATGACAGTCTCTGCTGTAGAGGCATTTCTCAACCTCCCCATCTGGGATACAGGCCAGCAAATGGGCATCTGCAAATGTTGCTGAGCCTCCACTTTCCTTAGAGGTTGGAATCTAGGGACGTCTGGGCTGGAGTGGGTGGCACTGTCCACAGGGCTGTGAGTCTTGTGGAGAGGGGGGAAGTACACTAGCAAGAGGTTGACTTCTAGGTTAGTGGTATAAACTTAAAGGGTTGGACAATCGTGCCTCAACACTGCTTAAACGTCACCATTGGCACCCGAGTGATAACTTGTGGTAGAGGGCATTGGGTCCATCTTGGGTTACCACAAACCTCTCATGTAGCCCCACCTTCCAATAGTCAAAGGTACTAATGCAAGTGCTGCTCACACTCTAAGGCTTGTTGAAGCAAAGGATGGGTTGAGAGGGGGAACACTGGGTAGATGCAAGTGAGAATTTGAGGCTCTTATCCAGGTGACTCTGGGCTGACCATCTAACTAGAAGATTCAGGTTATTCTGTCGCCTAACGATCTTGTACACTTGGCTGCCTGTAATTAGATGGGGTTCTGCAGGGACTAGGGACTTGAACCACTCAATCCACCGAATCCTGTGTGGGCCATTGACAAGTACTGAGTAGGTGCTAGCTAGATTTGAAGACTTGATAATCATTTTCCATGTTTGATTCTCAAGTTGGCCTGAGATTTTACTTTCATGGAAGGATCCTCAGGCTTTCAAATACCGTCAGTTTGTGCTTGTAAAGGAAGCAAACTGACACCCCCAACTCTTCCTGGGGTCTGGACTCCATTTGCAAGTGCTGAAGGTCATTCTTAAGAGCTCTGTGACTTGGGCTATAACTTGTCACTATAGCTTTGTACCCAATAAAAAGCTACTTAAAGGGAAATAAAGATGTTTGCTGGGAAATAGGTGGTGCCCTTGTAAGGGGAGCCAATCACTGAGGGCTTAAAAAAGTTGAATGAGGCTCTGAAGGGAGACCTCTAAACATGGAGACTTCATAGCCTACCATGATGGCAGGCGGAGCACTCTACATGCCCCAAGTCTTAAACCTAGAGCAAAATGTCCTGTCACCTGCTTGTCCTTGAAATGTCAAATCTGGAATGACTGCTGTCCTACTCCCAGCCTGTCCTTCTGGCCTCCAGCTGATCGGACAAATCTAGGGGAGGGAGGGCAACACTAAGTTGCGTCTGACACCAAGCTCTGTTGCTGGGAACTTAAACCCAAGCCCTTCTTGGCCCAGGTAGGTAAGGGCTGATAGCATACCAGGAGGGGGCTGGACAGTAGACACATGACTACTTGAAGCATGGCTCAAACACCTAAGACAGTGGGAGGGCCAACTGTGCTGCCAGGACTGTCCAACAGGTACTAGGAAACTCGAGTTTCCATAAACCTCACGTGCAGGGCCCAGACTGCTGCTCCAGGCCAGGTGTGAACACAGGTAGAAGCCTGTGGACACTCCTTGGCTTCTATCGCTGGCCATGTAGGCAGAGTCCTGTACCTGTGTACCTGCCCATATACCCAATGGTCAGCTCTTCCAATGCAGAGAACGTCAAAATCAAAAAGCACTAAACCCAGTGCTGCCTTGAATGTGCTCCCTTGACCCCATCCCCAACTTCCCTTATGAGTGAGCCTGCAGCCACTAGCATTGCCCAGGAAGGACTCACTAATGCAAGCGAGAATTGTCGCAGTGTGCCTCTGGGACTTGATCTCAACAGCTCCTCTAGAAGCTGAGGACCTTCAGAGGCCACCCACTATGGCTGCCTAGAACTTCGATTTCTATGGACAACAGGACAATCCATCTAGTCAGATGTGCTCTGTGACCTACAAGTCCTTGTGTTATACACAGTCCACTGCAAGATCCCCATTAACTTGAGAGACCAAACATGGAAGGGAAGACGAGATACACCTACGCCTTGAATATAACTCGCAACGTCAGTGATAAGTCTCAAAGCTTACCCAATCTCTTGGGTACAGCTTGGCTAAACACTCGAATTCACAGGGAACACCACTATAACTTAAGTTACGTTCTTGGTCTTAGCATGACTAAACACACCGATACGTGTCTAGATCCAGGCCAAGCCATAAGACCCCATGATGTAATGGTAAACCACTTGAAGTTTCTGAACACATAGTTTGGCTTACCACCCCTGACCTCAAAGTCTACATTCTGAATGCTAAACCAATCGCCTTCTTTCTGAGAAACTGCAAGAAATGACCCTTGTAGGGAGACTGGGGATCAATACCTTGTTGCTCAAAAGATGAATAAGGATCTTGACTTGTGCCCCTACTTCTTGTTGAAGCGACCAGTATTCAAAGCACCTCACAGCAAAGCCAGTCTTGTGGGTGGAGCTGAGATTGACCTAGAGTGGGACACCAGGCTTTGTTTCACTCCGTGAGATGCTGAGCTAGGAAAGTTCTTCACGGCTTCTTGGCTACCTAATGTGCCCTCAGCAGGGACTTCCTGCTGCTACAATTCCACATTGACTGTGTTCTTAAAGCCTCTTTCCTCCATAAGTTCTGTGGTGGAAGTGGGTTCCCAAAGCACAGGTTCTGAGTGTCCAGGCTGTGAACTTGGACGTGAGAACACTGTCGGTGCCTCTGGCCTCCCTCAGGAGGGAACTCTGGCATCATGCTACAGAAAGGCAAAGGCACAAAAGTCCTCTGTTTGGAGGACTCCCACAGTAACCCACTGTGGTCACCATTCCAAGGTCAGAATGGTCTTCACTGTAACTCCATATCCCTAGACCTAACCTCACCTGTGCAATGGCAAGCTGGTAGTAAGGCAATTATATGAACGTGCCGGGCCCTAGGATGGACTCATGGGAGGACTAATGCCACTGTGTGTTTTCTTGGGGTCTAGACTGAGATGGTCTCAATTGTCGGAGTTGGCCTGAACTTGCTGTGTGCTTCCCCATCTGCCAACTTGGCCAAGTTCCCGTGACTATCTGCTGCTGACATTAAACACATCTGCTTTAGAATGAAGGGGACTGAAGACCTTCACATTCTAGGGATGGGTGCATGAGGGCATGTTCACTCTTCCACACAGTCAAGACAATGTAGTTGTAGAATATATGGAAACACAGGCTGCATCCTAGGTGAGGCGCACCCTCTAAAGGAACTGAACGTGAAGTGGTGGCACTCCGAAGTGGCACCTGGGAAGGTCTTGAGTGACTTTAGCGCAATATCATGTAAATGATCTCTGAATCTCCCAGTGAACCGTAGGGTCCACGCTGCATGTGTATCGCAGAGGTGGGCAATCCAGGTGAAGTGGCAGAACCAGAATGAAGTGCTGCTCACATCTCCTAGTCGTGCCAGGTTGACTAATCTCAATCTGTCAAGTTGCTTGACTTTTCCCATTGAGATTCCAAATTGCTGCAAAAATGCAATTTGCAAGTAATCATGTGAACAGTTTCTTCATGTATTTTTAACCTCCACCTGCATCCTGCTTGACCCTGGTTGACAGGGTGGAAGGTGGCTGTGTCCTCCATGTTCCCAACATGGCAGAGCCTTGTAGTTAAGGGAAGTGGCACATGACAGAATTGTGCTAATGGGCTCCATTATGGACGGACCTAGCACAGAATTGCAAGTAGAAGGGATTGTGTCGAGGGTCCCGGAGGAACTGGACCCCAGTGAAGCAGCTTGACACAGGCCTGGCTTCCTGGAATCCCCAGGGCTTGATTCCCTTGAGCTTGTTCTAAGTGAAAACAAGCTTTCAACCTCTATCCTTGAGATGCCTTGTGTTTTATTCACACACGTTGAAATTGGTCCAGCACCTTCTTCTGTACCAGGGTCACTCCTCTGGATTGGGCCATGGCTGGCTGAGTCTGGAGGGTGAGGTCATGTGGTACAGTGTTGAGAGCCACAGCCAAAGGGGCCCCAGCAAACTTCCAGCTGCCAGCAAGCTTCAGACTGCCAGCTGATGATTGGTTCACAGTGGCCCCAGCAACATCTAGCTGATTGGCTCCTCTGCGGTGATGTTCATTGGGCTGTTTCCCTGCCCTTCAGACTGCCAGCTGATGATTGGCTCACAGTGGCCCCAGCAACATCTAGCTGATTGGCTCCTCTGCGGTGATGTTCATTGGGCTGTTTCCCTGCCCTTCAGACTGCCAGCTGATGATTGGCTCACAGCGGCCCCAGCAACATCTAGCTGATTGGCTCCTCCACGGAGCTGCTCATTGGGGGACTTCTTTGGCTCCGCCCACGCAACCCAGCCAATCGGCCTCAAGAGCAGGAGGATTGTGGGAGGTTGAGAGGTTGGTGTGGGGAGAGGCTTGTGGAAGCCGGTGGTGGCAGTTGGGCTCTGAGGGTTTTTTCCCTGAGGAGCTGTTTTGTTTGGCGTTTGTAGTTCTAAAAATAAAGTTAGTTTCTTTTTGACAAGTGGCTCCTGATTTGTGCCAAGCCAGACTTCGGCATTTGGTGGCTCGCACGGGGAGCAACTGAGGGTAAGTAAACTGCTCGCCCCTGAGGGCAGGGCGAGAGGATGGATAGCCATTTTAAGTGTCCTCTTTTGTTTTGCTTCGTTTTTGTTTTAACTTTCCTGTCCCTGGAGATGAGTAAGAGGGAAGAAAAACCACCCACATCTGAGGAAAAACTATTTGCGTCTGAGGAACAGATAGGGAGAAAGGATGGATGCATATGTCAGGAGGATAGAAAGGCTGTTACAATGATTTTGTGTGGTTCCATTTTTATTGGATTCTGTCTCGGTTTGGTTTGGTGTTATCTTGCTGGGTTGTATTATAGTAGAAATACGGGATCAGCAATTAGTATAAAACAAACCGAAAGAGTGTTAAGTAAATTGTTAGAGGAAGGAAGCTTCCCAGTAAAATCAAAAGCAGTCAGGGCATACGTTGATATAATACAAGAATATAGCCCATGGCTTTTTAAGGAGGAGTTGTTAGATATATCACAATGGAACTATCATGGTGAAGATTTAAAAAGAATAGAAAAGAACAACCCAGGGACTCTGCCAGTTGGCACATTGCCATTGTGGACGTACATATCTGGTTTGCTTAGTCCAAAGTTCAGACAGAGGTAGAGGAAGAAGAAGACATATTGATTCAAGTAGAAGAGGAAGTCTCTCAAGTTAGTCAGAAAGAGGAAAAGATTCAAGTAAAAGAGAAGGTCTTTCGAGATAGTGAGACAGAGGAAGGAAGTTTAGAGCAGAAAAATCTATCAGGGGAAAAGTTAAAACAGGAGACTGCTAATAAGACCTTTTTATTAGAGAGCGTAAGTGTCCAACCAACAGCACCACCTCTACAGGAGACTGCTACTAACAGCATTCTATCACCAGAGGACGTAAGTGTTCAACCAACAGTGCCACCTCTACAGGAGACTGCTACTAACAGCATTCTATCACCAGAGGGCTTAAGTGTCCAATCAACAGCACCACCTCCATATGCTAGGAGACTCCCAACCCCTGCAGTTGATAGTTGGGATCCTGAGACAGGATCTCAAGTATGCCCTGTATTTGAGGTAGGAGGGCAGCGAACTTACCAGGGTTTAAATTTCAAATCAGTGAAGGAGCTAAAAGAGGCTGTAACAACCTATGGTCCTCAAGCACCCTTCACTGTAAGCTTGGTCGAATCCATTACCAACTTAAGCATGACGCCAGCAGATTGGGCTAGTATGTGTAAAGCTGTGCTAAATGGAGGACAATACCTGTTATGGAAGGTTGCCAATGAGGAATTTTGCAAGGAGACGGCTAGTCGAAATGCAGCAGCTGGTTATCCTCAGAGAAATCTAGATATGTTGTTAGGAAAGGGACCTTATGAGGATCGGCAGCAACAAAATGCATATGATCCTGGTGTATATTCACAAATTGCTGTAGATGCAGTTAAAGCATGGAAGACTTTACAAGGACATGGAGGTTTACAAGGTCAATTATCTAAGATAATACAAGGAGCTAATGAACCTTACGCTGAATTTGTAGATAGACTTATTCAAACAGCTACCAGAGTTTTTGGGAATACAGAACAAGCAATGCCATTAATAAAACAACTGGCTTATGACCAAGCGAATCGTTGGTGTAGAGATATCATTAGACCATGGAAACAGGAAGATTTAAACACATATATTAAATTATGTAGAGACATTAATAAACAAGGGCAAATTGTGGCAGCTGCAGTAAAACAGGCTTTACATGCCAGAGACATTAATGAACAAGGGCAAATTGTGGCAGCTGCAGTAAAACAGGTTTTAGATGCCAGAGACATTAATGAACAAGGGCAAATTGTGGCAGCTGCAGTAAAACAGGCTTTAGATGCCAGGCCAAGAACATGCTACAATTGTCAACAAACAGGACATTTTAAAAGGAATTGCCCCATAGGAGGAGGGTTTAACAAAACTAGGTATCAAACAAGTAGAATACTGGGTATTTGCCCACGATGCCGTAGAGGGAGACATTGGGCTAATGAATGCCGTTCTCAAACCACCATAGAGGGTACTCCATTATCAAAAAACGAACAAGGACAAGGTGTTTATCCACAATATCGTGGACAAAGGCATCAGGCTCCGTTGCCAAAAAATGGACAAGGGGCCCCAATGCTCCGGGGCCCCAAACCACAAATATACGGAGCACTGGAGGAACCCAGCAACCCCAGCAACCCCATCAGTGTAGTGCCCAGCACATCAGATCCCTCATCAGACAAACCAGAGGGAGCGCAGGGTTGGACATCTGCGCCTCCACCAAATCAGTACTAACTCCAGAGATGGGAGTTCAAATCATTCCCACAGGGGTAAAAGGACCTCTTCCCAAAGGAACAGTAGGCTTATTATTGGGACACAGCTCTTCTACTCTAAAAGGACTTTTGATAAGTCCTGGGGTAATTGATTCCGATTATGAAGGTGAAATAAAAATTGTAGCCAGTTCTCCAAAGGGTATATCAGTAATTTCACCAGGAGATAGAATAGCACAGTTACTAATAATACAAAGCCTACATGATAAATTTTCCAGTCATGCTGTAGAAAGAGGTTCCAAGGGATTAGGCTCCACAGGTGTAGATTGGGCTATGCTTTCTTTAAATTTAAATTCTCGCCCCATGCTAAAACTAAATATTCAAGGACATGAATTTAATGGGCTACTGGATACAGGTGCAGACCTTAGCATCATCTCTCGTCAAGAATGGCCAAAACATTGGCCATTACAACAAGCCACTCAATCGCTTCGAGGCCTAGGAGTGGCGACTAATCCCGATAGAAGTGCAATGCTATTAGATTGGAAGGATCCTGAAGGATGTGAAGGAACTATACAGCCATATGTATTGGATCATCTTCCCGTAAATTTATGGGGACGAGATGTCCTAGATCAATTAGGTTTGACATTAACAAATAATATCAATCAAAATGCACCCACTATTATGGCTAGACAAGGTTTTAGGAAAGGAAAAAGATTAGAAAAACAAGAACAATGTATAGCAGCACCAATACAAATAGATCAAGAAACAGACAGACATGGGTTGGATTTTCACAAAGGGCCACTGAGACAATAAAAATTACATGGAAATCAGAAAGACCAGTATGGGTTCCTCAGTGGCCCTTGACTAAAGAAAAGACACAAGTAGCCCATGATCTGGTAAAACAACAATTAGCGGAAGGACATATACAACCTTCTGTATCTCCCCATAATACTCCCATTTTTGTCATCAAAAAGAAATCTGGTAAATGGAGATTACTGCAAGATTTAAGAGCCATTAACAATGAAATGGTCATTATGGGACCTGCTCAATCGGGGATTCCTCAATTGTCTGCTTTGCCAAAAACTTGGTATGTTTTAGTTATAGATATTAAAGATTGTTTTTTTTCAATTCCAATTCATCCTGAGGATAGTCCACGTTTTGCATTTACTATCCCTGCACTAAATCATGAAGGTCCTGATCAGAGATATGAATGGAAAGTACTCCCTCAAGGGATGGCTAACAGCCCAACTATGTGTCATATTTATGTTAACAAAGTAATCCAGCCACTTAGAAATCAAAATCCTGAACTACAAATATTTCATTATATGGATGATGTATTATTAGCACACAAAGCTAAAAACACATTGCTAGAATGTTATGCCACACTTACAAACTTATTAAAAATTTATAATCTAGAGATAGCAATAGATAAAGTACAATTAAATTTTCCAATTAATTAATTAGGAGTTCTATTATCCTCAACCATGGTCCATCCACCAAAAATTCAAATACGAGTAGATCAACTCAAATCACTTAATGACTTTCAAAAGTTATTAGGAGATATAAATTGGATAAGGCCTTATCTAGGTATTCCAAAAGGAGAATTGGGACCTTTATTTGATATCCTAAAAGGTCCATCAGATCCAAATTCACCCCGAATGTTAACGCCTGAAGCAAGAAAGGCATTAAAAATCATTGAAACATATATGGAAAATATGCATTTGGATAGAATTGATATAAGTTTGCCTTTATTATTTATTGTACTACCAACAAAAAATATTCCTACAGGAGTATTTTGGCAAGAAGGTCCATTATTATGGATACATTTATCTTATTCTCCTAACACTATTCTTACTAGGTATCCTGAGGCTGTAGGACAATTAATACTCAAAGGAATAAAAACAGCAAAGGCAGTGTTTGGAATTTCTCCCCATAAAATTATTACTCCATATACTATGAATCAAATTGATGAATTAGCTAATGAGTTAAATACTTGGGCAATAATAATGTGCAAATCTAATGTTTCATTTGATATCCACTTACCATCTAATCCTTTATTGTCTTTTTGGTCATTGCATCCTGTAATTTTTCCAAAAATGACAAGAAAAACACCTATCATGAATGCTCCAAATATATTCACTGATGGGTCAAATAATGGTACAGCAGCAATAGTTACACCTGATCAAACTTTTACATTTTTAGTACCCAAACAATCAGCTCAAAAGGTAGAGCTTAATGCAGTATTACAAACTTTTGTGATGTTTAAAGATTCTGTATTTAATTTATTTTCTGATAGCCAGTATATAGTTAATGCTATAGTATCCCTTGAAGATGCTGGTAGGATTTCCCCTTCTTCTACTGTTTTCTCTTTGTTTTCCACTATACAAAGTTTAATCTGGGACAGAAAAGATCCATTCTTTATAGGACATATCAGGGCACATACAGGATTGCCTGGAGCCCTTAGTTTGGGCAATGATTTAGCAGATAAAACTACACATGACATACATATTTTCTCTACACTAGAAGAAGCTATAAATTTTCATGAAAGATTCCATGTCAATGCTAATACTTTACAAAAGCGTTTTAAAATAACTAAGGAACAAGCTAGACAAATAATAAAACAATGTCAAAATTGTGTGACCTTTTACCACAAGTTAATCTTGGAGTCAATCCTAGAGGATTGATGCCTAACCATATTTGGCAGATGGACGTCAAACACTTGCCAGAATTTGGAAAATTAAAATATTTGCATGTTACAGTTGATACTTCTTCTGGATTTTTGATGGACTCCCTTCATGCCGGAGAAAAAACTAAAGATGTTATAGCTCATTGCTTACAAAATTTTGCCACTGTGGGCATTCCAAAACAGTTAAAAACAGATAATGCCCCTGGTTATACGTCTACTTGTTTTAAACAATTTTGCTCATCATTTGGCATTACTCATATAACAGGAATCCCATACAATCCACAGGGACAAGGCATAGTTGAAAGAGCTCATCAAACTATTAAAATGTACTTATTAAAGCAAAAAGATGGAATTGGGAAGGGGTATATATTCCCCAAAGATAAACTTAAAATAACCCTTTTTACTCTAAACTTTTTAAATTTGGATTCATCAGGACTTAGTGCTGCAGAAAGGCATATGTGTCCAAAAAATGTACATAAGCCCAAGGTACTTTGGAAAGATATTCTAACAGGACAATGGAAAGGTCCTGACCCAGTAATTGTCTGGAATCGGGGGTCTGTTTGTGTGTTTCCATAGGAAGAACAGCAGCCGATTTGGATTCCGGAGAGATTAACTAAAATCCTGACCCAGTGATTGTCTGGAGTCGGGGGTCTGTTTTTGTGTTTCCACAGGGAGAACAGCAGCCGATTTGGATTCCAGAGAGATTAACTAAAGCGATTTCTACAGACCAAAAAGAAGATGATTTAGCTCAAATCCATAATAGCTGATATCCAAAACTCCAATTTGGCTATCCTTACATCTGCGACAGAACCAGGATGCTTTTTTCAATATCTATTTTATTATTGCCCTTTCCCATATCATGAAGTTCTATTTTATTTTTTTGAGCTCATACAGACCTAGGTTAATGTTTTGCTGATCAGTTCTATTTTTTTTTTTGACTATAGAGTTTTTAAACATTGCAATAGAGATTTTACCTGTAAAAAGTTATAAGGCCTTTACTATTATGTTATGTGTTGTATGTATTATATTATGTGTGCACACTTGTGTTTTGTGTTATATGTTTGAATGTACGTATGTCCAATGTACGTATTTCCATATATCATATATGATGAGCGCTCATGAAAAGATGGATCCAAATATTTTTTTTATTCACGTGATTTAAATGGTTTAATTTAAATTGGGTAAATAACTGTTAAGAATTGTTTTAATATGTAAACAAAAAAGGAGGTTAACAGATCTGTTTGTTTACTCTCACCTTTCGTTTTCATTATATTTAATAATTCTCTTCACTATAATATAAATTGTTAAGAAAATTGTTTTCTTTTAGTGCCTTCTAGAATGTTACCTAATTTTTTCTTTAGCCATTATTGCCAGAATTCCTATCTTCATCCCTGTGCCGGTGAAGACAAAGATAAAACTAATCTACAGTTTCTGCAATAGCCATCACTGAACTGCTTACAGAACTTGCACTGAACTGCTTACAGAATTATGTGTCACTTGTATGCATTGTGAACTATCTGTTGGTGCAGCGACTTGTGGTAGTGTTGGGGTATTTTTGCTGATGATATCATCGGTGGTACAATTTTCCCAAAAGGAGCCGTCAATTGACTTGGTATATCTTCCTCCCTTCTGCTTGTCATGATCATTCAGCTAAAATTTGGGGGTCAACAGAGGTGAGGCAAAGAACCTCACCCCCCCCCCCGAGACCTCTCCACAGGTGTGGCTGTATACTGGACCGGTAGTCAATGACGGGTAAGATCCAATTACAATGGTACCAACCTAAGACAGGAGGCTGACGCCCTGAGGTCAGCTCATCCGAAGACGGGTAAGGACCATATGTAGTATTGGACAACCTAAGGCAGGCACGGTCCCTAAGCCACATACTTGTTGTTTAAACAGAGAGGGGGAGATGTTGAGAGCCACAGCCAAAGGGGCCTCAGCAAACTTCCAGCTGCCAGCAAGCTTCAGACTGCCAGCTGATGATTGGTTCACAGTGGCCCCAGCAACATCTAGCTGATTGGCTCCTCTGTGGTGATGTTCATTGGGCTGTTTCCCTGCCCTTCAGACTGCCAGCTGATGATTGGCTCACAGCGGCCCCAGCAACATCTAGCTGATTGGCTCCTCCACGGAGCTGCTCATTGGGGGACTTCTTTGGCTCCGCCCACGCGACCCAGCCAATCGGCCTCAAGAGCAGGAGGATTGTGGGAGGTTGAGAGGTTGGTGTGGGGAGAGGCTTGTGGAAGCCAGTGGTGGCAGTTGGGCTCTGAGGGTTTTTTCCCTGAGGAGCTGTTTTGTTTGGCGTTTGTAGTTCTAAAAATAAAGTTAGTTTCTTTTTGACAAGTGGCTCCTGATTTGTGCCAAGCCAGACTTCGGCAGTACAGGACATGGCTTGGTTGGTCTGTGGGATCCAGGCAGTTTCAGCTCCAGGAGTCATAAGTATGTGGGTGGCTTGTACCTAGCATCTCCTGAGGAGTGGTCGGGAAAATACTTAACACTGTCATCCCTGTAAGTGTCTAAACAGTGCAAGCTCAGGAGCAGGGGTCCTTCCTTATAACAGGCAATGTAGCTGGCCATGTTCCTCAAGGGCAATGACTAGATGTGGCCATTCATCTTGAGAACCCTAACTTGTGCCCCAGTTTGGGGAGCATCATACCTAAAGTCCTAACAGATGCTTTGTGAAGACACAAACCATGGGCATATGCTCGGGGTGGGGGGCAGCAACGTTTCATGTCCCATATGAATGCCATCAAGAAGGCATCTGCTGCCTTCTCTGGGCCTGGCCATCCTATGGAGCAAGATGTGGTCTACCTTGGCAATTGGCCCAGGTGAACTTGAATGTGCACTATGCAGAATGAACTGCGAGTCTTCTCCAGATGAAGTTGACTGTTCCACTCGACTGTCTTCGTGGGCTTTCTTGTGGGTCTGCCAACAGCAAATAGAAGGCTGTCAATGTATCAAACCATGTATCTCTTCCATCAGCTTCTGCCTGACCCTCTATGCTTTCACTAGAGGACACATAGAGGTGAAGGGTTAATTCTCATGGAGGACTGTCCCCATTGTTCCATTATTCACTAAAGTCAAGCTTTCCTTTGCAATTGGACTTGTCTGACCTAAACATAGCTATCCCTGCTCTTTCTGGATCACTGTCAGAATGTTATGTCACACCTCTGACTTGTTGTCTTGTAGACAACATAGTTGGGTGGCTTTCCTAATAAAGGAAACTAAGCCGACCAGCCATAGCTCAGCTGACTAGGGTGCAATGGCCCTTAACTCACCTACTACCAAACCAAGGTCAGTCTGCTTTTGCTCGGACTTTTGGCCCCTAAACCTTGTTGTACACATACCCTCAGGAACTGGCACCTCTACGGCATGGATCTCCAGAAGGGACTTGTGGGCTTCAAGAAGGTTCCATGTTGGTTTTGCCAAAGAGTCTTCTGAAAAGGACACACTAAGTAGCACCATAGTCATTGCAGCCAAAGACGGAACATAACCAAGAAATTGTCCAGGGGTTTTGAAACCAAGGCGCCAGGAGCCCTTGAACCCAATCATGCCCTACGGGCAAGTGTTAATTGTCCCAATGCAGTCTTTGTCCCTGTCAGTGTCCTCAAATTGAGTTCTAAATCAGGCACAAATGTCTCTAAGCAGCGTTCCTTGCAAGAAGTCTGTATAAGTTGGGCTTGCCAAGGAGGCAAAAAAACCAGAATCTTGGTATTGATGTACTTTTACCTTGAACATGCTTGAATTTGTGATGATTGCCTGAACTTGAACTTCAGTGGCTGGCCTTACCTAATCCTCCTTTGAGCCTTTAAGGCCCAGGTCTTAGTGTCCTTGGCTCATGCCCAACGGGCAGCTAATCCTCGTTCTTCCTGGGCATCTTTGCTGCACCCTAGCCCTTAACAGATGTGCACTTAGAAACGGCAACCTACTAACAGGGAAGATACTCGGATGGTTTATAGCCAGAGTATTAAAACTGTGGCTCTGGAATGTGGGGCAGGATTTGCACAAGGGCTTTATACCTGCTTGCGCTTAGAGGCGATTAAATTATCTGCATTACCAGTGCATCCCTGCTGTATGTGTCTATCAAACCCCATGTGCACAGCCACCTAGGCAGATGGCACATGAGATGCTGCAGAGACCTGTTGCCAGGTGTTTATATAACTCTACTTGGGGACTGTGGGGGAGGGTCTCTGCCCGCTTTTCAACAGCTCTCTGTAGCACCCTTGCCTGCAACTCTGTGAGGACATCACTGAGCTTACAGCTCCCCGGAATGTCCTTTCCACCCTGTGTCCAGGCTGCAGTCAGTAGTCAGGGCTTAAGTCATGGCTTTGCCCCTGACCGAGGACCACCTTCAGGCATTTTCCCAGCTGGATAATCAAATGGCAACAGTGGGAATGTTTACAGCTTGCTGCCACTTACGGAGAATTATCAGAGCCCTTAATATCAACCCACCCATATAAAGCTCATAACGCAACAAGGGCTGGGGATGGGAAGCCTCCAGAGACCTGGTGAAGACCACAAAACAAGATGTCAGTCTAATCAGACTTCACCTAGGGCCACTGATTGGGCTGGGAACAGCTTCCCGGCGATGACACATCAATGGCACCAGACAGATGCTCAGCACTTGGTAGTGCTGGTCTCTCTAGCCCTGGAGCATTGGTCTAGGTACCACATGCTCGTCTCCATAGCAATGGGATGCTGTTCTTAATGCCTGCTGGGAACTGAGCCTGGGTATTCATCTTGCCTCTACATGACCTTGAACCACTTTCCTGGCCATTTTTGACTCTGTCAAATGGAGGCATTCTTTGAATCAGTTAAGGGCATAGACAACCTCCAGTCTCATACCTCATCAGATCTCTGACTCTGTAGTCCTAAATAATGATGTTGACCTGACACCGGAGGCCTACTGCCCCTTTTGGTAAGAAATCAAAGTCTCTCTACCTTCATGTTTCCTGCCTTCAAGGCTACGATGACATGAAAAGCCATGTCACCATGCCACCTGAGTCTTATGACAATAGACAAATACTCAATCTTGGCAATATGTGATCACCTAACCACTAACAAGGCATAATCTCTGGTCTTGGGCAGACTTGGTGGCCTTGTATACAGTCTCAATATGAGAGTGGTGACCCCAGTGACCAAGAGTGCCCGTGGTGCTTAAATTAAACATGGCTTTTTTCCATTCTAGGATCACATGCTGCTTGGAAACTGTTCTTGGTCAATACAAATGCATGACTTAAACACTGACCACTGACTGCAGTCTGGACACAGGGTGGAAAGGACATTCTGGGGAGTTGCAAGCTGGGGCCTCCACTGCTGGGCACCCGATTGTAGTCTGAAGTGCTGGCTCAATGCACCCCTGGCACCAAGTACGGACAACAGGCTGCTCTGTCTTGACACTAGGAGGCAGGAGGTAGTAATGCCTGCTCTACAAAGTTCACAAAGCTGCCTAGGGAGGAAAGAAAGGAAAGGGGACCCCCAACTTGGGTTTCAAAGTTGTGCTGCTCCTGTGGACAACCGGCTTCCAATGCCTGCCGGTCTGGATGAAGAGCTGGTGACTGCACAGACTGAGGAAACGTCCTGATCCAACAGTGGTGGGGTTCTGGTAGTGGGGAGAAGAAGGGTCCCCTGGCCTAGCATGCTTATTCTTCCTCTGGCTTATTGTTTTGAGGCCCTGACTTTGTCTAGGCAGTCAGTGTTTGCATCAGCCTTTCTGGCCAAATGGTATCCTGTTGCGACTTGAAATTTTAAGTCTCTTCTGCTAAGATTTTCTTAGACTTGCGTTTTGATCGAACCTTAAATTAATCTTGGTTGTGGGGGGAGTCAAATATTAGCAGACTGGAGTAAAACAATTGTCAAAGTTTTTAGTAACTGCACCATTATTGATGAGACCTGTGTCTCTATTCAAATCGCTGATCAAATATTGAACAGAACGAGTTGGTTCTCATGCCTGAATAAAGGTCTCCTCTGGGACATGACTCCATTAGTTCATGCTCTGCCACCCACATCATCCAGCTATGCTTGAATGGTTTCATCTGCAGAAATCTTCCTTTGGCTCAAGTGTTTCTGGGAGTTGAGATGGTTGCCTAAAATGCTGCCCTGGCATTCTAGAACCTTCCTAGAACAACACAAAGCTTATCGCTGACCTCTGCCTTCTAACCTTTTCCGTTTCTAGGCTTGAAGGTAGCTTGGGGGAGAGGTGTCTGAAGATGAGCCTGCAGGGTTAGGCTGGGAGCTCATGCTTGCAGACCTAAGCCATTGATAGACTGAACCTTTACTGGTGCTGTTGGCCTCGTACCTTGCCAGGCACTCGAATAAACAAATCCAAAGGGTGAATAGAACATAAAGCAGAAACGAGATAGCTGCAGAGTCTGGGCATCACCCCCTTCAATACTTGGTGCCCAGAGGCAGAAGGGAATTCAGTCTGGAACCACTTGGTTCAAGTGCTTGTGATCAGGTCACCAGCAATGTGTAGTGCCCTCAAGTACTTGCTGTGAGGTGCCACCTTGGTGCACCAACTCCACCAGGCCAGGATGCACAACCCTGCCCATGGGAACACATGGCCCTCCTGAGGCTTGAGTTAAGGAATATGCTGGTAAATCGTCAGAACCCTTTAAATGGGTCAACGATCAAAGATGAGAAAATGGACCTGGCAAAGCCTGACGTCCTAGAGCTGAATCTGGAACCGGGAAAAAAGGCATCACTAAAAAGGGAAGTGGAGCTCTAGTAGTATTGGGTCAAACTTCCTAGTTCTTGTGGCTGCCTGACCCTTCTGAGGGCCAGGCTTGGTGACAGTTGAGGATCTCTGCCACTGTTCTGACCCTTCTCTTGGTGTTAACTATCCCAAGCCCTTACTGAAAGGGGGAGTGTGCTAATGACTAAGAAACTGTCCACGGGCTGCCCTTCCCATAAGGCTGTGTCCAGGTAGAGCAGGATTCTGAGCAGTGCCCAGTGGAGCCAACCTGTCTGTCTTGCTGGAGAGCCAACAAAGGCTCAAGGGAAAAGTATCCTGGTGGCATGGCCATGTTGGTCAGAGCTGGTCTCCCTGGATTTAAGGGAGTAAAAGTGGTGTATGGAGTTGAATACAACTGACCGTCACTTCCTGTTGCCTCTCCCTGCCCCCAGAGGGTCACTAGCTGTGGGCAGATGCCCGTAAACATAGCCTTGAATGCAGAGGCCTCTGGAAAAGGATTTTGAGGGCAGTGTTGACCATGTGGTGGCTGTGGGCACCCATGGATGCTGTGGTCTGTTTCTGGATTTTTGTCATGGTTGACGCAGCTCGAACGCCATTGCCAATTCAAGTCTCCTACTCTTCTTGACCCAATGGGGCCTTTGGGAAAGGTGACCTTGGAGCTTGCACCAGAACCGGGGAGATCCTGTCATGAAATGTAAGGGGAATGATCATCTGGGTTTCTCAGGGTAATCCCAGGGACCAATCCAAGGCCCAAAGCCTCAGCCTCTGGGAAGAACCTGAGGTCCCTTGAGCTTCCAATACCATCTTCATGGGGACACTAGCTTTCTGAGATAAATTGACTGTATTCTCTCTGTCAAAGGGGAGTTTAAAAAAAGAGGCAGAACATTGGCATTAGTGGAAATCATGCTGACAAGAGGACAGGTTCCTGTTTTTTGAAAGACAGAGAAGGCTAAACTTCAAAGAGGAAACGGAGACCATGAAGGCAGGAGACTCGGATGCCATGAGCCAGAGGGGGTCTCCCAGGCCAGGGCTGAGTGAGGGCTCAGTTAGGGACACATACCAGTGTGATGCCTGGCTGTTGTCACTGGCTAACTAGCTACTAAACACAACTAAGGGTAACTCCAAGACTCGTTAGCCAACATCTGATAGCATTTCTTAGGTGTCACTAAGAACCTAGAAGAGAACATCAGGACTTGGTCTCCTATATCTAAAGACAAAGGAAGTTGATAAGGACCTGTTATGGTTTTGGATATGAGGTGTTGCCCCCCAAAAAACTTCATGGGGGGCAATTGATGTTCAGAGGTCAAGTGACCATGAGAGCTGTAACCTAATCAGTAGGCTAATCAACTAACCAATGAATAACTTGAGGATTACTGTCTGGGAAGTAACTGTAGGCAGGCTGTGTGGCTGGAGGAAGTGGACATTTGAAGGTGTGCCTTTGTACTGTCCCTGACTGGCCTCTGCTTCTGCAGTGAGGGCCTCTCCTCCTCTACACCTGCTGCAATGTTCTGCCTCACCTGAGGCTCCAAGCAAGGGACTCGTCTAAGCATGGTTTGAGGCCTTTGAAGCCACTAGTCACCCTAAATCCTAAGTTTTTGCCTTGAGTTTTGGTCACGGTGATGAAAAGGCTGACTAAGGCAACCTACAAAGTGAGGCTGGAGTGGGTGCCCAGTGTGAGGTACCAGGGTCGTGGCTGTGAAGGGGAATGGGGTGGACAGACCTGTGCTGGGACACTGAAGGGACTTCTCTGATACAGAACATCCTCACTGTGGTCATGAGGGATTTGTGGACTTCATCTGGGAACACTAAGCCCCAGGGGTCAGATGGACCCCTCGTGAGGTCCTTCCAAGGACATGGCTCCCTTTCTCCCTCTAGTCCTCAGACCTCTTCCTCCCACTGCCAAGAGCTCGACCTGCTCGAGTCAGACTTGAGCTTGTCAGTTCTCAGACCTCTGCAGGCATGTCCGTTTCAGGGTCTTGGGCCTCCCCCATGGTGAATGGAGCGATGTGGTTAAAAAGCCGCCCTGGGGAGCAGGTCATGGGCTTGGCCGCTCCCAGTGGGAGTGGTTAATGGAAGGTCTCAGGAACCTACAGCAGCTCAAACAGGAGGGCCTGAGCATTGGAACTACTGAAACGACAAATTGGAGGCTGGGGATTGAGGTATTGACCCACGCCAAGCTCAAGCTTGGCCTGGTGCAACACTCTTGCTCTATATTCTACTTCCTGGCCTACTATGCTAGCAGAGTCTCTGGGGAGGATGAGATTCCTGGCTCTGAAAAGCTAATTTGAGTAGTCACTGATCTTAAGGGACAAGCCATCTAGGGCTGAATGGCATAGCAAAGGCTTGAGTTGACCCATCATGTGCTGCTTTGCCTTATGACACTTGTCTCGGTCACCTACCTTCCTCAGGGCCCTGGGAGGAAATGAATGTCAATCCATAGTCCCTAGTTGATGGGACTGCATACTGGTCCCACACTTGGAGTCTGGCAGCATCTGAAGCCTTGGTCGTCTTTCCCCCACCTATCCAGAACCACACAGCTGTGTAGAGACACTCAGCTACTGCTCTGCAGTGACCATCCTAGGACATTGGAAGAGTAACAACTGGTCAGAACCTGAACCTTGTCTCCTGTCATACGACCTGTCATGGTAGCATCACTGTGCCCGCCCTACCTGATGAGTGATAGTCCCTTGAGAGATGAGTGTACTCGGGGTCGGGGCATGTGGGCTCTGACTTGAGAGACCAGACAACTCCGGGGTGGACGCTGAACTGGGAGTGAGCAGGCGGGGTCGAGTCTCCTCGTGGAGAAGGGAGCATTCCAAAAGACTACTGGAAGCAGGCCCTTGTGGCCACAGTTGAGACTAGAGAGAAAGGCTGTGAGCCCAGAGAAATCGGGTGTGGACAGAACATCTCGGAGTTGCCAGCACCGAGTTGGTCAATGAAGTTGCTGGAAACCAACAGTGGCTCACGCAGGAATGGGTTGCTCATGGGCTGCTGGAGCCTTGCTGGATCTGGGGATGGGGTGTTGGCCCCCACTCCCAAGCCCTAACTTGGCCCACTTCAAGGGTTTGACCTACACTCAGAACCAGCTATACTAACATGGGCTCCCCTGGTCAGTGACCAGGCGTGCCAGTGATGGCCAGGGAGGCCTCCAATAATGGACGCCCTTACTTTCAGTCCACCAGGATGATGGTCTGAGCACAGCCCGACTCAAATCCGAGTCCTGCTGAGCCTCTCCTGAAACAGTGGAGGTAGGGGAGGCTGGGCTCCTTGGGCCCAGTCCCCGGGAGCCCCCTGTAAAACCCGAGCATTCCTTAGTCTTATCAAAATGGAATCCACATTGTCGGAATCACTTTCTCTTGATGGTCCTACAGCTTCACATCTGTTCTCTATCTTAAATCTTAACATACAACATCTATCCTGTTGGGTAGATCGAGGTTTCCCAACCCTCTTCATTCGCCCTAAGTGAGGGACTTGCTGAGGCCTATATGCAGGTCTCTAGACTGCTCTACCTCCTCAGAGTAGTCCTTCTGAGGCTGACCTGGGCTGGGGTCATCCTTATGGATGGTGACACATGCTCAGAAGGCAGTCAGTCTCACGAGATCCTATATAACAAGACTGGCCTTGGATCTCTAGGCTACTGTTTGGATTTTCTATCTTCACATAATTTCTTTGTGCTCAGGCTGAGGTTTAATAGTGGTAGATACTAAATGGGTTCTAGTGACCAACTGTCCCTACAAAACCGCTGCTGAGCTTGGAGTTTCTAAATGTTAAATTTTTCCTGACGAAGGCAAACTAGGGGTGTTTCTCCTGCCTTGCAATAGTGGAGAATGTCTTGGGAGGATGTTCACCAGGCTGGTGCCCTCGGCCACACCTGCCTGAGTCTAGAAACTGGAAAGATGTTTGGGTACTTCAGGACGCTTCTGCAGAGATGAATTAGAAGTGCTTGTAGGCCTCAGATTCAAACTGGTATCTAGAGTAAAGGTAAAAAGAAGCCAAGCAAGATGGGCTGTCAGGGTGTCTAGCGCACAATGGACTCAGATCTTCAAGAGTTAAAACTTGACTCTAATCTTCATGTGGAATTAAGGGCGTAGTCTACAGTAACTAACAAGCTTTGTAAACCTGAGATGGCTTGGGCACAAGACCATTCTGACAGGTCTCACTAGACCCATGCAGCCTAGCCCCATGGTGAAGGTGACCACGACTGCGTGTTGGGTACCGAGCAGGTCTCGTCTAATCCAAGACCCATGTCGGTGTCAGCACCTCCATTATATTGTAGAGGAGATGATCTTGAGCTTCCGCCCCCCTGGAAGCCTGCGATGGCAGAATCGCCACTCCATCTGAGGCCAGCGGTGTTCTGAGTCCAGGGTCTTCATCAATGCTGCCTGTGATTCCTAGGTGACACTGCCCCCCTCCCCCACACAAGCCAAGAACAAGAGTGTCCAGGGAAGACTGTCCTCCTGGGAGCTGAAATGACCATAGCCCCCCGGTGGGTAGAACCCATCACCTAGGGAAAGGGGTTCAGCCTCCTCCACGAGGTCCATGGAGTTCCTTGCACACAGGCCTCAGATAATGGGATGGCACGGAGGGGGGCAAGGGACAGTGTGAAATAATCCTGTTACTGTTCCCCCTGTAACTCCCTTGATCGTAATAAGCTTGACTTGCTTATTGGGGAATGCTTGATGGTTCCCCAGCTGGAGAAAGTCTAGTACTTGAGAAGGCCAAGTTAGGTCTCACATGAATCGGCTGTTGTGTGGTTACAAAGGAGATGGAGGCTTGGGCCTCCTAGAAGGACATGATCTCTGAATCATGTGATGATGCACAGGGACACTGTTCCTCATGTCGATCACTTTTTGGTAGGATTGACACACAACTCTTCTAGTTTGCCTCGTGGGAATGTTAACCAGCTTTCTGTCTTATCAAAGTACTTGACAGGAACAACTTGGAGGTCAACTCTACAACTGGCCTGTTCAAAGATCTCAGTCCATGGTTGGCCAACTCCATTGTTCTAGGCCCAAGGTGAGGCAAGACATCATGGTGGAGAGAAAGAGGCTTGGGTTATGGCAGATGGGAAAAGACCCAGGGACAGAGTCCTGTTGCTGCACCCCCAGGGCCAATCCACCTCCCGTTACCCCCAACCCCTAGCCAGTTAGTAACACCCAGTTAGTCCATTCAAATGGATGAATCCACTGAAGTGAGCTCATAACCCAATCTCTTCACCTGAACATTGGGGCATTGCTTAACACGAGAGTCTTGAAGGGGACATGATGAAGTGTGACAATGCCGAGAATTTTTTCTGAATCTTGGCAAGGTTTCCCTGCAGGAAATGATTTTAATGACTCTGGAATGTGATCTAGGCCAGGGCAAGATGGGAAAGGGCATCCCACTTAAGCAGAGAAGTGAGCAACCCCCCCACCCACCCCCTGGTCTCTCGAGCTGTTGGTGCTGATACGCGTGGACAGGCTAGACTGATGGACTACCAACTATACCTGGAATAACTTACAAATGGACCTTCATGGAAAAGCAAAGACTTCTCCCAAACTGCCATCTAAAATAGCGACCATTCATTACAACTCAAAAAGATCCTCCTACACAAGCTGTTGCTCTCAGAGTATTAAACATGATTTGGGGTCATTTTATCTTCCAAAGCTCATCCTTCAAACTATTGGCCAATGTTAGATAATGTACTCTACAAGTTCTCTTCTAGAGAACATACCTAGAAGTGGTCAAACATCACATCTTTGTGGTATGTGTTACATAACTTACAGAACAGTCAAACTTTTTAGATTTGAACCCAAGAGTACTTGAACTTGGCAATTAATATTTACTTATGAAGATTCAGATGTTTTCCATAATTATAAACATCTAATCTACACTTGCCTTATTTCTGAATTGTTTTCAAATCGTCCACAGAAATGGAAATGATTCAAACGCATAGTCAATACTCCAGGGTTTTCACTTTGGCACAGAAACGACTTAAATATTGCCGTACTCAAGGTCCAGAAAGCAAAGCGTCCTGCATCTTAAATACTTATGATGTCTGTGTTGCCTTACTAACATGTGTTAACATTTTGATCACAGGACAGAACAACACAAACTTACCAAGTTCATAAACCAGACTAAATTCAAATTCTGTTGGACAAACAATTTGGAGTTGCCTACAACTAAGGTTCTTAGTTTTCAAGTCTTATGTAAAGACTTGACCAAGACTATAGACAGCAGGATACTGAATTTTAAGGGAACTTTCTGCCACTTGATAATGAACAGTCTAAGGAATGTTGGCCACGTGTGGTCCTCTAACCTGATCTCTGATCAGATGTAGTCCCTCAAGGAGTAGAAAAATTTTCATGCCCTTTTGACCCAAGGGAGCATTATACCTTGGTTATTGGAGTTGGCTCTAGGTCTAGACACCAATTCGGGAACATCAATTTCTCCTAAGCTTAACATAAAGGCAAGTCATCCTTAGTTAAAACTCCCCAGCTTTTCTTGCAAAAGGTAACCCTCTGTGCTGCTGGTGGGATTCACTTCTGGATCAGCTTAGGTTTGCTTATGGAGGCAGCTTCCAGTTCTAGCCCAGGCTGACCTCCTCCTGTGCCCGAATCTATGCTGCATGTTCAGGGAACATGAGGGTCTGAGGTCCTGGGTGAGCACCTTTCCAGGCATCTACCCAGACGAACCAACAAAGTCCCTCCTGACACAAGGGGCTGCTCCCTGTGAGGCCCTTCTGTATCTAGGGGAGCTCCTCGGACAACTCCACCTCCAACCCAGGGGGCCTTATTCTTGGCATCTTCATGCTCAGGTGCTCGGAGCTTCTACTTAAAAGGGCGCAAATGAAGAGGGATTGGAAGAAAAATTGGAGCAAACTCCCAACCTTCTGGGCACTGGCCTTTAGCTCTCCAAATCTCATCCCTCACTAGCACTCAAAGGATTCAAAGAAATCCAAATGACTATTTAAGCACCAAGTGGACACAGAAGTCCCTGGTGTGTACCATACTCTAGGTGACAGATCCCCTCACCCCTCTGCCAAAACCAGAGACCTTTTCCTTCTAACAAATGTCTCTAGGCTGGTAAAGGGGGTGTGTGGAAGAGAAATGCCTGATATGAAGATCTCAGCTGCTGCTGGGATGTCCCTAGATTCCTGACCACAGGCACAGCCCAAAGAAGTCGAGTCCCCTCTCCCAGCTGAATGCCAGTTGCCTGGGGCTGGCTGCTGCTTCTGGCTGGCTCTGCTGACCCTCCTAGGGTAATGGGTCTATTCTCCTTGATGCTGGGTTGGAAAATCTGAGAGACTGAAGCAGGGAGAAAGTTCTGTTCAAAACTGGCTTTTGAAGAAAAACTTGGTGTAAAGTTTCCTCCCATCTTGGAGTCTAAGTACAAAGAGCTTTGAAGAGTGAAAGGGGGACAGTTGGATAACAGGCATGAATGCATGCTTGGCATGGGGTCCTCATCCAGAGGTGTGCCCTGTCTGGGAAACATGGATGGTCTCATTGCAGGAAGTCAGAGTTAACTAGAACCTAAAAGCGGGCTTCCCATTCACAAAGGATTAGGGAAGAGCAGGAGACCATTGCCCATGAACCCCTGTTACGTTAGGTGCTCCCCAATTATGTACCAGGAAATGCTTGAAGGTTGAACAACCCAACTCTCCGGGACACCAGAAGAAAAGTCAGTAAATTAAACTCGTGACAAAGTCCACACGAGAACACCAAAAGCCTATACCAGTTCCAGACATGAAAACGGATTAAAACTCGGTTGCCTCTGTGCCCTTGAAGAGTGTGAAGACTGGGCCAGGCATCTTCTGCAGAACTCGTGGGTCATGAGACGATAGCACACTGACAAAGGCTACTCGACAGACTCCTGAGCAGCACAGGCCTCATCAGACAAAAGTCTAGACACACCTGTGCACCTGGAGTGGAGAAGCTGACATGAGAGCCCTCGTTACCACTCTGCATGAACGACCACGTCCATCATTCTAGAACTTAAGCTTCCCAAGACCTAGAGGACTAGGTCTGGTCGGGCATAGGACTGAATTCTTGCCTGGACATCATATCGTGGCTTAAGGTTAAGTTAGAACTACTCTGACTACAGCAATGAGAACCACAGGCTCCAGATTCTGAACCTGGCTTCAACTAACCTCTTGCTCTGTGGCCTTGGATAGACACTTGGTCTCCAAGTCTTGTTCTCCAGGACCAAAGTGGGAGTACCAATCATCTTGATCTGGATCCTAGGACAGGATTTGACCTGTTGAGAGCTTAACATGTCGGGGGAAATGCTGGAGGAGGCCAGGAGAGCCTCGGGTCTTGATGTGGGTTGGAAGAGAAGGAAACTGAGTGGGAGGTACACTAGACTGCTGGGCAGGCTGAAGCTCTGCAGTGGAGTTGCTGGTTGGGAGCTGAGTGGAGAGACCAGGCCATGATGCAAACACAGGGTGTCTTATAGACTTCATAGATGGGATCCCTCCCTGCAGACCCAGGAGGCATTTAAAATTGCTACAACACATATCTTGGCTGTAAGGACTTGGTACATGGTGTATAAAATGCTTCTTTCAAACTGAAAGAGCTGCTATGCAAGGCTTTTTATTCTGGGTTGCTGTGTAGAGGCTGCACCTCAGCCTGTACAAAACCACACGCATCACTACCCCTCACTCCTTGGTTTTCCTGCCGGGTATAATGGAGCTACTCTTTCCAGCCAGGATAAACCTGGAATGCCTACCGAGTGCTCAGCATGTTGTAGAGCAAGCAGAGAAAGCTCATAGCTGGATGGTGTTGGCCATTACCACCAAGGTCGTTGCTGGCAATGAATCTGAGAAATCCTTCTGCTGTAGAAGGAGCATATGGCTTTTTTGCTTTTTTTTTTTTTTCCTCCAAACCACCTTGAGTGAGGTGAGCCGATTACCGGGTAGATCTTGGCTCTCAGGCCAATTCATAAGCTCTGGTATTCTCGGGTAAGGAATCCCAACTACACCCGGTGGGTCTTACCAAGGTCTTGGTGGAGCCTGGAGCCACCCTGCACATGTTGTTGCACTGTCTGGCCTTGGGCTGATAGGGGGACACTCACCTCGAGTGCAAGGCCACATCATGGACATGAAATCTGTGTAGTCACAGAAATCTGTGCTTGTCTTGGTATCTTAATGTTATCTCTTGAGCAAGAGGCCCACTTCCCCTTTTGTTAGGGGTCCCATGAGCTATAAAACTGACCTGAGTGAATGTTCCAGTCCAGGGTCTTGAGAAGTGCCTGCCTTGTTTAGGGATTTACTGATGACAGCCTAGTGAATGGACCACGTGCAGGTACTCAAGCAGTGACTGAAGAACTTGCAGAGTGGCAGACTGGAGGGCTGGCACCCCGGGGAACAATGCTACCCCTAGGATGACTCCAGCAAGAGCTCTAACTGCAAGGACAGGAGAATGTCCTCTGTCCCTGCCAAAACTGAAGGCTAAAAAAAGAACTGGGGGAATAAGGTCTCAGAATTTCTTGTCTTAAGTCTTGATTCCCACTGAACAAATGGTGGGGGACAAGAAAATGGATGGAGGCAGCTCACGAAGTCGACCTCCTGAGGCCCCGTGAAGGGCTTGGAAAGGAAGAGCAGATGGGGACATCGTGACGGCTCTGTGCCTATTGGTGTAGATCTGAAGAAATCAGACTCCAGTACCCAGCCAACCAGTTCCAAATGGGATTGGTCATAGGTGCAATCTGTAGTTCCATGAGTGGTCGACAGTGTCTCCCCCCCCGCCCAAGAACCCAGATCTGTCCCTAGACGGGAAGCTCGTTATCGTCTCCCTCTGCTAGCTCTGCTAAAATTCACTGTCATCTCTTGCCTGAGACCAGCTATGTCTAATCCTGCTCTAATGTCCAGCACAACCAACTCTGGACAGCAAGGGGGTAACAGCCTTAAATGGAGACGAGGACAGGATTCTGTTCAGCCCCAAGCATGTTCTTAAACACGAACATAGGATGTCTAAGTTTTGCCAGTGGCTTTATGGGATCTTTTACTTGGGATTATGCTTTAGGACCTTGGTGTCTTTCACTATAAAAACTGCCATAGAGACAAGTCTTGACACTCGCCCTTACAGGGGAGAACTCGGGCAGCATCCTTGACATCATGGTGGGAACTTCTTGGGACTGTTCTTGGTGTGTTTACAGCAGTGTGTTTCTGTATAGAGCCAAGTTCCCTGTGAACAATGTGAACTTCATGGTCCTAGGTTGAGAGTGAATTCATCCTGCTTGGGTGTGGTTTTTTGTTTTTTTTGTTTTTTTTTTTCATTTCTGGGTTGGGAACAAGTTGTTAGCATCTGAGCCTTCACCATTTCCCCATCCACTCTTCCCCTCCTTTCCACACCCTTCATAGGGCCTCAGGTGGCTGATCTCCGTATTGACAGAGGGTGGGGACAAGCCAGCTCTGGACTTCAAGGATTGGTGGGGGGGTCTCTGCAGTTCCTGGGGCCTGCCCCTGCTGTCCCCCAGTCAGTACCCTGGAGAGCCAGAGCAATGCATTACATTGTTGTACATGCCATAGGGGTCAAGAACGGAGTGTCCTGGGAGCTGAGATGAGCTTCCTGGTCACCAGGGATTCAACCTTTTGCCAGCAGAGGAGAAAGAGACCTCAGCGAGCCCTGGAAAGGGAGAGACGTGCTGTCTGAGAACACAAGAAATGGGCTGGGTCACTGCTCCAAGTGACTTCTGTTGCTGCTGAAGCCTTGGGCAGTATTACTGGACAGATGGGAAGGTCAGGAAAGACTGATCCTTCCCCTGCACACCCAGCCTGCAACACCCAGACCATGTGGGAGTAGAACAAGGCCAACCATCAACCCTGGACAGGTGAAGGCAGCCATAGCATGGGTGTGCCACTGTTCCAGCTCACCGTGGGACAAAAGGACAGCCACAGTCAGATGGTCCCACCCCTCTCCCTCTGAAACATGCAGGACCCTGGCACTGCCTACCATTTCATATGAGGGGCTCTGCATCCTCTCTGTATCCGCATCGGACACCCTCACCAGGCAGATGGCCACAGGGGCCTCCTGTGTCAGCCCTGAGGCTGCTTACTCCTGGTCATCAGGTGCTTAGGTGCAGGGGGGTGAGCACACACGTGCGACCTTCCCACAGCCACCTGCAGGAAACACCCTCATTTCCCTCCTTTTGGCAAGGCACTGACAGCAGAGTCACAGCTATGGGTGTAGAAAGGCTGCAGGGGAGAAACAATTTCCCAGCCCTAAGCTGCTGTGGAAAGAGAAATTGAACACTTGCTCCTTATACCCCCCCCCTCGCCAGGTCTCCTGGGCACTAATTCAAGTAGACACTTGGGACCAAGGGTGAGGAGACTGTGAGCTGGGCCTCCCCAGTGACCACCTTCAACCCCATTCCCCAGGCTAGCCCTGCCACAGCTGCCCTTCTCTGGTACTGAAGTCTTGCTCATCCCCTCTTAAAACTGAGCCTTTTCCCCCAGTGCCGGGAACGGGAACCAGGACCGCACACATGTTGGGCAAGTGCGCCATCACCGAGTTGTGTCCAGCCCCTGGCTATCTGTGCACTGACATCCCCATAGACATGTGCCTTAACCCCTCGCCAGCAAGGAGGACATGACACAGGATTCTTCTCTCAGCAGTTTATTCAGGCCTTTAATTATGTGTCTCTGGAAGCTTCTTTTATTACTGCTACTACTTCTACTTCTACTTCTACTTCTACTTCTACTTCTACTTCTACTTCTACTTCTACCACTACTACTCCACCCGAGCGCCCCAGCCTTGATAAAGCACATCAAGCCCCAATGCACAACTGCCACGTGGATCTTTCTCATAGGGTGTTTTACAGCTACGTGCCAACTCTCCCAAAACAAGGAGTTGTTTATCACAGGCCACGGCGCTTATCAGCGCCATCTTGTAATGGCGGCCACAGTTCACAGAAACGGCTCACCACAGTTCCCCCTTTTTGTTTTACTAAGACAATACAGGCAAGAGTAGAGGTCCTATCCCACTGTGCAGAAGTGGCTGCATAGTATGGCTCAGCCCTAGGGGGGCCCTTCCCCAGATCTGACTCCATATCTGCCGACGCCTTTTTTCGTGGGACGGGGCGTGGACGTCCAACCCGCATGCAATAGGACATGCTCTCCTTGAGGTCCCGGTCCACTGCGGGATCACTCAAGTGCAGTGCCTTGCCTCGCATCCTGTATCATGACGAAGGGGGACAGCTGAGGCTGCCTTCGTAGTACAGACAAAATTAAGTTGGCAACACCCCAAGAGAAAGGCACAGACAGTAAAGCAAAAGATAAAGACTAGTGTGGAAACCCACCTGCGTGCAATGGTGACAAGACCCGCAGAGTGCAAAGGCTTTCCAACACTAGAAGGATGACAAAAGAAGGACATGTCGATCCCAGTGCAATGTTATAATAACTTGGGGTGCAACGAACATGTCAAAGGTTTACTGATTAAGATGCGCAAGCCAGACCTGTGGCGAGTTGCCATTTTTTAAAGCAGCAAGAGCTTGGACGAGCATTGCCTTGTCCCGAGCATTGCGGGCCTTGAGACGACAGAGAAGCCACAAACAAAGAATCACACCAAAGCTTACTGCCCCAAAAATGCTTATTCCCACCCACTCTTTAAAAAAGGAAAAAGCAGAAGATATCCAATTAGTGAATTGACTCAAGGTCACTGGATCGACACGGGTGTTGTTCAAGACAGCTATCTGAGTCAGTTGAGACTGGATCATGTCTTCCGCTGCCATGGACCAATTCCCGGCCAAATAGTCACCGATGATGCGGGAAGCATTCCTGGAATCATTAAATCTGACAGAGGTCATACATAAATGTGCACGTTGGTCAATGCAACCCAAAAGTACCAGGTCAGACAATTTTTTTATCTGAGCTTGAAGTATATCTATTCTTTGGTTAGCAGCCAAAATCCCTGACAAAAGATGTTGATTAATTTTATTTTGAGATTCGAGTATGGTGGAGGTTTATTGAACAACTTGATTAACAGTGACAGCAGTTTGCACCTGGCTGGCCATGGCTACTCCGGCCATAACTGCTGCAGCAGCAGACACTGCCATGGCTGTCACTATAGCTGCTGTGATTTTGAGCAGCCTGTTCTACTGCACCCTCTAACATGAATGCTCTCCAATCTAGATATTTTCCCGGGGAGACACAGGCTCGGACTAAGCCAGCCCAATCTGAGGGGGTCATGCAGAATCTAGTCAGTCCTTCCACCTGAGTAAGAGTGAAAGCAGCGTCTATACCATAAGTACGGACGGATTCTGCCAAAGTCTTAATTATTTTAAAATCTAAAGGCTCATGGTACCTTCCCCTATTAATGTCCTGAAAATCTGGGTATGCTAGTCCCATGTCTGTATTAACTGTTCTCCACACTTGGGTATGGAAAGTCCTCCCAGAGCTTTGGATTCCTCCCACGTACAGGGGCAGAGCAATGGGTGGATCTATGGGTGGAACATCAGGTATAGAGCCCTCCTCTAGGTTCTCAACTTCCTCCCCAGAACTGGATTTATTACCCTTCTCACAGCAGGCTTTTACATCTGTTGTTTCCCGTTTTTTCTTTTTTATCTTAGTCTTGTAATAAACTGTCCAATTCCTCAGAACTGTCTGAGCTACTTGTGTGCTTGGGAGTTTTTAACTCAGTCAATTCCGGATAGAGCCTTCTCCTCTGTTTAACTTCAGACTCCCTTATCTGTTCACCACTCTTACTCCTAATACTTTCTGCTACCTCGCTATGTGACCCCTCCAATTTTTCTTCATGCAAGTGCTCAAGAACGGCCTGACCCTCGCTCACAGCTTTCTGGCATTTACCATCCATTATACACCCCCTCACTAATTTCCAAAGCGGAATGGTACCGCCCTTTAAAGTTCCTTGTTTGTAAGCGAAATCCAGATCTTTCCCTAATTTATCCCAACTGGGAATCGTGAGACTCCCTGAAAAAGCAAACCAAGGAGCTACAGAGTCAGTCTCTTCTAAAAACCTCTGTAATGTGCTCCGCTTCACTTTAAGTCCCTTAGAACGCAGTAACCCGTCCAAGGCCAGCAAAATTGGGCTTGAGGAGTTAACACCCATAATGTTTTCAAAACTATGAAGATGTTTTCAAAACTATGAAGAAAGTGAAAGTAGAAAAGCCCCGCTCTCTCTATATCTACAGAGGAGTGTCCTATTTTATTATTTTTTTCCCTGCTCTCTCTTTAATTACAGAGGAGCGTCTTATTTTATTATTTTTTCCCCGCTCTCTCTTTATCTACAGAGGAGCGTCTTATTTTATTATTTTTTCCCCGCTCTCTCTTTAATTACCGAGGAGTGCCCCGCTTTGATCGCGGATCCCACTTACCTGGGACTAACCGGTGCACCACCCCTGACTGCTGAAAGTTCTGGTTCCCGGGTTTCGGCACCACTTGTCGCGACCCCTTGCCCGCAAGGAAGACGCAACTCGGGAATCTTCTTTCAGCAGTTTATTCAGGCCTTTAGTTATGTGTCTCTGGAAGCTTCTTTTATTACTACTACTACTTCTAATTCTACTTCTACTTCTACCACTACTACTCCACCCAAGCGCCCCAGCCTTAATAAAGCACATCAAGCCCCAATGCAAAACTGCCACATGGATCTTTCTCATAGGGTGTTTTACAGCTACGTGCCAACTCTCCCAAAACAAAGAGTTGTTTATCACAGGCCACGGCGCTTATCAGCGCCATCTTGTAATGGCGGCCACAGTTCACAGAAACGGCTCACCACAGACATGCATATCATGTGCCAATCACACCTACTCCTGCCTCTCCTTACCTCTTGGTCTCCTTCCCCATTGGCCCCCCTCCTACACTGGGTCAGTTTCTTCCACATAAGCCAAAGACAAGTATCAGGTGTTCTCTCTCACTCAGCATCATGAGCTAGTTCTACTCACTTTTCTGCAAATGACACTTTAACTTTTATGGCTATCCAATTTTGTGTATGCACACATGCATTTTCTTATCTGTCAACGAGCACCTAGGCCAATTCTACAATGTAGCTATTGTGAATAGTGATGTGGTAAACATGGGTATACAGCTCTCTCTCCTGTATGCTAACTTTCTTTATTTGAAGAACATACCCAGATGCAGAATAGCTGGATCATGATACAACCACTCTTGACTTGAAGAACTTGCTGTCTCCCAGAGGCTGTACTAGCTAACATTCCCACCAGTGGTATATAAGGGTCCCCTCTTCCCCATCGAGCATTCTCTTGACAACAGCCATTCTGACTGGGATAAGATGGAATCTCAATGTAACTAGATTTGCGTTTCCCTCGTCAAACCTGAGCATTCTTTCCTACATTAGACCCTCGAACTACTTCTGAAGTCTGTTCAGATCGCTTGCCTACTTACTGACTGGACTGCTTGTATGCATATTCTAGATGTGAACCCTCTGTGGGTTGAATAGCTACCAAAGATTTTTCTATCCTTCATGTTCTCCTCGCTCTCTGGCTGTGCAGAAGCTCCTCAATCCATCTTTGATTCTTTCATCTGTTTGAGAAATCGCTGCCTGTGCCTATCCTGGTGTGTTCCTGTAGTTTGAAAGTCTCAGGTCTTGCATCAAGGTCTCTGATCCACCTTGGGTTTAGTTTGGGAAAGAGTCTAGCATCAGTCTTTGTATTTGGTTTTAACGTCACTAGAAGAGGCCATTCTGATGCATTTCTTGGTACCATTGTGGAGGGTTGATGGCTACAGAAGTGTGGGTTTATTTAGGTGCTTACATACTCCACTTGTCTACATGACTGGTTCTGTGCCAATACCACACTGTCTTGTTGCTATGGCTCTGTAGAATAATCTGATATTGGGTATCGATGCCTTTAGTATTCTGCTCAGGGTTGCTTTGGATTATTTTGGGGGAAGCTTCTAGCCTTCCCCATGAATTTGGGTATTTTTTCTTTTCAGTGTAGAATGTTAGATCTCTAGATCCCATTCAGTCTCTAGACCACGGTTGTCAACAGACATTGAAATAAGCTTCTCCCAAATTGTGACAGGAGGTTTTGTCTGCTAGGGGTGTCTTGAGTTTCTTCCTCCAGTGCTTAATAACTTCTACTGTATTGACCTCTCACCACCTTGGTTACTTATCCCTAAGTTTTTGCTACTCTGCTGAATTTGAAGTCTTGGGTAGAGTCCTCTGGAGTCCAAGTATAGAATCCTACCTACAAGCAGGGATAACTTGACTTTTCCTGTTTGTATCCCTTTATTTCTTTCCAGGTTACTGTCTAAAACTTTGAGTACTGTGCTGAACAAGCAAGGAGATGCTACTCATTCCATTTTCACAGGAAATATTTTGTTTCCTATTTGTGGTGGATAGTCTATTATGTTGAGGTATAATCTGTCTATACCTAGCTTCTTTAGGACTTCTATGAAGTGATGTCAAATCTTTTCAAAAGCATCTTCTGCATCTGAGATCATGTGACTCCCCCCAATTCTATATATGCTATATCACATTAATCTTGGATGTTGAACCATCCTTGCATCCCTGGAGTGAAACCAACTAGATGGTCTCTGATCTCAGACTTTTTTTTTTTTCAAGTATTGAGGAATTTTGTATCTCATCATTAAGAGCACAACTATAAACTAATTTCCTTATCAGTTTTCTATATTGGCTGTTATCTCAATGTTGATATGTGCTTGGCTTTCTTTTTCCCATAACATGGAAAATCTTAAACTTTGACTCTCATGACTTCAGATACAGTAGCTTGGTTCCCAACTTGACCCTGTTCCTTGGAGAAACTGCTATTTCCCCCAAATGGAATCTCGTGGCCAAGAAACCCTCAATGCCTCTTTGGTAATACCTTGCCCCCCTTGGTAAACGGGCTTCAGAAATGCCACTCCCAGCATTGGTGTGCTGGAAAGCACTGGTGCACCGTCACTTGAAGGATTTTCAACTACGGGACTGTCGGTGACCGAGCCTGAAGTTGGTGGAGGGTCAGCCTGCAGCATGGTTGGGAGCTCCACCAGCAGACAAGCATCATGAAACAGTTGCAAGGTTTCGGTTCATCTAGACGACTCACCTGCCTACGGAGCTCTTGAACCTAAACAAAGGGCCTCTCTTGCCAAAGTACACATGTACTCAACGGCTGTCCACTTGAGTACTCCTAGCAAGACTTACTGTGTACCTCCCAATCTAGCCTCTAAATGAGGATGTAAAAATCCAGGAGTCTGCCCTCTGTACTGAGGCATGGCCCAACCAAGCCATGCTAGAACTCGAGAGTCCAGGCAAGCTCTCTATTTTCATCCAGACAGCTCACCTGCCTGTGGAGCTATTGAACCTAAACAAAGGGCCACTCTTGCTGAAGTACACCTGTACTTAATGGCTGTTTACACCAGGAGTCGATCCATTCCTCAGCCACAATGTGGCACCATAACAAAGCTAGTCAGGACTGCTCATGTGTATGAGGACAAGTGACCAGGCTCTGACCTTAATGAGCCTGACTGATTGGTCCAGGGCACCTGCCCCTATCTCTGCCGCCTGTGGAGGTGATTTTCAGTGTCTTCCCTTTTAAGGAGGGCAGCCAGGGTACTGGGCCCCTCTAATGAGAGGTGACAGTGTCTCCAGCCTCTGGCTTGGGGACTGACGGGAGGGCAGGGGCTGGAGAGCCAGCCATCTCCGGGGTGTCTGCTCCCTGACCCGGGAGGACAGAAGTCTGTTTCCCCTGCTGTTAAGGAGGCACAGATGGGTCCCTCTCCCTGAAGAAGAAAAGGGAGCCTGGTATTTGTTTAGCCTTGGCTTAGAGAGGATTAAAGGCAAATGCCAGGGCAATCAGACAGGGGAGACCATGAATGGAAGGCTCAGGACTTCCAGCCAGATGTAGCAATGTTCATGAGACACACCAAAATGAGAAGGTGACTCTGGAAACTTGCCTTAGCCAGAAAAGGGGTAGAAATACAGATGTGGAATGGAAAAGGAAATGGCCTAAACAGAAGACCAGCAACATCTTGGAGCCTAACTCCTGGTCTCCCCATAAGATGGGGACCTAACCCTAGAAACACCCAGCACAGACCTGTCAAACTGAGCACCTGGGGACTTGAAGTAGGAGAATATGAAGTAGGACCCTTCTGGGTTATTCCTTGACTCTGCTTTCCTTGGCAAAGTTCCTAGTTCAGTGTCCAAAGCTGTCCCCCACACTGTTCCTGACTGCCCAAGATTGCATAAAAATAGACAGCAGCAAGTTTGGGTATAGTTGGGGAGTTCTCAGACGGAACCCTATAAAGAATGCATGTTTGAGGCAGACACCAGTCTTAGCATTCAGTTATTTAGGGGTTTGTAAGCATTCCTCCCCAGCTCGATTTCCTGCTCCCTGTGGTTTGGATTTTTCTAGTCAAAAAACGCCCTTTGGAGACTCTGGGCCAGGCAGAGGAGCGTTACTGCTCACGGCTGGTGCAGAACATTGTCACCTTTCTGAAAGGTGTAAGAAATGAGTGTCTCTGTGGTCCTAGCACAAGAGAAATGTCATCCACCATGGTGTATTCAAGGGCTTGTGACTCGATTTTTGTAGAGTATCAAGACAGGATCCAGGCTCCGCATTAGCTTGGCTTTGATCTTTAGCTTGAATCCAGACCAGTGCTGTGGACCATGTAAGACTGGACTGAAAGTTGGTCTGTCTTTGTGGAGCCAAAGTGGCCATTGCCTCCCAACTCTAAACCATGAGGCTCTGTTGGGCCAGGAGCATGTGCCACCTGTGAAGAAGGGACTTTTCTGGAGCAACTACAGCTCTGCTTGATAGCATGATTTTTGGTGGGGGCGGGGTCCAGCTACATGGTGCGACCATGGATACCCGTGCTCATGTGGCAACCCCAGTAGCACATGGAATTCTGTCTGGACTCCCCAGAGGCAGGCTGCTGGCCAACCGTGATGTCACTTTTAATGGCCCCATGTCAAGGCTAGGAGTTAGTTATCTTGACCAAGGAGCATGACATCCTACACGTGCTTTCTCAAACCTCCCTGGAGAGGAAGTGACTCTTCCCAGGGGAGCAGCCCACCTTCCTGCTCTCATCCCACGTGTTCCCAAGTCTGTACCGAGCAGGTCCGGTGGAGGCAGAAGGCACCCTGGTCTAATTCTCAGAGCCCTATAGAAGGGCCAGCCATCAAAGGGCCAGCCATTCAAAGCTGAAGGTCATGTTTGATTCTTGGTCCAGGATGAGGAAACTTCTAGAATCCTTATGGCAAAGGATCCATCTGCCTTGATACTTAGCTGATGGTCCACCTAAAAACTGGGTTTCAGATGAGACGCCTTCAGCCATGACTCTTGAAGTCACCTACTACATGTTGTACATCCTCTGGGCTTTCAGTCAAACCCTGTGAGGAGGGGCGTGAAGGGGAGCTGAGGTTGCTTATCTGGTGCTTCTTGATACCAGCTCTTGTTGAGGATGGTGACTGACCTTCTGAACAATGGTCCTCAGTGCTGGAGGTAGCAGCCAAGTCTCTCATGGCTGTGCTGTCTGGAGCTTTGACAAAGGCCTTGCTGAACTACACTTGAAGCATTGCTGCTCCAACAACTCTAGACTTGGGGTGTTGCTTTGTGGAGGATGTGTCTGCCCAATCGCCACCTCATCCCCATTGTGGGTTGAAAGTGTTTATGTGGACACATGGGATGGATTAGTGAGGGACTTCTTGGCATCAGGACATCAGACTTGGGGTATAGCTGGCTTGTATGAGCTGTCTCAGCCCTGGCATGCAAGGATTCTTGGAGGTGCTAATAGACTTAAGACTGCTTGTCCTTGTACCTGGGCTCTTGGCCTCACTCTCATCACTAGAACCAGATCACTAGAGACCACGGGGACTCGTCCATGAGGGACGCATCCTAAAGGGAACTAGAATCTGGGCAAGCATGAAAGAGGATGCTGAACCCAACATGGACTCTCCCCCCAGTTCCTGGGAAAGCATGAGAAGTGCCCTACTCAATGCCCTTGAGATCTGAAGGAAAAGTAAGAACCAGAGCTGGCCCAGGACACGGTGGACTAACCAACTTTCTTATCCATGGGAAAGTTGGAAATGGTGAGATGAGAAGTGGTCACAGGGTCCCAAGCATGCTTTTACTTATGTAAAAGGGCTCTTGGGGGTGGGGGTGGTCTGGAGGGCAAAGAATGCAGGCTGCCATGTTGTGGCCCAACCCCATGGGGAGGGCCTCTTGAAATGCAAGCTCTGCCTGGGGAGGCTGGGGCCCAGAGGACAGCCAGGTGACGCTTGGGCCTTTCATACTGGTGTCTCATCGGGCACAATCTGAGGCCCCAGAAGAGGGGCAAGGCCGTCTCTGTGGTTTCCCTAATCCTCCAGGGATGTGGCTGCCGTGCTTTAGGACAAGTCGGTGACCACAACTGAGAAATGCTGATATCTGTCAGGAACAGACCACCAAGCAGCTTTGGGTAACTCTTTAGGACCAGGACACAAGCTTCTGGAAATGGATGAGCTTATTAAGGTGGGGGGTGTTGTATCTTGGTGCTGTCCGGGTGGCCCCCTCTGCCAAGGTGGTACGTATGGCCTGATGGAGTCCAGATGAAATGACAGGCCCAGCCTCTGGGTGCCTCTGCTGCTGTGGCCTTCCAGGACATCCCTTGGTAGTGCAGACACTGCCTGAGATGGCATCAGAGGTGCCAAGACCCTCGACACTGGGACTCTGGATGTTGGCTTGTGCTTTGGCCCCTTTCACACGTCCTTGCTCACCTCAGATGGAGGCCAGGTGCTTCCAACCCTCCCGTTTGGTGTTGTGTAGAGTGTCCTAAGGATTGATTCTGTGGAAATGAATGGACAGACAGAAAAGGTGCCAAGAAACGCACGTGGTGGAAGGAACCCTGGCTAGGCTGAGTGTCCTGAAGACAGAATGATCCTGGGAGAGGTGGGGCCTTGTGCTTCTCATTGGCTTCGTCGCCAGCAGGGTCCATGGCTGAAAACCAGGCATGACCTTGGAAGGTCCATCTTCCACCAATGTACCCTTGCACACTGACCACTGAGGCTGTTGGATAGCAACTGAAACCACCAGAATGAGGGGATTAGGGGAACTTCGTGTCCTGTGATGGCATTGGGCAGTTAATGAACACAAGTTCACAAAAACTTGTGTCCTTCTTCCCTTTATCTTGAATTCCTTGTTGTGATTCCCATAAGCTACCTCTTCTGCTCCCCATCTTGTGTCTCAGAGAAAAACTAGATTTCAGAAAGTTAAGGATGTCGCTGACCGTCTGTGACAGGGTGGAACCCAGGGTCTGGTGCACACACCTAACTACTGGGCTGCTTCCTAACACCTAGGTGGTTGGCCCATGTTAAAGGGACTTGGGACATATAATTGGAAGTCTCCGCCAACCACAGTGGCAAGTGGTGCTATAGTTGCTATAGGGCAGTTTGCTATTTATAGCAACATGAAATACACACACCAGCATCCATGCCCGAATGTCCCTGAGGAATAAACACGTTATCCATTCCCTGATTATTGTTTCCCATTTCTCCTTAACTCAGTTTCTTGGCCAAAAAAGAGGAGCCTTGAGTATCAGACGCCCTACCCAGGTGTTTAAATTTGTATGATGGCTATTGATGCTGAACGATGTCTCTTTCTACAATTGGTAAGAAACCGTTTCTGGTCAGAATCTCAGCTGAGATTACAGTGAAGTTTGGCTCAAGTTCTTCCTGAGAATTTGTATTGGACATTGTTTCCTGAAGCATAACCCAGGTGTCAGCTTCGTTTGGGATCTTGGCTTAAATAAAACTAGGTGAATGCAAATGGGTGGCACCCGTTATAAACTCGCTCTCAACTCCCAGCTCCCCTGACTGAGGGTTTCTCGGCCCTCTGGAACCAGAGTGGGACCTTGTCTTACAAGCTTTAAACCCATGAGGCTCTCCTGGTTGGGAACCCCCATGTCAACTAGAACAAGCTTGAATAGCCACCTATCGTGTAAGTGAAGTAAGACTTGGCTTCCTAGAGTGCCCGGGGTATCTCCAACTAGACAGTGCAGTTTGCTAGCACAAACTGCCACCCTTAAGAATCCCAAGGTTGAGTTTGAACTTTATCTATGGCCATGGTAGAAGGGAAAGTTGACCATCACAGACTTGCTATCAGTTCCAGGAAGGATCTGATTGTGGTGGCATTGCCCAAAACCAAGATGCACCAGGTATAATCGAGGAAGGGGACATAGACAGCCAGGAATGGGGGGAACTTGGTGGGGAAGACACTGGACCTCTGATTTTCACTTTAAGCAGTAATGGCTATGCCTATGGTCACTCTGCATGGGGGAGGACAATAGTGTCATGCAGGAGCTGGCTGGGCCATGATGCCTGATACGGCTGTGATCATGGGAGTAGAGCGCCATGCCTGAGCTCTGCAACCCTGCTCTTGCAGAATTGCCAGGTGGAGCTGTGAGTCTACACTCCCCAAATTCAGGAAAGGGGGCTGCCAATCAAGGCTGGTAGCCAAAGAGGCCGAGAAACCTCTTTGTTAAGCATTTCCACATCTTCAGATGGCATCAGCTGAAGTACCACAGTGACCTGATGTCTCTTGATTCGAATCCCGGTTAAAGTGCCCCAGGACTGGGATGAAGTGGCCTCCCTCTCAGTTCTTTGTGGTTGTTGAGGTGCTCTGGCCTGTTGTCTGGCCATGTGTTCGTGGGGGTTTTGTGGACTCTTGGACCCACTTGCACTGAAGATATTCCTAAAGAAGAAAACTCACTAGGTTGTTGTGGCTTGTTTTGGTCCTTGTTCTTTAACCCAGTGTCTGGTCAAGATCTAGACCCCCAATATTGCTCCAGTTTAGAGGTGAGGGAGTTCCCCTATGAGCCTCCCCATGCAGTGGAGGCTCTGCATGCTTGGAACTGACTTCAGCTCTTGCTGGGGTTCTTGTACGAGAACCCTGGTCCAAGTTGTGTCCCCCCTCCTCCCCGCCATGCCTGTTCTCCCTGCAGCAATGCCTCTGGGCTTGACGCTGCACTTGAAGGTAACAGCTCATGAAGCAGCTTAAGCCAGTGGCCATGGCTGCTGCTGTGGCCACCACAGCCCTTCTGTCCAGCTGCCCAAACTGGCTGGTCCTGGAAGGATACTCTGGAGGCTTATCTCAAGCAACTTCAGACAAGGGGAAGGTTGCCTTGCTTTCTCAAATGACAAGATTTACCCCAAAAATGAAGCCAAGTCTCTTCCTCATTGAGAAATGAAAAGTCAGGCATCTGTCTAGGAATTAAAGGAGACCTTACCAATGGCATCCCATCTCACCCACACGGGCTGTAACGAGCAGGAGCAGATGAACCACCTCTTGCCCTCCCCACCCACTGCTCACCAGTCTCCACCACCAGTCTCCACCCTCCTCTTGACCTCTCTGAGGTTGCCCTGACTCTTCCCTGAGTCAATTAGACACCTCTAATTCTCCCTTGTGTACCCTCCTTGAGAGAATCCTCAGTGTCTCCCCTCCTGCTTCATATCAGACTCGAACATTGCTAAGCATTCTCTTTCCCTTTCCAGAAATCTCTCTAGCCTGGCTCCCATCACCCTATGCCCCTGGGTTTCCTGACCTCATTGAAGGAGACCTCTGCCCCCTGTCCTACCTCCAAGGTCACCCCACACCTCTGGATCTTGTTTGGAGTAAGCCCATGAAAGGCAGGTAATGACACTTGAAGCACATGTGTATTGCCTTTTGTTGTCCATGCTTTGGGTTTCTCCTCCGCCATCCCATAACTGGCCTCTGGTTTAAATGCCTTTGGCCCCCTCTCAGTAGGGGTATATTTGGGAAACATGAGCACTGGTTGGATTCACTCCTCCAGGACCTGAGTTAGTTTTAACTTAACTAAGCATATGGAATGGTGGTGACAGTCACTTCTGACTGAACCAGAGGTGTTTCTTCAAGACTAGGAACTTCCCCCAAAGAATTTTCTTACCACTTCAGTCAACTGCTCACCAGCTGCTAGGGATGCTCAGTTCTGCTAGACTGGAATAAAGTGGCAGATTCTCTGCTGTCAAGGTCCCTCAGTTCCTAGCCCACGGACGGCATCCATTCAGGGTCTTATGGGGACAAAGATGGGAACTGTTCAGTGAGATCAGTTTCTCTCCTGGCTACCTCCAGTGACTTGATCACTGGATTTCCCAACCCTGGGGAACTTAGTCCCTGTTTCTTTATTGATCTCTCCAACCTCCAGCTATAGTATCACCTTGGATATAGGTGAGCTGATGAGTCACCTGGTGTGTGCCTAGGTCCAGAAGACTAGGAGTGGGGTTTGCCTGGGTCTCCTGGACTTCTGGACCATTAGCTTAACACTGGAAAAAGCCACTCTTGAGAATCTTGGGCCAGGCATGCTGGTGCATGCCTACTCTCAGCATCTTGGGAGGCTGAGGGAGGATCAGGAGTTCAAAACCAGCCTCAGCAACAGTGAGGCACTAAGCAACTTGGTGAGACCCTGTCTCTAAATAAAATGGCTGGGGATGTGGCTCTGGTCAAGTGCCCCTGAGTTCAATATCATGTTAGTTTCAATAGAGCCGAGACCTCTTAGACTTAGCTTCTGTTCTTGCTAGATGATCTGCCTTGTCATCTCTGGAGTTGATGGGAGATGCTAACTTCTCGTGAGCTCAAGTCTTAAGTGCCATAGACCACCAAAATAGTGTTCACCAAGATTCTAAAGTCTATGTGTAGGGTAACCTGACGTGGAAGGATTGTTCTTAATATAGAGGGGGAAATGGTCTGGGAAAGTCACCAAGGCTCAAATGGGTTTCCTGACCTCATTGAAGGAGAACTCTGCCCCCTGTCCTACCTCCAAGGTCACCCCACACCTCTGGATCTTGTTTGGAGTAAACCCGTGAAAGGCAGGTAATGACACTTGCAGCACGTGTGTATTGCCTTTCATTGCAAGAAGAAGGTCACCTACCACCCTTGGGTGCTGACTATTACTTGGGTACAGCTGAGACGTTTGGTTCAAAAAAATTTTGACCATAAAAGACTTTCACATAGGAAGAGCTACATTAATGATGGTCTTCTGACATGGAGAACCTGTCAGAGAGCATACTTCTCTAGTTTCTTTTCAGTTCTCCTGCTCTGTAGGAGCCTGGGAAGGTTTGAGAAGGCCAGCAATGTCTACCAGAACTCCCAAAGCTCTACCCTAGTTATGAGGACCCTAACTTGATTCTACTCGAAGTAGGAGCAATGATGATTTTTCCCTCATTACACTCCCTGCCCGTCACTCCTCTCTGCCCATTAACTCTTTATCTCCTTAGAGAGAGGTGTCCTCAGTAAAGGCCAGGGAACAACGACCCTTGCCCTCTGAGCAGAGGGACCAGAGGCTAAGGACAGCATCTGCTTGATGTCAATGCTGAAAACTGAACCTCCAAAGTCCGTGAAGAGAAGCTGGAGCAGGCTTAGGGCGGCTCTCCCCAACTTTCCTATCCTGAAAATCCCTAAACTTGGATCTCAAGTCAGGAATTATTTAGCAACTCTGTAAATCCAGACCTCTGAGAGGGTGGGGCTCCCACTGGGTCCCTTGGGTGTGTTCTCCTGGGCCCCGTTGTTTCTGGTACAGTTCTCCCTCACCGTAACATACTTGTGCACAAGCTTGATGGAGCCTCCTAGTCACCAGGCAGGTCCCTTGCTGGTATCAACACTGTCCTGATGTCAAGTCCCCTATCCAACAGGAAGAGAATTCCATGTCATTACCCCTGACATCTTAACAGACCTGATACTGAATGTTCAGGAAGCCTGTATAAATGCAGGCTATGAAGATTTTTAACTAAGACTTAAATATGCTCATGTTAGCAAAAAAGCATGCAGTTCTACAGAGGGTGACGAGTTCTTGACCACTAACAGAGAATTCTTGCTACAAGATGATTATACATGAATCCAGTGGACATGATGTACAGGTCAGGGCCATGGGACAAGGAGAACTACTGGCAGGGGGGTTGTATAAATCTGTGGGATGCAGCTTATGCTGGTTTTTGTTCTGCAATGAGTCTTCAGTATTTCTAAAATGGTCATAGAAAGCATCAGAAAGGGACAATGTGGCTTTCCTCTTGGCAATAACCCCATCAATGACATGGGTTGGGTCTTGTTTCTCAACCTCTCAAGCATTCCTTAAACCTAGGTCTTAGGTCTGCCTACTGCAATATACAAAGACCATGAGGTCTCTAACACACTCTCAGACAAACCCAATTCCTCTACCTAATGACCCATAAGTAGTCACACTCCAAGTTGGCAGTCTTTTCCTCCACTGTTCAAGTTGGGATCCGAACATGGTCCATATGCTGGTAGCTAGCAGACCACAAGCCCTCTAAATGGAATCGTTCCTTTTGTCCCCTGGCTGCTTGTCCTACCCTGGACAGCCAATATCCTACAGATGTGCCTGGTACCTGTCATTACTTCACGTTCCTGTTCATGGTCCTCGACGCCTGCTCCTCATCACCTCCTGAAAGTGAGTGTGCTGTTACTTCATCTTTTTTCTTTGAGGCTCTCTTAGCTTGGAGCAGGAAAAGTGTCCCAAATCTATAACACCTATAAAGGGTCTTTCTGTCTATGGTGCTGGCACTCAGGATTGGAGAAGGAGGGCATGGTCATGGGGCACCAGCCTTGCCAGGTGAGCCCTGGAGTGACCTGTAGAGTCTTCGGTACTGCTTGGGAACATGGCTCTGATGTCACCCAAGGATAGAGGTTCATAGTTCTACCTTCTATTTACTGCCTACCACAGTTCCTCAGATGAAAGGCTTGTCCTGTTGGCCTGACACCAGTAGCTTCACTGCCCCATCCTTCCAGGTGTGGGTTCCTGGACACAAATGAAAGGCCAATAGTCAGTCAGATAACAGGTGAGACCAACTGGGACTTCACTGCGTCCTGCTGAAAGAGTTCTCATTCCTTCTCATATGACATGGAAAACTTTCATGAAGGTGATCACTTGTAGTGTCCTGTCTCGGAGGCACATGTTGGGGGTCACATTATGGACACTGAGATTGCTACTTGATAAAATCAAAGATTTTTTTTCTCCCTTTATGAAGGTTCTTTTCCCTGCTGGGTGGTCATTATGTGGGGACAAATGAGTTCCTTGTACTAGTTCACGAATTCTACTAACTTGTTGAACAAGGTGTATAATCTAGCATTTCTAATTCTATGGTTAACATCAGGCACTTCCACCTCCCTGTCCTGTTAACCATAGAAGTAGAATTTGCCTTCCATTGGGATGTGGTGGATGTTGGAAAATGCTGGACACTCTCTCCTGGCAGCCATGGAAGATGAGAGAACATTGAGGAACATAGTCCTTAATGCCTTCCTAGTTATCCTGCCAGCGCCACACAAGATAGTTCTACATTACCTTCCATAGAACTGCATACACTGTGTATGGTCAGGATTAACTCTTACCATGGGAGGTTGAACAGTCTTCAATTCAAGGAAGGGTTCTTGATCACTTTTAAAGACAAATACTGAAACAGGTAAGAAAGAGTCTAGAAGAAGGTACAAGATGGCGGCAGCAATAGGCTTTCTACTGAAGCTTCGCCTCTCGTGCTTGCCCTCATAGTAAGGTCCCATCCCAGCTTCTAACCCAAGAGTTGCATCAGAGGCTTGGGCAGGGCCAAACTGCAGCCAGTCGATCAGATGGATGTGGTAATATCCCCTCTGGTCACCAGCCCTGAGAAGCTCTGAACGGCCGAACCTTGGTGCACAACTGCCCCCATGAAACTCCCAGATCCAAGACCCTTGTTCTAAGGGTTTGTCTTTGTTCTAATGGTTGGCCTGCATGGAAGGACCTGACTCCAACTTCCAACACTGGTCACCTTTGAGCATTTTTGCTACCTACTCAGATAGGACATCCATGGTCTAACCCTATAAAACCATGTGGCTGTCAAGTTTTCTAGACGGGCTAATCCAGAATGGAGGGTATCCTATAATACAACCTGGACTCTGCATTTGGTTACTTCTGCTTCCACTCCAATTGGAATCTTGGCAAGAGTCAGGAATGTGGCGGTCACTTCGTCTGGGGTCACATGTTGAAGCATGTGCCATGGGGTTCAGCATCTGAGGATGCTGAGATTGCTCCTCAGTTAAGTCCAACAGTCCTTCTTCTGTAAAGGTCGACTCCTTGACTTGTGATTCATGTGGGGTAAAGGTTTGAGATCCCTGAAAGTAACTTTCTATTTCAACTGTAGAGTCTGAACCTTGGGTACTGTGCTCCCATCAGATGTTATAAATACATTCCATACTTACCAAGGGAATTCCTGAGTTTTCCTTCCATAGTTTTAGAAATTGGACCTTTAGAGGGTTTCTGACATAAACTTTCCAGCAGTCTAGACAACAAGAGCCTCTTCAAACAGGCCCTAACCCTGTTGATTATGAGCAGATATTCTTCCTGCATTCTTTGGACAAACTATGGTCAAGGTCACCTTAACTTTCTTGACAGACTTGGACTCCTATCGAACGTACTGTGTATGTTTACTAGGAATACTTAGTAAAGATGTGGGTATTGGTTGAGGTCATTATCCCCAAATGATGTGGGGTTCCAGGAATTGGAGCTTGGTCTATGTAAGGGAGCCATATTCTCAAAGAAGTGATTTTTTTAATCAGCTATTCTCAAGTTCCTACAGAATAAGTGTCCGCCATACTGTAGACCACACTTTCATAACTGTGCCTAACAGGAGGTATCTGACGACCACGCTCTCCCATAATTTCACAAGAATTTCCAAAGAGCAGCCCCTATTAACGGTGTTCATGTCAATCATGGCAAGGTGAAGGCATCTGAGATGATTGGTCATTCTGATGAGTTCTGTGGATGAGCCAGGGAACTGGCCAGCCTTTCTTTCCAAAGTTGTGTGGCCCTTATTGGGCTCCATCAGTGTTGTTCCATCTTTAGTTCCAAGAAGTGTCACCCTGTCACCTAGAGTCTGCAATTGCATCAGAGAATGACAGGCAACTTCAATCCTAAGACACTGGCCCCAAGAGAGTGACTTCCAGCCAAACACTGGAGGCTGACCTGTCTTTAGTCATAGGACTGACCTTGTCTCCCTCAACTACACCTGAAGGGACTTTAGGACCTGGCACTTAGGTTTGTGCCACTGCAAAGTCTTCCCCTGTGGGAACACCTCAGGAACCTAAACCACGCAGAGCAATGTCCATGGAATTTCTCCCTAACGGTCCTTGGATGCTCCTTGTGTAGAAGCCCCCATGAAGGGAGGGCTGGGTGTCCCTTTCCTGCTTGGGCCCAGAACCAATGGTGCTACACCTGCACCACCTGTCCATGGCTGCCTGCCTTTGTCTGAGAACCTCACATCTGAGTGAGTTCATGGACTCCTTGGGGCCAGAAATCAGATCTCTCCTGAAACTTGGGTCCAGGGGTGACCAAGGCTCTTCGTACAATTAAGATGACTGCTCGTGGCTCATGGCTTTCTGGATATGGGTCTTTTTTTCCTGAAAACTGCCTCAGATGGACAAGGGATAGAACTGAGGTCACCCAGGGCTTTGCTTCTGGGCATGACATTGATGTGGCCTTGCTAGGTAGTATGGCTCTTGCTCCAAGGTCCTCAGTACTCATTCCTGAAGGTATCAGCTTCTTGTGGGTTCAGGTCCTGTGTGTACCCACTTGACCAAATGACCAGAATTCCAGACGAGTGGTTGTCCTTTGCCCACGGAATCCCAGGAGGGGAGATGCCTCCAGTACCAGAAGGGATGGTTCCTCCCCCATTGAGAGCCCTGCTTCCCCTTTCTCATGTCGTCAGGCAAAGGTCACAAGTGTTGGGACTTTCACCACTATCTGGGGTGGAGACCCTAATTGTCACCTAATGACACTGAGGCAAGTCATTGTAGGGCAGCCAAAGCTCGGCTGCCCCCCCACCCCCTTGACTATTCATCTGGCATAGGATCTCGAAGTCTGAAAATATTTGGAGTGAAGACGGCAAGAATATAGAGAAGGAATCACATCTGTCCTAGGATCCACCTTGGAGCATGGGTGGGCTGCCATCGCAGGTGCCTGCGCTTCCTCTTTCTCATTTCCCCAGCTCCATGGAGGTGCCTGGGGACCCTCCTGGGGAAGGCAGAGCACTGAGCTTGCACAGGGCGATCTGAATTCTACCCCCTTTGTGGGGGTCGTACTCTGTGTTTGTCAATGAGTTGGAGGGAAGGGATTTCAATCCTTAAACTTCAACTTTGTTCCTCTTTATTCACTTTTTCCCTTGTTAAACCCTGGAACAACTTATTAAGAAAAAATGCTGCTGTGTCCCAGAGAAGATCATCTGAGGAAGTGCACCTTGCATGGGAGACTGAGATTTAGAAGGACAGAGCTTTTGCTCCAGATGCCAATATGGGGAACCAAAGCACAAGCCCCCCTGAGCAGGAAAAGAAACTGGTTCAGACTAAGGTGACCATTCCCTAGGGTTCATCTAGGTCCTCCTGAAAAGTCCCTGGCTTGGTTCTTGGATGGGAAGTGACTTGGCACATAGGACGGACTTCTATATTGATGGCCCTGAGAGCTGGGACTCCTGTCTGCACTTCTCTGGGCTTCTCCACGGGCTCCTAGATGAATTCTCTCTGGCGTTGGCTGTGGAATTCCCTTACGTGCAGACTTGGTGAGGGCCTCCCTCCTGTTGGATGGAGGATACCTTGTCATTGTCACAGGGTTCCTGTGTTGAAGGTAGACCAGACAGTTACTGTGCAAAAAATGACTCTTCACCACAGGTCTTTATCTTGGAGCACATGTGGCCCTGTCATGAGTGGGAATCTCCAACTTGCCCTTTAGAAGCTTCCCTTTTAGTACAAAAAATGGGAAATTTCTCATGGGAAACATTGTCATGTTGAATGGCAACATAGGGCTCTTGTTGTCATAACCAGGAGGTGGACTTTCCTTAATGGACAGGACCTCAGAACATTCATGGAACTTGAGAAACATCTCAATCATGGTAACCTGGTCTTTCATGTGGCCAGAAGGTCTTTGGTTTTGCTTCTTATAAAAACTTCAGAAACACACAGAACCAGCCAGAGAAATGGCTGTTCCCATCGTGTCCAGGGACCCACCTCTAACAGCTGGGACATGGTGTCTGGTTTCCTCACCAGCTCTTGTAGCTACCCTTAAGGCAAATGAAAATCTCCATCTGCAGCCTCCATGGTGTATGGACATGTACCTACCATCTTAATGCCTTTAGCATTCAAATTCAGCTTCTCTGGCATCTAGCATCATGTAGACAGTCAAGCCAAACTTTCACAAGGATCATCAAAAACTGGATTTTTTAAATGGGGATCCAGATATGGCCTACACATCATGAGCAGGGGTTCCTCCACCTTTTTCCCTGGCAATTTCTGTCTTCCCTGTGACCTAAAGCAGATGTTTGCTTCAGTCCTCTGAATGGGAGACACTTTCTCCAATAAATCCAGCTTTCCAACCCTGAGAGCACAGGACTCTGGTTCTCGGGTAAAGAAATGAGAAGGGAAATGGCCTCCCTTGATAATGAGCCAGTTGGGACCTGACGGGCCTCACCTGGGCCCCCTCTCCCTGTCATGATTCCTGGGAAAGTTTCTGGCTTGAGATGGAGTATGTCATGTGGTAGCTGGGGGGGACAATAGAACAACCACGTATACTGTCGGAGCTGCAGTTTTGTCCCTCTGCCTGAAGGTAACCTGATAATCTCCTGTGTCCTTTGGCAGTGGAGGTGGAGGGGGCTGCCATTGGTCTTCATTCCTGAACTGCTGTTCCCATTTAGGATCTACCTAAATGATGCTTCTAGATCATTTTGGATTTGCTATGGCTTTGGGGAGCATGATGATCTGCACAATCTTCACTTTCTTACAAGCCAAAGAGCATCTCCATTTTTAAAAACTCTCCAGCTTCTTGGGAAGGAAAAGTCAGGGACTTCACAAGAATAGGGTTGTCAACACTCCTGTGTGCTGACGACCTGTCACTCGTGACCTGAGATGGAGATTGAACTTGTTCTGTTGAAATTATAGCAGCCTAACTGTTCAATGATACCAAATGTGGATTTCTAGAGACAAGTCTACGGAAGAGACCAGGAAGGAAAAGCTACCCTATCCATTCCCAATCATGGAGGATGGCGAACATTCCAAAGGCCCTGTGACACTCCTTCTGAGTTCTAGGAAAAGAGTTGTTGGCCACTACTGAAGGCATTTGTGACTTGCCTTGGTAGATAAGTGAGTAAACAACAATAGTCTGACGTATTGGACAACATGGACCCCCTCATCTTGACACGAGACTGGAAATGCTCCAGTGAGATGATGAGACCTTAAGAGGTTCTAACGGTCTAAGGATCATGGAGGAGCCCGAAGTGACAGTAGAGGGCTGCTATCTTATTGTAGCTTTGGCTCAGAAGGTTGTCTGTCTTCGAGGTAGGGTCCCATCTGGGCTTGGAGAAGTCACTCTCCAGGCTGTGTCCACTTGGCCACCCAGATCTGGCTCCCTTGCTTCTCGGTTGGCCGACTCAGAGCCAGTGCATGATGGAGGCTTGGCAGGTGTGTCCCAACTGCTCCATGGAAAGCTCTACCACCAAAAACGACCAGGATGTTACTTGGCTTTTCTAAACAACATACATTCATAGTGTCCAGTTCATATGGAGGTGGTATGGAGGGTGGTACCGGCTCTTGATGTTCCCAGATCAGCGTTGGGTTCTCCTGATCAATTGGAGATAGAGATCACCAAGAGGCAACCAACAGAGTGGGGACAAGGCTCTGCTGGGACTTCTGCTGGAATCGAGGGGAGATGATGCATGGTGAGGGTTCCTAAACCAGCTCTCCAAAGACATGACGAAGCTTAAGGGAAATGGGCTCAGGTAGGCACATGACCCCAGGAGTTCTGCACCTGGCTCCTCTGCCCCTGGCACCAGGGTTTGCACGAGAGATCTGCTCAGCCTTGGGCCTCTGCTCAATGGGAGGTTGGCAGCACAGATCACAAAGCTGATAGACACGTTCAGTATTGGCCTCCCAGGAAGGCTGTGTCAGTCAAGGCTGGACATATTGTGCATGTGGGGTTTTTAGAAAAACTCGGGAGGACTTGGCTCTGAGCCTGGTCATGGGTGGAAATCCTTACTGACAGCAGTTCTTGCTGGGCAGAAAGTCTTGGTGGGGAATAAGGGTTGTCCCTGCCCTGTCTCAACAGAGGCGTAGTACATGATGGAAAGCGTGGTCTTCACCTTGGTCACCTCCAAGCATTCCTATCCCCTAACTGACATGGGAACAGAAAAGAATGGCACCAGCCCCACCTGCCACTTTCTGCATTAGCCAGTCATGAAAAATTTAAGAATGTGGGACAACCTCTAAGACACTGGGACCCTTGGTTTCTTTTTATGCCAGCCTCCATTATTCTCCGCCCTCATGGTGGGCTCTGTCATTGGCGGCTGTCACTGCCCTGGGTGACCAGATGTGCTGACCATGCCAGAATGGGACCAAAACCCCACCCCAAAGGAGTGGTCACTGAGGGACAGATATAGCCTTCAGCTTAATTTCCAGTGGTTACTGAGGCTACAGGTCCCTAAATGGGACTAGTCCTTTTATCCTGTGCTGTACCTGAGAGGTCCTTATAAAAATCCTGCCTTTGTGGCTTTTGCCAACTTAAGATTATCTCCAATGGCCACATCTCAGTGGCCTCAACTCGTGTCTGACATGCCCAAGTTTGCCCTGGCTCTCCTTGAGTACAAAGCCAGATCTATGTAGGCCAAGTGGGCCCCTCACCCTTGCCTCAGGCTCAAAATTAAAGGTGACCTAACATTTCCCCCATGACCTGCCTGATTCCCACCTCCTGGTTCTGAAATCTCATTTTTGGTTCACTCCAACTTCAGGGCCAGAAATCAGACTATCGTCTAAATCTAGGATTATGTGAGAAGAATGTGACTGCAAAACTGAGCTTTGTTCTGTTTTGGTCTCCAGCTCCTGGTTGACTTTTTAATTTTTGAGCTGAATGTCAAGAGCCAGCCAGTCCTTGGTGTGCAGTGTTGTGGGGGAACGAGGGATAGACCTGAGCACCGCTCTCGGGCCTGGTGCCTGGGCTTAATGTGCATGTCCTCACTGGTTCCAATGACCTCTACTACTGTCCTCGGTGCTTATTCTGGAAGGTTGGCTTCTTATGGGTTCAGGCCCTGTGTGCACCCAAATGACCAAAGGCCTTTCATTCCAAGCAGGTGATTGACTAGGGGGTCCCTGGGAACATCAGAATCGTCCTTCCCATGGAACCCTTTAGGAGGGGAGAAGCCCTGGGGACATCTCCTGAGCCAGAGTAGAGGGCTCCTGCCCCATTGAAAGCCCTGCTTCCCTTTTCTCTTCCATATGTCCTCAGATTGAGGGTCACAAGTAGCCTGTGGCTTTTTACACTGTGGCAGAGACTCTAACTATCACATAACGATGCTCGGGGCAACAATGTTTTTTTGTCATTGCAAGACAAATATCAGCTACCTGTGACTGACCATCTGGCCTCCAGTCTCTCTTAGGAGGTCTGGACGAAATATCTGGTGGCAAGAAGGACTTTGACAGTGAACTTGTTTCAGTGGAAAGAGCGGCGTCTATTGAGCTGTGGGTCTTGACGTGGAGAAATCTGTCACTGTTGTCTGCTCTCCTGACTTCTCCCACTTTCTCTAATCTCGAGGCTTCACAGGGAAGCCTGGGGACACCCGTCACCTGTGGATGAGCTTTTCCCTGCTAATCGGAGCTGTAGCCCATTAGTGGGGTATCAAGATGGCTGCACCTCAAGATCAATTCTGTGATGATGCAAATAATCGAGTTCTAACTCTCTGCTTGGCTCATCACCTTGTGAGAAATGCAGGCGTGCCCTCAGGGCTGATGAGGCACTATGTATGGAGAGCTGAGGCCGAGAAGGCAGAGTCGGTGTCAGCCTGAGTGGCCAGTAACAGAAACTGAACCTCAGACTGCAACACAGAGGGAGGAAAAGCAGGCTCAAGGGTCCTGGTCCATCTTCTGCAGAGGAATACTGAACTGTCGGATTCCACTTTCAGGTCAGAAGTGACCTGGCAGTGGGGCCATGACGTGGGAGTTGAGGCTAGGGTACCTTGGTGTTTTCTGGGGTGTCTTCTGGGCTCTATTGTACCAAGGTGAGATCCCTTCACTCTGGATCCATCTATGGGCAGCCTGATGGGCATCCTGATGTCACTTCCTGGCCTTTGAAGCAGGCTTCTGGAGTCAGCACCATCCTGGGTTGTACCCTCTGTTGGGGCACCTCCCTGGACCACCCGTGTTGGATGGCCCTGCACTGAAAGCCTATGAATGGTTGTACGTGGTTTGCCTCAGCTTCCCTGGTGTGAGGAAAGGGACTGCCAGATGTGGGGGTGCACACCTATAGTCCCAGTGACTTTGGAGGCTGAGATAGGAGGATCGAAAGCTCAAGGCCAGTCTCGGCAACTTGGCCCTAAGTAACATAGCCAGACTGGGTCTCAAAAGGGGTTGGAGAGAAGTGGCTAAGGGGCTTAGCACCCATGAGTTCATTCCCCAGTACCCAAAAAAAACACCCTAAGACCCTGTACTGACACTCCTACCCCCAAAATTGCAAAAAAAAATTTTAACCAAAGTAATCATCTCAGTGTGGCATGGTCTAGAGCTGTCTTAATCCCTTGTATTTGGAATACACAGAGGGCACTATGTCCCAATAGCTTTGTGACCTCTGGACCCCAAATACACTTTCAAGTGCCTCAATCTGTCACTGACTTTCTGAGGAATGAATTCCCCATCCTGCACACCATAGCTCGCATTTTCTCTTACTGTGAGGAATATTCTCTGGATTTGGAGGAACATACTCGATCCTCCTAGCACTTAATTGCTAGACTTTAGCGCTCAGCTTGGATTGATGGCCAGCCCTTCATGGTCAGTGGGGAAGATTCCAAGGATGATAGAGGAAAGGGTGCCTTCTCCTAAGGTCCTAGGTGTCACTGTGTTGGGCTTCCCCTTTGGACAGGAGGTTTGACAATCTTTCATAGATTATTGGTTAGTTCCTGTCACTGAGGCTCTTTGAAGTAGAGCCCGTGGTTGACCAGATGCCTGTTCTCCCGAGCCTCCACTAATACTGACTCCTGAATATTTGAGGCTCCCTGAACATTCTGCCTTGGGCTTCCCTAGTATCCCACTCCTTGCCTCTTAAGATATCCATTCTCAAAGTGGAGACTGACAAAACAGGAAAGCCCTTCCTGCCAAAAAGCTTGCATCTTGAAGTCATTTTTAGTTTTCTGAAGTCGAAGGAAAAACGTACGTTTCAAGTGGGTCTTAGAAGGAAGGACTGCATTCCTTCTGCTCTTTGGGGGTTGATTCTGCAACCTCCGTCTCTGCCTTCTGACTCCTAGGAAATGTGTGTGCCCTCGACCCTCGGGGTCCAGCTGGGCTGACCTGCTCCACAAGTAGCAGGTGGGTCAGGCAGGACTTGGACTCAGAATGTGACCTTCCCTCACTGCAGGAAGGGCCAGAATTTTCCCTTTTTAGAAATGTCATTGTGGGGAAAAGCCAGGGCCTTCAGTGTCATTTTCAGAATGAAGCCTTCAGTCAGGACAATGGCTGTGTACCTACTACCTGGCGATCCCCACACTCCCCCCCATCCCATGCCACTCTGGGGGGAACTTGAAATGCACACCCTAGGGGCTATAGCAACTGTGTGGCTCCTGGTTGTCCAACTGCCCAGTGAGTCTAGTCCTGTCACTCCTTGGTCACCAACCCTATTAGTCAGTGGATTAGATGGGCTAGGTGGACGTAACAATCTGATTCTTAGAGGCAATGTTTCCAAGACTTTTGCCCAGTTTCCTTCCACATATTTAGGGTCTGGAACCCAGTAGTGATGGGGGTGGGAGATGGTGTCTGACTTCACGTGGAGTCTCCACTTGGCCATTTGCCAAACTTCTTCAGCAAATTCCTGAAAGTGGCACCAATGTCATCTTGGGTTATCCGTGCTCTCCATAGTCTTCCATTAGCCCATCTGGAGAATTTGCAAATCTTTGCCAGGCTGACGATTCCCTTGGGAAGCCATTGCTTCCCCTGACTAGGATGCAGTTGGATACTGAACAGAACCCTGTGAGGGTGGTGGCTTGTGTCCTGTTGGGGCTGTCCCTGCATGTACCCCATGATGGGAGGCTAGGGATTCGCTCCATGGGGAAGAGTCTACTTTCTGTCTAAGGTGCTGTTGTCCTCCTCCAGTGTGGCCACCACTTTATTGCTCATAGGGACATCAAGTATCCATACTGAACGTGTGGTCACCGAGGGTCTGACTGGCATTTCCTGACATAGTCTGGGGGTGGGTGACTAAAGGTCTGGATCTAAAGGGACCACAGCCTTCCCCCAGCCCTATCTGTACCTGAGTTAACTACTCCTGGCTGGGGGTGTTGCCCTCGTCTGTGGGTGCGCATCTCACTGACCTTTACTCTATTCTCCACAACACCCGTGGAATATCGCCCTACGATGGGTCGAGGCTCTGAGTCTCCACACAGGGGGTGAGCCTGCAGAGTGCTCCTCGCCAGCTCAGGATTACTAGTGTGAACAGGGGATACCTCCTTCCCCACCTCCTGTCCTTAAAGCCTGCACCTGGGTGAACACATGTTCACGTCAGCACCGTAAAGGACACCATCTCCAGGGAGACGGGCAAGTGCCCATTAGCAAGAGTGTCATGCACAAGGCTCGAGAAATACTTCTCCCTTTCCTCTCATGTCTGAACCTCTGTTGGGGACAATTACCCTGATGGGAATTTACTTGAGTTCTTGTTATGGTTCAGAAATGTTTGTCATAGAAAAACTTGAACATGTCAAACCTGGCCAGCGTCTCCCACTTACTCACGGCTGGCCTTGCTCATAGGGCTGATGACGGCCATTCTGAAATGCAAAACCTGGGCCTCAGACTAACCTGTCCCGGGAATGGGATGATCCTAGGATGGGAATGGGTACAAAAGAACTTAGGTGTGCACCCTCCACATACTTCATTTTCCAAATGGGGCCAAGTGGCATCTCTTCAAAGAACAATGTGTCACGACTTGAAAATCCAGGAGCATCTGCCAGGGTCCTGCCCTAGCGGGGTCCAGGGAGTCCTGAAGGATGAGTGGTATTGGCAAAAACATGAGACAGGAGTCATTACATTCGAGCAATCTCCAGAGAGAGAGCTAATGCAGCTTTCTCTGGGTCATCTTTTATTACAATTTTTTTCATCATTATAGATTCAGAATACGTCATTGATTATATAATTTAAAACTTTGCCAAGACATGACATTTCCTTAACCATGATTGGGGGTACAAACAATGTAACATTAATCTACATTTTTTCAGGATATGTCCTTCAGTTATATAATTATTAAAAGTACAGAATCATTAATAAAATACGTTACTAATTTACATTTTTAAGATTTTCCCAAGATTTACTATTTTTCCCAAGAAAGGTTATTTTCTTATTAACAAATGCCAAGCTACATAACCAGACTCTAAGTCTCCTAACCAATCATTAACCTAAAGTACACTTGTACTTTATTTCTAATCTGAAATTCCCATCTAAAAAGTCCCTTTAAATCTTATATTTAAAATATCCTAAAGTTTATGAATCATTCTTAAAACATATCAGAAACCCATACAACTAAAAACTTAAGTTTAGAAATTCTTAAGAATCTAAATAAAATAATATTTCTAACATTATTCTAAAACTGTGTCTTATAAAGCTATTTTAATTAATTCCTAAATTTATTCTCATAAAACTGGTTGAGCTGCTTTCTCAAAGAGTTTCTTTGTTTCTCAGTCAAGGTGCACTAGTTTTCATATCTTTATACTCTTTCTCAATAGAAAGTAAGTTCTAAACATCAATCCACTTTCCACCAATATTAACTATGCTCATCATATATCCCTATGTAAAGTAAGAAAGAGTCTATAAAAAGAGAAGAATATATCTTTATATGTTTTAACTTTCCTAAATGTAAAAAATGAGACTACATGTGGTAAACTTTGTAAAATAAGCATACTGATTAGGTTTTGTAAGAGGCCAGAAATATGGGCTTGGGTTCTGGTTGATATAATCAATGTGGTGCCTAAAATTCTCATGACCTTTCAAAGGATGATTGTTGTCCATTATCAGGTTTGTCCACAATGTACTAAGATAGAAGAACAGCCTTCTACTTTGTCCTTGATATGCTGAGGGGTAGTAGAACAGCCTCCAAGGCATGAACTACCTGTTATGTTCTAGCCATCTGAAATTTAATTTGTTTAGCATTTAACATACTCATGCCTCCTGTCAGAAACATAAGCATGAAAATGAAAAATCCCAATTACATAAAAAAGGGTCTCATGGTTTTGGTTTCCCACCAACCAGCGTGGCTTTGCCAGCATTCATCCTCACTGTGACCCTGTCAAGACAGTGGGAGAGCGGCTTTGCCAACACTTTTTCTCATCATGACCCTGTCAAGACAGTGAGTGGGGGATCACCTTCACCAATTTCCCCTTTTTTATTTTTTTAAATGAAGTAACTTTAGTTCTTTAAGTAACTTTAGTTCTGAATGAATTCCACGACTCAGCAATTTGAACAGGACTGGAGGACAAAAATAAGGACAAGAATAATTAAAATACTTAAACCATTACTGATTAAAATAGAAAATAAGGTTTTGCTGGAGACTAAAGAATTTAATTTGGAAACAAAGTGTCAGCTAATTCTGGAATGGTTGTTTCTGAAATATGTGTCTGGCTAATGTCTTTAATTTTTTCCTGTAATATTGCATAAGGGAATCCTACACAAGCCCCGTAACAAAATGACTCTCATGTACTGAAGAAGACCTAATCATTATGTCTAAAGAAGCCAATAACCTATAAAGTTCTGTATAAATCTGATAAAGTTGCTTAATTTTAGTAAAATATAAAGGGGCAACCCATCTAGCTGAGAACTATTCATTCATCGGTTCAAGTGGAACTCTCCTAATAATTCGTATTCGAGGAGTATTCCATGAAGGTTATGATAAAATTTTAGGAGCATCATAATCAGATTTAGAAATAGAAAAATCATATATTGGAAAAGAAGAATTTTTTGGAAAGATTTTAAATCCTCTTTCAATAAACATACATGTATGCCACATTGGAAATCCAAAATGTCTATTTGTTCTTACCCATGAATGATCAAGATGGGATTCAGCTTTTTCACAATCTTGAAACATAGGAGGGGGCTTTTCTGAAGGTAAAAATCAGGAAAATTTAAAGCTAAAATAGAAAGCATCCAAAGATCCTTTATATCATTTTCCTCATTTGGAGAATTTGTCATAAAAGTTCTATAATTAAGTGTTATGCAGCCCACAATTTAAATAACATTATAATTGAAACACAGAGGAGGTAAATGACTATGACCTTTAAAACTAAAATTATGAGTTGATATATGAGTAATAAAAGAATTAGATTCACCCCCCAGGAGATTAGTATTATTGGTAAATACCTTAATATCTCCTTTTCCCCAAGTAGTGAGATGAAATAAAGGTGGATCAGGATAATATGCCCAATAATATTCAGAAGACACATTGGTTACTTGACGGGTAAGAATAGCTAGCAAAGCAAAAAACATTTTCTCAGGAGTGCAGGGGTTTGACTGAGTAGAAATAAGTTCTCGAGCTTGATGAGTCAATTGTTTTAATTGTCCCCAAGTTGGTAGTTCTGCAGATCTTGTAGAAGATGATAGTCTGAATAAGGATTGAGGATCATCAAAGTTCATTCGGGAGAAAGATGGAATCGAAGTAGTCAGCAAATCTTCCTCAGGAACTGTGTCAATGGTGAGGTGTATCGGAGACTCTGAGGGCACAATCTGTTCCGCTTTCTTGTCTGGAGGTTGGACATAGGGTTGAATCAGTCTGTCAGGAATCCAAATGGGGGAATCTACGTCCTGTGGGAAGACACAAGCATATCTTCGCCCACAAGTTAGTAATACATCAGTTTTTTTCCATTTACCTGTCAAAAGATCTTTCCATTTTACCAAGAGTTTTGCTGATATTTTTCCATTTTCTCAATGTCTTAACATGGGAGTCACTCCTTTATAATCACAATTAAGATGATTAATCATAAATAAAGCATGTTGTAAAACATGAGAACTATATTTATATTCTCCTTCTTGAAGTTTAGTAATTTGAGCTTTCAATGTTTAATGAGCTCTCTCAATTCTAACTTTTCCTTGAGGGTTATAAGGGATTCTTGTAGAATGAGAAATTTTAAATATATCATAGAATTTTTTAAAAGCAGTTGAAGTATAAGCTAGTGCATTATGTTTTTAATGCTTTAGGCATTCTCAAATATGAGAAACAAATAAACAAGTGTTGCACTACGTCTTTATGTTTCCCCAGTTCTTGTTGAGGCAATAATCACATGAGAAAAAGTATCAACAACAACATGAACATAACTTAATTTTCCAAATGAAGGAATATGAATAACATCCATTTGCCCTAAATCATTAGGTCTTAAACCATGAGGATTAACTCCCATGGGTAAAGTTGGCAATAATGATGGACAGGTTTGACAATTTCTGACAATAGTTCTAGCTGATTCCCTAGGGATATGAAATTGCTGTCGAAGGGCAGAAGCATTTTGATGATGTAAACCATGACTAGCTGTATCTTCCTGAACAGTAAGAATTTGGGGTCTGGTTAATGAATCTGCCAATGCATTGCCTTGTGACAATTCTCCTGGTAAATTAGAATGTCCTCGAATATACCCTATAAAATAAGGATGTTGTCTATCTAAAATTAACTTCTGTAAAGAATTTAAATGATGAAAAATTGTAGTCTTATGCTGAGGAAGAGAAGCTGTCTCTATATGAGGAAACATTTTCATAATATACTGAGAATTAGTATATAAGTTAAACATTTGATCTTTTAATTGGGTAAAAGCCATAATTACAGCTATTATTTTTGTCCTTTGAGCAGAGGTTTCCTCTGTCTGTTGAAGATAGGTTTTATAATTAATAACTAAAGATGCTCATCCATTTGAGGAGCCATCAGTGAAAACTAAAGCTGCTAGTTGAGGTAAAGGTTCAGAAGAAAACAATTTTGGAAAAATAACAGGGTGATTCTTAACTAAATGTAAAAAAGGGTCTCATGGTTTTAGTTTCCAATCAACCAAGTCTATAGTTCTCAAAAGTAAGCCTTAAGGATGAGCTCAGGTTAGGATCATGGTCAACTTCTTATTCAGCATTGATATTGACTGTCTTCTCTCACCCTGGGGCCTTGGGCACTGGACCCCCTTATAGCATAACTGAGCTTCTTCAAGCAAGTGGGCTGACGGTTCAGAACCCCCATCCTGGTTCGGCTGCATTGACCAGCTTTCCCAATAACTTCTTTCATCTCTGAATCCATAGCCTCTGGAATTTTCTAGAACCTAAATTGGTTAAGGTGTAAGAAGATTGCTTCTGATCAGTCTATTTTTCAGTATGACTCGGTTTCTCAAAGTCTTTTTCTGCAGTCACCTTGGGGCCTAGTGAACCCAATACCGCCAGTAACTGCCTTGCAAAGCTTGAAGCTGACTTGGCACCCTATTGCCATGACCTTCAGCAAGAATAATGGCACAAATATTAGCTGGGCTTCTCTGTGGACCCACGGTACTAAAAATCTGACCACTATTGGTGGCAGGGTGGGAGAGGGCATTGAGGCCATGGAAATAGCCTCTGCCAGGAACTTCCTGTCCTCTTTGCACTTACTGAGGATGGCTGTGCAAGCCTCCAAGCCATCAGGATGGTTCCAAACTTCTGAATTCTAGCACTCTTTTTAGTGCATACATCACCCACAATGAAACCATGGCAGAAACTGTTGGCACAACATAAAAGTGACCCACGGATCACTTCTAAGGCTCACAGCACTATCAAGTATACAACACTAAAAATCGAGCCTACCAGCTGATCACATTAGGAATGCATCACTTTGACATGTCAATCATAGCATCAGTTTTTCTAAATGAGCACAAAGAAAAAGGAACAACCCACGTGGAAATTGACAACCTGCACTCTCTCTAAATATGCTGGATGTAAAACTACACAAACTTAAAAATCAAAGCATTGTGCTCACTTTTTCGACTTCTTAATTGTCGATGGACCTTTACATGTGGTGCTAGAAATCCATCCCAGTACCTCACTTGTGCTAGGCAAGGGCTCTACCCCCGAGCCACACCCCAGCTCCGAATTACATACTCCTGACTTGGAAACGCAGGGAATGGCTACCACTGGATTACAATACTGGCAGAGCGCCCTGGGGTTTTAACCCATTGTCAAACCACAAAGGTCTCCTGTTAATACTTTGAAGAGTGTTTTATATATTCCCCAGCTTCCTCCACCTCGAATGGCAGACTCTGCCAGCAGGGTGTAGGGAGGACCAGTTATCTGTTGCCTGTGGCCTGCTGGAGCTGACTGTAGGGGGATGGTCAGGCTCTCCCTCCACTCCCTCTGTTCCCCTTGCCTAGGGCTCCTGGCTGTTAACATCTCTGCACTAAGACTTTGCATCTGGGAACACGTCAGGTGCACATGCTGCTCTCTAGGAGCAGGGGTGGAAATCTTCAGTCTGGAAGTAAAGAAGGGTCCTTGCTCCTGTATCCCAGGGAACCAAGGCCCGTGCAGCCCAAGCTGACCACAGCCTTCCATGTCGGCATAGAACCTGGCCCTGTGGGCCACAGGCCTCCGAGGATAACTGTTCTCCTCTTCCCCAAGCTGAGCTGGGATCCTGGCCCAGGAGGTCAATGTGGGCTCCATCTTCAGGGCTGTAGCAGCTGCTCCAGGAGAGGGGCAGGTCACATTTGCCCAGGTGGAGGAGCCACTGCACAACACAATCCTGTTCTCAGAACTTCCTGGGACGTGGCGTAGAATGCAATGCCTAACTTCACGGTTTCTTTGACTCTCTCAAACCTGTAAGTTGTCAGGTTATGAATTTCAGAACTCTACCACCTCTGTGGGGGAAGGTCTTATTAAATCTTCATTGGCAGGGGAAACCCCTACTCATGAAACCACAGTAGAAGCTACCAGAATAATATAGAAGCAAAGACCCTTTTCTAGACTTGTGGGAGTGTCGATTCTAATGATGTCCAGATCTGGCCTCCTGGGCCACGATGAGAATGTTCTTTGGACTTTCTTAGGAAGGTGACTTGCTGGCACCTGGTCACCTGGCATTTGGGCGTGCAAAGTGCTGCCAATCAAAGCTGACCCCGGCACCTCAGTGAGGCAGGTCAGGGCTGTGGGGAGCTGGGTCATCTTCCGATGTCTCTCCTTAAACTGGCATGTCTGCCCTCCCACAGTTCTTCTGTATTTGCCCGTCACTGGTTCTCGTGAAAGGTAGATGGTCTCGATCGGCTGCCTGGTGTTCTCCAAATTTTTTGGCTTTGCTTTAAGGTAGGGTGGGGGGTCCGTGTGTTCTTCCCTGGGTTCCCCTGTGGAGGCTTGCAGCCTCCATTCTCAAAGTTTGAGGCTGATAGCAAGAAAATTCTTAACGAGCTGTGACCTTGAAGTCGTCTGCTCTTTCTCCCCACCATAAAAATCTAAGACGTGAACGGACACTATTAAGAATGAGCCATCCCGAAAGAAAGGTTTCCTTTGGCCTTCCTTGAGATATGCCTTCGCCTCTTCACTTCCAAGTGATGCTTCTCTCAAGGTCCGGGTCTAGCTCTGTTGTGCTGAGAAGCTCGAGCCAGGCTGGACCAGGCTGCTCTTCACCAGCTGTAGGAACCAACTAGTTCTACTGCTTCACTAACCGGCTCTTATCCTTGGCTAACCACCTCCTCAATGCTTAGTCCTAGAACAAGGATGGTGTAACAAGATGCAGCAGTAGCCAGGAAACTACCTTTTGGGGTTTGTGGTTTGGCTTTGGGGAGCAGAGTTACTGGGAATTAAACCCAGAGGCGCTTTACCACGGAGCCACATCCCAGCCCTCATAACTTTCTCAAGTTTCTTAATGTCTTGTTAAATTACCAAGGCTGGCCTCGAACCTGTGAGAAATTTTCTAGAACTTTGAAGAACTTACTGCCTTCATGAGTCAGGGAATTCATGTATTGCCCTAAAGAAACCAGATACAGACACAACAAACTAGATGAATGTCCTTGATGAACATGAATGAGAAACTTCTAAATAGAATTCATTATCTCAAAGTTCAAGTATTCTATCTTGTGCACCATGATCAAGTTGGTTCTGTTCTAAGGTTACAAGTTTCATCAACATACGCGAGTCGATAAATGCAATGCTTTTCATGCAACCAAGGATAAACACCAGAGAATCGTCTCTAAAGACAGACAACTGGCTACCTCGAATTTGGCATCCTTTAAATTTGGCATCCCTTTATGGTAAACCCTGAATAAACAGGTATAAAATGATAAGAAACCCAAATAACACAGGATATCTATAGATCACATAGCCAATATCAGACTGAATGGGAGGAGATAGAAAGCATTTCTCTAAAATTGGGAACAAGACGAGGGTGTTCACTCTTAACTTTTGACCAAGGTTGGTGTGGAAGTACCATTCTGCAAGTCAACTTGTACTGAATAGTTATGTTTAGACGTGAGAGACATGATAGCAAGATCTTATCCAGCTGGGGCAGGCCACATGGCTAAGATTTGGTCCAAATTCATCTGGGCTCTATACTAGGACATGCTAGATCCACTTAAGGGAGGAGATGAACACTTGGGGCAGGTGATGCCAACTTGGCCTAAACTGTCCACTCTCCAATTATAGAGAGTAAAGTTATTCTTGAAGACATGACCCCAGAGTCAGCATTGAGTAGAAAAAAACATAACAAAATCCACTCATCTTATTGTAAATCCAGCAGGATTTTTGGAAGAGAACTTTCTTCCATTACTCAAGAAACATATTAGGTATTTACCGTGGATCTTTCAAATGCCTCCCTTAATTCCTTAAGGCTGGTGTGGAAGAATTCCAAGTTTCATATCGGGAAGCCAAGGGCTCAGCACCTGGAAAGATGTCCAACTGCAGAAGAAACGGAATTCACCCTGAGATGGGTGCTGCCCAAGGCCTGCTCTCTACTGTTGACTGGGATGAGGCCTCGAATGGAGACCATGAGAGGACAAAAGGGAGCTATACTGGAACTTGGCTCTGCCAGCTCCTCTAGAGGGTGGCTAGATTCCAAACTTCTGAATTCTCACACTCCTTCCAGGGCATGGCTCATTTGACTTAAAGTCATTTTTCATCAGGAGAATCTTTAGACAATACTGGTACAGCATGAGAAATGAAATACAGATTTCCGAGGCTCACAGTACAGCAATTTAAACAAACCGAATTCATCATGTGCTGAGTCAGTGTGTGGCTTTCTGATGTCTAGCATATCAAGGTGGTTTTTAATAAAAGAAACTGGAGTGGAGGATGGGGGGAGCAAGGGACAAGGAGGAGGGATGGGAAAGGGAGAGAAGGGCAAAATGAAATTAACAAGGCACTCGTGTGCATGTACAAATATATCACAATGAACCCATTGATGCATGACCATAACACAGCAATAATATGAAGGGAAGATCAATTTTGAGCTTAATCCTATAAGAAAACTAACCTGCATGCCATGACAATGGTCCCCTCAACACAGCTCAGGAATACCTTTAGTTACATGCTTAAAATGCAATGTGAAGCACCTAACAGCTGGGAAGCCATCCTCAGCATCTTTAACCAGCAACATGGAAAAGCTACCACTGGAGATACTGCTGGCAAAGTGCCTTGGCTTTAACCACTGTCAAACCATTGAAGTCTTCTGATTAGAAAACCTTGAATGTTCTATATATCTAGAATTTGTGCCCTGAAAGGGGGGAGCATGGCCGTCTCCCCCAGCAGCTACATGTTGTTGAAAGTCAGACCCCAGCAGGTCCTATGATCTGTATCCCAGGGGAACCCCACCCAGAGGGAAACTCCTGTTGCCCCCACCTCCAGGAGGCTCGGCTGCAAGGAAGCTCCCACTTGAGAGCAGCTGAAGTCTTTTCCTTCTCAAAGAGAAGGCGTCTGAAAGCATGAACAACTTTTCACAGGACTGGCTGGAAGGAAGCATGCTCTGAAGTGGTCCCCTCTTTGGGACTCGCTGTTGCATGCAATGTAGCAATGTAACTTGGCCAATATCGCTGTTAGTGTTTGAATGTAAGGTGTCCCCCAAAAGCTTGAGAGAGCATAAGGTCTAATGGGGAAGTGACTGGGTTGCAAGAGCCTTCACCCAATCTGAATCCCCTGATGAGGATTAACTGAGTGCTAACTGTAGGCGGGTAGGATGTGGCTAGAAGAGATGGGTCCTTGGGGTGAGCTTCTGGGGTTTAGTCTTTGTCAAACAGATCTCTTCTTCCTGCCCTTGTCCTGAGCCACTTTCCTCCTCCACCCTCTTCCACCATGATGTCGACCCTCAAATAAACTTTCTCCCCTCTAAAATTGTCTTTGTCAGGTCTTTTGTCATCTTTTGCACCACTATGACCAAAAACAATCATTCAACAGGTATTTGTAACTTCTCTCTCTACTGATTTTTTTCCTCTGAAAACAAGACCTCCCCATACCCTTTACCCCTCTTGCTTCCACATGAGATAGCATGACCCTTGATTTTCCAAGTTTGGGTTTTTTGCTTAACATAATGTTCTCAAGTCCCATCTATTTTCCTACAAATCTCTTTATGGCTAAATAAAGTCCATTGTGTATAGACATCACTTTCTTTTTAATCCATTGATGGAAACCAAGGCTGATTCCATATTTTGGCTCTTGTGAATTGTGCTACTGTAAACATGGGTATGCGTGTATGGCTATAGTATGAATTTTAATTCCTGAGGATAAATACCAAAGAGTGGCACAGCTAGATCATACCGTGACTCCACTACTAGTTGGCTATGTGAGAATCTCTTCAGCAGTGTGTTCCTTCCTCTCCATTCTCTCCAGAATTTGTTAATGAGATTCTAGCTGAAGTGACAAGAAATTGGGCTTATTTCCCTAACTGCTAATAATGTTGAACATTTTCTCTTACTAGTCACTTTATTTTTAAGTGTCTGTTTAGTTCACTGGCCCATTGTTTGGGTTGTTATTTTTGGTTTGAAGTTTTGAGTTCTCTATAGATTGTGGATATTAAATCTCTATCACAAGAGTAAGAGCTGATGCAGAAGGATCTTGAGCTCAAAGCAAGCCTCAGAGATTTGGCAAAGCCCCACGCAATTTAAGGATATCTTGTGTCAAAAACTAAGGGCTGAGGATGTGGCTCGGGGGTTAGGCACCTTGGGGTTCAATTCCTGGTACCCTAAAAGTAACTAGCAAAGACTTCCATTCTGAAGATTCTCTCAACATTGTTTGCTGTGCAGGAGTTTTCTAACTTGATGGCATGCTGCTAGCTCGGGAAATAATGGCAAGAGTTTTAGGGGCCCTATTGAGGAAACTCTGTGCCTCTGGCCATGTGCTGGAGTACTGACCCTACATTTTCTAGGACTTGGGTAGTTTCTGGTCTAATTCCTACGTCTCTGATCCTTTTTCTTTCTTTCTTTTTTTTTTTTTTTGAGTTGAGTTTTTAACAGGATGAGCATGGTCTCACGTATCTCTGATATCTTGCTGAATACAGTAGCTCTAGCAGTCTTCTGATAGTTTCTTTTGGATCTTCTGAATACCAAATCATACCTGCAAACTGAAACTGACTGCTTCCTTTCCTACTGTTCATTTCATTCCCTCTCCTCATTGCTCTGGTGAGTATTTCTAGTTCTGTATTGAACAGGAATGGAGTAGACATTCTTGCCTTCCAGATTTTAAAGGAAATGCTTCGTTTTCCCCAGTCACTATGATGATGGCCTTGAGTTTGTCATAATCTTTATGATGTGGTAGCTCCTATCCCTATTTTTTTCAGTGACTCCATTATGAATGCCGAATTGTCAGACTTTCTTTTCATCACTAACTTTTGTCCTTAACTCTACTTAACATGATAAACTATTGACATGCATGTTAAACCATCTCTGCATCCATGGGATTAAAGCAAGCTGGTCATGCTGTGTGAACTTAATCTGCTGAACACAACTGGATAGTATATTAAAGGATTTTTGTATCTGAGTTCATCAGGAATGTCAGTCTACAGTTCTTGATGGTTCCTTGTCTAGTTGTAGATGGACTGATGCTGGATTCCTAGAATGATCTGTAAATGTTCCACTTTCTATCTTGTGGAATAACTTGAGGGACATTGGCATTCGTTTTTTAAATGTCTGGAATTCAGCTGAGAATCCATCTGATCCTGGGCTGTTTATTGGAAGGCATTTGATAACTGCTTCTATCACATCGCTAGTTACTAGTACTGCTTAGGCTATTTCCTCTTGATAAATCTTTGGGCATAAACCTCCCAAGATCTACATCTTCCAGGTTTTCCAACTTGTTAGTCTGCTTTCAAAATAGTCCATAACTCTCTGGTTTTGTAACATCTGTGGTGATCTCCTTTTTCACTTTGAACTTCATCTGGGTCATCTTGGATTGGTTAAGGGCTTATCAATCTTTGAAAACATAGGATCAATGAGAAACTTAAACAACAATGTCTCATGGAGTTTTTAAATCTTTTTTTGTCTGGGGTTCTGAATGATTCCTGTACCTGAATGTCAATCTCATGCTTGAGGCTTAAAAATTGTTTCCCGGAAGGGGCTCTATTAGCTTGCATCTTTCCAACTCAATTCCAATTACTTAAATCCTATTTATAAATTCTTACTGTTGTCCCAGACTACTTGTATTTTCTGGTCATACTTATATTCTCTAATACTATCTGAATGATCAAGTCTGGCCACTTTGTCTTCCAACTGAGATTCTGGCTTCAGCATAGTGTATTCTAGACTTCCAACTGGATATCTTTTTTTAAAAAAAGAGAAAGAGAGAATTTATTAATATTTATTTTTTAGTTTTTGGCAGACACAACATCTTTGTATGTGGTGCTGAGGATCGAACCCGGGCTGCACGCATGCCAGGTGTGCGCACTACCACTTGAGCCACATCCCCAGCCCTACAACTGGATATCTTAATCACCATCTTTCATTTGAGATTCCTGTTTGGTTCTTAACATTCATTTCATTATTGACTTTGCACTCAGATCCTGTGCCAACGTCCTTAACTCAATTGTGCTTTGTGTGCTTGGAATTCGGAGACCATTTCTCTTTTAGATACTAAAGTGGATGAAATGGAAATACCTTAAGAGTCAGTTGCTGGTGGATCACGACCTCGAGGAGGCAGCCAGTTACCTCGTGCATGTCATAGTCCTGTGACGGGTTTTCTGCATCTGTTGGGATGGACTTCTTTTCCACTCTCATGTGTGAGGCTTCGTAGGGCACACAGCCTTGTTGCTAAAGCGTCCTAGAGTGATCTAGATGGAGACCCCTTTTGGTGTGGTATCCACAGCCTCTGTTAATCCTTGCTATAGAAGTGGGCATTCAGTGGTGAGACCCAAGACCCCCTCCAGCCATGCCTACTTGAGGCGCTTGTCATTTGGAGGTTTTCCCTCACCTGTTCTCTGTATTAGAGTTCAGCTGACATCCAGAGTGTGGCTAACTGGTGGAGAAGGTCTTCTGTCTTTTGGTGGCTTTAGTTCAGAATCCTTACCCTGTGAACCTAGTTTCTCCTTAGATCCCTCCCTAGCACTCAAGAAAAGGGGAAAGGATGATGATGAAAGCAAAGTCCAATACAGCATCTAAATACCTGGTGCCTACTACAACACCTAGGACGCTAATTAGCACAAAAACAGGAAGGGTGGGCGCAGCAGTTGCTAGCAGTTAAACCAATAAATAACCAGGAACAGCATCTGGCATTAAGGAGAGAAGATTCTTAATGAAACTGTCTCCACTGAGTCTCAAACAGTCCACAAGAACAGACATCATTGCCTGTGTCCAAGTGTTCTATTTTTTTTTGGGGGGGGGGAAGGGTGGTGCTATGTACCAAGAAAGCAAGGGCTGGGTGGTATTGGCCACTTTTTTTGTGTTGCTTGCTGAGCTGGTAGCTGGAGTGGCCAAAAATAAAGCTGGTTGAAATAGCTGTTTCCGTTCTTGCCAGTAAGATGGAATAACTGTCAACGGAAATTCTGCCTGGAGAAGATTATATGGATGCACCCCCAGGGTAGGGCTCCCACAGTTCTACAAAGGATGTTCCAGTTTCTGGGACTTGCAGGGCCTCAAGTGCTTCACTGAATAGATCACCCATTCCTGGGGCCAAGAAGATGCCAGTTTGGGCTGGGAGCCTGTGTATTAGGAGCCTCCCAAGAATCCCCGTCATGGGGTGGGGACTAAGCCTGGGGAGTCTGTATTCATGAGCAGCACAGTGTGGGCAGAGTTGGATCCCCCGAGTGTACTCACACCTGCCTGATCCATTTCCCAGCCCTCCTTAGCCTATCCCATGAGCTGCCAGACTCAAAGGGAGAGCATGTTGTACTCACCTGTCTTTTCTCACTCGAATACCCTAGGTACAATCTGCTGTGTCCATTTCACACGTGGTCTATGTCCACCTTAGACGATGAGTACCAGCAATGTGCTGGAACAAGGTGGCAGCCTAAACATGGCTTCTGCTTCCACTCTCCACTTTCCAATTGAGAAGTAAAAAGACTTTTCAATACCAGGGTGTTGTGCAGCCTCTGATTTTGCTGAGTTCAGGCTGCTTTTTTGATCTACAGGCTCTTCCATGCTAGATGTCCCCTTTGCAGCCAACCAGTGCTGCAGCTGCTGCCACCGCCATAGCAGGCTTGACCCCAAAGTACGTTCTTGTTCTCTGTTCAACACTCCCAAATTTGAGTCTGTCCAATACTAAAGTTCAGTAAGTCCCCTCTTTCACCAGAGAGCAGTACTCACTCAGCTTGTATCCTAAGCCATGGAGCAGCTGGAGATGGATTCTCTAGCGTCTTGAATCTCCCAGTCTCCAGTTCAACAGGAAGCAGATGGCCCTCCTAGGGCCAGGGGCACTACCTGCCCTCCCACTTTGATGGGCTGCTTGCAGGCAGGCAGGGTGGGGGAGAGCCAGAGTCTAGCTGTCTGTGGCCAGGTGGAGCTGACCATCCTCCTAGGCTCCCCTTGCCTCCTGCTCAGGGTATTCGAAGCTCTACATTAAGACTTTGCTGCTGTGAACATACAAGGGCACATGCTACCCTGGATCCAGGAGCAGGGGTGGCAATTTGCAGGCAGAAAGCAAGAAGAGTGCACTTCCTATTGTATCTTCAGGAACCCAGCTGCTGTAGTATGAGGCAAACACTGACCCAGCCTTCTGTGTCTGCAGGGAGCCTGGCCAGCTGGGCCCTCAGGCCTCAGGTGGCAACTCCAATGTCTTCTCTTCTGCAGCCTGAGCTGGAATCCTGGCCCAGGTGTCGAGTCCACCCATGGCCGGGTGGAAGGACTGATGCAGGAGGCTCAGTTTTATACCCAACCATGTCCTGTTCTCAGAACTCCAGGGACATCACACTCTTGTCCACATCTAATTGTGTTTTCCTCTCAATGACATCTTGAGCTTGGCCACATTTACTATGTCAAATATTCTTGACTCATGAGCTTAGGCAGAGTGACTAACACACCTGGTTTCTGATCTCCGTGTGTGCACAGCGCTGTCAGTTAAAGCCAACACTCGTGTCCCAGTGAGGTGGGTACAGAGCCCAATGAAGAACCAGCTCCCCCAGGTCCTGGGCTCTGGTTTCTCTCTGCTCTCTGTGAAAGGTGGGAGACCTGCTCTTCAAGGAGGCTTTCCCATCTGCTTTCAAGATAACCTCAGTGGCGGGAACCAGACAAGATTGGCTGACCACGTACCCACTGTTCTATGGGTGGCTGTTGAGCATCCTTGGACCTTAGCCTTCGCCCATTCACTGGACTATTCTGCAGAATCATTTTATTTCCCTTGTCATCTACATTCTCAGGAACGAATGGAGATAAAATGTCCTAGTGCTTCTCCCAACACCAAAAAAAAAAAAAAACAAAAAACAAACAAACAAAAAACACTGAACATTAAAATGAACGAATTTAGAAGGAATGTTGAATCTAAACCTTTCCTGGGGTATTTTCTCAGACTGCCTACACTTGGGGGTGAGGGAGGGTGATGCTTCTCTCATCTGGAGGCACCGCTGGACTTATTTCTTTATCCAAAGCAGAGAGTGAGGCAGGGGTCACACCAGAGCCTGCTCCCCTCCATCCGTTGTAAGGGGGATAGACCTTTCCTTACATCATTTTAAAGGGTTTAGGCCTTCAATGGCATTATGGTAATGACCCTAGCGTTAGGGACAAGGGCTAAATCCATATTGCCTCAGTACCCCAAGCAGCCTTATGACTAGCTTGCAGACTACAAGAGTCTAAATGTATATAACAAACTACTGGTTTGCATTTTGGGCCAAGAGGCCTCCAGCTGCTTTACAGCCTCGGGTGCTGTGATGCAAATAAGCTTGTCACTTAGCATGGAGGATTTGTAACAGGGCAAGATACCTCTGTGCCTGGAACCAGATACGGGTTGGGTACACACGCTGGGGGGCAGAGGGGCAGCATGCCTTCCTTCCCCAGGCAGCCTCATGATGTGGAAGCACAAGTCTATACCCTGCCCTCTGAGGATTCTATTTACCTCACGTGACCCCTAGACTAGCACAGATACTGCCCCTCATCTGCCACTGCCATAGCAAGTGTCTGCTGAGCATCTTGGCTCAATTGGCCATTTTGGTCTCTGATGGTCCAAGGACGCTGAGGATGTACACCCGAAGAAGCCGTATTCTGACCGTGGTGTGCTAAACTTGCTGCTCCATGGTAGCTCTGTGGACCTAACTCTGAGAATATGCATTGACCTGTGTTCCTTGTGTCTAGTTTGGTGGCACACAGCACGTTCATGTGTTAGCTCTCAAATGTGTTTGAGGGGACACCTACCCAACCTCAAATCTATGTATTCATTCAGCTAAATGTGGTTTTACTAACCCCAGGGCTGGATTATATATACTCCTGTGAATTTCCCTGAAAATTCACCTTCTATAAAATTCATCTTTAATAAAATTTTCTACTTATGAAAATCATGGTCACAATGGATAGTCTTTGTGGATGTTAGATGGCTTCTCGTCTAATACACGTGGCTTGAGACTTTTCAAATTACCTTGAACCTGTTGAAATGTGGCTTGCCCTTGGCCTTGGATCTACTAACACTACTACTTAAAGTGGAGGAGTGGAAGGTTGGTTGTGGTAGGCAGACCAGATGAAGGTAAACCAAGGCATAGAATCGAGTCCAAGTGGGAAGTGGGTATCATTCAAGTACTTCTGATAAACACTGGCATGTGTCCTCTTGTCTAATACTGACGCCATCCCTGGCAAAATGTTAAATGTTTTATAGACTAAACTCATTAAATGTTTCATAGCTATCTTACCAAAATCTTGGTAATTAGATGTGCTGGGGGAGTGGGTTATAAAATTATCATTCAGGGAAACGTATCTTGGGTCTCCAGCTCATCCTGAACCATCTCACTAGCATGTGGTCCAATATGGTGGCCTTCGTGAATGGGCTGAGGTGTCGTCACTCTGAGCATTTCTGTTTTCAGCCCTGGGTACGGTACTGCCTAAAAACAATTGGCTTGATTGATGGTATTACCTACAGATAGACGTGAATACATCTGCAAATGGTTGGACTTGGTGATAGCTTAGTTGGTAGTAGAAAATTCTGTGGCTGTGGTCTCTGCAGCTCATTTCTGGAAGTAAGACCTTATCAATGAGCATGTGGGTTCCTGATACCTGGGCACACATAGGAGCAGGAATAGGAATTCTTTGGGGGACTCCAGTTTTATACTCTAAAATGCCATTGTCTTAGTTGTTCTAAAGCTTTCGTCCTCAATGGGGTTTTACGAAGGACATGTAACTGCCACTAGTGTGTTCATGTCAGCTATAGTTCCCCCCCAACACAAGGTCACCTCTTGACCCATGTTTGGCTGAGATTTAATGCTTTAGAAATACTGCCTGTATTTAATAGTGCACATTTCCTACAGGAAACACATATCCCCTCTCTTTTGGGACATCATCAGGAAGCAAAGAGCATGGACAGAAGTTTTAAGTTTTTCATGGACAGAAATTATCAGTTGTGGTAACAAGCTCCGAGCGAGGGAGTCGTCATATCATTTGCAGTTGAATCACTGGACTTGTCTTGGGTTCAGATGTGTTCATCAAGTGGAATTCGAGACTTCCCCAGTCTGGATTCTGAAGGACCAGAATTCGGTCATCTCTAGTCTGATTTGCTATTGGCTTTTGCTCTTCTGCCTGTGACCTTAATCTGACTGAACTTTTAGGTTGGCTTAAGGGACTCTGAAAGCAGAAGTCACTGTGGCTGTTCATAATATTTTTTTTTTTCTTACAGGAAACTTGTCGCATAGCCCTTTTCCCAAAAGAAATACCTGTTTTCACTGAGGCAAAGGTAGTATTCTCTCAGAACATAGCCAGCAAAGACCTGGATAAAGCCCTAAAGATGAGTCTTCTTGGGCATTGCTTATATCAAAGTAGCTTAGAATTATTTCTTGGAGGAAAGCCACCAGGAACTAGTCGGTGTTAAGGTCTAAAGTGATATTGTGGAAACTCTGCTTGTTGACTGAGTATTCTATGCCCTGGACCTTTTATGTCACACTTCAAAGTCCACAGGAAAGGAAACATAAAGGATTTCATTGAAAGACAAAGTAAAAAGGATTGCCCTCTTACGATCTTTTTCTTACAGCAGGATAAGCACCTGACAGTTGCCCTTCTAGACTCAGGAAATAGTCTGTGGTCTTGAGCTGGGGTCAAGACCTTGGGGAGAATGGGTAGCATTCTCTAGAGTAATCCTGGCTGTAGGCCTGTGGGAGGTGGTACTCTGCCCAAGCTGGGAACTAGTCCCAATTACTCTTGGAGCATCCCAGCGGTGTCTGGATGACTTCTGATTCTGATTGGGGAAAAGGGTGTTGGGGATCCAGAACTGAACTGGGTAAGATAAGCGGGGGTACTTCCTAGGTTGAAGTTTAGCACAAGAGCCTCATGTCTCTGGTCTCATGTCTCATGATGTGAGGACAGTTATTTTGACAACTTGAAGTTTGGGCACCTGAGCGTCGGGGCCCCTTGGCCTCCAACACCATACAACTCCCATAGAATCTGGACTGGATGTGGTGGTCTATGCTAGATTCTTGGGTCTCACCATCTCGATGGCCTCAATGCCATTTTCAATTATGGCCCCACAGACATGTTCTGATTTGTTCTAACCTTTCCTTCAAGTGTTCAGAGAAAGTAACTTGACTGCTATGTTGGACCTAAACTAAGTCATACCTACTTATGACTGGATTTTATTGTATGGGGTGGGGGGCAATTATGACTAACAGTTTCCTGTCATTATGTCAATGTCTCTTTGGCAAAAATGTGAAAGGGAGAGAGGCATGTCATAAAATGGTACGTGCTTGCCCTTAATCAGGATTAAAAAATAAATCTTGCTTTTGGAATCGATGTGACAAACTGTCTTGCCAAACTCTCATTCCAACAAATTCTTATGCTCACAGCAGAATCCCGATGACTTTGGTAGAATCGGTGAGTCTGACCCTTAACCAGACAAGTTGGTTCACACAGGATGGCCAAGGAACACCTGTCCAATGCCTTTGGAAAGATGGCAACAGATCTCAGATCAGATTATAATACTCAGGTGTGATTATAATAGGAGAGCCTTCAGGTGGAGACAGCCTCTGTAGCTCCTAGAAGCAGCTCCAGGAACACGCAGCCAGGCATCCAGGGCCATGCCTAGGATTTCTCCATGTCAGAGAAGGAGCCCTTCAAACCAAGAGTTGGGCAAACAATTTTTGCTGCTGAGGGTCTTCCATGAAGAACCATCATGTCTTTTTTTTTTTTTTGAGGTACCCTCTGGTCTGTCCTTAGGCAATTGGCTCAAATGAAATAGTGACAGTCCTGAGCATCCTGGTCACCGCCATAGACTGACTCGGAATCCGTGGGCTCGGCTGTGAACGTCGAATGTACATTTCTGCCAATTTCTTATCCTTTGTTGTGGGAATTCATTCCTCCATGTGGGGTCAGCACTGAAGTCTGGGGGGAAAAAACGTACTTCTTGCCTCCTGATCAGAGCTCTAGCTCCCAGTACCACAGGTTCCTGGACTTCAAACCTAGTTCCTCCACATCTTCATCTTGGTACCACTCCCCATGTCCCTCTGATACATGCTGTGCTCCCCAGAATTTGGGGTGGACCAGGAAACCTTCCCCAGCTGCTTCGTACAGAAATAGAGGCCAACCCGGCTCAGCCAGTCCCTGAATGAGAAGCAGCATGGAGAACAGGGCTCCAGTTAACAGGGATTTGGGAAAATGGTCTTTGACCTTGGAATGGCTGGCAGATGCCAAGAGAACTGAGTTCTCAGTGTCCCAGCCTGGTTCTCCTGCTTGGATCCATCTTTCCATGAGGAAGGAGCTCTGACACACACTGAGGAAAAGCCGCCCACCCCAGGCAGCAGCATCCAATCCTGAGAACTCTATTAAATGGGGAAAAAATAACGCACTCTCAGGTAAACCACTGAATACTCATTGTGTCACTAAAAACCTTCAAGTTTTAAATTTCTGTGATCTACTAAGGAATTTAAAACCAAGCATTTCAAATAGTTTCCCTAATTAACACTTAATGAGTTTTATGCCATCAAAAGTATCTGCAGTAGCATAAGATACTCGATGTGCTTTTGAGGGGGACTGGCTCATGAGGTTTTGGACATCGAGCAGGCTTGTTGGATTCAACTACTTACAGCTCTGTGGCTGTAGAGTGCCCCAAGATCTCCGGCTATTGATGTGGACTTGGCAAGCCAAATCTTGAGCTCGCATGTCCATCAATTTTTCAAAACTATTATATTCCCCTCCTTTCACAAATGTTTAAAGGCATATGTGGAGTCACCAGGAGTCCTGTTTCACCTTGTCTGAAATCTGATCATCAAATACATTAAATTGGCATATCTCAAGAAGTTCATGTCAAGATTCCTTTAGAATTGTGCTTGGTACCAAAGCCTATTTAGTCAAAGATCTACAGGGAAGATTGACAGAAGGTATATAAATATCTGCAGACCCCTGAATAGCTATGAAGACAGAGAGGGTTTTGTTGATGAGGCTTCAGATGGGAAAGCAGATCCTGTAGAGCCCTGTACCCACAGCCATTCATGTTATGTTTTTGTCAAAGAACTCATCTGGGTATGGATGAGACAGGATTTAAGAGAACTTGTTTGAGTACAGAGGCTGAGAAGGCCCTGACAGGCCATCTGAAAGCCAGACATGTTGAGATCCTCGGAGAAGCCTTGTCCTAGTGAAAGTCTTCAAACTGCAGAGTGGGGAAGGGGGGCTTGTGTCAATCCTGGAGTCCTGATCAAGAATACGATTAAAAGCACATCCCACTCCAAGGCTCAACTCATTCCTGATCCATGCAGGACCCCAACCAATACAAAGGGCTCCTCCATGTGGGGACCAATCTCTCATGCTTGCTCTACTCCATCTCTTCTAGAAACATCTCCATAGAGGTATCCAAAACTCCAACTTTTACAGTTCTCTAGCTGTTGACTAATCCAAGTTAACACCTAAAAGTGAGCTGTTTGTAACAATGGAATAGATGTACAGTCTCTACCATGGCCCCGGAAGGTCCTGCACTGAAGGCTTAGTGGCACCCTGTAGCACCCTGTGTGTGGGGGAGTGGCACTAGTAGAAGGCTGTAAGGTCCCTGGGGGCAGATCCTCGAAGGGTCTGTTAGGACTCTGGTCCTTCCCTTGCTCTTCCTGAGTGAGGTGACTAGCTTTGCTTCTTCCTTGATGTTCTCCCTCCATCCAGAAACAAAGCAATTGGGGCTAAGTGACCATCAACTCAAAACTTCAGAAAACCAAGTCTAACCCTGTCCTCCTCACAAACTGTCTATCTTGGGTATTTTTGCAAAGGCAATAGAAAACGAAACAAAACCTAGTACCAGGAGTGGGGCCACTGCGGTGATGACACCTTGTATACTTTAGAAGCCTTTGGAATTGGCTTATGGCAAGTGTTAAGTCTAGAGGCGTGGGGCTGGAGGCATCCTAGGATGGTCCAAGCCAAGTTAATGGATGAGCCTGACCTCGGAGGACCACAATCCCGATAGGCACGCAGACAGGGAAGGTTGTGCTGATGAGGCTTTAGATGGAAAATTGGATCTTGTGGAGCTTGGGACCTGCTGCCACTTGTGCTGTACTTTGTCCCTCCAGACTTGAGAGGCTGAGTTTGAAGGTGAAGAGTTATCTGGAGAGAACTTCAAGTCAAAATAGCATTTAGGTAGCACTGGAGTTGCTGTCTGCTTTTATCTAGATCCCAGTGAGTCCAGAGCAGAACCCAGTGGAAAAACTTGAACTTTCCATTCTGCAGAAAACGGGGGTACTTAAAACCTCAGCCAATGACGGTTTTGTTGGTAATGAGGTGATTGCCACTAATAAGCCAAAAGTGGGTGAGCACTTCCCTGGTCACACAAGGCCCAGGGTTTCCTGCTTTGACCAGGAAAGTAGAAAAAAGCCATTAAGGGCATTCTAGGCAACCAGCAAAACTCAAAGCCTCCCAGGGTCAGACTTCCAAGAGACCTGGGATGCACAACTTGCTCAAGACCACCTAGGAATCCTACGTCCCCAGGGTTTGTTTCCCTCTGCTGTGGGGTTCGGGCACTCAGGCTGCCATAGCCAAGGTCTGAGAAGGTCCCCATGTGTGGCTCGCTTGAGGGGCAGACCTTGGCCTTGCTCATGTGATGATCCTTTGAAAGCTCTGTTGGATGTCAGAACTGTGGGGCTGGCGTCAAGGTAAACCTGGGAGGCCAGAAACCTGTTTCCATCAGAAACCCTCCAAGCATCACCAGAGGGTGGACTGTGATGCTGGGTGAAGTTGAAGCTAGAATGGAGACCTCAAAGTTGGGGATGCCAAGAATGGGGGGCATTTGCTGAAGGAAGTTTCAGGAAGAGCCAGCCCGTTTGCACACTCTGATGCTCACATTCACCCCCAGGTGTCCCTGATCCCAGGAGGAAGCCATAGGATTTAAGGTCTGCCCTGCTGGGTTTTAGTCTCCTTGGGTCTGATCCTTCCTATAATCCTACTGCTTTCCAGAATTAGTGTGTACCCTGAGCCATTGAATCTTGGAAATAAGTGACTTGTTTCTTGGCTTTTAACTGAGGGCTTGCAGCTAAAGTTCACTGTGAGGTGCCCAGATGAGTTTTGACTTGGACTCCTAAGCAATGCTGGGTCTGCCAAGGTTCTGGGAGACTCCTGAATACCATTAATGCAGTCCTCAGTATAAGATGCACATGGGCCTTCGTGGGCTGGAGGAGGAATGCTATGGTGTGCCTCTGAAATGCCCCTCAGAAATCTTTCCCTGAAGGTTGTGCTGAGGAGGCTTTGGAATAAAAAGTGGTCCTCATGAAGCATCAGACCCTCAGCCGTCCATTGCTGTCTGTATAAAGGGAAATAGGGTTCATGTGGCAGAATACATGACTCAATCAGTGACCAAAGGTCAGTTGTGTCTGAAATCAAAGAACGGAAGGCAGTCTTGGGACCCGAGAATAGGACTTGCCACCCAAAGACGTGGAGAGAAACAGAATGGGAAACTCTGACATTTGACCTGCCTTGGTTGGCAGTCTTGCAGCTTAGAGAATTTTTCCCTTATGCAGGATGATAATGATAAGCCTGCAGTCATGGAGTCCACCAATGAGGGATTTGGCACTGACTCTGTGGCCTCTGTCCTCAATGAACCAGGAGTGCCAACTCTAATTCCTCGCTGGCCCATTCTTGGCTTTTGTTAATGAGGATGGGTTTGGTGGCTAAGATAATAATGGTAGTCTCTGGAATTCTATGGTATGAGAGGTTTGTGTGGGGGGTGGTGGGACTTTCCAAAGTCTAGGGCTATCCAGACTTCCCTTGAAGAAAACTGTGGGCTCCTGGAATCTAGTGGGAAGAGACGGAAGGACAAGAGAAATAAGGACATTAGATAGAAAGACTTGAGTATTGTGGTCATCCCTGCATGCTTGCTATGATACAAGCTCTCCTGGGACATAGAACCAAATGCTCCAGTACTGTGGCCTTGCAGGGGATGGTCTTGATTCAGAGGTGAGGTTGCCCACCTGTGCTGAATCTGAGAAATCATCCCTTAACCTGTGGGGCTGAGGAATCAAATCAGTGATTCAAAGTGGGTTCTGCTGTTCCTTGGCTCCGCCTTCCCAGAGGGGATTATAGGAATCTAGGTCTGGTGAACACTAAGGACCAGGAATGATTCCACTGATGGGGTCAATGTGCCTTTGCAAATGAAAGTGAATGTGAAACCCTCACCTGGGGAGGATAAACCCTTCCTGAACCAACTCCTAAGGAAGAGAAGTCCTCCTTCAGATGCTGCTTATTTAACACACAGAATCTCTCCTCCCCTGGCTCTGACTCTAATGTTTCTGTGAACCAAACCTTTCATACCCTGGGCAAGTGGAGAGATGGAACTTTGATTCCCAGTTAATCCCTGATGGCAGACAGGAAACCACTGCATGAAGTCCATGGCCTAAAAGATGACCCATTCATCAGGGTCTCTCTATAGTCTCGGGACTGTGTCCCCTGCCACTTCTCCAAGAACAGAAAGTGCAGAGAAGTAACTAGTGCTCATGGGCCCAGCTGAGCTTGTAGCCATGGAAGCCCAAAATGGTAAGGGAATGAAGTCACTGCTTGGGTTAGAAAAGAACGAGATACCCCAGACTGCCTTTTTCTCTGCTGAGGATTTTTCTTGATGGCATCCTCTGGTCCCTGGGGATAGGATCTCTTATACTATAGGATTCCAGAGGCTACCATTATTTTCATAGCCACCAAAACCCAATCTCCTTAGCAAAATCCAAGAAATGGCCAGCAAGGAACTTTGTTGGCACTCACGGTTCTTTGAGGACAGGGGACAAGTCTTCCAGGTGAATACAAATAGGTGACTCCTAATGAGCACAGGACAGGGTATAGCATGATCTTTGGAGTCAAAACAAACAATCACACCCACGTGGAGATGTGCTGTCAGCCTACTTGAAGCGTATCCTCGAGTATGAGGAATGACCATTTATGGCGGCTGACATCATATATGGTCCATTTATCCACTGGAGCTCCCACAGTAGGAGGGCATCTCTGCCATTTTTAGTGTGGTCCTCCTGCCTGACCTAAAGGAGTTTTCATGCTGTCCCCACTACAGCTGTCTTTTCGGATCTTGCTGTCGTTATCATCCTTGTTGGCTCTTCCTGCTTCTCGGGTTGTCATGAATATGCCACCTCTTCTCCCACAGCTGATTCCCCACCCCCTCTCCCTGCTGTGTGGAGGCCCTTGGCAGCAGTAGAAATGAAGTCAGGTGCATGGTCATCTTTGCAGTAGAATCATTCCTGGTCCTTAGTGTTCACCAGACCTAGATTCTTCCAACTCTGGTTGTCTGTCCAGTGGAATCGGCAGAGTGGCTCCCACGTAACCCGTGGCTGAAAAGGCTAGTGGCAGTTTAGGAACCTGGACTGTGCTCAGAAGCACCTCTTCACTAACAGTAACGAATTACCTGGCATCTTGAATTGTTCAGCGTCTGGAGCGTGTCCTTGTTGGGCCCTCCTGTTCATCTCTATGTGCATTTGTTCCTGAGGCTCTTGTAATCCTAAGTCAAATCTCTAATGTCAAAGGATGAACCCTGGGCCACTTGGGCTGTATGTGTGAACCAGGGGTGACTATACCTCTGCCTCCTCCAGGCATTGATCCACACCCGCCCCCTCGTGCCCCTGAAGCCCACTGGAGAGACCAACTGTTCCATCCCCAGAACTCAGCTGTGGAGTGATTCGGTTGCCTCTGGACTTTGCTTGATGGTATGCATCTGTCCACTCTCTGGCCTCCCGATTCCCTGAGTGAAATGATCCCTACTGGTAAATCCCAAGGGCGTTTTGTAGTAACCACTGGATCCCAGAGTCGATGCCAGGGGACCCACTGAGGTGGCCTCCCCCACTTATTTCTTGGCAACAAATAAACCTCGTAGCTTTGTAGAAATGGAATAGATGAAACTGAATTTCAGCTTCCTACAGGAAGCCAGCACTTGGGATAAAGCAGGCATTGATGGGATTAGAGTCTAGATGGGTCTAGGTCCATAGTTCAGTGCTGTTTGAGAGCAGAGTTGTCTCTTGCGGGATGAAACATGGAAGTGAAGAGGGAATAAAGAACCTTCCACTCCAGGTAGAAGCCCGACCATCTGTTGATTCCAAATGGCCCCAGAATGTATCCAACTCAGACCAGGGTCATTCCTCACTGGGGAGCAGGGGAACAGGTACCTTTCCAAGTGGATGCACCAAGTGAGATTGCCTGTGTGTAGTAAGGAGGCCTAGGGTACCTTCTTCCAAAAAGCAGATCTCTCAAAAGAACACACCAATGTCAAGATGCTCTGCTTAATTACAACTGCAGAGACACATTCACTCTGTGAACACTCCCTAAGCACCATACTTGGGATCTTCCCATCTTCCTAAATGTAATAAAAACACTGTAAAACAACTAAAGTATAAATAACTGGCCTGGGGGTCCTGTGAATTATCCTATTACAATATATCCCCTAAAACTAAAATGACCCAGGGCTCATGGTAATCATGGAGCCACAGGAGTGGGAGAGGGGATCAGACCACACATGCCACCTTATGCCACTGATGGATGCATCATTTTGGATTACGTTTTCCCTCTTCCAAGTTGGCTCACTTTAAGATGCAGAAAGGAATCTTTCTGCCCTGCATAGATAACTTGCCCTCTGCATTCATCCAGCAAAACCTCAAAATTCCTACATCTCCTTCCCCTCCAGAAGGGCTTAGGGGGCTGCCCTCTCTTCTGACCCACCTTTTTCCCAGCTACCCAGATGCCTGGCTGGGTGCTGAGCATCTGCATCTGTTGGTGAGGCCATAAATCAGAAGTGGGGGCAGGCCTGGTCAGCTTCTGATGGAATTACAGTAACGAATAGGGTGGGGGGTTTAGATTAGTCTTGGCTCTGGAGCTGAAGGAGGAAGGCTGGTACTTCTTGATAAACTCAGCACCAACACATCCTGGCTCAGCAATTATGGTTTAAAGATCCCTTGGGAGGGGCCGAGGTGGAACCTGCCTGAGCAGCTGTGTACCTGAGTAGCCCTGCCATGACTGAGAGGTGGGTGAGATCTGCAAGCCGGAGAGAGCCAGCTTCAGATGACATAAGGTACTTGTGAGTGTGGAGCCCTGTTCCCTCATGTGCCCTGCCCCCTCACTTGCCCTGTGCACGAGCTGAGGTACTCTGCAGAGGTAAAGTGGTGAACGGATGTGGACAGGGGAGACTTGGATTATAATGTAAGTCTGAGGATATCTGCGCAAACCCCAGGGGGAAGATCCAGAGCAAGGCTAATTTGAGCAATGCCACACTAGGCACAAATGAGCCAGGCCCCATGTCCCTTCTGTGCTCAACCGTGGGCTGGTGACCTGAGAAGCTCAAGGTGGCACTGCCAATGCTATGATAGATCCCAAAGGTGCCATAGATGGGTACAGTCCATCCGTTGAATAGTGACTTTCTCTTTGAATAAAAGCCTGGGACCTGTGGGACTGCCACGTGGACATCTTCATCCCTGCTCCAGAATCCAGGCTCACTGGAGAGTCTGATGCATCCAGATATGTCCACTTAACCTGCATGTCACACTTGGGAACTTTCTCGGTCGGTGGACATGGCAGCAGGGCCTTTTCTGTGATCCTTCGGGCAGTCGGAGCACAAGAGGACTTGAATGGCCTATTCAATGCGTGGGCTCATCCCCCTGTAGACTTCAGCAGAAGGGCTAGAAGCTGTGCATCCCTCCAGTCTTCATGTCTCCAGGCGTCTGCATTGGATGAAGACCCCAAATCATGGGAGCAATGGTTTACCTGATGTGATTCCAGGAAGCAAAAGATAAAGGGAAGAGGCCACTGGGGGCTGGAAGGCTGCCTTCAGGAGTGTCCTACCCCCAGGGCTTTCAGGAGCATGATGAGCTCTTACTCACCACAGGCACAGTGACAGAGAAGCTCAAACACTAGAAAAGGGCAGCTGGAGTGACTACAGGGAAGGGATAAGGAACATGGGGTGGGAAATCAATGGGATAGCAGATAAATTTTAAAAAATGGTCTCCAGTTTCCCCAGTACTCCCAAAATTCATGAAGATCCACCCCTTACTGCTTGAAGCTGGACTCATCTTTTGCTTTCTTCATTTGATAAAACATGGCATAAATGAGTCTTCCAAGGCTGGGTCACAAAGGTGTCGGGTTGGTTCTCCACTGCCTATCTTTAGACACTTGGTCTTGGAAACCCTCCACCATGTTGTGAGGAAGCCCAAGCTCCCCTGTGGAGAGGAGATCTGGAAAGAAACCCCTAGTACTTGCTAGCTCCACCCACATGGCTGGCAAGTCATTGCAGATAACAAATCCATGTCAAGAATGCTGTCCTGTCACCCAACTAACTGAAGATGGAATGAGCTGTCTGTTCCTTCCCTGATTTCTATACATGTGCAGATCCATGGACAAACAGAATGCGGTTGATTCAAGGTGATGTTCAGGCAATTGATACAAAGAGCATCCTGGCTTCAAAAACACCAATATAAGGTGTAGGGGACAACATGACCTTTTTTGGATGAAGGTTCAGGGAGGTGAAGTTAAAAATTCCTGAGATCACAAAGCGAGTAAGAGAATAACCTTCAGACTCGGATCTGTCTGACCTTAAACCATATGTTCAATGCTACTTTTGACCATCTTCAAGATGTTCTTCCCCAAACTGCAGGGAGGTCAATCAATCCTATGTTCACATAGATAGTACCCAGGCCTCCCCAGCATGGATCCTTAACTGCCTACAAGACATAAATGACCCCACACTGCTGGGGGCAGATCACCCATTACATGTGTTCAACAACCGAGTAGCAGATACAGACTTGTGTAGAAAATCATATGTGCTTTCTAAAAGCTGTGAGTCGAGGGAGCTTATCACAACAGCCCTGAGATAGATCAGGATGGTTTAGCTTCTGAGCTTTTATTTTCTCAGCTGTAAAATGGGGATAAGGAGCTAGGGGAGTCTATGCTGGTAGTCCTGTGAATTTTCAACCTGACATTCAGTCTTCAGCTGCCTGTAAGACCAAGTATCAGACCAGTGTCCCGTATCTGGACACCAAGCCTTCTCGGTTCTAGTGCTCCCCAGTCAAGCATACAAGGGGACCTTTGTGCTGGCTCAGACCACACAGCAAATCTTCTTTCTCCTCCACAATGAAGTCCCTGTGAACACGGGCATCTTGCCATGTTCCAGATAACCAGCCTGTTCTCCTGATGCGTCACTGAACAATCCTCCATGTTTCATGGTCCTGTCCATTAATAGTCTGTTGCTTAAACAAAGTGGAGGCCTCTGGCTGGAACTGCCACTGGTAATCTGCAGGCTCTGTGCTGAGAAGCACGGGAGCTATGTCCACAGACTGAGGAAATTCCCAAGAATGAAAGGGGACATCACCAAGAGAACTAGGTAATGGCTGGCCAGGGGACAAGGGTATCCAGCCCAGATCCTTGGGTACCTTTGGAGAGATGCTCATGTGCTCCTTGGTCCACTGGGAGGCCAGGATCTCGCCATCCTCAGATTCACAGAAAGATAGAGATACACAAGAATCAGGCACTGACCATTGCTAATGACTCAGAGTCCGGAGTCAGTCCCAGCTCTGCTGCTTTGTTATGAAACCCAGTCTGATCTGAAAAATGGGAACCAATTTCAGTATTAAACACTTGTGAGAACCCACATCATTGTGCCCAGTGCTCAGAGCACCAAGCACACAGAAGTCCTGGATCCACTGTGAAGCCTGCAACACTGGCCTGCAGTCGCTACCATTTCCATGGATGGTGACACTTAGAGTGTTGGGTTTTCTCAGGGGACTGGCATCAAGGCAGAGGCTACAAGGGCTTCCTTGGGCTCAACCCCCTGGGGAAGGAGACGGGAGTGCCGCTGCCACACAGGCCCACTGATGGACCCCATAGGGAGCTCTGGAACTGGCAGATCCCTTCAAAGGCATCAATATGGCCTTCCCAGCCCCTTATAATGACATGGGTGTGGGTGTGCCATTGGTTGGAAGCCTGGTGAGAGAGCATGTGACCTTGGCCTAGGCTGCACCCCACAGATGAGGCAGCCTCAGGAGGACTGACATCCAGGGAGGCAGATCTAGGGAGGTCTGAGTGCAGCATAGGAGACATGGGGGAGCTGGGGATAGTCTCCTGGAGGTGCATCTCGGCCAAGTTGGCCAGGTGAAAGATGGGAGGAGGAGCTCCAGACAGACCTCGCAGCTGAGGGGTGGGGAGGGAATGAGGGGAACAGTTGGCCCCATTGATGCCCTCTGACATTTCTGGGGCACACTCACCTGCGTGTGAGCTCACTTCCTCTCCTTAGCTCTTATAAGAAACTTCGTAAGAAGGTGACATTGAGCTGCTACAGTAGCCCTTGTTACTGTCCATCCCTTAAATTGATATTTTTTTTCCTTGTAAACTCTCTCAATTGGATACCACATCCCAAACCAGATGAGAAGGTCTCACCTGCCTCGTGTTGAACGTCCCCAGTGCCCTGAGCAAGATGAGCCTTTGACACATTCAGTGACTGTCCTGTGGGTCCAGGTCTTCCAGTCATGGCTAGAAGGGCCAACAGGTAGAGTGGAAGATGGCATTGAGTGCTAGGATTCCACGAGGTCTTGGGGTGATAGAAGTTGGAAGGTCAAGTTCCTAGGTCTTGGGAGGTGGGAATTTTGACCTCAGTGGTACATAAGGGGAAAGGACCCCTGAATCCTCAGGAAAAAGAGGCGAGTTCTGACACACCCTCGGATGCATGGACAACTGGGGGAAGAGACTGGCACACCAAGGCCTCACTCCCAAAGCCTTGGAGACAGACCTGCACTACAGCTAACAAGGTGCATCTGCCCATGGCCAGGCCAGATGGTCCCCTAAGCCATCCCACATGGGCAGCTCTCCTGCCGCCCCAGCAAAATCTCTCATCAACTTGCCTTAAAGTCACACCTTCCTGGGGCAGGATACTCTTTTATTGAAAACTCCCCGACTGATTGTTCTCAGGACCAAGCCCTTTGATGGTTTTATTGTCCCTAAATTCAAACCAGGCTCCAGTAACTTCAGAGCAGGTAGAGAATGCAGAGAGGGGAGGGTTTGGGAAGGGAGCCTCGCCGGAAAAGGCAAGAGATTGGGACTTCTAAATCTGCCCCACCAGACTTCCTCTGAAAACTCACACATTCGGTAGCAGGTCCCATCATCTCTGGCCCAGAAGGCCCACATTAAGTGGATCAAGGTGGCCATCACCTCTGGGAGCTCCTGAGCACACCTTCTCTCCCTGGTTGGTCCACGCAGCTCCACGATTCCCTGCCTAGTGGCCTAGTTCAGGGACTGAGTGGCTCTCAAGATGGACGCTGATGAGGTTTCATGGTAGGTTCTGAATTTCCCAGTTCATGCTGGGATCAGCTTAGCCAAAGTTGTGGCTCGAGGTCTGCTTTTGGAAGTTCCCAGACTGAGCTTGGGTACAGGAAGTCCACTCACATCCTGTCTCCTTTCCCCACCCTCTTGCTTCCTGGGATGGACCTCTGGATTACAGGAGGCCATTAGGAACCCTGCTGAGCAGAGGGACTTTATCCTGTTGGAAACGGATGGCCTGGATATTTCTTACCAAAACTCATGTGCTGAGGACCTGCCACCCAAGGCTCTGGTGGAAGAGGGAGCTGTTGGGAGGTGTCTAGGCCCATGAGGGTGGGGTGCCCTCAGCCCTCCTGAAGGGACCATTACACCCATGAAAGACCCCAGAGAGCTGCCTGGCCCCTCCCAGGGGGGAGCCAGCAAGAAGGTCTGAACCAGGAAACGGGCATCACCAGACACTGAGTCTGCTGCTACCTTGATATTGACATTCAGAATGAGACTTGTGTAAGCCACCCCGTGTGTGGCCTTTTGTCAGAGTAGCTCAGACAGACTAAGACAGGGACGACTTGATGGGTGGCCTAGAAGAAAGCTCTAAGGACAGTTCTCCAGACAAAGAGGAAGCCACAGGGTATCGAACCATCGTTCATGGGTCAGGTGGGGTGGGCGCCTCTGGGTGGGGATATCTAGGGACTTCAGGGTTGTATGTGCTTCTTGCATGCTACATGATCGGAGAAAGACCTCAGGTTGACTTTGAGGCTACTATCATGATGCTCATAGGGACCAGGACTGTCTGAAGGGACAGGTGGACTTGAGTGGGCTGGGAGGCTGGGAGACATGCCTTGGATTCTAGTTAAACACTTCCTAGCTTTGGCCTGGGTTGGCCGATACATGCTGAGGCCCTACTTCATAACAATGCCTCTCTTAAGCCAATTGCAAGAAGGCACTTGGCAAGAAAGCCCACTGGGCTCCATGCTTAGTGTGTAGGACAGGAGGAATGTGGGCAGGTTCAGGGTGTTTGAGAGCTTACTGGACATGCTGATGGACAGGATGTGGAAAGAGGGAGACTTCATAAGGTGTCCATGTCAGATCTTGGTTGGGTCCCTAAGAAAATAAATGCAGAGATGGAGACGGGAAAGAGGCTTGTTAGAGATAATTCCCAGGGATCAGTTGAAGACAATTCCCAATTGTGTTGAGTGCTACCTCGTCTTGGGAGATAAGCTGCTATGAGAGTGCTTACATCACAGAAACTGTCAGATGCTATAACCTGAGCAGGTTAAACATTGCTGGCATGCCACTGGTTTCTGTAAAAGAGATGAGAGGAGGAGGCAGACCTGGGCAGAGAGCCTCCTCCAAAGAAGCAGACCTGATAGTTCCTATTAACTCATTAACTCGGGGTAGCTAAGAGCCAAGAGTGCCACACCATGTTCAGCCTGTGACTTGGGGCTGCCCAGGAAGAGCCCAGCTCAGCCTGAAAGCAGAGATCAACCCTAGAATCTCAGCTAATGGCATTTCTGCAGCTAAATAGAAAGATGATATGATTTTTTTTTAATTGTCTTGAAACATGTGTACACTGAGGGACAGGCTCAAGCTAATGCATTTCTCTGGGTTTCTTGTTTTCTATGATTAGAAAGCAAAACCGACTCTTGCCAATTTTCCAGAAGGTGATACTTTGTTAACAGACTTTTTCATGTGATACAACAGATCTCCTGGACTTCTTCTTATCTGACATTTTGTATTTGCCCAACATCCCTCCAACCACACCCACCTGTTACCAAACATTCTACCCTGCTTCTGAGTTCAACATTTTTAGGATCTGCATATGAGATCCCTTTGGGAGGGGTCTGGGAGGTTCACCTGACTGCTCTGCAGCATGTGTGCTAAGAAACGGGAAGCTGTACCCCAGTCTTCCTGCTCTCCATGGTGGGGGTATGGGGGAGGGGAATTCATGTCCTCCAAGGGGAGGACAGAAGGCACAATCACTAGGATTTATAAGATGCCAAGTGTCAATCCCCATCTCCATGGCTTCCTCTCCTATCTAGACCAGATCTGTTTTACTTCTGGCCTGTGCCAGATAGCCATGTCTCCTTTTCAACAGAGTTTAGCCCGCAGAGACGAGGCAGGACCTCAGGGTGGGAGGGAGCGGTGGGAAAGCTAGTCTCCAATAGCAGGAGCTTTGCCCTTTCTCAGTCCTCTAGATGTGGTTTCCCCAGAGTGGCATGGCTCCTTTCGTCCCCCAAGTCTCTACTCATGTGCCATGTTCTTCATGAGACCTTCTCTATCATAATTAACACTGTAACTTAGCCTCCCTCCTGCTTTATTTTCTCCACCCCAACGAGGATTTCTTTATCTTCCCCACTTGGAACCCAGAGCTCCACAAGGGCTGGGATTCTGCATCTGTCTCTGCTAAATCCCCAGCAGCTGATTGACTATCTGATGCAAAACTGTTTTTACCCTGTATCCCTTAAAGTGGGAATACCATGTGGGAGGTGCCCTGGGTTGGTGCAAGGTGGGCACAGAAGGCCCGGTGATGTCAATTACTGGCCCCAGCTCGAAGAAACATGCCAAGAAGCTTAATAAAGGCCACTTAATATGGAGAAGAGTAGCCAGTCCCTTGGAAATGTTGGGGCAAACGGGGTAAGAAGACCCCACACACGTCTTCTGCAGAGATTAGCAACAGCCTCCAGCCACCTTGTCCTAAGCCCTCTGGGGACACGCATCCTCGGGCCCTCCACCTCCATCTGTGCTCTGAAAGCCAAGTGCACCGTGAGAACAGGCAAGATGGGCGCCTCCTGCAGAAGTGGCAGTGTATTATTCCTGCCCCATGCCCTGGAATGGGGCAGTGTCACGGGTAGGGGACTTGAGTAATAACGAGAGAAGGGGGGACTCTGGTTCCCAAATAAACAGGCTCATGAGTAATGAGGGGACCCTGGGCTCCTGCCCCCACCCGCAGAAGCTGTCATGCCAGCCCCACATGCATGCCCCTCCAGGAGGGTGACGCACACCAGCAGGACCCACTTCAAAAGGCTCCCAGGCCTTGAGGAGGGGCAGCTGCTGGTGATGGAAGCAGTGTGCTGGGGGCTGGCCAGGGCGGGGCTGGGGTGGCCTCTGCAGCAGGAGGCCCTGAGCCGTCCAAATACATCAGCGTGGAGCCCTCAAAAGCCCAGAGACCAAGAGCAGGAAAAATAAATAATTTGCTTATTTCGGACAAGTTTCTCCTTTGATCTCACTCCCCCCCCCCATCGCTCTTCCCACACCACTACTCCAATTTTCCTTTCCTCGCTACCTTCCTTTAAACCTTCTCTTAAAAACCTTTCCTCCTCCTCACTTTGATTTATGTCCCAAACAGCCCTGGAAGCCTGACGTCCCCTGATGAATTGTTGGGGCTGTTCTGTTCCGAGATCCTGAGCTGGCTGGGAAGGGGGCAGGGTGGAGGTGGGATGGCATCCTCTAAAGAGGCAAGGACGTGGCCCTGCCAAGGGACATGCCGTGTAGACACGTGTGAACATGCGTGTAGAGGCATGTTGCTGTGGGCACAACCACGTTCCCAAAGCTTGGGCTGCCCCCTGCTCCTACGAGTCTGTGTGTTTGGAACCCACATAGGGATGAGGAGAAAGATCCTCTCTGCCACCCCTCCTCACTGGAGGGTGATCATTAAAAAAAAATCACATGCTGACTATGTCTAGAGCTCTGGGAACCCTAGATGGCCGTCGTGACTTGGCCACAGCACAATAGCTACTGTCTAGAGCAAGATCATGCCAAGGTCAAAGGCTCTGGGCCAGACTGCCCAGGCTCAAGTTCTAGCTCAGCCATTCACTAGCTATGTGACCTTAGCTTAAGAGAAAGGCTTAACCTCTGGGCCCCAGTTTCCCATATGTAAAGCGGGGTAAGAAGGCCAGGGTCCTGGGATTAAATGAGCTAACACTGAAACCGCATACTAGACTCCACAGAGTGACAAACACTTTTCTCAGCTGTTAGCAGGCAAGACGGCCAGAAAAAGTCCAAGAAATGGCTAACAGAAGTATGTAAGCTAGTCAGAAGCCTCAAGAACCTGAGAGTAAAATCAATTTGTAGGTGCAAAGGTTCTGGGGCTGAATTATTCAAGGAATTAAAATCTACCATTAGTGCGTGGAAATTCAAAATGCAGGAAACACAATGAGACTAGAGCTGCTGGTAGAGGAGTCTTGGATGCTAATGGGAGTTTGGTCTTTGCCCATGTGGCAATGGGGAGCCCTTGAGGGCTTAATGTGGAGAAGTGGGGTGAGGTACATTTAGAAGACCTGAGTGGCTAGTCCTGGGAATGGAAACTGGAAAAGAGGCTGGGAAGGCAGGAGATGGTTGGAGTTGTCCAGATGGGAGAGGACAGGGGCGTGGGGGAGCATGGCTGCTCCCCTCTCTGCTTAACAGACAGCAATGGTGGCTGTGGGAGGAACTCTACCAGAGTTCAGGAGCCTCGTGGAGGAAAAGTCGAGGCAGCCTCCCAAGTCTGAGCATCTGGTGCTCAGTACCCCTGGCTGCAAGGAGGGTGGCAGTGTTCTTGGTTTTGCCAGGAAGCGCAGACAATCCTGGAGGGGCCGAGCTCGTCTTGCAGGCCTAAGCAGACCAAAGATGGACGGCCAGACAGAGCGATGACCAGGCTCCCTGAGCAGGATCTTGAGGGAGCTGAAACCTAATGTGGTAGGGAGATCGTCGTTATTAGTGGCTCCCGAACTGTGCTGCTCCTCGGGATTCTTAAAGCGTTAATGCTCGACCTCCATCCCAAGGCATTGTGTGAGGTGGGATGTGGGCACCAGGACACCTCAAAATCCCCCAGGTGACACTACTACAAAACTCGGACACCACTATTTAAAACTCTCAAGGGTCAGATGGTGGGCCAAAGAGATGAGGACCCAATTTTAATACCCAACAACACCCTTTGAAGGTGGTTCTCACCTGTCCAAGGACAGGTGGTCACGTCTGTACCTGGCCATCTGACTCAGGACTGCCATCTTACAAACCCTTCAAAGCTTCCCATGGGGCTCCAGGGAAGGAGAACTAGAGTGGCCCTGGGCAGAGGTCCCCAGGGAGGGTCTTTGCTACCTGCACAGATGCAGATTTTAAGCTTCTCACTATTGGACTCACATGGGTTGGTGGCGAGACACACTGGATAGGATACGAGGACAGGGGCTGGCATCAGGCATGGCTTCCTGGGAAGGCTGCTGAAGACTCTTGCCTCAGGTGGGGACTTTACCTGAGTGACTCGTTAACCACAGGATGGAGGTGTCGGTGATCATCTAGGATGCAGCAACCATGGACCCCGCCTTGTCCATCTTGGTCTCGGTCACTCTGCTGGGCTTGCTAGCCCTTCAATCCTCCTCCACTGTTGCCCTTCCCTGATCCAGAGTCGAGCAGGCCATGTAGTTTGATTCTTCTAACTGGATTCTTACCCTATCATAAGAATAGGCCAGGACGCGTCCTTCAACCTTGGACTTGGTGGCTTCCAGCTTGAGATTACAATGAGCAAAGCTGCTGAGCTCATCCTCGGCCATGTCTGTGGTGCAGGGGGTGGAATTGCAGCCCCAGGTGTAGAGACTTTCATGTTGACCTCGGGGACTGTCATCAACCTGGTCTGAGTGGTGTAGATGTTCCCAACAAGAGTGCCTGAGGACTCCTGCAGGGCCACACCTCTGACAAGATCTGCCTACCTAGGAATGGCTTGTTTCCACATTCCAGAATGTTCTAAAGTTCCTTAAGTTCTTTCATGTTCATTTGATCCTCAAACTTATCCCTTGAGGGGAGAGGGTGGTGGGACACCCGTGCTTCGTGGATAAGCAAACTTAGGCTCACATAAGTCACACCCGTGGGATGGGGCCAGACCAGACCTTGTCTCCTCTGAACTTGGTAGCACATTACCTCCAAGATCAGAATTTCCTCCACTGTCTGTGAGGCTTCCCCTCCCCACCACAGCACAGAGCGTCACCTGCCCCAGGTGGGGAATAGCTCCCTGTAGCAGTTGGACTCCATCCTAAAAGCTCGTGGCCATGTGGTTTCTGTTATTCCAGACCATTCCAAGGTCAGCCTCCAACTTAAGGGTACAGGCTGCTTAGGGCTTAGAATGGGACCGAGTGGTCCAATGCTGTCACCCAGGGAACATCTCTCGACCTTGCTGAGCCTGTTTTGGTCCCTCTGAAGATGGGAACACAGAGCACTTGACTGGAGCTCTGGGGAAGATGGGATGAGCTCATGACACATGGCGTCTGACCCCTCTATTAGGACTTCTAGAACACACAGAATAGCGCCAGCTGCCCCCACCCCAAGAAACAGAACACATCTAGGAAATCTAGTTTGAGCAGAAAGATGCAGAGACTCATGAATTGTTGTTCTGTGTAACTCAGAAATCCACAGCCCGAAGGTTGAAGACTCTGTGTGGGGAGGTGTCTAAGGGACCACTTAGAGCATGGCCTGTCCCTGTCTCGGTGGCTCTGGGATCCACACTTCCTGCCTGCCAGTGCATCAGGCAACAATAAAATCCCAAATGGATGATAATCCAATCCAAGGACAAGATAGATCCTCAGAGCGAAGCCACTCCATAGCTGACCCAAAACGCTGGCTATGTGATCCCCAGAGCCCTGGGCTCCTTAGCTGGTGCTCTGCACGTTAGCAGTTGACATGGGCTTGGGAACCCTCTGGGGGCAGAAGGAAGGACAGCGTGGACTTCTCCAGGCTGTACCCCCACTCCCAGCACAGCTCACACGCAGGGTGCACCCTCTAAGCCCACTTCCTTTTCCTGCAATGGATTCCACCAGACACTGAACCCCAAATGGATCCGCTGCAGCATACGAGCCTATGGAAGGCCACGCAAAGATGTAAACGGGGACGTGAGGTTGAGAAAGTGGGTGAAGCAGCTCACAACAATGTCAAGTTGGAAGGCCAAACCTAAAACTGGCTAAGATGAAGGATATTGATCGCGGTCCCTTCTCTTTGCTCCTAGCTGACCCCCTAGGTGCAAAGGGCTGGGTGTCTTGGTACTAAGGGAGCCAGAGGCCAAGATGGATCTCGGCAAGAGGCCCCCAGTCACCATTCTAGCTTATACCCGAGCAGTTACCCCCATGCCACTCTGCCCTTGGGGCTTCAGACTGAGCCCAAGGGCCAAGCTCCGACTCCCCTCAGCACGCTCTGTGGAGAGCACAGACAGGTCAGCTCCTGGTACTCCCTGGTGTGGCTTCCTGTTGGAGAAGCCCCTCTCCCTCCCTGGCTCAGGTAGTGGGGGCCCGCCACTGTCCTTTAGTTACTCTGAGTGTGGTTGCCTCTCGGGCCAGTTTCACCAGCCTCGAAGTGCCCCTGAGGTTTCTACGGGAACTTGGAGGGTGTCTAGACTTTCGGAAAAGGAAGCAGTTATGGGACATGTGATCCCTGGGGTCTGCCCCCATGGAGCATCGGGGATCGTGCAGGGGATGGCCAGAGTGACCTCTGTCGGGGTCCAGCTGACTGGTCTGCACAGTCGAGGATGTGAACTCTGGCCTACAACTGTCTCCTGCAGAGCTCCTCCTGAACATCTCTCCCTGAGCCTCATCCTTCCTCTCCTGTGAGATGGCGATCAGAGTCCCCTTTCATGGGCCATTGGAATTTAGTAACTTCAGATGACCAAGGGCTTGGACCTCACATGACACTGCTCAGTACTAGTTGCTATCATTTTCTCTCCTGTGGCTACCATCTGCTGGCTGTGGACTTGGACATGAAAGAAAATTGCGCAATCACACCTGAAGGGGAGGATGTGTTGCCCCCAAGGCCACCTGAGAACCAGATGAGGTCAACATAGACCCCATGCTGCTTCACACAATGATGTCTGTCCTGGGAGCTGGGTCAGATTCTCCTCCTGGCTGCAGGGTGTGGCTCTGGGCAATGCTGCCTTGCTTAGCTGCTGTTCCCTCCCCTGTAGGAGGGAGGTGGCACCAAGCCCTCCCTGTGAAGCTCAGATGAGTCATGAACCTGGAATGCCAGGACTGGGATGGATGGCAACTGTAGGCACAAGTTGCTATCCTGTGCAGAAACACCACTGAGATGTGACTAAGAACCAGGTTGTAATGAGAGTCCAGGATTCTGGGCCAATCCCTAAAGCAGCTGAGTTAGTGACAGGCATATTGGCACCTCTCCCCCTCCCTCCAGGTGACTTCTCCGCCCCCTTCAGATCCCACCCTGTTTTTCCTTCCTTTCCATCCACTGGTGAAGAAAGGACCCCATTGGAGGAGGCCCAGCCCATCTGTTTTAAAATTCAGGGAAAGATGCCAAAGGCCTCCCCAGTTGGGGCCTCGCTGCCTCTGATAAGGAGGACGGGGTGAATTCTGAAAATTAAACAAATCTTGGTGTCTTTGAAAGGTCACTCAGCTCTGAGGTTGGCTGTCTCACCCCAGACAGACTGCAGGGCGGCCAGCCGGAAGGAGGGAGTGTCAGGAACAGATGAGACCAAAGGAGAGGAGGCCCAAGAGGAGGCCCAGATGTGACTCCCACAGGTGACAGGCCTGTAAGCTGAGGGAGGAGCCTCTCCTGAACATAGTTGTCCCCAGGCTCCTGTGCAGAACCCACAAAGTGCCAGAGTCTGGGGACAGTGTCCCTTCCTGGAAGAACCCACTCAAGGGCAAAGCCAGTGCTCTCCTCCCTGCTGACAGCAGATAGGAGTGTGTGTCTGGGGACATAGAGTCCGTCCAGGGCTCTGCTGATCCTGCTTGGGCCTGCTCCTAACTCCGGAGCTTAGGGACACCATCAACCAGTCACGTCTAGATGTGTACGCGACCCAGAATGCACACAGCAGTAGGGCCACAGGACGTTTGCCAACGGCTTTGCCCCTATGTGTGTGGCAGGCCATCTGGGCCACTGGGGACCAAGTGAGCCCAGGAGGTAAGAGTACCCACCAGGAGTCTGAGAGAAGGATGCCAAGCTTTGAAAAAATGCCCACGAAACGTGGTCTGAACCACTAAGCCACGTGTGGGCCTCATCTGAATCCTTAAAGCGGCTGAGTTAGTGATGGATGCTCTGGTCAGATGTCGCATGTCGATAGTCGGAGGTGTTGCATCCTGGCTGTGCCACCCACAGCTGGGGAGCTTCGACTCAACCTTGCCCTAAGCCTCTTCTCCCGTTGCTGCTCCCTGTTGCTGCTCCCTGTCTCACCCTTATGTCCCCATGAAGGGCCTCTGGAAATGGCCGGTGGAGTCAAGCCCCTCCCTTCCCCAGGTGTACAGAAGGGGTGGGTTGTCCAATTGGGCGGGGTGCCACCAAGTTCTGCACCTCCTGTTTTTTCTTGTTGGCATAAAGGCTTCTCATGTGTCCAAGACGTGAATGTGGACTTGGCATCTGAAAATGTGCAGTCCAGCCAGGAGGTGATGTCGCCAGGGAGTCAGCCCCTCCTGGCATCATCTAACTTTGGTCTTTGTACTTGATAGAAAGGAGGGCAACTGGCAGCACTGATGCCTGCTGATTCTATCCGGAGGACTCACAGGCCTGAGTCGGCCTGGGTGGGAATGCCTGCTGGGCCACTGTGACCTCAGACAAGTTGCTTCATTTCCCTAAACTCCCATGTAAAGGGGCCTGGTGGTAACAGCCGCCTCACTGGGTAGCTGTGAGGTATGGAGAAAGCGGATCTGGCAGGTCAACCTGTTAGTCATTCTGTAATGTCCACCTGTGAGAATCAACTTGGAGGCTCATGTATTTTGACTTGGCTTTGGAGGTTTCCAGTGTGATTGGTGCCTCGTGGGCTTTGTCAGGTTGCCAAGCACCAAGTTTCTCAGCTGGGATGCAAACCTGGCACGTCGACAGAGTTTCCCTGGGTTGCTCAAGGTCACTCTGGGGGGGTCTTGGGATGCAAGAGGAACTTTCACACTATGCTGGCTGCTTACGTTTTTCACTGTGTCATGAGTGAAAACTGTCCTTTGACTCTGAACACTTGTCAAAAATTGACATAAGCTTGTGAGATCTGGGGGGTCAGAATGCAGTGGTTATTGGAAAGCGAGGATGACTATTGCGGATCAAGCCAACGTAGGATGACTCCACCCCAAGAAATGGGCACGTGGAGCTTCATGGGTCTTGTAGTCCTTTAGTACCCAGAGGATGCTTTTAAAGCTGTCAATCCTTTGGCATCGGACAATCAAACCTTTACCTGCAGATTAGAGGCTTAGGGATCATAGGAAGGGGGTGGTAAGCCTATCCCTTTTAGCTCCAGGGTTGATTCATGGAGAAATGGAGGAGGCCTTGATCAAATCCCAGGTTTATATCTGACGCACCATGGAAAAAAACAGCTGTGTGAAGTCACAACCTGGTTCCAGATCTCGGCCCTGTTGAAGCACAGAAGAGGCTGAACACCTGAGGAACTTTCTGGAAGCAGGTTTATTGGCTCCAGCCCACCAGTCCAGAGTGTGGCTCATGCCTGAAACATTCTCTGGACAGAGATTCTGGAAATTCTCAGATCTTTATCCCCTGGAGGCAGGAGGGGAGGGACATTCACATAAAAAGTTTCTCTGTTCCATTTCCTAGACCAGACACGGGTTTCGCAAGTCTTATGTTTTCTTGTTGGTTTTTTTTTTTTTTAAATCTTTTTGTACAACAAGTTTGCAGATGGTTCTCAATCCATGAGGATGAAATAATCCTATAAATATCATTTCAATATACCAACTTCTATCTAAACGGGGAAACCCACCCATGCCACAACTGCAATACTGCATTGCTCACCTTCTGAACGATCTTCTGTCTACCCAGGCTAGTGTCCACTGCTGAGCATATTGCTGTCCACAATAGCCTCCTGTATGCACCTGCTCTCTCTCAGAGCAAGGGGAGGAGATATGCTCCCCTCTGGAGTCGGGGATGATCCTGGGCCTTGCTTGAATCAAAGGGTGTGACTGTGAGGTGCTCTTGTAGCTCTTCTAGGCTCTGGGGCAGTTCCAGGGGCAGGGATGTCATGGTCGTGGGCGTGAAGGTTTAGGGAGAGAGTGGATTTCCCTGGAACTGGCCGGGCCTGTGTGTTGGGAAAGGCTGGGCATGTGGAGGCTGGCCTTCATCTCCCACCAGCTGTTCTTCCCAGGGTCAGGCAGGGGTGTTGTGGAGCTGGCCCCAGCTGGGCCCCAGAAAGACGAAAGAGAAAGGGAACTACAGGGTGGAATGTGACTTAGAGGGTTTTTGTTGTTTGTTGTTGTTGTTGTTTAATTATTTTGGCTTTAAGCACTGAAGGCAGTGAGATCAGGCCTGGGGTCAGTAGTCTCCATGTGTCCAGACTGACACCCGGCTTCTGCAGCGAACCCCTCAACGGCTCCATACCCCAGTTCTTCCTTCTATAAGTGGAGCAAGAACCAGCCTAGCTGCCGCCTTGGGAGGCCTGGGGGATTGGCCATCACTCACCCCCTCATAGTGACCCAGGTCTCCACAAGGCAAACTTGGGAGGTCAGTGTTGGGCAGGGCTGTGTGGTGGCTCAGAGCCTGGCTGGCAGTCCAGGTCCCCAGGGCTTCAGCCACCCATCTGAATGTGCCTTCAGGGTCACTGGATGGGTAGGTGGGCTGGGGGCCTGTCACAGGCCAGAGCACCAGGAGCCGCACCTGGTGGCAGTCTGCATGCCCCCTGCTTCCTGTTCCCATAAGGAGCTGAGCCTGAGCAGGTGGCAGGAGGGCCTGGGAGTGCAGGGGCTGCATGTTCCTCTTTCCAGGTGTTCTCCAAAGTAGGGGCCGTGAGGAGCTGCTGCGTCTCCAGGAAGAAGAACAAATCAGGTACCCTGTTCTCGTGGAAGGACGCCGTTCTGGGAGACCACATCTGGGGGAGGGGGGGAGGCAGGCTTGTACAGAACAGCCCTTCTTCTCCTGAAGACCCCAGCCTTGTTGTTGGAGGGTCCCTGACCAAGGCTCTGAGTCATAGCCTTTGTAGGCCCTCAGGTGGTCCTGAGCTGTGTGCGTGGTGTGCAGCAGCAGCACCCATCAGCACCCAAGGCCTCCCTTGTTTCCATGCCTTGGCACCCAGAAAATCCTCAGGCATAGCAAAAAGGATGGATTGTGGGCTTTCCCCTCATTTCCAAGGGAAATGACCCCCGATATGGAACTTCTAGAACATTCCACCATGTTGGTAATCCTGTACCTCCCTGGCCAGTAGGTAATGGGCAGGCACAGGCCGCCTGGCCCTTCCATCAGTCCTGGAACTTGTCCTGACGCGGTTGTCCTCTGGCCACGTGTTGTCCAGCCCTGAGGCTTCAGAGAATGAGCAGGGGTAGTCGTTTGTCCTTTTCACAGCCATGCAGTCCCGTCCAGCAGCGCTTGGCTTTACAGAATTGGTGGGTGCAGAATTGGTGGGGTGCAGTGTGAGTCAGCCCGATACCGTCCTGGTTGCCTGTGTGTGAGGCCACAATGACTGCTGCTCCTTCTTTCCTAATTGGCCCTGGGCCACCAGGCAGTGGGCTCCCAGGAAAGTAGACCAGAAGAAATGTGGTCCCTGTCCCCAGGCACTCGCAGAAGCCAGGGGACATATGACCTGGTGACTTCAGCGCAGGAGGCTGTACCAGAAGGGCCATGGCAGGACTGTGGACTCCAAGTCAGACTGGGGCCTGGAGGCAGGGAGGCCAAGCAGCCTGGTGGCAGAGGCTGAGGCGGCAGGTGCCCTGGAAAGGGAGGCAGACTCCCGTTGAGAAGTGGCTTCTGTGCCCTACAGAAGTTTGGACTGTGGCCTGGTGGGCAGCCACCGAGAGTTTTAGCAGACACTTCTGTGGCATAGAAATTAGAGTCCCGAGATCCGGAAGATGGAGGTGAAGGGAGTGCATCACCCTCGTGTACCGCGTCACTGTGTGGGAGAATGATGAGTTAGAATGGCTAAAAGCTATCTTGTTAGGAGTTTCCAGCAAAATTGGGGTGCTCCAAAACCTACAGGAAGGATTTTCATCGCATGAGGATCAGCTACGGGGGCTCAAATTCGAGCGATTTGTCCGCACAGAGGGTCACACTGCTTATTCAGCAAATCGCCCCGCGGCTAGAGACTGTGGCGCACGCTGGTAAACGATGACGAGATAGCAATGCAAAGATACAGCGCTGTGGATTCTGTGGGCTCCTTCCAGCTGTGCAATCACTGTACTCAGTGCTGAATTCTGGGCTTGAGACTGGGGAAGGAAGCTGTCCAATTCGTTTCTCCACACCGGTCAGACCACAGAGGAAGCCAGTGGCCACCATCTTGGAGAGCTGACGTCACCATCCCTGTTTTCGACTGATCGCAGCTCATTCAGCTATAGAACAGGTCATTTCAGGCTGCCATTCGCCTGTATCTCGCAGACAAATTACTCAGGCTCAGTGATAAAGAACCTTCAGAAACTGCTTCTTGGAGCCTGCTCCTATCGGAACATACACCGAGCCCGGAGCAGCCGAATTCCAGCTCCCAGAACTACTCTGGCCCAGGGCTAAAGAACCCATGGAAACTGCTTCTCAGTTCGGGTCCTGCTGAATACTGTGGAGGTAAATACCTACTGAGCCTTCATAGGCAGTGGCAACAGGATTGAGACGGGGCTTGTGAGGGCCGGTCAGGACTAAGCCGTTGCTTTGGTCACCCGGCAAAGGGAACAAAATGCTGCCATTTGCATGGGATACCAACATGGCAGAGATCTGAGGTCCTCAGAAAGCGGCAGAGGAGATAACTTCATCAATACCAGCGGCGACAGAAACAGTTGGTCTCCTGGTAAAGAAAGTGAGTCACATACACCCGAGTCTCTCTCACTTTGTCATCAGGCCAGAGGGGCAGAGTAGAGCCACCGCGCACGCCCGGAAAAGGCCCAGCGACCTGCTGGCATGGTAGTCACATCACCCCAATTGGAGTAGGGGCAGAGCAGAGCCGCTGTCCGTGCCCGGAACAGGACCACGACTCACCGGCGTGGTATCACGTCACCCCAACCGGAGTAGGGGCCCGAGCAGAGCCGCGCCTGTGCCCAGAACAGACCCAGCGACCCGCTGGTGTGGCAGTCATGTCACCCCAATTGGAGTAGGGGCAGAGCAGAGCCTTGGCCCACGCCTGGAACAGGCCCAGCGGCTCAACGGCATGGTAGTCACGACACCCCAATTGGAGTAGGGGCAGAGCAGAGCTGCCACCTGCGCCCGCAAGGTAGGCAGGCCTGTGACCGACTGGCGGAACAGGCCCAGTGGCCTGCCGGCGCGGCAGACACATCACCCCATTTGGAGTAGGGGCAGAGCAGAGCCCCCACCCGTGCCCGGAACAGGTAAATAGGGAGCCTACATCCTACATCCTGGGAACAAATCTTTACTTCTCACACTTCAGATAGAGCCCTAATATCCAGAGTATACAAAGAACTCAAAAAGTTAGACAATAAGATAACAAATAACCCAATCAACAAATGGACCAAGGACCTGAACAGACACTTCTCAGAGGAGGACATACAATCAACCAACAAGTACATGAAAAAATGCTCACCATCTCTAGCAGTCAGAGAAATTCAAATAAAACCACCCTAAGATACCATCTCACTCCAGTAAGATTGGCAGCCATTATGAAGTCAAACAACAACAAGTGCTGGCAAGGATGTGGGGAAAAGTGTACCCTTGTTCACTGTTGGTGGAACTGCAAATTGGTGCAGCCAATTTGGAAAGCAGTATGGAGATTTCTTGGAAAGCTGGGAATGAAACCACCATTTGACCCAGCTATTCCTCTTCTTGGTCTATTCCCTAAAGACCTAAAAAGAGCATGCTACAGGGACACTGCTACATTGATGTTCATAGCAGCACAATTCACAATAGCAAGACTGTGGAACCAACCTAGATGCCCTTCAATAGACGAATGGATAAAAAATATGTAGCATTTATACACAATGGAGTATTACTCTGCATTAAAAAATGACAAAATCATAGAATTTGGAGGGAAATGGATAGCATCAGAGCAGATTGTGCTAAGTGAAGCCAGCCAATCCCTAAAAAACAAATGCGAAATGTCTTCTTTGATATAAGGAGAGTAACTAAGAACAGAGTAGGGACGAAGAGCATGAGAAGAAGATTAACATTAAATAGGGATGAGAGGTGGGATGGAAAGGCAGAGAGAAGGGAAAATGCATGGAAATGGAAGGAGACCCTCAGGATTATACAAAATTACATACAAGAGGAAGTGAGGGGAAAGGGAAAAATAATACTAGGGGGGGAAATGAATTACAGTAGAGGGGTAGAGAGAGAAGAGGGGAGGGGAGGGGAGGGGAGGGGGGATAGTAGAAGATAGGAAATGCAGCAGAATACAACAGACACTAGTATGACAATATGTAAATCAGTGGAAGTGTAACTGATGTGATTCAGCAATCTGTATACGGGGTAAAAATGGGAGTTCATAACCCAGTTGAATCAAAGTGTGAAATATGATATATCAAGAACTATGTAATGTTTTGAACAACCAACAATAAAAAATAAATAAATAGGAGTTTGTGTTCCACATTTTATATCTATGAGGATGAAAAAAACTTCAAGATAAAAAGGAAAAATGTAGGCTGGTTACAAGTTTCAATCATTTCAACAAACAAGATCTTTACTAAAGGAAACCACCTTCAAATCCCATGTCTAAAAGTTTCCACCAAATATCATCAAAGAGTATGATTTGACCATGGGAAATCTCAAAACACACAAGCAGTCAAGACACTATAGGGAATATCCAAGAAACAAAGTAGAAAAATTAAAACCCAAACATTAGATATTATCATTATCAGTTGCACAAAAAAGTGTGTTTAATTGGCTAAAAAATATTAATAAAGGGACTTAAAATTCTATAAGGAAAAAGGACTAAAAATAATGACCTTGAAAATTTTCTCAAGAAATAGAACATCTAAAAATTAAAATATACTGTTTAAACATATTAAACACAGAAGAAATTATTCATAAGGTAGAACAGAGACAAAGAGATGAAAGGCATGAAATGAAAGGCAGGGTACTTGTAGCTATTAGCTCTTGCATAGATCTAAGAGAAATGTGAGAGAGTAAGACTCAAATTCAATAGCAATCAGGAAAAGTTTCTTTTTTATTATTTTTATTACTTGAAACAATCACCACTTATTTTTTTTTCAGCAGTTTCTTTTTATTATGAAAAAAAAGGTATTCCAATATATGGGTCTCCAGTTTATTTTACTTTCACCTCTTGATGGACACTTAGGTTGTCTTCATTCTATTATGCTATGAACTTTCATGTAAAGGCTATGGGTGAACATAATTTTCCCTACTATTAAATAAACTCCTAGAAGTAGAATTGCCATGCCATGAGATAAGTGTGTTTCACTTTATAGGATCAGCCAAATTGTTTTCCAAAGAGCTATACCATTTTGTATTTCCATCAGTAACTTGCTCCCTGGTCCTGTCAATTTGAATTTTAGAGAGGTCTATCTAGAACCTAAAGTTAATATGAGGAAAAAAAAAAGAAGGCAGATAATTGGAAGAGAAACAAGAATTCCAATTTCTCAAGAGAATGTGAATAAAGGAAAATGTGCCCTGCTTGGACAAACATAAAGTTCTTGCAGTTAAAAATGCTGGATAGGATATACAGTTCTAACACTGGCTAAATCACAAAATACAAATGTTTTCACTCTACCATCAACCAAAATAATTCATTCATTGTATAGCATAACAAAGTACGTGATACTTAAATATTTTAAGTATCAAGTACTTTCACTCCCAATACCTCCACACAGTCTTTGTCTACATACAGTGTGATATATTTTGATCACATTGCTTTCTGTGAATTGTTAGGAATATATGTAATGACACAAGAGTTGGGGGTCCTACAACAAAGGACCAGGGACCACCAGGCATAATACATGATTTCTCACTGTTTTTAAAGATGGAAATTGCTGATACCACCATATCTCTTTATTGTGACACTTAACATTGTACATCATAGTAAGAATCAAGTACTTAATTTATTGCTATAAGTTGTTTCCATATGTTGTTGCTATTATTTGTCTCCCTCTAATCTGTGAGGTACTGGAAACCTACAAGGACACTGTAAGTTCATACGGTAGAAACTCTCCTGCTTCAGATCCATTATATCAAAGAAGACATTTGGTATTTGTTTTATAGGGATTGGCTAGCTTCACTAAGCATAATCTGCTCTAGTGCCATCCATTTCCCTGCAAATTCCATGATTTTGTCATTTAGTTTAACTGTAAACTTTCTAACCTCTTTCTCTGACATTTCTTGTGATGTCAATTGAGTCTGCTGTTGAGGCATTTGGGGTGGTTTGGGTGATTTGTTCCCTTGGGGTTTTTCCGTATTGTTTTAATGTCTACCCTTCTATCCAAATCAGAGATTAGAAAATATCTTATGCAGTTTTTCTTATTGTTTGCCAGAATTGCTCTTCTTTCCATTCCCAATATATAGAAATTTTAGTTAAAGTATTTACCTAATCTCATTACATTCCAGGTTCTTAGATACTGCCGCCTCCCTCATGGAGCTTACATTCAAGTGTCACTTCTGATTTAATGTTTTCCCAGTCTCTTCAAGGCAGAAATAATTATTCCCTTTTCTGTTCTACTCTTAGTTGACTCTGGTAGATGTGATTTTTATTTTGTAGTGCTAAGGATTGAAACCAGGGTCTTGTGAATGCTAGCAAGTGCTCTACAACTGAGCTATATTTCCAGCCCAAAATGTGAGATTTCATTCATGAATACATGTGTAAAAATCAGATGAGAGTAACTGGCATATACATCACCTCAGACATTTATCATATCTTTGTGTTGGGGACATTCAAAATTCTACTATATAATCTGAAATAATTAATTGCTGTCAAGGATCATTGTCTGACTATGCAATGGAACATTAGAAATTATTCCTTCTACCTAACTGCATCTCTATTAGCCAACCTTTCTTCATCCTTCTTTCCCCTATCCCCTTTCCAGAGAATTTATGAGTGGTTAAGAGGAAAAAATCAAATTTCTGAGTAATGTGAAAAAGAATGACTTTATTTTGTAAAACAAATAAATCAATAAATTGATTTTTAGGTATGCAAAAAAAAAAAAAAAGAAAGAAATTAGAGTCCCTTGCCTCTGTCTGCTCAGGCTGCTGGAGCAGAGGGCCACGCCTGGGGCCTTCATCGGCAAAGACGGCCAGCCTTAGGGTTCTGGAGGCCAGAAGCCCAAGGCCAGGCATTGGCAGCAGTGGCTCCTTCCGAGGGCTGGGCGGAGAGGGGCGGTCTGTCCAGCCCTCCCTGGCTGTGATGGTCTCCCTGTATGCACAGGGGCTTTCCTGCATAGACCCCTGCCCCCACATGGTGACACACACCACACACACACACACACACACACACACACAGTCAGAGCAGACCCCCTGGGATGGGCTGCTGGCACTCCTGCCCTCCCACCTCGGAGTGGGGAGCCGGGTGGAGCCATGGCTCTTGGCCCTCCCCAGGGGGACTTTCTGAGACCAGGAGCCAGATGGGAGGGCCCGGAATCCTGGACAGGAGGCAGCCCTGGGTGCCCAACAGCGTGTGGGCTCATCCTGTGCACTAGTGTGCCGGGGCTATCCTGGTGGAGGGCCTCCTGGTCACCAAGATGGTCATCCCTTTCAGTCCTGCTCCCTCCCAAAGGCGGGATTCTATGATGAAGTTAATTAAGGGATGATTGACATGAGGATTAATAGTCCTGAGCCTCAGGTGGCAGGCTCAGCGGGAAGGCTAGTCAGAAGGTGGGCCTGGAGAGGAGCCATGGGGGGGAGCGGAGGTCCTGGGCTCACTCTGTGCCCCACTGGCTGGGGACTCCCCCTCTTTCAGGGGTGCTGCTTTCCATGGGATTTGGATTTGTGGGGTACCAGAAGCTGGAGCAAGCCCAGAGAGCCCTCAAACAGCTGCAGGTAAGTGGGGCTCAGAGCTGAGGTCTGTGTGTATGGTGTGTGTGTGTGTGTGGTGTGTGTGTCACCATGCAGGGGTGGGGGTCCCACGGGCACTGAAGTACAAGGTGTCCCACTGCCCCTTGACCTTCTGACACACTCCCTGCGTCTTTGCCCCCCCTCCTCCCCGCACTTCATAGGGTGCTTTGTTCTTTGCACACTGTACTCTGTGGGCTGGGGCACTCTGGTGGGTCCCAAAAGGCTGGGACTCCCTGAGCCTGGCTGGCCAGCTCCCACCTCCACCTCTACTGCACTGAGACCTGTGCCTGCGCTGGCATCCAGAGGGCCAGGAACCGAGGGCAGGGAACACTGGGGATGCCAAGAACTGCCCAATGTGTCCCTGCAGCCTGCACAGAGCTGACATGCGTCCAGCCTGATCTACCTGCTGCACTTCAGGGACGACTCCCCTCCTGGAATCCGCAGGCCTCAACCCTCCTACCACTAATGTGGCACTTAGCTGCCCTTCCTCATGTCCCAAATTGGTCTGAAGTGCTCAAGAACAGAAACGACAGGGGCAGAGCCATGAGCCCCTGGGTCTTGCACTGGAGGCCTGACCCCAGGTGTCAGAATCTCACTTGAGACCAGCTCTTTGCATCAATAATCAAGTCAATCAAGGTCACTGGGGTGGGCCCTAAGCCAGAGTGACTGGTGTCCTTTAAAAGGTGTGTGGGGATCGAACCCAGGACAGGCCTATGCAGGAAACCCCCTGTGGGCACAGGGATGCCATCACAGCCAGGGAGGGCTGGACAGGCTGCCCCTCTCCGCCCAGCCCTCAGAAGGAGCCACTGCTGCCAATGCCTGGCCTTGGGCTTCTGGCCTCCAGAACCCTAAGGCAGGCCGTCTTTGCTGATGAAGGCCCCAGACGTGGCCCTCTGCTCCAGCACCTGAGCAGACGGAGGCAAGGGACTCTAACTTCTATGCCACAGAAGTGTCTGCTAAAACTTTCCGTGGCTGCCCACCAGGCCACAGTCCAAACCTCTGCAGGGCACAGAAGCCACTTCTCAACGGGAGTCTGCCTCCCTTTCCAGGGCACCTCCCGCCTCAGCCTCTGCCACCAGGCTGCTTGGCCTCCTTGCCTCCAGGCCCCAGTCTGACTTGGAGACAGCAGTCCTGCCATGGCCCTCCTGGTTCAGCCTCCTGTGCTGAAGCCACCAGCTCCTATGTCCCCCAGCTACTGCGGGTGCCTGGGGATAGGGACCGCATCTCCTCTGGTCTACTGTCCTGGATGCCCACTACCTGGTGGCCCAAGGCCTATTGGGAATAAAGGAGCAGCAGACACTGTGGCCACACGCACAGACACCCAGGACAGTATCGGGCTGACTCACACTGCACCCCACTAATTCTGCACCCACCAATTCTGCAAGGCCTAGGCTGCTGGATGGGACTGCATGGCTGTGAAAAGGACAAAGGATCGTCCCTGCTCATGCTCTGAAGACTCGGGGCTGGACAACATGTGGGCAGAGGACAACTGCCTCAGGACAAGGTCCAGGGCTGACGGAGGGTCCAGGCAGCCTGTGCCTGCCCACTACCTGCTGGCCAGGGAGGTGCAGGATTACCGATGTGATGGAATGTTCTAGAAATTCTACATTGGGGTCATTTCCCTTGAAAATGAGGCGAAAGCCCACAATCCATCCTTTTTGCTACGCCTGAGAATTATCTGGGTGCCAAGGTATGGGAACAAGGGAGGCCTTGGGTGCTGATGGGTGCTGCTGCTGCCCACCATGCACACAGCTCAGGACCACCTGAGGGCTTGCAAAGGCTCTGACTCAGAGCCTGGGCCCGGGACCTCTCCAACAAGGCTGAGCCACCACGCAGCCCTGCCCAACACTGTCCTCCCAAGTTTGCCTTGTGGAGACCTGGGTCGCTCTGAGGCGGTGAGTGATGGCCAGTCCCCCAGGCCTCCCGAGGTGGCAGCTAGGCTGGTTCTTGCTCCACTTACAGAAGGAAGGACTGGGGCATGGAGCCGTTGAGGGTTTCGCTGCAGAAGCCGGGTGTCAGTCTGGACACATGGAGCCTACTGACCCCAGGCCTGACCTCACTGCCCTCAGTGCTTAAAGCCAAAATAATTAATAAAAAAAACAACAAACAAACAAACAACAACAACAACAAAAACCCTCTAAGTCACATCTTACCCTGTATTTCCCTTTCCCTTCTGTCTCCCTGGGGCCCGGCTGCGGCCAGCTCTATGTGGCTCTGCCTGCATCTTGAGGACCAAAGACAGGCAGGCGCTCAGTACCGTCCACGAGGCGAGCGGCGGGGAGCAGGAGGAGTGGGGACCCCAACGCACACACTTGCAGCAGGCAGGTGCGTAAAGCATGGGACCCTGTACTGCAGGTTCTCACTGTCCCAGTCAGACCTTCAAACCACCCAATGGGAAGCTTCTACTCATGTCTCATGACCTAGGCACAGACAGACTGCAGGAGTCACCCACTGGCCGGAGTGAGGCCAGGATCCAGACCCAAGAGGACTGACCCCAATCACGGCTCTTCACTCAGGTGCTGGGACAGGAGTCCTGTGCACTGGGTTTGCTTCTAATAAGCTGTGTGACCTCAGGACAGTGAAGCAGCCTCTCTGAAGCTCAGTCTCCAATCTGAACTAGATGGTCCTGGCTGGGCCTTCAGCTCCAGGGCCTTTACTCCTGAGAATGCTCTTGAGCTGCTGTTTGCACATCACTGAGAAACGCTGATCCCTGATGTCCCACACCACGCCAGGAATGACCGTGACACCACAAGGACCACAGCTGGCCCCAGAGACTCCAGGCCACCTGCCTGAGACACTGCTAGCTGCACCTCTAGAGGCCAAGCCAGGTGTGGATGTCAGTGGCTCAGAGGTGGACTGCAGCACACAGGCAGATCCAGGGCTCAGGCTTCATTACAATCAGGCGCAGAATGTGCGCGCTGTCCCCTCTGGGCTCCAGTGGCCGCTGGCAGGGCTGTTATCACTCACGAGCAGTTTTCCAGCACCCCCCACCCAGTGCCCTTTATCTGGAGGTGAGGGTCTTGGTGGTGGGAGATAACACAGCCGCCCCCCTGGAGACCAGAACAGAGAGTGGAGCAGAGCTGCCAGAGCTGCCCTCCTGCCCCGCCCAGCCCAAGACATGGCGGGTCCCCCTCCTGTCACCCTGGGGAAGATGACATCTGGAACAAGGGGCAGAGAGTGGGGTGGGGAGCGGCAGGGGAGAGGGCACATAGCTCAGGGGACCAGGACGTGGGGTTGTGTAGGCAACATGGTCAGAAGAGAAAGATGGGCTAGGGCGCTGACCCAGGAGGTAACGAGAACCAGCGGGTGGACATCGCACCACTTCCTGGAGCAGATCCAGACTGAGGCCTCCTCTGTCAGCCAGTGAGCAGAAGCCAGCCCCTCCAATGGCTTGACACTGTCAGGACACTCAACACCGACCTGAGGACAGGGGATAGGGCCTCAAAACCAAACGGGGGACTGGGGAGAGAGGAGCATTCTGACAGGGTCTGGACACAGGTGCCAAGAAGCCATTGTTCATGCTCTAGAGCCCGTATGCCCCCAGGGCCCATCTGACACCACCTGTGACCAGCCGAGAGATGCTGGGGACAGTCATGCCACGTCTGCCTTGGTCACCCTGGGAAGCAGCCACTGGTGGTTACAGCAGCCACTGGTGGCCACCGACACCACCACGTGGGGGTGTCGGTGGCCACCAGGGCATCTCCCGCATCCTCAGGAGGGTGCGTGGGCACCACTCTCTCTGTCAGGGTCAGAAACAGCCTGAGAGGACACAGCCAGCCCAGTCCCAGAGCAGGAGCCAAGGACGGCACTGTCCATGTCACCAGCATGGCGGCCAGTTCCCCAGCAGTGGCTCTTGAGTGGAAGGATGTGGAGGGCAGGCCAGCAGGCAAGGAGCAGGTGCCACTCTGCCTTCTGTCACTCCCGGAGCCTGACACTCCGCAGGGTGCTGTAGTCAGCAAGGCAGATGCTGCTGTGGCGTGGACCCTCTGGTGGGAACAAACTCAGGCAGCAGCCAGCCGCGAGGGGCAGTCACCTCACGCGGCACAGATGGCCAATCCTGAAGACCCATGGGGAGTGGACATGAGCCGTGGGCATGGTGGAAGGCCTGTGCTCAGAGAAGGCCGCGGAATCCAACTGACATTAGCTGACCAGAGACGACTCCTCCTCTACTTTTTTTTTTTTAAACTGTAAAACACTTAAATTTTTTGTAAATATACGAGAACAACAAGGGTGGTAAACAAGAGAAGGTCTATCTTTAAGAGGAAAATCCTTATCTTAGTAAACTGAGCAACTGGAAGCCCTGTGTGTGGGGGGGTGGGCGAAGGTCAAATCTTAACATCTGGGTCAAACAACCCAGTCCTCAGAACCTCCCTCCAGGTGTCTATTCTAAGACGTGGTCGTGGTCTCCAGACTACGTGGTTCCATGGGAAGCTGCCTGTCTCCTAGGGGCAGCTGGGGGATGGGGAGGGTCTCAGGTTTTGGCATCGTGACGGGGCGAGGGCCAGGGCCAAGCCATGACCTGCAGTGTGCACCACAGTCCTGAAGGAAAACCTCATCCTGCCTCCAATGCCCCACTGTGAGGGGGCACCCAGGGGGCCGGCACCCCTGTGGCTGGGGACACACATTGGTCTTTCCTTTCCTGCCTGTGCAGTCGCTGGACACCAGAGGGCGCTGAGGCACTCCAAGAACATGGCCCCCAGCCCCTCAGCCCCTATGGAGCTCTGGGCTTTCATGGGCTCTTCTGGGTACGAAGAGATCTAGGTTTTCTTCTCTTAACTGTTAGCTGATAAACTAAAAATATGCTACATTACGTTGCACTTATATTTCTTTTTTTTTTTTTTGAGAGAGAGAGGAAGAGCATTTTAATATATTTTTTTTTTTTTTTTAGTTTTTGGGGGATATAACATCTTTGTTTGTATGTGGTGCTGAGAATTGAACCCCGGTCGCACATATGCCAGGCAAGCACGCTACCGCTTGAGTCACATCCCCAGCCCCTGGACTCGTAATTCTGATCTCTCTTTTTTTTTTTTTTTTTTTTTGGTACCAGGAACTGCATTCAGGGGTGCTTCACCACTCAGCCCCAGCCCAGCCCTATTTTGTATTGTATTTAGAGACAGGGTCTCACTGAGGCTGCCTTTGAACTCAGGATCCTCCTGCCTCAGCCTCCTGAGCTGCTGGGGTGACAAGCGTGGGCCTCATCACCCGGCTCTTATGCTGTTTTTCAGGGATGTTTTAACACCTGCATAATCAGAGACCGAGACCTGCTGGTCTGTGGATGAACAAAGCCCTGAAGCAGTGGTCTGCTGAACAGCTCCTGGCTCTCAGCCCATCCCTCGCCTGCCCATCCAGGATATTAACCTGTTCTTACCAGTTTCTGGCTCCACCATGTTCTTTTCTGCAGATGCTTCTTGGGGCTCTTTCCCCTGTGGGGCTGTGCTGGAGAAGACGCCAACTGGAGCGCACTCGAGATACAGGGGGACATGGTGGAACTGCAGAGGCAAAGGTGCCAACACTGTGGGTCCTTGTCACGGGACACAGCTGAGAGGGACTCAGTCCCATGTGCAGATGACGCGCCCCAGGGTGCAGAAGATGGGTGCAGAGGAGCCAGGAGACGCCCAGCCCAGAACCCCAAGTGCTCTGGGTGCCTGAGGAAAACACTCGGGCCCAGGCTGAGAGGCAAAGGCCATGTCTCAGTTGCCTTGACCTGCGGTGGGTTCCAGGTGCCCTGTGCGCTTTCTCTAGTCAGAGGATGAAATGGGGACTGTGACAAGGGGAGGAACTGCTGGCACAGGGCAGCTCCAGGGGAAGTCAGCGGGTCACAAAGCCAAGAGCGTTCCTGTTGCCGTTCAGAGGCGACCTGTGTGCCAGGGGTTTCTTAAAAAAGGTTGAGACAGCCCCTGCTAATAGTCACCTCAGTAGAAGGCCCCTGGGTAGCTACAGGGCAGGGTGGGAGGGAGACTTGTCAACTTACAGCCTTTGGGACTCTTCAAATTTCATACTGCATTCAAGTCTCAAAGATTAATTATGCCCAGGGGGAAAAAAAAACAAGCAGCCGGGCACGGTGGTGCACACCTGTAATCCCAGTGGCTTGGGAGGCTGAGGCAGGAGGATAGGAAGTTTGAGGTTAGCAAGTTTGAGGCCAGCCTCTGCAACTTGGCAAAACCTTAAGCAGTAAGACCCTGCTTTTATATTTGATAGTGAGACCCTGTCTCAAAATCAAATATAAAAAAGGGCTGGGGATGTAGCTCAGTGGGTAAACACCCTTGGATTCAATCCTTGGTAAAAAAAAAGAAAAAGAAACAAATGTGCTCGGGAGGGAGAGGGAGCAGCCTGGGGGTCTGACAGTTGGCGGCCACTTAGGAGCTGTGTGTCTTCGGGTCACTGGGCCTTAGTCGAGGCTGCTGACGGGAGCGGTCAGTGAAGAAAACACTTGTCAGAGTCAAAGGGGAGGCTGCCCCCGGACATGCCTTCACCATCGTCCACTCTGGTGATGGGGACTCCTTCCTGAAGCAGCGGGGAAGGAAGGGGCGGCTGCAGTCCAGACACGGCTCCTGGACGGGCCACCAGAGACACCGCGGTCTTGCAGGCCAGGCTCTCACCAAGCCCTGATGGTGTAGTGGGCAGGGCCCCAGCTGGGAACCCCCCAGGGCTGGAGGGTCCAGGAAGGCCTGCCTGCGGGTGACTGGGGACCACGGCCTGCAATGCACCAAGGGGCCTAGCAGACAAATGACCTGTGGTGGGTTAAAGGTGGCTCCCCAAGAGATGGCCATCTAGACACCCAAGACCTATCAGTGCATTCCCTGCAAGTACCATCAAGACCCCGAGATGGTCCGGGGTTATCTGGGTGGGCTGTAATCCCAGGAGAGGGATCTGGGACCAAGAAGAAAGCCACATAAAGACGGGGCAGAGACGGGAGTGCCGCAGGGAGCTGATGGATGCCGGGAGCCCAGTAGTGGGCAAAGGCAGGACAGGTCCTCCCCAGAGCCCTTGGAAGCCCTGGCCACACCTTGCTCTTGGACACCTGCCTGCCTGCCAGCTCTGCGGCAGGTGCACTGTGTGGTCTTAGGCCACCTGGCTCACAGCCACCTGTCATGGAGCCCCAGAGGCCCCTGTGCTGCAGATACACGTGTGTGCACACACGGACGGCCCTGCACACAGCTCACCACAGGCACGGACAGCACCACAGCCAACCAGAGAGACCCAAGTCAAGGCAGGAAAGGAAGGCCGAGGACGGCCGGAGCTGGACAGGGGCCCAGGGAGCTTCCTGCAGCATCCTCAGGGAGGGCAAGAGGGTGGGCCACCACCAAGGTGGAGCCAGGCCGAGCCCGTGCTGGGCAGTGGGCACATCAGCTCCCGGGCCCTCTCCCCGCAGCAGCTCCCAGCGGCCTACCTTGGAATAGGCCAGGTGTCGGAAGGCCTTGCGGGCCTCCAGGGGCTCCAGGAACTCCACGATGGCAGTGACGCCACCCTCGGGCAGCAGCACGTGGCCCAGGTGCCCAAAACAGCTGAAGGTCTCCCACAGCTCGGCCGCCAGGGTGCCTGCTGGGAGGTTCTTGGCCAGAATCACAGTCTTGCTTCGTTCTGCTGCCGCCTGCAGAGAGGAGAGGCCACGTGAGGGACGGCAGCAGGGCTCTTCAGCTGGACACTGGCACTGACCCGGTGGCCTCTAGTCAAGGTGCGCACCTGGGGGCTCAGTAGCCAGGCACCTGGGAGGACCCAGGAGGCGCCACCCGCTGGCTCCACAGCCAACAGCCAGCTCCGCTGAGGGCGAAGGCCCAGGGCGCCCTGTGAGACCCCTGGGATCGAATCCCAGCCCCAGCTGAGTCACACAGATCCTGATAGTGACTGACCACAGCCCCGCTGGACCCCCCAGGCACCCTGCGCTGGGCAGTAATCGAGATCGGCACCTCAGCATGGAGGGCTCTTCCTGGCACTGGGGACCACCTGCGGCCACAGGCATGGGAAGCAGAAGCAGTGAGGAGCCTATGCCCCCAGGAGCAGCCCACCAACCCCAGGAGCTGGCTGTCCCTGTCCTTGGGAGGGGCGACTCTGAGGTTGAGCTCTTGGTTTGGTTTCAGTCACCACAGGACACCCCCCCACACCCCCAGCCTCCCCTGGGCCGTCCACAGCTCTGGAGCAGCAGCAGTCGACTCCTTAGAAGTGGGGACAGTGGGGCAGCGGGCACCCACCTGGCTGAAAGAGTCCAGGATGAAGCTGTTGTCGATGAGGAAGCGTCACACTTCTTGGACCAGCTGAGTCTCCCCGAGGGCCACACTTACGGCCACGCGCCCTTGGTGTCCTGTGGAGAGAGAAGAGGAGGCCGGGCCCCTCAGGCAAGGCCTAGCCAGCTGAGCAGGCCCAGTGGGGAGGGGATTCAGGGTGCTGTCACCCACCTGCACTGAGGTGGGGACCATGGTCTGGCACTACACTAGCTCTCTGCCCTCCGCAGCCATGCATCCCCACCCACCCTTGGGCTCTTCCCTTCCCGCAGTGGGCAGGTCTCTGTGAGGCTCCTCTTGCAGCCCTGGGGCTTCTGCATGCGCTGACCTTGACCCCATTACAGCCAGTCCTTGCTTCTGTCACCTCCCCACCCGCCCACTTTCCTGCCACAGCTCCCCCAAGCCCTCCTTTCTTCCCCTGCCTCCTCTAGGAGGCACTACAAGGCAGGACCTCTGTCCATGTGCTGCTGAGCCCCAGTGCTCAGAGGGCACTGGCGGGGCCTGAGCGGCTGTGGCTGTCCCTCTTACTCAGGCCAGGCTGCCCTCCCCGGCCTAGCAGCCACAAGCCACCATAGGACCAGGCACCTGAAGTGTGGCATGTTCAGATCCAGGTCGTGCTACCCACAAAATACAGTGGATTGGTGGAAAGAAGGGAGGAAACACAGTGTGGCTTTTTACGTTGCTCACGTCAAAGTGACGAGGCTCTAGACGTCAAGTTGAAGACGGTGTCTCGTTAAGACTAGTTTTGCCTGTTTCTTTGTACACTTGTGGCCACTGGGGCGCTCACAATTACACTCGGGGCCGGCCTTCTACCTCCAACGGTCAGCGCTGACCCAAGTGCCATGAGGGAGGGTAAAGGACAATGGAGAAAGCAGCTAATGGGCAGAACCAAGGGACGTCCTTTGCCAAGTGGCTGAAAAACACTCCGAGGTTTGCTTGAATCGACCCCAGCAGAGGGCGACCGTGGACAGCATTTGGAAGGAAGTCTGTGGACTCAACGCGCGCAAGACACTCGGGCTCACTCACGTGGTCGAACACTTGCTCTTGGTGGCACTGTACTTCTGCGCGATGGCATCAGCCACGGCACTGGGCCCCATGAACAGCGTGTTGCAGCTGTGGGTGCTGAGGGCAGGGGCAGGCAGAACGGGTCAGGCTGGGACCAACTGAGGCCTCTCACAGACACCAAAGTGCCATGAGCCTCGCCGGCCTTCCCCGCCCCCCGCCAGCTCTCCTGTCCTGGGCGAGCACCCAGCCTGAAGTGAGGATGCAAACCCAAGCCCTGACAAGTGTCGGCATCTGCCCTGTGCCAGGGACCCAGCCCTTGGTGACACCTCAGAACCTATGCTGACACAGTCCTTCTCTCCTGATGTGCAGTGGGGACACTGAGGCCCTGGAGGCCCCACCCTACAGAGGGAAAGGGCCCAGGCGGCTGGGGAAAGGCTGGGGGGGGGGCAGCAGAGCTTGGACAGGCACAGGGGCCTCACAGGGCGGACGAGGACCTGGAGCTGCGGGCTTTGTCCTCAGATGCCTTCTTCTTCCTGTAGGATGAGCTGGGGACATCTGCATCCTCCCTGGCTTCCTTCCTGATGGTGGACGGCAGCACGTGCAGCATCCTGCCCTGAGGGGACAGAGCAGGAGGTGAGTGGAGCCCCGCCCTCCATCTTGTCCCCTTGTCATAAGCCAGCTGGACTCAGCACTGAGTCCTGATGGGAGACTGGGACGGCAGACAGAAAGCCATGTTGTCACTTTCCGTCCAGCTGAGGCTAGGAGCACCCGACACAGCCACGCCAAGGGGACTGTACCCCTCTGTGAGCACCCCACAGCCTCCGACTCCCCCAGCGGACCCTGCACAAGGACACTGGGAGCTGCACACGGCAGGGGCCAGTCTTCCCAGTGCCCGCGTGACCAATATGCCACGAGCAGATGGATGGAGGAGCACTGGAGGTGGCCTGGCCTGGGCCTGGGCACACTGCACAGGGACACTGGGAGAGCAGCAGCTCCCTGATTCCTCAGGGCCACCCACACATCCCAGCAAGCTCCACTCTCACAGCGTCATCTCTTCAAGTAGTTCACTGGAGGCGACCACATGGCAGGCCACCGTGGGTCCTGGGACCCGGTACGTGGATGCTTGCCTGCTCATACAGCCACCCGGCGTGGCCTTCTCCATCGCCAGGCTCAGTGACCTGGTGCCCACATGCCACCTCATCTGGAACACCTGTCCATCCATGGCCGCGTAGGCCTTCACCTCGTGCTCAGGGAACATGAAGGTGACAAAGGCAAAGACCACAGGCCTGCAAGTTCCTAGTCCAAGAAGTAACGACCGAGGGAAGAACAAAGGGCCCTGGCTGTGGCCTCATCTCTGAAGCTCGTTTGGATGGAAGACGAGGAAGGACAGCCTTCCCAGGCAGAGGAGCACTGCGGGCACTGGGGGCTGTGCGGCCGCTGGATCCCAACACCAAGCAGCCAAGGAAGCCCAGGAAAACGCCTCCACCTCTCCAGCTCGGTGTTTGGAGAGAGAGTGAGAATCCCAGGTCTGCAGGCATCGTGTCTGTGCCTGTAATCCCAGCGGCTTGGGAGGCTGAGGCAGGAGGATCAAGCATCGTTGACCTACCAAGACCCCGACTCAAAATAAAAAATGAAAAGGACTGGGATGCAGTTCAGTGGTACAATCCCCCTTGTTCCAATCCCCAGAACCATTAAGAAAAAAAGAAAAAAGAGAAAATCCAAGTTCAAGTTCAGAGAGCAAAAGATGTCCTACATCTGCAGCAGGGAGGGACAGCAAGCCCTGTTCTAAGATGAGGAGACCCCAGCTGGGGCCACTGTCCAAGGCCAAGAGCTAGAGGGAGGTGGAGGGGGCTGCCCAGGGCCGGGGGCTACCCAGGAGCAGGTCCTACCGTAGGTGGAGAAGAGCTTCTCCAGGTCCTCCTTGGTGCTTGTGTAGGGCAGGTTACGCACAAAGAGTCTTCCAGAGCCGGCCAGGTCCTCCTCCTCCTCATTCTCCCAGAGTATCCGGCCTTGCCAGGACTGTGCGCTCTTCTGAAGGGGCCCCTTGGCCATAGGGACTTGCTTCTCGCTGAATACCTTGATGTAGCGTCCACCTGCACGAGCGGAGGGGTCAGGGCTCCGGGGAGGCCCAGACCTTGCCAGAGGCCTGGCTGGTGACCCAGGCCTCTCACTGCTGCCCACCAGATGCTCCGGACGAGGAGGGCCACGACCAGCACCATGCTCCTGGGCCCTATTATGGCCTGCCATGTGGCCTGAGCCCTCGGGAGCCACAGGGACATATCCTCTGGGCTCTGGCCCACTCTCAGGCACTGCTGGCGGCTCTGTCTTGGGAAAGGCTGCTGTGACAGCCACCCTGGACAATCACCTGCCCGCGCGCCTCCCAAGGGCTCAGGGATCGCCTGCCTCCACCTACACCACAGCACAGTCAATACCTTCCACCTGACTCACTGGCAGGACTCCTGGGGACCCCTGTCTTCCCCACACACTTGCCCCGGGAGGCATCCATGCCACAGATGGGTTGAGGACCACGTCCCAGCTCAGGAACAGTGCACCTGCCGCACCTCCACCAACCCTGCACCCTAGGCAGGCCTGCTGCTCACCCCAAGCTTCACGTGCCCCTGCGGCCTGGCGGCCACCCTCGAGAAGACCTTCCTCCTCCTCCCGGCCCTTGCCTCATACCCTGCCTGCCCGACGGTGTCCCAGGGCCATGTGCCCATGACCTCCTTCAGCACTGCCTGCCTCTCTGCAGCCTGTTTACTGCTGGACCCTCAGTGCTCAGAGCGTGTAGCAGGAGGGGACGCTCAGCACATGCACCTAAGCCAGGACCCACGCGGGAGCCAGGGAGCCTGGGATGCAGCGCTGCGCCTCCTTACCCATGTACTCCTGGTTGCACTTCAGGGCTCTCTTCACCTCCTCTTCGCTGCTGAAATCCAGGAAGATGTACCCTGAGAGGGGACCACGACAAGGTAACTGCCAGCCCTGCCAACGCTTGGAGTCAGAGGACGTGGGCACCTGGCTAGGTGCAGAAAGCGGGAGCCGCCATGGCATAGGCTGACACCCAACCTGGCCACCCTTTGGGGGAGCACTCAGCACCTACCTGGCATTGCGGGTGAAGGCGCAAAAACCAGGCCCCTTGTGCCTCCCTCCCAGCCTCACCCCTTCCCTGACCATGTTCTGCAGAGAAGAAATGCTCATGATGGCCGCTGTAACCCAGCCCAGCACTGGAGGGTCACCTCCACATCACCCTGCAGGTGGCTGTGGGTGACTACACAGCAACAAGCAGGTGCAGAGGCCTCCACAGCCTCAACCTCACTGGGCCTTGACCTGTGAAGCCGCCGAGAAGCATCCCGTCTACACCACCACAGTCTCCCCCAGCATCCTCCCCAGCCCACACAAGCAATAGCCTCTACTACCTCCAGCTGCCAGCGGCCCTCCCTGCACTGGTCAGCGGGGCTTTCTAAACCCGAGGCTGTCCTAAGCCCCAAACCTCCACTGTGCCCAGGTTTCCCTACTTACTACAGTCCCAGGGCCCAGCCCAGCTTCCACCCCCACACTTCCACCTGGGTCATTTGCTGCCTTCAACAGCGTCATGCTCAGGTGCTGGCTCTCTCCATCTCCAGGGCCTCCAAGATGCTGTCCCTGAGCCCCAGCAAGGCAGGTACCTTCCTCCTGGCTCCCTGCCTGGTCTCTGAGGCGCCATGAACCTGTGGCCCCACCACCAGCACCAACACCAACAGCTGCACTCTGAGCATTCCCAGTGCTCACACAGTCCGGGGCTGACCCTGACCCCTCCCAACTGCACGACAGGTCTGACCCCTTATGCAGAGGAGGAAAGGAGGCTGAGTTCCTGTCCCAGGTCACAGGGCTCCTAAGTGGCTGGCTAGGCTGTGAACCTGGGCAGGGGCTCTGTCCCCCGCCCCTCACACTGCCCTCTGCTGGGCTCCAGGAGTAAAGGCTGCCCGAACGATCAGTCTGGTGAGCTGGGCGGGAGAGCTGGGGAGGGATGAGACCCAACATACCAAGGGCACTGGACCACCCCACAGGAGCACCTTTCTCCTTGGGTGCCAGCTCGGCCAGACCTGACCACTCTGCCCAGGTGGCCTCTTCCTGCCAAGGCACTCCCAACCCCAGGGTCCAGACACCCAGTGGCCACAGAGCCTTAGTATGGTTCTCTGAGATGTGGCTATTCTGCCACTGGTCTCCTATGGCTTTCTGGCCTAGCTGGCCACTAGGCTGGGCAGGTGCCCACCTCTCCCAGATCCACCTTCCTTCCAGCCATGCTCACTGCCTCGAGACAGCCAGGTGGGGAGGCTCACAGCCCGGAGCGGACACCTGGGGAGATGTGGTCTCGGGCAACACCACGCATGTGCAGAGAGGTAGAGCACTGCCCGCTGGCAGAGCCGCCCATGGACTTAGCCCAGCAAACCCAGACCTGTGGGCATCTACATGAACAGAACAGGGGAACCTACTATAACAGTGGAGGAGAAAATTCTGACACTATATGCCAGGCAGCCAGAGGCAAGGATGACACAGATCCGCATCCTGAACAGTTAGCCACATCCACAGAACTGAGGACCCCAAGGAGGAGAAGGGACAAGGCTGCTTTGGGACCTCCACAACCATGTGGCTAGCCCTCCCCCGCACATCCACCCAGCTCCCAGGCCTTACCTGTCTTGTTCCCCTGCACATTTCTCACTTTTCGAATGGCCACTGGTTTCAGGGGCGCCAGGAATTCCAGGACATTTTTCTGCAAGGACAAATTTTGCCCCTTATTAGTCCCCCAAGAAACCATGCAACCCAATAAAGAGATAAGGAGCAAAGTGTTGGACCAGAAAAGATAACCAAGTGATCACAGTTTTTCTCCTTCCTTTAAGTCACACTCATCTCTCCTCCACCATAAAGAAAAACTGGGAAATAAAAACTGAAGAAGAAACGAATAATGTAATAAAAAATAGTAACATAAGCAGCAGAGTGTTAAGGCATTACATCTGGTCTTTTGTTCCTAAGGAGTTGTTTTTTTGTTTTTTGTTTTTTTTAAATACTTGGGGTTAAAGCTGGCTTTTCTTACTTCTCTTTAAAGCACGGATATTTGTCTACGTTAATCACAGTGACAAACCTCAAACTGTAGGGAGGCCCCTGACCTTCTTAACTACTCCCTTCTCTGAACATGTGTGATATTTAAACACATTTTTAAAAATATGTGAACATTCAGGGTGTGAAACTCTAACAAATACTAAAAAGTAAAAATCAGGAAACCAAACTGGTTCCTAATTCCGAGGCCAGCTCACTCTTCCTGGCTCTTCTGCAAATCAAAAGCCACAGATCCATTTCCCATCTGGGCACTGGGGGAAGCCCTTGAGGCCCCACCCGGACGTAGCTTGTCCTACAAGGTGACAGAAGGACAGAAGGACACATCTGGGTGCTCCAGGTCAGTGGAAGAAGCCCAGCCAAGTTCTGAGCTTTCACATTACTGCATCCAAGTTTGCAATTACCAGATTCTTTCCAAACCGTCCCCTGCCCAGAGGAAAGCCAGCATGGTGGGTCACACACAGCTAGGTTCCTCTGGGGATGAAGCCATGTCCTGCTCCACACCTGGCCTTTTCTACTGGCCATGGCACCTTGGGGGTCTTCCCTGTCATCATGTTCTTTTCTGTGATATGTCATCTTATACCATTTTCATGTGTCCCTGTGAATTAACCCAGGTTTAAATTGGCACTGGTGACATTTTGGGCTAGTGACTCTTTGTTGTGGGGCTGTCCTGTGTCTGGCAGGGCTTACACAGCGCACCTGGACTCTGTTCACTAGAGGCCAGCAGCCCTCCACAGATGTCACCATCAAGAGCACCTCTGACCACAGCCAGATGTTGTGCAGGGATAGACCATTCCCCTCCAAGAACCACGGACACACCACTTCTCCAGAAATGGAGCTTCAGGGTTGATGTGGGGTTTTGTTCTTATCAATGACTGCAAATCAACATGTTGAGTTATAAATAATAACAGGAAGGCTGCAAGAACGTTCCCGCATTCAGGTTCTGGTGTGCCGGGATTCACCTGGGGCAAAGCCCTGGCCAGGCACCAGCTCCGCAAAGGCCTGGATGTCCGTAATGTTGCCGGGAGCTCCACGCGGCCCTCTAAAAGGCAAGAAAATGTTTATTGCCAAACATGAACGATGCGTACCATTTTGGCAAGTGAAAAATGTGAACTCCAGTTTTGATTTTGCTTTTTGATAATCATGACAGAATCCAAACATGTGCACTGGCCACCCGAGTTCTTGTTCTTGAAAACCTTCTGTTCTTTGTGTTATTTTTCTGTTGGGTCGTAAATCCTTCATAAAAATCTCTGTAAACTAGAGACACTAGACTCCTGCCTCTGTTAGGCATGAACCACTGTGACTTCACGACAGCTGCTGGCTTCCAGAGCTCTGGGCTGGTAGGTAGGTAATCAACCCATTTTTTTTTCTTTTTTCCCATGAAACTTTACAAATTGCTTAGAAAGATACTTTTTCAGCTCAAATCCTTGATGTATCGGAACCTGATTTTATCAGGAGGAGTAGAGCAGGGGTTCATCTTTTCTTCAAAAACAGTTAACTAGCTGGGCACAGTGGGCAGGCCAGTAATCCCAGTGGCTCTGGAGGATGAGGTAGGAGGATCACAAGTTCAAAGCCAGCCTCAGCAACTTAGTGAGACCCTGTCTCAAAACATAAAAAGGGATGAGGATGTGGCTCAGTAGTTACATGCCTTGGGGTTCAATACTGGTACCCCCCCAAAAAAAACTGACCCCTAATTACAAGGAATTTCTTCAGTATTTCTAGCAGCATAAATTGTAAGTAGCTCCCACATCCACTTTAGGAGATCAGGAAAGTGTATCAAGGCGTCTCCTGAGGAAGGAAGACTACAGAACAAGGCAGTGGTGGGCAGCAAGCACAGTCCTGCTGCAGGGACGCTGCTAACCAAAATGGGAATGAGAAACCAGACCAGTGTCAGTGTACAGGAAAAAGCATCTAAGAAGGCATGTCCCCAAAGTACCAGTGGTTGCCACTGGGTGGGACACAGGAATGCTGACCAGGGTTGCCCACTGTGCCAAGGACAGTTGGCACCTCCAGCTCTAGTCCTTAGACCTGCAGCAACCTTACCTGCACCCTGGCACCCCACCTGGCTACACCCCAGCTCGCAGCTCAGTGTGGACGATAACCCACGTGGTCATCCCAGTTGTAGGTGACTTTCAGGTTCTAGTCACGTAGCTGTGTCCTTTAGAATCTCCTGTAGTGAGCTTCTCTGATCATCACAGGAGGGAAATGAAGCAAGGTCCTCTGCTGGCGCAGACCTAGAGCCATGTAGCTGCAGCGCGTGGTCCGTCTGGCCTGCGGCCTGTTTCTGGAAATAGTGTTGAGCAGGGCTGCAGCAATACCTACGCCCTCACCTGTGTCCGAGACAGCTGCCCTACGGGAGCAGGGTGAGGGCTCTCAATAGAGACCACACTGACCACTCGGCCTTCCCCAGGCCCCAAGCCGTTTTTTTTAGTTGTAGGCAGCCATCTCCTTTCCTTCCCTGAAGTCATCTCTCAGCCTCTGGGCCTCATATTCCTTCTTACTCTGGACACTAAGATAGTAATGGCCTCAGGCAACAGAAGCTCCCCTCCCACCCCCCTCTGCTCCCCCAGGTGATCTTCCTGTCCTCAGAGCACCTACCTCTGTGACACTGAACAGGGGCTCCTCGTTGCTTCATGGTGTGGGCCGTGGTGGGTTCCTTCTGGTTTGCTAGTTTCTCTGTCTGAACAAAAAGAAACGACCACAGTGGATTCCCTGGGGTAGCGGTGGCAGGGGACAGACTGGGACATGGCAGCTCTAGGAGTGGAGGCTATGGGGTAGCACGAGAGTGCCGCATCTGTGCCCGCCACGGGCTCAGGGTCCAGGCACAGGTGGAGGTGGCGGCTGCGGGTCTCCATTTGCCTCTGAGGGCTGCAGCCAGGGCTCAGGGCACCCAGGCCATCAAAAGCCAGGGGAGATGGAAGGAGACCCGGGGCAGAGACCTTGCTACCACTGAGTCTGCTTGCCTGGTGACACACAGGCACTACGAGGAGGTCCCTTCCAGATGAGGATCAGAGAGGCCTGTGGAGCTGCAGCACCCTCTGGACCCAGCAGTCACACAGGGTCAGAGCTGAGACTGAACTCCTCGCCCTCTGACCTTCCTGGACAGGGACAGGGTGGGCATTAGAAAGGAGGGTGGAGAAGAGCAAGGGGAAGAGGAGATGGCAGATAGAGCCCCTTCCTCTTGTTAGAGCTTCCACCGAAGGAACTGGGAGGCACGCACGTCCAATGCCCTGTGTCTGGAGGACAGGACTCCAGGTGGAAGTCGCGTCCACCTTTACAATCTCAACTTCACAGCCTGACAGACCCGCACCTGGGGCCTGACCTGTCACTTCCCTTCTCTGGGCCTCAGTTTTCTTACCTATAAAATGGAGGCAGGAGAACGCCTGCTGAGTGACTGTGATGGCATCCAGTGACACCAGGCATGTCTATCAACGAGGAGCCCACCCACACCTGCCCACCTTGTGACTGAACACCAAGTAACCCAGCCGTCAACACCTCACTCGTGCCCAGAGTCCCGGCAGGCCACCCCTCTCGTGTAGCAGGCAATGAGCCCAGAGGATCAGGGAGTGCGTGACGGGTTGCTGGGCTCTCCTCCGCGTCACACCCCCAGCTGTGGGCCCACAACCCCAGACAGGCACACAACCCCCGCTGTCCCTCCTGCAGGCACATACCTGGGCTCCGGGCTCCTGTGGCTTCCCCGTTCCAGGCAGGGCCCCTGGGCTCCTTTGCTTCGGCTGGTCAGGGGTGGCAGGGGACTCCTCTTCCTCGCTGCCTCTGTCACAGTTTACAGCTTTGTCCTCGATTTCCTCCTCCTCTGAGGAAGAGGACTCGGCTGCCACCACCTTGGACTTCAGGTACTCCATGTCCGACAGCCCCCGCTGGGCAGCCGCCTTAGCTTCCAGGCCTTGCTCTGCTGAGAGGGCAGGGGGCGGGGAGGAGGTCATGTTCCTGAGCAGCCAGAGACTCAGGCAGCACAGGGCTGGAAACCTGGGGGGTAGCCTGTGGACCACACTCACCACAATCAGGGCCCTGGTGCCCAGGGGCCCAATAAACCCTCTGATGGGCACCGTGAGAGGGCGAAGCTCCCGTGCCACACACACAGCTCCAAGGCTCCCTGCCGCCTGCCACGCTCTCCCCTGGACGGCCCCTCCAGGTCATCAGTCACCTTCCCAATTGTGTCATGTACACTAAGGGGCTTCACGTGCCACAGAAAGCACTTACACAGTAGAACCATTTCTACAGTGAACCCTTCAGGGTACCCACCCATCATCTCACAGGGCCACCCACATAACCCCAGTGGGAGCCACGCTCGATCATCTACTTAGGCAGCAAACACCCCAAACATTAGGACCTCACCCCAGCCCAGCTCCAGTGCTGGGCCCCTGGCTAACTCACCTGCTATCTGCTACCCTTCGGGAAGCACAGAGGTGTGAATAGCTTACAGGAGACACCTGGTGATACGATAGCTGTTGAGGGGTGCTACAGAGACAGCCAGAAGGGAGAAGTGTGTCTGCGCAGCTGTCACGACTGTCCTTGTAGCCTCACACCCCCACCCATGAGTTCTGGACGCTGAGGATGGAGCCCCACCCGCTCTGCTCCAGGCCTGTGTGAGCTCCTTGGGCCCCACCCTCCCTGCCCCAGTGCCCAGAGCCACTCTGCCCTGCAGCCGTGTGCTCTCCTGTCCTGAACCCCTGTGATGCTGTGCCCTGGTCTGCGACCCCCTCTGCCCCCAGCTATGTGTCTCACCATGTCCCACAAGTCCTCCAGGTCGCAGCTTAGCACAGAAACCCTGCCAGGTGCACAGGTGACGCTACGTTCACATCCTCTGCCCTCAGCCAGCCTGACCGACCCCCAACCAGAGCTGCCACCCCATACTGCAGCCGGTCACTAGCCACCAGCTGCCCCAGCATGCTGAAGCTGAGAGGACAAAGGCTCACCCACCCTGCAAGGCCTTCCCTGGCAGCTCCCTCCCAAGCTCTCCTGCTTCCTCTCCTTAGCGACTGTGACCCCATGACGTGTCCCTGGGTGCTCATCTGTTTACTCCTCTCCTCTCACCACAATGACAGCTGACAGCACCACGGGGCAGGATTCCTGTCTATGGCTCAGCACTACATCCCCAGAGCCCAGCATGCAGCATGCAATAGGCGAACACTGCTGACTGACAAGCAAGTGACTAGGAGCAGCCATGGCAGACCTTCCTGCAGGTGACCTCATCCCCCCACTAGAAAGCATGTCTGGACAGCCCCAGGCCTGGTGTCTGAGGGAGAGGCAGCCAGTGCCTGCCAGTAGGTGTTGGTGGGCCACAGGGCTGCAGCTGAGGGACACAGGTGCACAGGCACAATGCCCAAGCCTCACCTACCAGCTCCTCCTCAGCAGCCTCCTCCTCACTCTCCTGCCCAGAATCAGAGTCAAAGTTCAGATAGTCACTGGTCGGCTTGCTCTTCCTTCTGGGGGCTGTGTCCAGGGCACCATTTGCCCAAGTGGCCACCTGTGTCCACTTCTGGTGAACTGAAAGGAACTTCTGGAACTCGGTGTCTTCCTTCAGCTGGAGGCACCGGAGGCAGGCAGCAGGGACACAGGAGAAGAGGCAGAGGGGACTCAGTGGGGCTTAGTCCTCTAAACTCCCAGCAGGGCGAGCATCCTCCCCATCTCTGGTGGACCCCGAGTCCACAGGGACATGGCAGGACACTCGAGGTGTGGGCTCTGCTTTCTGGACCAGCCTGCACCTCTCCGACTGGCTGCCCCCGCCCTCTCGGTCAACAGGACAGACTCACCTGCTCCAGTTTTCTTCTTGTCATCCTAAAAACAGAGGCAGAGGATGAGGGCCACATGGGAGGGGGAGGGCAGATGGAACTACAGACGCCTCCACAGCCACCACCTGCTCACATAGGCGGGTGCTGGCGCGGTCACCTGCATACCTTCTTAATTTCCAGGAGGCAGAGCCTTGTGAGGGCTGCTTGGGCTGCCTTGGTCTCTGGGAATGTTTGCTCCAGGCTGGGGGCTTTGTTGGGTCCCCTAAGGACTTGCAGAATTCCACCTGAATGAGAAAGGGCGATTGTCACACCTGCTGTGACAGCCACAGTCCTGAGGGTCCCACCCTTCAGCATCTGGGAACCTGGGCTTTACAGACAGGCAGCTGCCACTAGCAGAGCGGAAGCAGAGGACTACCACCCCGCCTTGGCTTTGTCCTCTGCGAAGGCACCACACTAGCTACCGTCTACTGGGGAGTTTCATGCAGCATCCGAGTGCCCCGCGAGGACCGTGGACACGCTGAGCCTCCGGACAGCGGGCAGTGAAGCCACAGCTCTCCCCAATTCAAGACCAGAAAACTGGAGCACAGAGATGTGAAACAACTTGCCCCAGGTGACCGAGGCTCTCAGGGACAGAGACTGGGGACTCAGGACCATCCATGCCAAATGGTGGCTCTGAGTACAGAATGAGATGATGTAGGCCAGTGATCAGCAAGGGCGGGTGCAGGGGACACCCGTGCTCCTGGGATCACCAGTGACCATGAGGCAAGCTCTGCTGGTCTGGGAGAACCTCCAAGGTAACAGGAGACGGGGTGGCTGTGGGGCCAGGAGTGTGCTGAGGATGAAGCCTGAGCCAGACCTCTCCAGACCAAAGCCTCCAACGCACTCTCAGAGGTGACCCTGGTGAGGCCAGTCCTGCTGGGAGCCAGGAGTGACGACTCCCAGACAGGTAAGGACGCCCTGGTCACCAACTACCCTTCCCAAAGAAAGAGCCTGCCATTTGGTCACATCCTGGCTGCGTGGACTTCCACAGCAGTCCCTTAAGTCTATGGTGAAGGTCAAAAGGTTGTGACTCCAACTCCTGTCACCAAAGATGAACCACCAGCGCCTGGTGACCCCGCAGGCCACCACGCCCACACCACACAGAGCGAGAGGTGAGGCCGTGTGTCGCCTCGGCTCTATGCTGCTTCATCTTGGCTTTTCCCTTCTCAGCAAAAGGCTAGGGACATTTTATCATGTCAATGAACACCTGTGGGTGACCCTTGTGGGACCTCCTCCTCTAGGAAACTTTCCTGACCCTTCCCTGGCCAGGGTGGGTCCTGCTCAGTTCTCTCAGGGTCCCTGACCCACTGAGCGCCTGAACTCAGCACCTGCGTCTGCCAGCGCTCCTGAGGACAGGGACTAATGGCTCCTGAGCGCCTGCTGTCAGGCAGTGGAGGACACACACCTGTGGCTCAAGTGCCCTCCTGGCTGGCAGCACAGGTGCCACCGAGGCTCCAGAAGGCCTGTTCTTCTGTGTGACTCCCTCACTGAGCCAAGGCCCAGGGCGGGCCCAGCAGCAGTCTGACTGGCTCCGGGAGAGTCTTACACACAGAAGAGCGGGAACCGCTGAGGAAGGACAAAGGCCTCAGGTCCTAAAAAGTTCACCCTTGGGACCCAAGGTGGAGCAGTGGGTGACACTCTGGACAGGCAGGCAGGGGTGTTGAGAGCCACAGCCAAAGGGGCCCCAGCAAAATTTCAGCTGCCAGCTGATGATTGGCTCACAGGGGCCCCAGAAACATCTAGCTGATTGGCTCCGCTGCGGTGATGCTCATTGGGCTGTTTCCCTGCCCTTTCAGACTACGGAGCTGCTCATTGGGGGACTTTTTTTGGCTCCGCCCACGCGACTCAGCCAATCGGCCTCAAGAGCAGGAGGAGGGTGGGAGGTTGAGAGGCTTGTGGGAAGCCAGTGGTGGCAGTTGGGCTCTGAGGGTTTTTCCTGAGGAGCTGTGTGGTGTGGTGTGGTGTGTGTGTTCTAAAAATAAAGTTAGTTTCTTTTGACAAGTGGCTCCTGAATTGTGCCCAGTCAGACTGCGGGGGGCTCACTCACTGTGATCTGGGACTTGTCAATAAAGCTCTTGTTGAAGTGGTTCAGCGCAGCCTGGGCCTCCTTCTAGGACTTGAAGCTGATGAAGCCAAACTTGCGGAACTTGCCGTCTTTGGTGAACTTGAGGCTGCAGTGGGTCAGCGCGCTGAAGGCGGTGAAGAGCTGCCTGAACCCCTCCTCCTTCATCTGGAACAGAAGGTGGGAGAAGTTGGCGAGTCCTTCAGCAAAGGGACAAATGGCTAGAAACCCGGGGCTCCAGGACTCTAGGGGCGACCAGAGACAAGGAGGTGGCAGTGTGCTGTGCCCGTCAGGTCAGGTCCCTGAAAGAATGAACAAGGCTCGTTGTCAAAGAAAATGCCTGTTTATTCAGGAACAGCTCTGTATATTTATAAAACCAGGGGTGGTTTGACAGTTATGACAGTTTAACTGTTGAAGGGTTTGACAGTTGGCATGGAGTGGTTTCTGATTGGTGGGTAAGGGTCATGTGAGCCAGCAGGGCTCACCATTGGATGGCTCTTCTGGGGGATGGGGAAATTTTTTTTGAGCCCTGATGACTCCCAACAGTCCAGGCTTTACACTGGAGCCACGCCCTCAGGCAAGCCCTCCTCACTTCACTGGTGAAGAAATGGGACTCACGAGGCACACAGGATGTCTTGGTGCTCTGTGTGGCTGCTACAAGGTTAGGAACAAGGACATAATCATCATCATGCCGCTGCCCAGTAGCCACTTCAAAAGGCTGGGCAGAAGGAGCGCCAGATGGAGTATGCACACTCTGTTGTTTACAGCCTCCCCAAGGATGCCCACACCCTAGCCCCCCAGACGCTGGTTACACACCAGACATGGCACTCGGGATTTTCCATGTGATTCGATTAGGAACCCTGAGATGAGGAGAGGACCCTGCATTACCTAGCACAAGCACACACAAGTCGCTACCAGGAACATACTTAGCCGATTCCGGTACAGATGAGACCACGTGGTTTTTCCACCTTAAGGTCTTAGCCTGAGTCTGAGAGCAGAGCCAGAGGCAAGGTTCATGCACAGAGAGCAAACGTAGGACCTGACCCCAAGGACAAGGACAAAGATCAGGGCAGGAGCCGGAGGACCTGGCCACACCATAGGCATCTGGTGCCTCTTCTGATTGGACCCAAGGAGTCCTATGAAATGCATCTCAGAAGTGTCTGCGAGGGCCCCAGGACGGGAGCACTTATCAGTTGGTTCCCACCTCTGTTGGTCAAGGTGCCCTGTGGCCTAGGAGTGATGTCAAGGGCCTCGCCTTGCCCAGGGCATCCACAAACCTTGGGACAGACTCTTCAGAGAGAGTGTCCACGACACGGTCAGGGTGTTACCTGCAGCAAGCTGGGGGCAGCCAACCTGGAACTGGGGCCAATCTGTGTGTGTGTGTGTGTGTGTGTGTGTGTGTTTGTGTGTGTGTGTGTGTGTGTGTGTATGTGTGTCCCAGGTGGGGGAAGGGAACACGTGGGGGTGGGCAGATAGAAAGAGGTGCACAGAGGGTGTGGAGACACTGGTGCCACCAGGAGGCTCAGCAGAGGCTGTGGGCCAAGGCTGGCTCATTCTCACCATAGTTGACCTGTCTGTCACCCGGCCATCTTCCCTTCCTCTGTCCTGTGGACACTCCCCTCCACCCTTCACTCCAACATCATCCCAACAACACAGGATGGCAGCCCGTCCTGCCGTGAGACGCCTGTAAGAGACAGAGTTGCATTTCCCAAATACTCACCTGTTGAAGCCCTAAACTCCAGGGCCTCACAACAGGGTCCTTGAAGGCATTGGACCACATTAGAGGAGGGGGTCCTGAATTCAATATGGCGGGTGTCTCATCAAAAGGAGAAATTTGGGCACAGACACATGCACACAAGGAGACCCCCACGTCAAGGTGAAGGCAGAGGTGGGGCACACCGTCTGTAGCCCAAGTCTGCCAACCAACGGCAGGGGCAAGGCATGGAACAGACGTGCCTCGTGGCTCTCAGGAGGAGCCAGCCTTGCCCATGCTGTGATCCCACACGTCCATCTTCCAGAATGGCGAGGCAATACTGTCAGTGGCATGAGCCATCCACTGTGGTACACTATCGAAGCATCCCTTGCCAAGGAGGAGACCTAAGGGTACGGCAATTCCATGGCACCAAGGAGAGGTGCTCAGTCTTGGCACTTTCCTGGGGCCTGGGTCCTCCTGGGTAATCCCAAGGAACGTAAATTCGCCCTGCCGAGAATGAAGGATTGCAGCCAATTTTGGAAAGAAAATTCTGATGCTCTCAAGCATCCTCCAGCTTACGCATGGCTTCAAGAACATTCTGAAGATGGTTCTTTGGAGGCAGGGCTATCTTCCGGGGAGTGGCGAGCGCTCAGCTGATGAAGCCGGGTGGATTTGATGTGCAGATGTGCTTCCTTTAAGGAACAACCTTAGAGACAAATAAATCACGAGCAGGGAGAGACGTCTGCAGCCTCTTAGGAGGCGAGGGGAAGGCATGGCAGACACCGGTGACGAGGGTGTCACACCACGCTTCCCACTCATCTCATGGGTGCTCAACCCACTATGGCTGTCTGCTGGCTCCTGGGGAGGAGGGACACATGTGCAGAATCCGGCACTTCACAGATCAGAAGTGGGTGATTAGTTTTAACCGGGTCACCTGGGTTTTAAGCAGATTTGCACTGTTGGAGCTCCACCCAGAGTCCCTGTCTCTTACCCCTCCTGGGATAACGTCCTCAGCTCTGTGATCTCGTGCATCCTGTGGCTGCAGCTGTAACTGTATTTGGAGGTCTGCTCAGAGGATACAGGATGCTTTGCCTGCAAGTCCAGGAGCTGATGGCCCCTCAATGGGGGACAGCATTGAGCATCTGAGCCCAGCACTGCTTTTGTAGGAAGCTCAGCCATGGTGGGTCAGCCCTCGAGCCCCTCATACTTTGCCTGGAATGTTGGGCCCCGCTCTGAGCTATAATTTACACAGCAAGGCTCCCCCGCAGGATCAGGCTAAGCCTAGGCTTTGCTGAGATCTCACCCTGGCTGGGCATCTTCTTCCCTCATCCTCAACTGGTTTCTCCTGGTGCATTTCCTTAATCAATCACTCTGGGAGACTCTTCCTGTCAGCCGCTGCTCCTATGAACCTGACAGGAGGCAGGGGGCTTAATCCCTCAGGAGCAGCCCAAGTCTCTTTTCACATATGTCTTCTGGGTCCAAACCGCACTTGCGTGGTGTGAGGAGGGAGGACCGAGATTTGTGGGAGGGGAGCAAGAGGGAAGGTGTCTGTCAATCAATCAGGCGACAGAGAAGTTGATGCCATATTGCACCGAGGTTTATCCACCTGGAACTAGTGACACTTGGGGGATAACCTGGGCACCGAAGGAGACTCAGCAGAATCCCTGACCTCTGCCCACCTGAGTTCAGTACCATGCCCTGAGTCACGACAACCAAAATTGTCTCTAGACGTGCCCTTTGTTCCCTGGTTTAGAACCACTGGATTCAACCGAGGCCTGGGACCCTGCAGGCCCCCGACTCCAGCTGGTTAGCTTGATGCAGCCCAGGTCAGTTCTCCAGGAAGGTCCATGTCAGTTTCCTGCATGAGGCACGGGCAGCAGCTAAGGGGTGTGTGCACCGGGGAGGCAGGGCAGGACATCAGCATCGACGACACGCGTGGACCACATTGATGGACCCAGCATGGTGCTAGCCAGGCCACAGTGGGAGTGGGACTTATTTTGGCAAAGGAATCACCAATGTGCTTGAAAAGACTCAGGGCGAGCTCTGTGTGTAGTCAGCATGATTTACCAACCAAAATGTTTTTCCAAAAATGTTTTTCCAGAATTTTTCCCAGGAACCAGAGGCTGAAAGCCAGCAGAATTCCAGGCAAGCTGGGGCTGTTGTTCCACTCTGAGAGGAATCCAGCTCACACCAGCTGATATGCAAGCATCCTGATGCCAAGCGTCACCTCCAGGTGGTGGGTGGCATGCTTCGCCAGGTCACGTCCTGGTATTTCCGTGGTGGTGATCGGGCCTGCTGAATGAGCATGTGCCTAGGTTCCTCCTAAAGGTATTGAAAAATGTTGGTCAGTGACAGTTGACCTAAGCTTGGGTTGGCTTTCTGTGCCTCGGTCACATGGGGCAAGCACGGAAGATGCTGCCCTCCTCCCTCTGCTGTCTGACAGCTCAAGAGGTACAGAAACCTGGGCCCCAGACCTCCCACTTTCCCACCTCCCTGCCCCATAATCTCTCTCTCCACGTTTCCAATCCCCCCAGGCTCCAGCCCTCTTGGAGTCCACGCTGGCTTTCTTCTGCATAAGCACAGAAGATGCAAACACCCTTCTAATAAACAGACTATCTCCCAGACCCTCCTCGCAGGCTCTGCCAAGACACAAGCTGTCTCCAACCTTTCCTCCGAGCCGGGTGCCCAGCTGTCTGGAAGAGAACAAGCCACTTGTGAGCCCTGCAGAGAAGCCCTGCCCAGGGTGGTCCACTGGCATCTCTGCAAGATGACCTCCTCTGCCCTGGGCTTGGCTAGCCCCATTCAGAGCTGGCCAGACTGTCCTGGACTCCCTGTGGCTCCTACCCAGGGAAGCAACCCCACCTCCCTCTCTGCTCAGGGTTCTGAGTCTTTTTGGAAGAATTCAGTGATGATATTTCAAAAACCTTATTCTACTTCTTCCCCCCCCCCAAAAAAAAAAAAAAACAACCCAGAAAACAAATCTTAGAGCCAGACGAAATGCATATTGGTTGGGGACTGCCCAGGTATGGGCAAGCTGACACCTAGTGATATCTCTCTCTCTCTCTCTCTCTCTCTCTCTCTCTCTCTCTCTCTCTCTCTCTCTCTCTCCCTCCCACCATGCTTCAATGCTTGTAGAGACTCGTGGCAACTTGATTTTCTGTTCCCAACTTCTAGGGAAGATTATTATTATTTTTTAAACTGTGTCGCTTAATGACCTCTGGATCCTGAGAATATCCATTTAGCCCCCTCCTCTTGTCCCCATAAGATTCTGTAAAGGCCACTCCCTTTCCAGTGGGATGTGGGGAGGAGGAGTTGGCCATATCCACACTCTCATGCCCAGGCTGGCACAGGGCTCGGACCCAAGCTGCTCTGAGCCAGGCCCTGGGATGTCCAGAACCACTGGCTCTTTCTTTGCCTATTTGAGAAGGGACAGGAGCAGGGGGTCTTCTTCAGCTTCACAGGAAGGCTGCAAAGTGCAGGATAGCTCAGAAAGCAGTGGGGACTGCCCTCTCCGGGCATCAGCAGTGAGACCAGGACAAACCCAGCCAAGCATCACCCAGCGAAGCATCACCCCAGCCGTCTCTGCAGAGATGGCAGGCCCCTTGGACTGGGCTCCTCAGAACCAGGTCTGGAGATGATGGAGGAGGGGAAGTGTTTGCTTGGGAGGTGAGCCCAGGGAGCACTAGGGAGGGAGGCGGCGAGTTCCTGAGGCCCAGTCCTCTGCAGGAAGTCGTTTTTAGGTCTCCTTAGGTTCAGGTGTGACTGGTGCATGGGTGACGTGGCACCCTTGGCTGAGGATCCTGAAGGCTCCCAGTGGCACAACCCCCAGTGACTCCCATTAGCACCACCCAGGTCAAGGTGCAGCCAGCCGAGTGCATCGCATTTGTAGGCTGATCAATTAAAAAAAATAAAGGAGAGAGTTTCCCCTGCTACTCTCCAGTGGGCCACGCATCAGGGAAGGCTCGCCAAGGAGGCCCAAGGGAAACAGGGCACCATCCGACTCTAGACAGAACAGAGGCTGAGTGAATGAGCGCACAGGGCTAGACACCCCTCCTGGCACCCCAGAACCCACTGCCGGGTTCAGGGAACCCAGGGCCACATTGCACATGTGATGTGGAGGATTTTTTTTTTAAAGAGAGGTGTCATGGTTTGGATATGAGGTGTCCCCAAGGTCTCACGTGTGAGACTCTTCAGGGGTGTCATGGTTTGAATATGAGGTGTCCCCGAGGTCTCACGTGTGAGACTCTGCTAGAACATTCAGAGGTGAAATGATTGGACTTTAAGAGCTGAAGCCTACCCAGTGGATTAATCCTCTGATATGGAGTAACTGGGTGGTGGCTGGAGGAGGTGGGTCACTGGAGGAGTGCCTTTGGGGTTTGAGTTTGTCCCTGGTGAGTGTGTTCTGGTTGCTGGGTCCTGAGCCGCTTCCTCCTCCATGCCCGTCCACCATGATGACCTGCCTCACCTTGGCCCAGAGCGGTGGAGTTGGCCAACCATGGACTGGACCGCGGAAACCAGGAGCCAACCTTCTCTGAGTCATTCTTGTCAGGTCTTTTGGTCACAGCCATAAAAAGCAGACTGAACTGGTCCATTAGGGCTCCTGTAGAAAGCCACAAGCTGGGTGGCTTGTGAACCACCCTGTAGTGCTCACGGTTCTGGAGCTGGAAGTCCAAGACCAAGGTGCCAGTAGATCTGGGCCGGGTGAGGGCTGCTTCCTGGTTCACAGACGGTGTCTTCTGGCTCTGTCCCCATGTGGGGGAGTGAGGGAGGGATCTCTCTGGAGAGCCTTCCTGACCAATCACCTTCCACAGGCCCCTCCTCACGTCATCACTGGGGGCAGGGTTTCAACCAGGGCAGGGAGCCCCCCCTTCCCGGGCCTCCAGATTTGTAGCCTTGAATTCCCCAGTGCATTCATATCATTCTAGATCGGATCCCACTAAGGAAACACAGTCCCTAAATTCACACTAAAGGGTTAGTGGCTGATAGACTAAGAAGGATCTTTTGTGTCTAAGTGAAATTTTGTCCCTTTGTGTTGAGAGATTGAACATCCAGTTTGATGATAAAAACTTCCCACAACTACAGGGGCTGGGGGGAAGCCGGTGTGGAGTCAGGAAGCAGCCCTGGCTCTCGCCCAACTCTCCCATCAACATTCTGTGGCCTTCTCAATGCCACTGCTTCTCCGGGGCCTCCCTGAATCAAACCCTCATTTCGTCGATGGGAGTTTATGGTTGTCCTCCCAGTGAGCATGTGCTCCCCTGCAGGGCCTCTCCTTGGCCGAAGGATGGCCGTCTTCAAGTTCATATGGCCTCCTTCTCTGAAGGTCCTCATCTCCTCTTCTTCCAAGGAAGCCAGTCCTACTGGGTCAGGGCCCACACTGATGACCCCTCTTTAAAGACACCCCGAGGTACTTGGGGTGAGAACATCAACACATGGATTTTGAGGGGACACTTACAAATCAGCCTATAGCCCATGATACTGGTCTAAATGCTTACAAAGTAAAAAAATATATATATATTTGACTTCAAGGAGGAGAATCTTTAGGGAATGATAATATGGTGGTATGGCAAAATGAGGAAAGTGGCGATCAGTATGTTTATTCTATGGGTGTGTAAAAAACTACCCTCCAAATGTGGTAGCTTCGAACAGTTATTTTAATTTGCTCATGATTTTCCTGGACAACAGTTTAAGGAGGACTCAGCTGGGTGGTTTCTCTTTGATCCACCAGGGGTCTACTAGGACAGCAGGATCCACTTCCAAGAAGGCTTCTTCAGGCACCTACCTGGGGCCTGGGTGCTCCTTGGCCTTCTTTATTCTCTGCGTGGCGCCTTCTTCTCAAGGACCTCTCCAAGAAGCTTGGTCTGCCTCTCAGCCTGTGCCATCAGATGGGTGGGATTTCTTACAAGGCAGCTGACTTGAAGCAAGTTTTCAGGGGACCCGGAGGCAAAGGTTCAAGACCTCTTATGATCAAGACTCGGCTGTCCCCACATGTCACCTCTCCATGTTCTACTGGTCAATTAATCAAGATTCAAGAGGGGGAGCTGTCGGTGCTCTGTGAAGTCTCTTCTAGAGGGTGTTCTTTGGCATCTCTGTGCTGTGAGTCCCACCACCATTTAAATTCCGTCTTTGTGCTTTGATGTCTTTGGTGTGTGGCAATGTTTAGGTGGCCACGCCCTCCTGGGGGATTCTAAGGACTCCTGGCCAGGCTCTGAGGAGGGTTGTCCCCTGCTGACAGGCATCTTCTGAGCCCTTAGTGAATGGAGGGGGCCTGGTGTCACATCCAGGTAAAATCCCCCCCCTTTTCTTGCCTTCACTGTGACTCCCCAGTGATTCTCACAAGTAAAAGCTTTCCTGCCCCCCACTCAGTGCACATTTAGATTTCTGGACTGTTCAGGCAGAAAAATGGCCGTGGAATCAGGCAAGAAGAAACCATTAGCTGGCAGGAAAGCAGGGTGGAGGTGAGGCCACAGGGGTTCCAGTGTGGGTGAAAGGTTAATAAAAAAAAGTACTTGTCACTCCGTTTCTCTATATGCTTAACAAAACAGTGTTGAAATCTTAAGAACTGTCTGCTAATCTTGTTCCCAGAAAGAGCTGTCCCCAACTGCCAAACTTCAAAATGTAACTTCTCTCCCTGCCCTCTCCAGGGAAAGTATATAAGCTCTGCTCAAGCTGTTCTCAGGGCTCTATCTCTCTTTGCTATAGAGAGCTTGGGCCCCAGCATGCTGGTCTCCAAATAAACCCACCCTTCTGCTTTTGCATAAGACAGTCTCTTGTGGTCTCTTACTCCGACGTTTCACTGGACCCTTACATGGGGAGGTCCGGATGGGAGGCCCAGGTGTGAGGACCAGTCATGTCTCCATGGAGCCTCGGAGGCCTCTGGGAAGCTGTTTCCAGCCCCCCAGCCCCAGGCAGCCCATCCTGCTCCTGATAGGCCCCCCTTGGAAACAACAACATTAAGAAAGAAAGCAATAGAGTCAGGAGATCTGAGTTCCAGCCCCGACTCTGGCTGGTCCACCAACGTGGCTCCCGAGTGCCCTGGGTAATAGGGACAGGGATGATCAGTGTGAGGTGGGTCTCTTACTACACAATGCCTAAGTGCTTCGCAAGTGTGACTTCATCTAGTCCTCATGGGACATCTAGGGGGTGGGCAGGCCACTCTTAGCTTGGGATTGTAAAATGGAGAAAAGTGTCAGAGGGGTGTGTGTGTGTGTGTGTGTGTGTGTGTGTGTGTGTGTGTGTGTGTCTGGGTGTGTCTGTGTGTGTCTGTGTAGAGGGAGGGAGAGACACGGCGTTTGGAAGGAACCTGCTGCCCTCTGGCTGACTATGGGCTGAAGAGCTCCATTCATCCCTCTTTCTTGCGGGATGGCCCAGTCTGGCACACCAGGGAGGAGGCGCGCCAGGGGCCAGGTGTTCTCAGGGGACAGCGCACCAAGCCAGAAGGATGGACGTGGCAGGGGTGAGTTTATCCAGCTTCAGAATGACTGCGCAGCCTAGGGTGAGCTGCTAACCCCACTGCACCTTGCCTCTCGTTAGCAGAAGTGTGCCCGTTTTCAGGACCTTGCAGCAGCATCTGCTGGGGAGTCTGGGAATGTGTCGCTTTGGATTTGGGGACAGGGTGTGGACGGGACATAGCACAGGGCCTACCCTGTGTATGTCCAGGGCTAAAAGCATCTCAAATCTGGTACCAGCTGCAGGGGAGAGCTGAGGGCAGAGCGCCTGGGGAGGGGCAGAGCACCTGGGGAGGGGGCAGTACCAGGACACCCCCCCCACCACCATAACCTTTCAAAGCACACCAGGTGCCCTCTCCCTGCTGCCCGGGTGCCTGCTCCTCTGGGTCCTGTGTTCGGGGCAGAGCATGGCAGATGAATCAAGGGGGAAGCAGCAATGGGGTCCAGGTGGGCCTGGGGTCAGCCTCCCCTCTGCCACGTGGCAGTGTGAGACCTTGGGTGCAGCACTGTCCCCATCAGAGCCCCCGTTTCTTCCCAACTACAATGAGGAACCCCAAGAAGTGCCTATGATCCCGTGAGCTGGGGTGGGAAGGTGGCTTCTAACCCCAACATGAGAGCTTCACCCCCAGTTCACAGGAGTCCCATGAAAAATTCATGGATGGATTTTAAAAGGATCCTACACAGAGAGGTGGCAGGTCAGAGCAGTGGAGAGCCAACCCAGTGATCTGGAAAATGATCAGGAAGATGCCCAAGTGGGGGGGAGGGACTTGCCAGCTGGCCCCGAATGGGGAGGGAGTGAGGAAGGGCTGGAGTCCCCGAACACCTGCAGAGCCCCTGCAATGCATCAGGCCACGGGACATCCACCATCTCAGGTGGGGACGTTCTGAACTGCATATGTTCTGAACTCCTGGAGGGAGAATGTGTTCTCCAATTCCAACTTCTCCAGATTTCACTTGACCCTCTTCTGCACAGACCACGTCCCTCCTGTCCCCAAGGACAGCTTAGAGAAAGGCCTGGCCGGTGGTTTAGCAACACGTTGTCCTTAACCATGGCCGGTCCTGCCATCTTATAGTATTGACGATCCAGAAGCAGCTCTTGCTCCCTTCAATAGGAAGCAGCCCTGAGACCTGCTGTGCCCATTGATTGACATCCTGTCACTCTGGCAGCCACTGACCCTTGTTGAGAGCCACAGCCAAAGGGGCCCCAGCAAACTTCCAGCTGCCGGCTGATGATCCAGCTGCCGGCTGATGATTGGCTCACAGTGGCCCCAGCAACATCTAGCTGATTGGCTCCTCTGCGGTGATGTTCATTGGGCTGTTTCCCTGCCCTTCAGACTGCCAGCTGATGATTGGCTCACAGTGGCCCCAGCAACATCTAGCTGGCTCCTCTGCGGTGATGTTCATTGGGCTGTTTCCCTGCCCTTCAGACTGCCAGCTGATGATTGGCTCACAGCGGCCCCAGCAACATCTAGCTGATTGGCTCCTCCATGGAGCTGCTCATTGGGTATTTTCTTTGGCTCTGCCCACGCAACCCAGCCAATCGGCCTCAAGAGCAGGAGGATTGTGGGAGGTTGAGAGGCTGGTGTGGGGGGGAGAGGCTTGTGGAAGCCGGTGGTGGCAGTTGGGCTCTGAGAGTTTTTCCCTGAGGAGCTGTTTTGTTTGGCGTTTGTAGTTCTAAAAATAAAGTTAGTTTCTTTTGACAAGTGGCTCCTGAATTGTGCCAAGCCAGACTTCGGCAGACCCTGCTGGAAAGTGGACTCAGCCCTGGAAGCCTTTCCTGAGATGTCCCTGCCACCTGGATCCAAAGGATGCCACCAAACATCCACTTTAGGGACTTGAGCTGCGGCTCACCAGCAGGCTTCAGGTTCTGGAGGGCAGGCATGGCCACGAGTGCTCGTCTGCCAAATGGGCAGAACTGGCCATTCCACTTCCTCAGAGGGCAAGGGGTCAAAATGAGCCACCACGACAACTCCTTGTCCCTGCAGCAGCTCTCCCTGGGTGTACCCCACCTTCTGACACCCCCCAAACCTGAGGAGGGTGGTGAGAGACAGCTCACCTTTGAATCATCCCAGCGGGGAAACTGAGGCCCACAAAAGTTGGGTTAAAAATAGTGTCTATACCACAGTGTTTTATTCCAGAGGGAAAATAAAGCATTTAGGTTTATCAACTTTGAAGACACAAATAAGAACAAAAAAAATCTATGAGAAATCGCCTTTGATTTTACCATTAGGTCTAAGCCTGGGACACGCCTTCAACTGACAGCCAGGGGGTAAAACGCAGGTTTCTTCTTAGGATGACTGTCCTCGGAGTGTGTCCACCGCACTTTCCTAACATTCTCTTTCCAAACCCCTGTGTTCCCAGATGCACTGTAATGGCCTTGGGTGAGCCTGTGAGCCGGAAGCATGTTGGACATTCATGCTGTTTCTCTTTTCTGACTTGAGCCAATTAGAGGAAGCAAATCTGCTGCTTTCCTAGGAATCCCCTTCTCCTGGGTGGCAGAGGGAGGGGGATGATGTCCTTCCTGCCACACCTCCCTCCCCAAGGCCCAGGGTCCCACTTCTGTTGGAACCACTCTCAGGTCCAGCAGCATTTTGCCACTGGGGTCCCTGGTGCTCTTCCAGCAGAAGCCACCCCTTGCCTGGGTGGAGTAAGACCAGAAGCCCAGGAGGGCTCTGATGGGCCTCTCAGCTCTGCCACTGATTGTCCCCAAGACCTGGGGCTGGTGATTCCACCTCTGTGCCCCTCGGCCTTTCCGTCTGAGCACTGGGAACGCCCAGCTCGGCATGGGGCCTGGCACAGGGTAGACACACTGGGACGCGCTCCGCGATGCCATCAGTCTTGCTCGTCCTTCCTTCCTGAAAAATGGGGTTTGAAGAGGTGGCTGCTCACGAGGTCATAGGGGGTCGGATGAGATGGCACCTATAAAGTGCCCAGCCAGCACCCTCAGTCGGTGGCATTTTAAATCGTATTTTCATTATGGCAAGGTGACACTCTACGAAGGCCTCCACTCCACAGGAGATAAACCAGGCTCTTTAGGCCCAGAAGTTGATCTCCCACACACCCTTGGCCAACCTCAGCTCATTTCCCCATGTCCCCAACAGTGTAAGTCATGAGCGGGGCTGCTGTGGTCACACGTCCCACAGCAGCTATTCACAGAGACCACGTAAGGTGCCATAACATAGAAAGGGTGCCCTCGCGCCTGGGCAGCAAATGGACCCAGGTCCTTGCACTCCCTTTCGGAGGACCAAGTACCAGCCCTGCAGCAGGCCTAGCCCCTACTCTCGTCCCGTTGGAGAAATTCATCAAGTTGCTCTGAGTTTTGCAGCTGTCATAGCCCAGGTCTGCAGGAGTTTCAATGGGTGACAACTTGCCCCGCCTGTCAATCACGGTGGCTGGACTTCCTTATTATTGTGGGAGCTCATCAAACCAGGTCCAGCCGGAGCTCATCCGCAGAGCTCTTACCTACTATGCTAAAGGCAAATTAACAAAAGCACTTAACAAGGCCTGGCTGTGTCCCACCATGTGCAGGGGTAGACACACAGAAATGAGCGTGTGTAGTGGGTAACGTGCAGGTAGGAGGTGGAAGGAACAGCACACACATGTGAACTTAATCCCTTCTCCAAGCCTACCATGCAGGTGCCGTTTTGCCCACCTCACAGACAGCAGGCCAAGCCCAGAGACACCAGGGGCTGGTGCCAGTGTCCCTGATCTTCATTGAGAGGCCGGGATGTGGTAAAGGTCCGAGCATGGTGCCTGGCAAGTACCCAGTGCTCAGTACCTGGGGACTGTCAACATGGGGGTTCTTCAGAGCCCCTGAACAGGCAGCCCAGGGCTCCTCCGCCTCTCCCATCCTCTGGGGGTGGGTGGCTGGAGCTGGGTTATCTCACTGTGGCCTTTCAACCTCTCGGAGAGCTGGGGTCAGGGCCGGGGCAGCAGGCCTGCTGAGCGCTGGTAGGCTGGGCAGCATGGGCCATGTCAACATGAGATGTCCCAGGAGGACCTGCTGGGACAGCCGGGGGCGGGGCCTGGAGCAGAGAGAGGTGGAGGGGTGATGCCCTGAAGCCGGCCACTCCCCCCTGGGAGAAAGGGGTAGAAGAGTCAGGGAGGAGGTGCCCCCTCCCCACTTTGTGCTCTGCTCAGCCACTTTTCAAAATCTTAGTTTGATAACCTACAATAGCTGTGAAGGTCTTTAATATATTTATTTGGAGATGAACACAATACCTTTACTTTTATGTGGTGCTGGGGATCGAACCCAGTGCCTCACGCATGCTGGGCAAGTGCTCTACCACTGAGCCACAACCCCAGTCCGTGAAGGTCTGTCTTTAAAGAAAATACAGAAGGTTATGACCCTCCTTTAGACCCCACTTCTTCCACAGACTGTACCAACATGCACACACGGGATCTATCCTTTTCAAAAACTGGTTTGCATGGCATCAACGCTGCAGTGTTTTTTGTTACCAGGTCTTGAATGCTTTCAGGTGACCTTGTTCTTTTTAAGAGTTGCATGCTATTCCACACCTTGAATGGGCCATTGTCCCCAGTGATTTGCTCATGGAGGGACAAGCAGGAAGTGCTTTCCTGATGTTATGAAATGCACTACAATCAACACCCTTGTCCACATGGAGTACGTGCAGTGATAACACCTGTCTTCCAAGGTTAGAGTTACGGAGGTGGGCCAAAGGGACATTAAGGATCAATGGATCCATTGGCTGCAAGCTGCCAGTTCTGTTTTTACTTAAGACCTCCTTGTCATAGGCTCCTAAAAGGAAAGCATCTGATTTTTTAAATCATGGTATTCCAAACTCACCTAATTTCACACAGCAGGAGACTGGATTCATAAGGAGAGTACTGGGTCCCAGGGTAGGACAATAGTGCCGAAGAGAAGGGGCACCCTCTGGGAGATTGCCTGTGGGATATTGAAGGTTGCTCTGGACTCCTTTGCTGACAGACGTATATGGAAGTTTGAGTTGTCCTGGACTGACCCCAGGCAGTGACCAACTGATGGGGACCACAGCAGTCCAAGTCCTTGCTTGGAGACCAGATAATCCAGGGGCCCATTCCTATCCCAGAGCTCCCCCAGGATCCAGCCGAGGCTGGGACTTTCTGAAGTCTTCCCTCTGTTGGGCTTCTCCCTCTCCATTACCTTTTTGTTCTGGGGACAGTCCGTCAACACAGCCCATGCATCCACACCCTGGTCTCAGGACAAGTTCTTCCAGAACACACCCGAGGTACCATGGAGGATGGCCAGGCAGTGCCCTCCTGGATGGTCGTGTCTTCATTAGCAGTCACCCAAGAGCAGCCAAGGGCCCTGGAACCCCCTGCATGCTGCATGCAGAGAAGCCTGCTGGCTTCCTGCAGGAGATTTTCAGCATGGATCTGAAAGCTTGGGGTCTTGTCATCCAAAAATGTAACCTGAAATAATAGTCCCCACCGTCACTGTACACAGGCTGGGTATCTTGTAGATCTTCTCTAGACACCTTGGTTTCCTCGTCTGTGCACTAAACAATCAGTACCTGCATCATAAGGCAGTGAGAGTGAGGTACTGATTTCCATGCTTAGTCCTGTGGTGCTTGAGCTGAAATATGAAGTTCTGATCACCACACGCCGCTGTCCATGTGACTTTCAACAGCCGAGCTTCATTTTACCCTCTGCAGCTGGGGACAGGTACTTCTCTTGGGACTGACATGAAGATTTAATGTCAGGTCAGGCTCATGGCCATGCATAGCAAAAGCCCTGATCTGACTCACTTGGGGCCATAGCCAAGCTAGGAGGATGAGTCAGACACGCTTGGTGCTGTATCAGGAGAGAGAATTTGTGAATTCAGCAAGATGATGTTCATCCTCTAGCCTCCCTCCACTATTTGTACAATTAAAATATGAATAAAGAAAAGTCTTTGGCCCTCCCCAGAGATGACCACTATGGGTTTATTCCTCTATTATCCAGTATGTTTGTTTCAAACATTTACATCTGGATGTTTTGGGAAAAAAAGGATCACTTTCTATGTATTAGACTATTAGTTATTACATAGGTGTCTCAGAATGGGGTCGTGTGTCTTCAGCCTTGGTGAGCATGCTCACCTGCCCAGTCTCAGAAGTTCTATTTGGCCACTCCCACCTTGCTGGACACCCAGGTTACTACCACTTTGCCACAAGCCCTTGTGCGCATGACCATCTTTGTGCTTATTTATCTTTGCACAGGGGCAGTAGTGCTTCTGCAGCTGTGGCTTGATCTCTGGGGTGGGGGATGTGCACTTCCTGGACCCTCATGGAGGCCCAAGTCCTACATGGAATGGGATAGTGTTTCCATAGATCCCACATTTCCCCTCCCTTGTATTTTGTAGAATTTGTCAGGCATAAAGTAAGTTATTAATTTGATTGAGACTTGCAAGGAAGAAGTCTGTATGTTTGTATGTATTTTTCCCCCTATATGGTTTTGATCTGGGGCTGGTTGAGTCAACAGATATGAAACCCACAGGTGCAGAGGGCTGACTGTTCACATTACTCCTGTCGACCCTTCAGAAGGCCAGCAGAGAAAACTTACAAGTCAGGAGAGATAGGGGAAGGAGGCACTCCTGACCACAAGTCTAATAACCTAAAGAAATAGGGCAGGGTCTTCACCGGGTTTAAAGGCACAGATCGAGGGTTTGGGGTGGAATTCAGAAGGCAGGTGCCCGCCCTGCTCTGGCATTGCTGAGATGAGGACTTGGAATCTTGAGGAGTCGTTAGTCTCAACAAGCAGGTCATGAGCCTCCTCTTCTAGGGACAAATATTCTGATTAAAGCAGCAACGTTCAACACTGGGGCCGAGACTTGAGTTGGTTTCAATTTTCAACAGTTAAAAGTTGAATTTTCAGGTCCACTGTTATTACTGTTTAGAATTCCCTGCATAGAGCAACAATAAGAAGATTGATAATCATTTAATAGTTCTTTACAGATCATGCCCCCTCCTGGTATCTGGGTGGTCTGCCACACCCCTTCCTTCTGCTCCCCACCATATTTTGATCGTTATATGGACTTATTTTGGAGGAGAGTTGGCAGGAGACAGTAGAATTTCAAACAGTGCTAATTCCTTCCTGTCATCTCATACTTCAAGAGGCCCCTTGTGCAATTCTTGTTCCAAGTCATATTCTCAACCACAATTACTTAGTCTCCTTTTTATTTGGGAAGTATTTTAGATTTACAGACAATACAGAGTCCTCCATAGCCCTCACCCCTAACGTTAACATCTTTCATGGAACCGTCACCAAAACCAAGACCAACCACTGTACGGTCCCATTAATGGCAGTCTCCAGATGGACGCACCACTTTTTACACCTGTGTTCTGTCTTTGCTGTTATAAGGTCTCTTCCAGGACTCCTGTGTCAGTCAGCTTCTCATTGCTATGACAAAACACTTGAGAAAAAGCTTAGAGGAAAATGGTTGGGCTCACAGTTTGAGGTTTTTGTCCACAGTCCACTACCTCATGGCTGCGGGTTCTGGTGAGGCAGATCATCCTGGCAGAGCGGCAGGGTGGAGCAGAGCTGCTTAGCTCATGGCAGCCAGCAAGCAGAGAGGGGCAGGGACAAGATACAGTCCCCCAAGGCATACTCCCAAGGCCCACACCCACCATCTAGGTTCCACCTCCTACAGTTCCCCTGGTGAACCAAGCCCGGAACACACTGGGGCACAATCCAGATCCAGACCACAACCACCCCACATGGTACTTAGTCATGTCCCTTGGTCAGGGATTTTGCAGGAGGCCCTTCTGTTGGGGTTGATGTGATGTTTACTCATGAGACAGGGGCAATGGGTTACCAGGAAGATGGGGTTTGATGACTCTCAGTCACCTGCCCTCACAGGAAGAATGTGGTTGCTACCACCCATTTTTAAGGGTGTAGGGAGTGAGAGAAGGGGAGACTGAGCTCTACCCCTGGGTGGGGGAAGCCAGCAGCACCACCCTGGAGCTGCTAGAAGTGCAGGATCCCAGGCCCCACCTGGGCCTCCCGAGTTGGACTCCCCAGTTTGGCCAGGTCCTGGCCCAGTGGCTCCCAGACGAGTCTGGGTTTGAGGAGCATCGTCTTGGACTCTTGCAGAGTCAGGAGTTGGCAGCTCCTGCGGTCAGTCTTCTCCGTGTTGCCAGGGCACTTGCTTTGTTCCGCCAAGTGCATCTTGCACAGTTGGAGGATGATGAGGGAGGACAGAAGTGAGGGGCGTGGAGGGAGGGGGCACGGCAGCAGGTGGCTTCAAGAGGAGTTGGTGGGCTGGGAGAAGTGGGTGAGGAGGGGCAGTGTCAGCACAGCTGACAGAGGAGCAGGCTCTGCTGGCCTGGAAGATGGATGAGAGCAGGGATGGAGGGATGGATGGACACTGGACAGCTGCAGGGAGCAAAGAGCTCAGCCTGCCTGTACCTGCACTCTGTGGGTGGCAGCAAAGCCCGACAGCCCCCCACAAGGAAGTCCTTGATGCAGTGCTCACCCCATGTTCTCAACTCTTCCATCTTGTTAAACATGGTCCCATGGCCTCAGGACGTTCACACTGGTGCATGACCCCCATGGCAACCATCTTCCTCCAGAGCTCTTGGTCCTGCAAAACCCAGGGGCAGGGGCTCCCACAACCCCTCCTCCCACACCATTCCATGTTCTCCCACTGTGGCCAATCGAGCTCCTCGCAACAGGCACCTTACACACTACTTGCCTTCCCTTGTCTCTTCAGCTGCTGAAGTAGGGGAGTGACAGTCCATGCTCCACCTAGAGAGGAGGTGGCAGATGACTTGCCCAGGGTGGGGGAGGAGCACGCTCTGTGGGGAGAGCAGGAGAGCTTCCGGGATCCACTGCAGAACACTCTTCCTTTTCCCCTCAACACTGTATTGAAAAAGAGGAGGGGGCTTAGGCTGGGGAAGAAAGGAACAGGGCTAAATGGGCTCAGGTGGTGGTAAGGGAGCCAGCTGAGGTTCAGATTCAGACTCAGAGGAACCAATGATTGTCATCTACAAGTGTCCCCAGCATTCACGTTGGTACCCACCATAACAAGATGGTTGAATGTTCATTGAATGAAGGAACTTGGACTATTTTGTTCCCAGTTGGTTTTTGACAAGAACTGGGGAATCCATAAAAGGAAGCTTTGAAATAAAAATTTGACTTTAGGGGGAAAAAAATAATCATCCACTGCAAATATAAAGACATTCTGTTGAACACTCAGGACCAAGTATCACTGTGCACCAAGTAGATGGCAGGGTTACCTGTGCCTTTACTAACATTTTGGAGGTAGGGTTCAAGTTGCTGAGGCTGGCCTTGAACTTGCTGTCCTCCAGCCTCAGCCTCCCTAGTAGCTGAGCGCATTTATAAACCAAACCTCTGAGAGCACTTCTCTCCAATACTTGTCACTTTGTGCTCCGATCAACTAAACAGGTGTGCCCCGATTCCTGCAGGGACCCCGATATTAGAATTAAAACAAAACCCAGGCTTGACAGGAAGCATTCCCCCCACAAATACTTACTCAGTTTGGAGGCCAAATGAAGGAGCCGAGGACTGTGGAGAACAGGCTTCAAAAAGGTCCCCGGTGGCTCTCACATCCTTCTAACTTTTTTCCTCGTTGAGTATGAGTAGGACCTGAGATTTACTTCTCACCAACAGCACATGGCCAAGAGATTGGGTACAACTACATTACAGATGAAAATGACATCCGTTTGCCCACAGACTCTCCCAATTGATGGCTTTGATGAAGCTGTTCATGTTGGCGACATTCATGTGTCAAGGACTCAAGGGCAGCCTCCACCCAGCAGTCAGCAGGGAACTGAATGTTCCCATTTTAAAACCTGGAGAGAAAATCCTGCCAATCACCTCAGGAGCTTGGAGAATTTATTCACAATTTTTTTAAGAGGGTACTGGGAATTGAACTCAGTGGCACTCGACCACTAAACCACATTCCCAGCCCTATTTTGTATCTTATTTAGAGACAGGGTCTCAGTGAGTTGCTTAGGGCCTCACTTTTGCTGAGGCTGACTTTGAACTTACAATCCTCTTGCCTCAGCCTCCTGAGCTTCTGAGATTACCGGCATGCACCACCGCGCATGGCATAGTGGAACCTTCTGATGAGCCCCCAGCTGGCACCTTGAGTGCAGCCTCCCGAGACCCTGTTCCAGAGGCTTTAGCTAACTAATGCTCATGGTGTGACCTACAGAAAAATGTGGGCTGTTGTGAACAGAGCGTGGTGATCCATTGAGTAGAATTAGCCAGACAGACAGCAAGATATTTACCTCTACTTTACAGAGGAGGAAAGTGAAGTTCAGAGAGGTGTGCAGCCTTCCTGAGGGTACCCCAGGCCATGGAGGCATGATCCCACCACAGCCATCAGGCCTGGAATGCACTGTCCTCTGGGCAGAGTCCACCTGCACATGCCCACTCGGGTTTCCATCTTTGGAGAATGGCCTCACCTTCCTGCTCTACCCAGCACCACCGGGGCGTGGTGGGGACTGGGGTTTGTAAAACAGTGTCCAGCTGTCAGCATTGGCATTTGTCAATGGAAGTGGCTGCTCTCGGGCCCCGCCACCCTTCCCAAAGTGGACACTGCTTGGGAAAATTGCAAACTAGGAGCCTGTCAGCCCAGCCTGGGGGAGGGGTTGGAACAGAGCTCCAACACAGAGGAGATAAGGGAGTATTAAGGTGTGTAAACAAGTCAGGATGGCGCCTGGCATTTTGTAGAGGGAGTGGTTTATGAAGTAATGCCAGCGAACCATTAAGTATGGAGATTCCTTATTGGTTGACTGCTGTATCTAGTTTATGTTAATTAAGACAAGGTGTGTGGAATGTATAAATACCGCTCTTATCCTATAATAAACGGCTCCCACTCCTGCTGTATTAATGTACACAAGTTGCTCGTCACTCCCCGGTTATTTTGCTGCAACCGGACTGCGGCAGATGGTGGCCCGTACAGGGAGCCCCAGGACACTCGGGCATAAGTGACAAAAAAAAAAAGAAAAAGCTACCCGTCCCTAGATAGGACGGGAGCAAATCTGCTCGTCCCTAGGCATACAGGGCAAGAGGAAAAATGGCCATTTTTAGAAAATTCAGTAGATTGATACAATAAGTTTGTGTCTTGTTTTGTCTCAGTGTATTGTATTGTCTTTGTGATGAATATATGGAAGGGATGAGAAGTAAATTACTAAGGAAAGAAGGCACCCCAGTGGAACCAAGAATATTTAGGGCATATGTTGATAAGAGCCCAGGAACTCTATTCAAAAAGAAAAAGAAAGTTCAGAAGAAGAAGGATTATCAGGAAAAAAAGTTGCAGCAAAATGCTATTACTGAATACTTTTCATTGCCAGAGGGTGCATGAATTGTTGCGGTGGTTGCCACGTGCTGGAGCAGGTCACGGCGCAGCAAGTACTTTCCAAGTGGCAACAGCTGGCTCTTCCATTGCTGGGAGCCCAAATCTAGACCTGACCTGGAGGCACAGTCTTACAGGCTCTTGCTCTCTGTGCCCAGTGGCAATTTGAGTCCAGAACACTCCCCGGACACTCCCTAAGGCCATTTGGGGCTGCCTGGGACGCTAAAGCCGGCAGAAGACGCTACTGGCATCCCTGATGTTTGGTCATTTTCAACGCCAATAACTAAACTACAATGGTTCTCCCACACCTGGAAGCTAATAAGTAGTGAGCACTATTAAGGCTTATTTCAAATGTACAAAACCTTGAGATAATGTACTAAATTGTTAAGAAGGTTGTTTTCTTAGCGCCTGTTGGAATACTACAGGATTTTCTTTAGCCAGCCTTGCTGGAGTTCCTGCCTTCGTCCCAGTGCCAGTGAGGACGAGGGTGGAAGAATTTCCAGTGTTGCTGAGAACCAGATGAGACTTCGGCTGAAAAACGAACAAGATTTTGGAGCTGTTGCTGTTTCCGCTGCTACAGCATAGGCTAGCTGCCTCCAGAACTTACCAGGGCTGTGATTCAAGCTAGCTGCCTGCAGAACTTACCTGGACTGTGATTTAAGCTAGCTGCCTGCAGAACTTATCTGGACTGTGATTTACCTGAACTGTGAGTTAATCTATTGAGACACTGCTTTACCTGGACTGAGACAACAAACTGTAATCTACAACAAATTGTAACTCTGTATCTTTGCAAATGGTGTCATTGCTGGTATAATTTTTCCAAGGGCTTCTTGCATGGATCCATCAATTGGCTTGGTATTGTGGCATTTTGTATCCTCCCCTTCTGCTTGTAGCAGATTATTTATGGTGTTTGTGTAAAAACCACTATGGTCGTTATTTAAATTAAACAAAAGGGGGAAATAAGTCTTGTAAACAAGTCTGGATGGTGCCTGTCATTTTGCCAGAGGGAGTGGTTTATGAAGTAAAGCCAGCGAGCCATTAAGTATTGAGATTCCTTATTGATTGACTGCTGTATCTAGTTTATGTTAATTAAGATAAGGTGTGTGGAATGTATAAATACTGCTCTTATCCTACAATAAATGGCTCCTACTCCTGCTGTATCAATGTACACAAGTTGCTCATCACCCCCCAGTTATTTTGCTAGAGCCGGACTGCGGCAAGGGAGGCCACTGCTGTGGGAGACTGGGCATCTTGCTCCTTGCCCATGATCAGAGTTGGTGAGCGAAGCTGGGGGTTATAGGGAAGGGGAAGCACAAAACGCCCTCCGTGGTGCCCAGCCACACAGGTGCCAGGTGTGGCTAGAATAGCTGCTCGTCCAAGCAGAAGCTGAAGGGTTCCTGCTACAGGGTGGGGATAAGCATGCACCTCCCAACTGAAAAAACTGTAGCCAGAGCTTGGGGAAAATGGAGACCCCTTGGAAAGGGGGCCAATCCTGGTCAGGTGTGGGGACGTTCCAGGTCACCTGGTCTATAGAACTGTTGCCGCCCCCAATTATTGAGGAATAGATAAATCCAGACAAAATTCAAGAACACAGGTAGTTTCCAAGCCACAGGGGGGGCTGTGACTTTGATGGAGAGGCCCTAACACCTGTGTATATGGCTGTCACCATCTCTGAGCCATTACCGAGGGCCAGGTATACCAGGCTAGGCTGAGGGACACGGTGGGTCAATTCAGATGACACCCTCATGATGGAGCTTACCTCCTTCGAGAGGAGAGAGGAGCAGAATGATTGCTGCATAACAACGCACCCCAGAACAGTGGATGAAGACAACAGTGACCAAGTGTTTCTCATAGGGTGGGGGTCTGGCATTGAACCAGGTACTGCTGGGTGGTTGTTCTGTCCCAGGAGATTGTCAGGTAGCATCCTTTGCCTGCTTATTTTTTAGCTGGTGATTCAAATGCAGGGTCTGCCTGGATCCTCCTCAGAGTGGCCGAGGCTTCCTTACAACATGGCATGTGTGTTTCTAGAAAGCACATCTGCCAAATTCTCTTAAGGGCTCAGAACATCACTCCCCACCCCCATATACCCTGTTGATTCAAGCAAGGCCCAGGATCGGCCCCGACTCCAGAGGGGAGCATATCTCCTCCCCTTGCTCTGAGAGAGAGCAGGTGCATACAGGAGGCTATTGTGGACAGCAATATGCTCAGCAGAACACACTAGACTGGGTAGACAGATGATCATTCAGAAGGTGAACAATGCAGTATTGCAGTTGTGACTTCGGTGGGTTTCCCGTTTGGATAGGAGTTGGTATTTTGAAATAATATTTATAGGATTATTTCATCCTCATGGATTGAGAACCTTCTTCAAACTTGATGTACATAAAAAAATTTTTTTAAACCAAGAAAACATAAAACTTGCGAAACCCATGTCTGGTCTAGGAAATGGAACAGAGAAACTTGTTATGTGAATGCCCCTCCCCCCCACCTTCAAGAGATAAAGGTCCGAGAATTTCCAGAATCTCTGTCCAGAGAATGTTTCAGGCATGAGCCACACTCTGGATGGGTGGGCTGCAGCCAATAAACCTGCTTCAGAAAGTTCCTCAGGTGTTCAGCCTCTTCTGTCCTTCAGCAGGGCCGAGATCTGGAACCAGGTTGTGACTTCACACAGCTGTTTTTTCCATGGTGCCTCAGATATAAACCTGGGATTTGATCAAAGCCTCCTCCATTTCTCCATGAATCGATCTAGGAAGCTAAAAGGGACAGGCTTACCACCCCCTTCCTATGACCCCTAAGTCTCTAATCTGCAGGTAAAGGTTTGAATGTCAGATGCCAAAGGATTGACAGCTTTAAAAGCATCCTCTGGGTACTAAAGATCTACAAGACACATGAAGCTCCATGCACCCATTTCCAGGGGTGGAGTCATCCTACGTTGGCTTGATCCGCAATAGTCATCCTCACTTTCCAATAACCACTGCATTCTGACCCCCCAGATCTCACAAGCTTATGTCAATTTTTGACAAGTGTTCAGAGTCAAAGGACCGTTTTCACTCATGGCACAGTGAAAAATATAAGCAGCATAGTGTGAAAGTTCCTCTTGCATCCCAAGCCCCCCCAAGAGTGACCTTGAGCAACCCAGGGGAACTCTATCCACTTGGCAGGTTTGCATCCCAGCTGAAAAACCCGGAACTTGGCAGCCTGACGAAGCCCACAAGGAGCCAATCACACTGGAAACCTCCAAAGCCAAGTCAAAATACATGAGCCTCCAAGTTGATTATCACAGTTGGACATTAGAGAATGACTAACAGGTTGACCTGCCAAATCTGCTTCCTCCATACCTCACAGCTACCCAGTGAGGTGGCTGTTACCACCAGGCCCCTTTACATGGGAGTTTAGGGAAATGAAGCAACTTGACTGAGGTCACAGTGGCCGAGCAGGAATTCCCACCCAGGACAACTCGGGCCCATGAGTCCTCCAGATAGAATCAGCAGGCGTCAGTGCTTCCAGTTGCCCCCCTTTCTATCAAGTACAAAGATCAAAGTTAGATGATGCCAGGAGGGGCCGACTCCCTGGGGACATCACCTCCCGGCTGGACTGCCCATTTTCAGATTCCAAATCCACATTCACTTCTTGGCCACATGAGAAGCCTTTATGCCAACAAGAAAAACCAGGAGGTGCAGAACTTGGTGGCACCCCGCCCGATCGGAAAACCCAACCCTTGTGTATACCCAGGGAAGGGGAGGGGCTCGACTCCACCTGCATTTTCCAGAGGCCCTTCATGGGGACGTAAGGGTGAGACGGGGAGCAGCAACAGGTAGCCATCGGGAGCAGAGGCTTGGGGCAAGGTTGAGCTCAAAGTTCTCCAGCTGTGGGTGGCACTGTCGGGATCCAACACCTCCAACTATCAACATGTGACATCTGACCAGAGCGTCCATCACTAACTCAGCCGCTTTAAGGATTGAGACGAGGCCCACACGTGGCTTAGTGGTCCAGGCCATGTTTCCTGGACACGTTTTCAAAGCTTGGCATCCTTCTCTCATGTGGGTCCTCATACCTCCCGGGCTCATCAGGTCCCCAGTGGCCCAGATGGCCTGCCACACACACAGGGGCAAAGCCGTTGGCAAACTTCCCGTGGCCCTACTGCGGGTGCATTCCGGTACACGTTCACATCTAGACGTGACTGGTTGCTGGTGTCCGTCAGCTCCCGAGGAAAGGAGCAGCCCCAAGAAGGGTCAGCAGAGCCCTGGACGGACTCTATGCCCCCAGACACACATTCTGATCTGATCACATGAATAGAGACCTGAGGGATGAAGGGAGCCATGCCACTCTGGGGAACCGCATCTAGAAGACTGAGAAAGGGCAAAGCTCCTGCTATTGGAGACTAGCTGTCCTACTGCTCCCTCCCACCGTGAGGTCCTGCCTCGTCTCTGTGGGCTGAACTCCACTGAAAGCAAGACATGGGCTATCTGGCACAGGCCAGAAGTAAAACAGATCTGGTCTAGATAAAAGGGGAAGCCATGGAGATGGGGATTGACACCCGGTATCTTTTAAATCCTAGTGATTGTGCCTTCTATCCTCCTCTTGGAGGACATGAATTGCCCTCCCCCTCATACCCCCACTATGGATAGCAGGAAGACTGGGGTACAGCTACCCCCTTCTTAGTACACATGCTGGAGAACAGTCAGGTGAACCTCCCAGACCCCTCCAAAGGGATCTCACATGTAGATCCTAAAAATGTTGAACTCAGAAGCAGGGTAGAATGGTCGCTAATGGGTCAGTGTGGTTGGAGGGATGTTGGTCAAATACAAAGTATCAGATGAGAAGTAGTTCAGGAGATCTGTTGTATCACATGAAAAAGTCCGTTAACAAAGTATCGCCTTCTTGAAAATTGGCAAGAGTCAATTTTGTTTTCTTATCACAGAAAACAAGAAAGCCAGAGAAATGCATTAGATTGAGCCTGTCCCTCAGTGTACACATGTTTCAAGTCAAGTTAAAAAAAAATCATCTTTCTATTTAGCTGCAGAAATGCCATTAGCTGAGATTCTAGGGTCCATCTGCTTTCAGGCTCAGCTGGGCTCTTCCTGAGAAGCCCCAAGTCCCAGGCTGAACATGGTGTGGCACTTCTGCCTGGTGCAGGACTCTTCCTTAGAGAGGCACTCTCAGCTCTTAGCTACCCCGAGTTAATGGGGACCATCAGGTCTGCTTCCTGGGTGGAGGCTCTCCGCCCTGGTCCGCCTCCTGCCCCCATCTCTTTTGCAGACACCAGTGACGTGCCGGCAACATTTAACCTGTTCATGTTATAGCATCTGACAGATTCTGTGGTGCAAATACTCTCATTGCAGTTGATCTCCCAAGACGAGGTAGCACTCAACACAGTCGAGAATTGTCTCCAACTGATCCCTGGGAATTGTCTCCAAGAAGCCTCTTTCCCATCTCCATCTCTGCATTTATTTCCTTAGGGACCCAACCAAGATCTGACATGGCCACCTTATGAAGTCTCCCTCTTTCCACATCCTGTCCATCAGCATGTCCAATAAGCTCTCAAACACCCTGAACCTGCCCACATTCCTCCTGTCCATACACTAAGCAAGGGGCCCAGTGGGCTTTCTTGTGAAGTGCCTTCTTCCAATTGTCTTAGGAGAGGCATTGATATGAAGTAGGGCCTCAGCATGTATTGGTCGACCCAGGCCAAAGCTAGGATGTGCATAGCTAGAATCCATGGCATGTCTCCCATCCTCCCAGCCCACTCAAGTCCACCTGTCCCTTCAGACAGTTCTTCTCCCTATGAGCATCATGCTAATGGCTTCAAAGTCAACCTGAGGTCTTTCTCCAATTATGTAGCATGCCAGAAGCACACACAACCCCGAAGTCCCTAGACATCCCCACCCAGAGGCGCCCATCCCACTGACCCATGAAAGATGGTTTGATACCCTGTGGCTTCCTCTTTGTCTGGAGAACAGTCCTTAGAGCTTTCTTCTGGGCCACCCATCAAGTCGTCCCTGTCTTAGTCTGTTTGAGCTACTCTGACAAAAGACCACAGACTGGGGTGGGTTAAAAAAATCTCAGTCTGAGTGTCAAGATCAAGGTAGCAGCAGACTCAGTGTCTGGTGAGGGCCCATTTCCTGGTTCAGAACTTCTTGCTGGGTCCTCCCTGGGAGGGGCCAGGCAGCTCTCTGGGGTCTTTTATGGGTGTAGAAGTCCCTTCAGGAGGGCTGAGGGAACCCCACACTCATGGGCCTAGACACCTCCCAACGGCCCCCACTTCCACCAGAGCCTCGGGTGGCAGGTCCTCAAAATGGGAGTTTTGATAAGAAATATCCAGGCCATCTGTTTCCAACAGGATAAAGCCCCTCTGCTCAGCAGGGTTCCTAATGGCCTCCTGTAATCCAGAGGTCCATCCCAGGAAGCAAGAGGGTGGGGAAAGGAGACAGGAAGTGAGTGAACTTCGTGTACCCAAGCTCAGTCTGAGAACTTCCCAAAGCAGACCTCGAGCCACTACATTGGCCAAGCAGGTCCCAACACAAACAGGGAAATTCAGAACCTACCATGAAACTGCATCAGCGTCCATCTTGAGAGCCACTCAGTCCCTGAAGTAGGCCACTAGGCAGGGAATCGTGGAGCTGTGTGGACCAACCAGGGGGAGCAGGTGTGCTCAGGAGCTCCCAGAGGTGATGGCCACCTTGATCCACTTAACGTGGGCCTTCTGGGCCAGAGATGATGGGACCTGCTCCTGCATGTGCGAGTTTTCAGAGGAAGTCTGGTGGGGCAGATTTAGAAGTCGCAATCTCCTGCCTTGCTCCCAGGCAGCTCCCTTCCCTAACCCTCCCCTCTCTGCATTCTCTACCTGCTCTGAAGTTACTGGAGCCTGTTTTGAATTTAGGGACAATAAAACCATCAAAGGGCTTAGTCCTGAGAACAATAATTTGGGGAGTTTACAAAAAAGAGTATCCTGCCCCAGTAAGGTGTGACTTCAAGGCAAGTTGATGAGAAACCTTGGGAGGGTCCTTTGCTGGGGTGGCAGGAGAGCTGCCCATGTGGGATGGCTTAGGGGACCATCTGGCCTGGCCATGGGCAGATGCACCTTGTTAGCTGTAGTGCAGGTCTGTCTCCAAGGCTTTGGGAGTGAGGCCTTGGTGTGCCAGTCTCTTTCCCCAGTTGTCCATGCATCCGAGGATGTGTCAGAACTCGCCTCTTTTTCCTGAGGATTCAGGTGTCCTTTCCCCTTATGTACCACAGAGGTCAAAATTCCCACCTCCCGAGACCTAGGAACTTGACCTTCCAACTTCTATCACTCCAAGACCTTGTGGAATCCTAGCACTCAATGCCATCTTCCACTCTACCTGCTGGCCCTCCTCCCCATGACTGGAAGACCTGGACCCACAGGACAGTCAACGAATGTGTCAAAGTCTCATCTTGCTCAGGGCACTGGGGACGTTCAACACGAGGCAAGTGCTCAAGGTCTCTGCCCTTGTGACGTTTCCTTTCCACAGTGGAAAAGGACCTTCTCATCTGGTTTGGGATGTGGTGTCCAATTGAGAGAGTTTGCAAGGAAAAAAAAATATCAAGGTAAGGGATGGACAGTAACAAGGGCTACTGTAGCAGCTCAATGTCACTTTCTCAGGAAGTTTCCTACAAGAGCTAAGGAGAGGAAGTAAGCTCACATGCAGGTGAGTGTGCCCCAGGGATGTCAGAGGGCGTCAGTGGGGCCAACTGTTCCCCTCGTCCCCTCCCCACCCCTCAGCTGAGAGGTCTGTCTGGAGCTCTGCCTCCCGTCTTTCACCTGGCCAACTCGGCCGAGATGCCACCTCCAGGAGACTGTCCCCAGCTCCCCCACGTCTCCTATGCTGCACTCAGACGTCCCTACATCTGCTGCCCTGGATGTCAGTCCTCCTGAGGCTGCCTCATCTGTGGGGTGCAGCCTAAGCCAAGGTCACATGCTCTCTCACAAGGCTTCCAACCAATGGCACACCCACGTCATTATGAGGGGCTGGGAAGGGCATATTGATGCCTTTGAAGGGACCTGCCAGTTCCAGAGCTCCCTATGGGGTCCGTCACTGGGTCTGTGTGCCAGCGGCACTCCCGCCTCCTCCCCCAGGGGGTTGCGCCCAAGGAAGCCCTTGTAGCCTCTGCCTTGATGCCAGTCCCCTGAGAAAACCCAACACTCCAGTGTCACCATCCATGGAAACGGTAGTGACTGCAGGCCAGTGTTGTAGGCTTCACAATGGATCCAGGGCTTCTGTGTGCTTGGTGCTCTGAGCACTGGGCACGATGATGTGAGTTCTCACAAGTATTTAATACTGAAATTGGTTCCCATTTTTCAGATCAGACTGGGTTTCATAACAAAGCAGCAGAGCTGGGACCAACTTCAGACCCACAGCCATTAGCAATGGTCAGTGCCCGATTCTTGTGTATCTCTACCTTTCTGTGGATCTCAGGATGGCAAGATCCTGGCCTCCCAGTGGCCTAAGGAGCACACCAGTATCTCTCCAAAGGTACACGAGGTTTTAAGATGGACACCCTCGGCCCCTGGCCAGCCATTACCTAGTTCCCTTGGTGATGTCCCATTTCATTCTTTGGAATTTCCTCAGTCTGTGGACATAGCTCCCGTGCTTCTCAGCACAGAGCCTGCAGATTATGAGTGGTTGTTCCAGCCAGAGGCCTCCACTTTGTTTAAGCAACAAACTTCTAATGGACAGGACCATGAAACATGGAGGATTTTTCAGTGACACATCAGGAGATCGGCTGGCCATATGGAACATGGCAAGATGCCTGTGTTCACAGGGAATTCATTGTGGAGGAGAAAGAGGACCTGTTGTGTGGTCTGAGCCAGCACAAGGGTCCCTTTGTATGCTTGATTGGGGAGCACTAGAGCCGAGAAGGCTTGGTGTCCAGATACAGGACACTGGTCTGACACCTGGTCTTGCAGGCAGGTTTGGTGTCTGAAGATTGAAGGTCAAGGTGAAAATCCAAAAAATTTCCAGCATAGACTCCCCCAGCTCCTTATCCCCATTTTACACCTGAGAAAATAAAAGCTCAGAAGCTAAACCATCGTGATCTCTCTCAGGGCTGTTGTGGTAAGTGCCTCCAACTCGCAGCTTTTAGAAAGCACATATGTTTTTCTACACACCCCTGTATCTGCTACTCAGTTCTGAACAGATGTAATGGGTGATCAGCCCCCAGCAGTGTGGGGTCATTCATGTCTTGTAGGAAGTTAAGGATCCATGCTTTGGAGAGGCCTGAATACTTTCTGTGTGAACATGGGATTGAGTGACCTCCCTGCAGTTTGGGGAAGAACATCCTGAAGATGGTCAACAGTAGCATTGAAAGTATAGTTTAAGGTCAGACAGATCCGAGTCTGAAGGTTGTTCACTTACTCACTTTGTGATCTCAGGAATTTTTAACTTTACCTCCCTGAGCCTTTATCAAAAAAGGTCATGTCCCCTACACCTTATATTGGTGGTTTTGAAGCTGGGATGCTCTTTGTATCAATTTCCTGAACATCGCCTTAAGTCAACCACATTCTGTTTGTCCATGGGTCTGCCCATGTGCAGGGATCAGGGAAGGAACAGACAGCTCATCCCATCATTAGTTGGGTACAGGACAGCATTCTTGACATGGATTTGTTATCTGCAATGACTTGCCAGCCGTGTGGGTGGAGCTAGCAAGGACTAGGGGTTTCTTTCCAGATCCTTTCTCCATAGGGGAGCTTGGGCTTCCTCACAACATGGTGGAGAGTTTCCAAGACCAAATGTCTAAAGATAGGCAGTGGAGATCCAACCTGACACCTTTGTGACCCAGCCTTGGAAGACTCATTTATGCCATGTTTTATCAAATGAAGAAAGCAAAAGATGGATTCAGTTCCAAGCAATAAGGGATGGATCTTCATGCAGTTTGGGAAAACTGGGGAAACTGGAGACCATTTTTAAAAAATATCTGCTATCCCATTGACCTCCCATTCCATGTCTCTTATCCCTTCCCTGCAGTCACTCCAGCTGCACGTTTCCAGCATTTGAGTTTCTCTGTCACTTTGCCTGTGGGAGTCAGTGCTCATCACGCTCCTGGAAGCCCTGGGGGTAGGACACTCCTGAAGGCAGCCTTCCAACCAACAGTGGCCTCTTCCCTTTATCTTTTGCTTTCTGGAATCACATCAAGTAAACCACTTGCTCCCATGATTTTGGGTCTTCATCCAATGCAGACACCTGGAGACATGAAGACTAGAGGGAAGTGTTCTGCTTAAGTCTACAGGCGGCTGGGCCCATGCATTGAATAGGCCATTCAAGTCCCCTCGTGCTCCGACTGCCCCAAGTATCACAGAAAAGGCACTCCTGCCAAGTCCACTAACCGAGAAAATTCCCAAGAGTGACATGCAGGTTAAGTGGACATATCAGGATGCATCACTCTCTCCAGTGATCCTGGATTCTGGAGCAGGGAGGAAGATGTCCACGTGGCAGTCCCATAGGTCCCAGGCTTTTATTCAAAGAGAAAGTCACTATTCAAAGTTTGGACTGAACCCATCTATGGCACCTTTGGGATCTATCATACCATTGGCAGTGTCACCATGGGCTTCCCAGGTCACCCCAGCCCAGGGTAGACTACAGAAGGGACATGGGACCTGGCTCATTTGTGCCTAGTGTGGCATTGCTCAAATGAGCCTTGCTCTGGAGCGTCCCCCTGGGGTTTGCCCAGATATCCTCAGACTTATATTATAATCCAAGTCTCCCCTGTCCACATCCAGTTCATCCCTTTACCATTTCTGAGTACCTCAGCTCGTGCACAGGGCACATGATGGGGCAGGGTACACGAGGGGGCAGTGCTCTGCACTGGCAGGTAACTTATGTAATCTGCAGCTTGTCCTCTCCGGCTTTCAGATCTCACCCACATCTCAGTCATGGCAGGGCTACTCAGGTGGACACAGCTGCCCAAGGACGTTCCACCTCAAGCCCTTCTAAGGGATCTTTAAACCATAATTGCTGACCCAGGATCTGTTGGTGCCAAGTTTATCAACAAGTTAAGTGACAGCCTTCCTCCTTCAGCTCCAAAGCCAAGACTAATCTAAACACCCCACTCCTCATTCGTTACTCTAATTCAATCAGAAAGCTGACCAGGCCTGACCCTGCCTCTGATTTATGGCCTCACCAACAGATGCAGCAGCTGAGGACCCAGTTGGAAATCTGGGTAGCCAGGAGGCAGTTGGATCAGAAAAGAGGGCAGCCCCCTCAGCCATTCTGGAGGGCATAGAGATGTAGGAATTTTGAGGTTTTGCTGGATGAATGAAGAGGGCAAGTTATCTATGCAGGGTAGAAAGATTCCTTTCTGCATCTTCAAGTGAGCCAACTTGAGAAGAGAGAAAAAGTAACCCATGCATCAGTGGCATGTGGTGGCATGTGCGGTCTGATGCTCTCTTCTACTCCTGTGGCTCCATGACTACCATGAGCCCTGGATCATTTTAATTTTAGCAAATATATTGTGATAGGATCATGGGCAGGACCCGCAGGTCAGTATTTACACTTTAGTGGTTTCACAGTCTTTTTATCACATTTAGGAAGGTGCGAAGATCCCAAGTACGGTGCTTAGGGAGGGTTCACAGAGTGAATGTGTCTCTGCAGTTGTAATTAAGCAGAGAATCTTTATATTGGTGTGTTCTTTTGAAAGATTTGCTTTTTTGGAAGAAGGTACCCTAGGCCTCCTTCCTACACACAGGCAATCTCACTTGGTGCATCTATTTGCAAAGGTTCCTGCTCCCCGATGGGAAATGACCTTGGTCTGAGCTGGATACAGTCTGGGGCCATTTGGAATTGGCAGATGGTCGGGCTTCTAGCTGGAGTGGAAGGTTCTTTATTCCCTCTTCACTTCCATGTTTCATCCACAAGAGCCAACTCTGCTCTCAAACACCACTGAACTATGGACCTAGACCCATCTAGGCTCTAATCCCATCAACACTTGCTTTATCCCAAGTGCTGGCTTCCTGTAGGAAGCTGAAATTCAGTTTCATCTACTCCATTTCTAAAAAGTTATGAGGTTTATTTGTTGCCCAGAAATAAGTGGGAGAGGCCACCTCAGTGGGTCCCCTGGCATCAACTCTGGGATCCAGTTCCAGACTACAAAGCACCCTTGGGATTTACCAGAGGGATCATTCCACTCAAGGGAGTGGGAGGCCAGAGGGTGGACAGATGCATACCATCGAGCAAAGTCCAGAGGCAACCGCATCACTCCACAGCCGAGCTCTGGGGATGGAACAGTTGGTCTCTCCAGTGGGCTTCAGGGGCACAAAGGAGTTGGGGGATGTGGATCAATGCCTGGAGGATGCAGAGGTAGAGTCACCTCTGGTTCACACATACAGCCCGATTGGCCCAAGTTTCATCCTTTGACATTAGAGATTTGACTTAGGATTACAAGAGCCTCAGGAACAAGTGCACATAGAGATGAACAGGAGGGCCCAGCAAGGCATGCTGAACACATCAAGATGCCAGGTAATTTGTTACCATTAGTGAAGAGGTGCTTCTGAGCACAGTCCAGGTCCCTCACCCTCCCCCAGCCTTTTCAGCCATGGGTTATGTGGGAGCCACTTTGCCGATTCCACTGGACAGACAACCAGAGTCGAAAGAATCTCTGTCTGGTGAACACTAAGGACCAGGAATGATTCCACTGCAAAGACACAATTGAAATGCTTGATTTTAAATTCCTTGGTAGATCACAAGAAATTTAAAACTTGAAGGGTTTCAGTGACACAATGAGTATTCATTGGTTTACCTGAGAGTGCATTATTCTTTCCCCATTTAACAGAGTTGTCAGGATTGGATGCTGCTGCCCAGGGTGGGCGGCTTTTCCTCAGTGTATGTCAGAGCTCCTTCCTCATGGAAAGATGGATCCGAGCAGGAGAACCAGGCTGGGACACTGAGAACTCAGTTCTCTTGGCATCTGCCAGCCATTCCAAGGTCAAAGACCATTTTCCCAAATCCCTGTTAAGTGGATCCCTGTTCTCCATGCCGCTTCTCATTCAGGCACTGGCTGAGCCGGGTTTGCCTTTATTTCTGGACGAAGCAGTTGGGGAAGGAGTCCTGGTCCACCCCCAAATTCTGGGGAGCACAGCATGTATCAGAGGGACACGGGGAGTGGTACCAAGATGAAGATGTAGAGGGAACTAGGTTTGAAGTCCACGAACCTTCAATCACTGGGAGCTAGAGCTCTGATCAGGAGGCAAGAAGGAGGTTTTCCTCCCAGACTTCAGTGCTGACCCCACGTGGAGGAATGAATTCCCACAACAAATGATAAGAAATTGGCAGAAATATACATTCGACTTTCACAGCTGAGCCCTCGGATTCCAAGTCAGTCTATGGTGATGACCAGCATGCTGAGGACTGTCACTATTTCATTTGAGCAGATCGCCCAAGGACAGACCAGAGGGTACCTCAAAAAAAAAAAAAAGACACCTACCTAAAAAAAAAAAAAAAAGACATGATGGTTCTTCATGGAAGACCCTCAGCAGCAAAAATTGTTTGCCCAACTCTTGGTCTGAAGCAGCATGGAGAAATCTTAGGCATGGCTGTGGATGCCTGGCTGCCTGCTCCAGGAGCTGCTTTTAGGAGCTACAGAGTCTGTCTCTGAAGGCTCTCCTATTATAATCACACCCGAGTATTGTAATCTTGTCTGAGATCTGTTGCCAACTTTCCAAGGACATTGGACAGGTGTCCCTGGGCCATCCTGTGTGAACCAACTTGTCTGGTTAAGTGATTGGCAATACCAGTCTAGGGTCAGACTCACTGACTCTGCCAAAGTCATTGAGATTCTGCTGGGAGCATAAGGATTTGTTGGAATGAGAGTTTGGAAAGATAGTTTGGCACATAGATTCCCAAAGCAAGATTTATTTTTTAATTCTGATTAAGGGCAAGCACGTACCACTTTATGACATGTCTTCTCTCCCTTTCACATTTTTGCCAAAGAGACATTGACATAATGACAGGAAACTGTTAGTCATAATTGCCCCCCACCCCATACAATAACATCTAGTCATAAGTAGGTATGGTTTAGTTTAGGTCCAACATAGCCGTCAAGTTACATTCTCTAAACACTTGAAGGAAAGTTTCAAACAAATCAGAACATGTCTGTGGGGCCATAATTAAAAATGGCATTGAGGCCATTGAGATGGTGAGACCCAAGAATCTAGCATAGACCACCATATCCAGTCCAGCTTCTATGGGAGTGGTATGGTGTCAGAGGACAAGGAGCCCCCTTCAGGCAGAGGGACACAACTGCAGCTCCGACAGTATATGCGGTTGTCCTACTGTCTCCCCGTTGTGGGTCTGTTGAGAGCTACCACATGACATACACCATCTCAAGCCAGAAATATTTCTCAGGAATCATGGCAGGGAGAGGGGGCCCAGGAGAGGCCCGTCAGGTCCCACCCAATCGGCTCATTATCAAGGAAGGTCGTTTCCCTTCTCGTTTCTTTACCTGAGAACTAGAATCTTGTGCTCTCAGGGCTGGAAACAGATTTATTGGGGAAAGTGTCTCCCATTCAGAGGACTGAAGCAAACATCTGCTTTAGGGCACAGGGAAGAAAAATTGCCAGGGGAAAAGGTGGGGGAACCCCTGCTCATGATGTGTAGGCCATATCTGGATCCCAATTTCAACAAGCCAGTATTTGATGATCCTTGTGAAAGTTTGGCTTGACTGTCTACATGTTGCTGGATGCCGGAGAAGCTGAGTTTGAATGCTAAAGGCATTAAGATGTTAGATACATGTCCATACACCTTGGAGGCTGCAGATGGAGATATTTGTTTGCCTTAAGGGGTAGCTACATGAGCTGGTGAGGAAACCAGACACGGTGTCCCAGCTGTCAGAGGTGGGTCCCTGAACACGATGGGAAGAGCCATTTCTCTGGCTGGTTCTGTGCGTTTCTGAAGTTTTTATAAGAAGCAAAACCAAAGACTTCTGGCCACGCAAAAGACCAGATGTACCATGATTAAGATGTTTCTCAAGTTCCATGAGTGTTCTGAGGTCCTGTCCATTAAGAAAAGGCCACCTCCTGGTTATAACAACAAGAGTCCTACATTGCCATTCAACATGGCAATATTTCCCATGAGAAATTTCCCGTTTTTTGTACTAAAAGGGAAGCTTCTAGAGGGCAAGTTGGAGATTCCCACTCATGACAGGGCCACATGTGCTCCAAGATAAAGACTTTTTGTGAACCCCGTGACAATGATGAGGTATCCTCCATCCAACAGGAGGGAGGCCCCCACCAAGTCTGCAAACAAGTGAATTCCACAGACAACGTGAGGGAGGATTCATCTAGGAGCCCATGGAGAAGCCCAGAGAAGTGCAGACAGGAGCCCCAGTTCTCAGGACCATCAATATAGAAGTCCGTCCTATGTGCCAAGTCACTTCCGATCCGAGAACCAAGCCCAGGACTCTTCAGGAGGACCTAAATGAACCCTAGGGAATGGTCACCTTAGTCTGAACCAGTTTCTCTTCCTACTAGGTGGGGCCTGTGCTTTGGTTCCCCATATTGGCATCTGGGGCAAAAGCTCTGCCCTTCCAAATCTCAGTCTCCCACACAAGATGCACTTCCTCAGATGACCTTCTCTGGGACACAGCAGCATTTTTTCTTAATAAGTTGTTCCAGGGTTTAACAAGGGGAAAAGTGAATGAAGAGGAACAAAATCAAAGTTTAAGGATTGAAGTCCCTTCCCTCCAACTCACTGATAATCACAGAGCACGACCCCCACGAAGGGGGTCCAGTTTGGATCGCCCTGTGAAAGCTCAGTGCTCTGTCTTCCCCAGGCTCCTCCATGGAGCTAGACAAACTAGAAAGAGGAAGCCCAGGCACCTGTGATGGCAGCCCACCCATGCTCCAAGGCAGGCCCTAGAAGAGATGTGGTTCCTTCTCTAGATTCTCGCCGTCTTCACTCCAAATATTCTCAGCCTTAGAGATCCTATGCCAGATGAATGGTCAAGGGGGGAAGCTAAGATTTGGCTGTCCTACAATGACTTGCCCCAGTGTCATTAGGTGACATTTAGCGTCTCCACCCAGATAGTGGTGAAAGCCCCGGGACACTTGTGACCTTTGCCTGACGACATGAGAAAGGGGAAGCAGGGCTCTCAATGGGGGAGGAACCATCCCTTCTGGTACTGGAGGCATCTCCCCTCCTGGGATTCCGTGGGCAAAGGACAACCACTCGTCTGGAATTCTGGTCATTTGGTCAAGTGGGTACACACAGGACCTGAACCCACAAGAAGCTGATACCTTCAGGAATGAGTACTGAGGACCTTGGAGCAAGAGCCATACTACCTAGCAAGGCCACATCAATGTCATGCCCAGAAGCAAAGCCCTGAGTGACCTCAGTTCTATCCCTTGTCCATCTGAGGCAGTTTTCAGGGAAAAAAGACCCATATCCAGAAAGCCATGAGCCATGAGCAGTCATCTTAGTTGTACAAAGAGCCTTGGTCAACCCTGGACCCATGTTTCGGGAGAGATCTGGTTCCTGGCCCCAAGTAGTCCATGAACTCACTCAGATGTGAGGTTCTCAGACAGAGGCAGGCAGCCATGGACAGGTGGTGCAGGTGTAGCCCCATTGGTTCTGGGCCCAAGCAGGAAAGGGACACCCAGCCCTCCCTTCATGGGGCTCGTACACAGGAAGCACCCGAGGAGCTTTAGGGAGAAATTCCATGGACGTTGCTCTGCGTGGTTTAGGTCCCTGAGGTGATCCCACAGGGGAAGACTTTGCAGTGGCACAAACCTAAGTGCCAGGTCCTAAAGTCCCTAAAGGTGTAGTTGAGGAAGACAAGGTCAGTCCTATGACTAAAGACAGGTCAGCCACCAGTGTTTGGCTCGAAGTCACTCTCTCGGTGGCCACAGTCTTAGGATTGACATTGCCTGTCATTCTCTGATGCGATTGCAGATTCTCGGTGACAGGGCAAAAGTTCTTGGAACTAAAGATGGAACGACACTGGTGGAGCCCAATAAGGGCCACACAACTTTAGAAAGTCAGGCTGGCCAGTTCCCTGGCTCATCCACAGAACTCATCAAAATGACCGGTCATCTCAGATGCCTTCACCTTGCCATGATTGACATGAACACCATTAACAGGGACTGCCCTTTGGGAATTCTTGTGAAATCATGGGAGAGCATTGTGGTCAGATCTCTCCTGTTAGGCACTGTTATGAAAGTGTGGTCTACAGTATGGCGGACACTTATTCTGTAGAAATTTGAGAATAGCTGACCAAAACAACTCTTCTTTGAGAATATGGTTCCCTTACATAGACAAAGCTCCAATTCCTGGAACCCCACATCATTTGGGGGTACTGACCTCAACCAACACCCACATCTTTACTAAATATTCCTAGTAAACATACACAGTATGTTTGATAGGAGTCCATCAAGAAAGATAAGGTGACCTTGACCATAGTTTGTCCAAAGAATGCAGGAAGATTATCTGCTCATAATCAACAGGGTTAGTGCCCATTTGAAGAGGCGCTGGTTGTATAGACAGCTGAGAAGGGTTATGTCAGTAACCGTTTAAATTTCCGATTTCTAGAACTATGGAAGGAAAACTCAGGAATTCCCATGGTAAGTGTGGAATGTATTTATAACATCTGATGGGAGCGCAATACCCAAAGTTCAGATTCTACAGTTGAAATAGAAAGTCATTTTCAGGGATCTCAAATGTTTACCCCACATGAATCACAAGTCAAGGAGTCGACCCTTTACAGAAGAAAGGCCATTGGACTTAACTGAGGAGCAATCTCGGCATCCTCAGAGGCAGAACACCATGGCACATGCTTCAACATGTGACCCCAGCGGAAGTGACTGCCACTTTCCTCAGACTCTTGCCAAGTATTCAAGTGGACTGGAATCAGAAGGATCCAAATGAAAGAGTCCAGGTTGTCTTATAGAATACCCTCCATTCTGGATGAGCCCATCTAGAAAATTGATAGCAACATGGTTTTATAGGGTTAGACCATGGATGTCCTATCTGAGTAAGTGGTAGAAATGCTCAAAGGTGACCAGTGTTGGAAGTTGGAGTCAGGTCCTTCCATGCAGGCCAACTATTAGAACAAAGATGAACCCTTAGAACAAGGGTCTTGGATCTGGGAGTTTCATGGGGGCAGTTGTGCACCGAGGTTTGGCCATGCAGCGATTCTCAGGGCTGGTGACCAGAGGGGATATAACCACATCCATCTGAACAACTGGCTGAACTATGGCCCTGCCCAAGCCTCTGATGCAAGTCTTGGGTTAGAGGCTGAGATGGGTCCTTACTATGAAGGCAAGCACTAAAGGCAAATCTTCCGTAAAAAGCTTTCTGTTGCTGCCGCCATCTTGTACCTTCTTGTAGACTCTTCCTTACGCCTTTCAGGTTGTGTCTTTGAAAGTAATCAAGAACCCTTCCTTGCATTGCAGACTGTACAACCTTCCATGGTAAAAGTTAATCCCGACCATCCCAAGTATCAGCAATATATCCAATATATCTTGTGTGACCCTGGCAGGATAACTAGGAAGGCATTAAGGACTATGTTCTTGAATGTTCTCATCTTTTATGGCTGCCAGGAAGAGTGTCCATCATTTTCTAACATCCATCACATCCCAATGGAGGGCAAATTCCACTTCTATGGTTAACAGGACAGAAAATCATGGTTTCCCTTTACTGAGAATGTGGCAAGTAGTCAAAAGCCTCTACTTTGTACCCAAAATACTCTTCCCACAAAATCCCTTGTCCACTTGTCTCAATCAGCCACAGGATTATTTTTGCATACATTCCTAGGTAACATGGTTATTCATGGAAAGAGTTGGTGATTGCCACTTGACCATGTGTGGTGGGACATATGGCTTTGGGAAGATATGCATGTCCAAACATTTTAGGTAGAGACTCAACACCAAGGATCCAGGCCTAATTCTTGATAGGCTGCACAAAGCAATGAGAAGCCAATGGCTGCCCAAGGTTATACCCCTTCCAGGAAGGTAAAACATGCCCGCTTACAGGTTCACCACCTCAGTGTTTTAATTAACATAGACAACTTGATTACAGTCATGTCTTTATGTAGAAAAGAGATCCTCCATTTCAGAGTGAACGCAGAGAAGCAGGGCTCGAGTTGTTTCTGGATGCGAGTCTTGGGAAACTTGGATTACAACAGACTGTCCAGCGACCATCAGTTTTCTAGATGAAAACTTGGTCCTAACCAGGCCAGGAGACCACAGCATTTTGGAGTCCTTTTTCATGAGCCTACTGGTATGTCAAACTTTCTCAGGGTCCCGACTTGTACATTGGGTCCCTTTGCTCAAGGTAAGTGGCATCTCTCAGATCTTCCAGGAATTTCATGTAGAATATCAACCTGGAACTCTGAAGTGTCACCCTAGGAATCTGACATCTCCTTGCATTCTGAATTTTGCATGTATAACCGAGACTCTCACCACAAATGAGTGTGTGGACACCAACAAACCAAAGGCAAACCAAAGAGGGTCATTTCAGGAACATTCAGCTTCTGACCATCCTTGGTGAAGCGTCTAGTGGAAACTATTGGAGGGCGTCACCAGGACCTGGGAGGGCACCATATCAATAGGGGCCTGGCCAACACAGCCAGGAGGCTCCATCAAGTCCATCCAAGGTAGGATTCCAGAGTCAAAGCAAGGGGAATTTCTCCAAGGGACAGGGATAGGAGGTCTACGCTGGTCTCAGCGTCACTGGTCATCTGAGGTCCATGTTCAGTAGTTCAAGTTAGAAAGACCACAGGGGCCTAGGCCAGCTTTTCCTACTTCTGCACTGTGGGCTGTGGCTGGCTCTCCTGTTGGGGTCTCAGACAGACCAACTCTGCCCATCTGAGTCTCAGCCTCTTTTCCTTGATACTAAAGCTGTTCAGAGTCACTACACTGAGGTCAGTTGTGTTCTCCAACAAACTGGTCAGGAGTCAACGAGCAGAGACAATGAAGGAGGCAGAGCTACTCCCAACGTGTTGTGGTTGTGAGAAGGCAAGGTGTAGTGGAGGAGCTGAAGTGTCCAATGCTAGCTATAGAATTAGAAATGCTGGATCATACTCCTTGTTCAACAAGTTAGTAGAATTCAGTGAACTAGATCAAGGATCTCATTTATCCCCATGTAATAACCACCCAACAGGAAAAAGAACCTTTATAAAGGGAGAAAAAAATCTTAGATTTCACCAAGGAGCAATCTCAGTGTCCATAATGTGACACCCAACATGTGCCTCTGAGACAGGCCACTACAACCGATCCCTTCCTTGGAAGTCTTTCTGAGTCATACTTGGGAAGCAGGACTTTAAGAAGGAAGAAGAACTCCTTCAACAGGATCTAGTAAAGGTCAGGTGGTCTCACATGTTATCTGACTGATTCTGTTGGCCTCTCGTGAAAACTAGAGAGAACAACTTTGGAGGTAGAGATCTTGATGTCCGGCATTACAGACATGGGAGTGATGCTTGGAGATGACCAAGGTGAAATCCCTTCTTCTTAGGAAGGGGACACTGTCCTGTCCATACCACTTCCACAAGTTCCTGACCCAAGATATATGGATAAGTGTATTTTGGTGTCCCAGAGAGGTTGGGGAACCAGGGCTCCACAGGGAAGATTGGATATCGCTACCAAGGCTCTAGCATCTGCCGACAGAGCTAGCATTTAGTGACTATATATATTTTTTTCTGTTGCCTTGGAGACATTAGATCACATACTTGTACAGGAAGTGGGAAGAGAGTCAGGCTCCAATGCAGGAGCCATTCTCTGGGATGACTGTCATCCCCTCTGGTTGGGAGGCGGTGAGAAAAAAATGGGTTGTCTGTTCCTGGTCACTTCCATGTGTAAAACCTTGTGAGAAGGAATGAGAACCCCTTCAGCAGGACCTAGTGAAGGCCCAGGTGGTCTCACCCATTACCCGACTGACTATTGGGCTTTCCTTTGAGTCCAGGAACCCACATCTGGTATGATGGGGTAGTCAGGCTACTAGGTGTCAGGCCAACAGGACGAGACTTTCATCTGAGGAACTGTGGTACCAGTAGATAGAAGGTAGAACTATGGACCTCTATCCTTGGGCGACAGCACAACCAAGTTCCCAAGCAGTACTGAAGACTCCACAGGTCACTCCAGGCCTCACCTGGCAAGGCTGGTGCCCCGTGACCATGCCCTCCTTCCCCTACCCCAGGTGCCAGTGCCACAGACAGAAAGAGCCTTTTAAGGGGTTGTAGATTTGGGACACTATCAGTTTCAGGAGGTGCTGAGGAGCAGGCGTCGAGGACCATGAACAGGAATGAGAAGCCATGACAGGTACCAGGCACATCTGTAAGATACTGGCTGTCCAGAGTAGGACAAGCAGCCAGGGGACAAAAGGAACGATTCCATTTAGAGGGCTTGTGGTCTGCTAGCTACCAGCACATGGACCATGATCGGATCCCGATTTAAACAGTGGAGGAAAAGGCTGCCAACTTGGAGTGTGACTACTTATGGGTCATTTGGTAGAGGAATTGGGTTTTCTGAGAGTGTGTTAGAGACGTCATGGTCTTCATATTCTGCAGGAGGCAGACCTAAGACCTAGGTTTAAGGGATGCTTGAGAGGTGGAGGGATAAGAAACTAGACCCAACCCATGTCATTGATGTGGTTATTGCTGAGAGGAAAGCCACATTGTGCCTTTCTGATGCTTTCTATGACCATTTTAGAAATACTGAGAACTCTTTGCAGACCAAAAACCAGCATAAGCTGCATCTCACAGATTTATACAACCCCCCTGCCAGTAGTTCTCTCTTTCCCATGGCCCTGACCTGTATATCATGTCCACTAGATTCAAGGAAAATAATCTTGTTGCAAGAATTCTCCGTAATCGTCAAGAACTCGTTACCCTCTGGAGAACTGCATGCTTTTTTTTTGCTATCATGAACATATTTAAGACAGTTAAAAATCTTCATGAGCCTGCATTTATACAAGCTTCATGAACATTCAGTATCAGCTCTGTTAAGATGTCAGGGGTAATGACATGGACTTCTCTTCCTGTTGGATAGGGGACTTGACATCAGGACAGTGTCTGTACCAGCAACGGACCCGCCCGGTGGCTAGGAGGCTCCACCGAGCTTGTGCACAATTATGTTAGGGCGAGGGAGAACTTCCTCAGAAACCAGGGGGCCCAGGGGAACACACCCAAGGGACCCAGTGAGAGCCCCATCCTCTCAGAGGTCTGGATTTACAGAGTTACTAAATAATTCCTGACTCGAGATCCAAGTTTAGGGTTTTTTAGGATAGGAAAATTGTGGGGAGAGCCGTCCCGAGTCTGCTTCGGCTTCTCTTCAGGGAGTTTGGAGGTTCAGTTTTCAGCATTGACATCAAGCAGACACTGTCCTGAGCCTCTGTGTCCCTCTGCTCAGAGGCCAAGTGTTGTTTCCTGGTCTTTACTGGGGACACTTTTCTCTAAGGAGATCAAGAGTTAGCGGGCAGAGAGGAGTGACAGGAAGGGAGTGTAACGAGGGAAAAATCATCATTGTTCCTACTTCGAGTAGACTCAAGATAGGGTCCTCATCACTAGGGTAGAGCTTTGGCAGTTCTGGAAGACATTGCTGGCCCTTCTCCAACCTTCCCAAGCTCCTACGGACGAGCAGGAGAACTGGAAAGAAACTAGAGAAGTACGCTCTCTGACAGGTTCTCCATGTCAGAAGACCATCATTAATGTAGCTCTTCCTACGGGAAAGTCTTTCATGTTCAAAGATTTTCTGAACCAAGAGTCTCAGCTGTACCCCAGTAAAAGTCAGCACCCAAGGGTGGTAGGTGACCTTTGTCTTGCAACAAAAGGCAATACACACGTGCTTCAAGTGTCATTACCTGCCTTTCACGGGGCTTACTCCAAACAAGATCCAGAGGTGTGGGGTGACCTTGGAGGTAGGACAGGGGGCAGAGGTCTCCTTCAATGAGGTCAGGAAACCCATTTGAGCCTTGGAGACTTTCCCAGACCATTTCGCCCTCTACATTAAGAGCAATCCTTCCACGTCAGGTTACCCCACGAATAGACTTCATAATCTTTGTGAACACAATTTTGGTGGTCTGTGGCACATAAGGTTTGAGCTGACGAGATGTCGACATCTCCCATCATCTCCAGAAATGACAGGGCAGATCATCCAGCAAGAACAGAAGCCAAGTCTCAGAGGTCTTGGCTCTATCGAAACTAACATGATATTGAACTCAGGGGCACTTGACCAGAGCCACATGCCCAGCTGTTTTATTTAGAGACGGGGTCTCACCAAGTTGCTTAGTGCCTCACTTTTGCTGAGGCTGGTTTTGAACTCCTGATCCTCCCTCAACCTCTCAAGCTGCTGGGATTACAGGCATGCCCAGCCCAAGATTCTCAAGAGTGGCTTTTTCCAGTGTTAAGATAATGGTCTGGAGGTCCAGAAGACCCAGGAAAACCCCACTCCTAGTCTATAGGTATATATCAAGTCTTTTCCACAAACCTTTGGTCATTCTAGGAAAGGTTCAGGCCTCTGGGGTCAATAGGAAGTGACTAGGCTTTAAGATCAGCATGCAGAATGAGGCAAGCGTGACCACGTAGTAACATGTCCACTAGACCCCAGCTTAAGTCAGACTCAGGTGTGCCACTGGTTGCCGAGAAGTGGCAAGGCCACAACTAGTGCTGCATTGTCACCAAGGAGAGTCAGCATGTGCTCTTGAGTGGGTAGTCAAGCACCTTCCTGAGATTCGATGTCACCAAGACATATTTTTGTCCCACTGGGGACTTGTCCTGCCCACACAGGTGATTCAAAAAAAGACCAGTTTCAAGTTGGTGGGGGAGGGTAAAGTTGATGACTGTCACATCCAGATCATTCAACTGAGACTTGAGACCCTCCCCTGGTTCACATGCATAGGCACACACCAGGTTACTCTTCAGCTCACCTATATCCAAGGTGATACTATAGCCCGAGGTTGGAGAGATCAATAAAGAAACAGTGACTAAGTTCCCCAGGGTTGGGAAATCCAGTGATCAAGTCACTGAGGGTAGTCAGGAGAGAAACTGATCTCACTGAACAGTTCCCATCTTTGTTTCTGTAAGACCCTGAATGGATGCAGTCTGTGGGTTAGGAACTGAGGGACCTTGACAGCAAAGAATCTGCCATTTTATTCCAGTCTAGCAGAACTGAGCATCACTAGCAGGTGGTGAGCAGTTAACTGAAGTGAAGAAAATTCTTTGGGGGAAGTTCCTAGTCTTGAAGAAACACCTCTGGTTCAGTCAGAAGTGACTGTCACCACCATTCCATATGCTTAGTTTAGTTAAAACTAACTCTGGTCCTGGAGGAGTGAATCCAACCAGTGCTCATGGTTCCCAAATATACACCTACTGAGAAGGGGCCAAAGGCATTTAAACCAGAGGCCAGTTATGGGATGGAGGAGGAGAAACCCAAAGCATGGACAGTTATTCCAGAAAGAGAGGAGGTACCCCAGGGGCATGGGGTGATGGGAGCCAGGCTAGAAAGATTTCTGGAAAGGGAAAGAGAAATGTTTAGCATGGTCTGAGTCTGATATGAAGTGGGAGGGGAGACACTGAGGATTCCCTTAAGGAGGGTCCACAAGGGAGAATTAGAGGTGTCTAACTGACTCAGGGAAGAGTCTGGGCAACCTCGGGGAGGTCAGGAGGAGGGTGGAGACTGGTGGTAGAGACTGGTTTTGGACACTGGTAGGTGGGGAGCATGAGAGGTGGCTCATCCGCTCCCATTCATTAGAGCCCGTGTCTGTGAGATGTGATGTCATTGATGAGGTCTCATTTTATTCCTAGACAGATGTCCGACTTTGCATGTCTCAATGAGGAAGAGACTTTGCTTTGTATTTTGGGGAAATCTTGTCATTTGAGAAAGCAAGGCAACCTTCCCCTTGTCTGAAGTGGCTTGAGATAAGCCTCTGGATTATCCTTCCAGGGTCAGTCAGTCTGGGCAGCTGGAAAAAAGGGCTGTGGTGACCACAGCAGCAGCCATGGCCAATGGCTTAAGCTGCTTCATGGGCTGTTACCTTCAAGTGCAGCGTCAAGCCCAGGGGCATTCTTGCAGGGAGAGCAAGTATGGCGGGGAGGAAGGGGGACACAACATGGAGCAGGGTTCTCATACAAGAACCCCAGCAAGAGCTGAAGTCAGTTCCAAGCATGTGGAGCCTCCACTGCATGGGGAGACTCATAGGGGAACTCCCTCACCTCTAAACTGGATCAATATTGGGGGTTTAGATCTTGACTAGACACTAGGTTAAAGAACAAGGATCAAAAGAAGCCACCGACAACCTACATGGGCTTTCATCTTTAAGAGATCTCTTCAGTCCAAGTGGGTCCAAGAGTCCACAAAACCCCCATGAACACATGGCCAGACATCAGGCAAGAGCATCTCACGAACCACAAAGAACTGGGAGGGAGGATACTTCATCCCAGTCCTGGGGCACTTTAACTGGGATCTGAATCAAGGGACATCAGGTCACTGTGGTACTTGTGTTCCAGACAGCTGATGCCATCTGAAGTTGTGGAAATGGTTAACAAAGAGGTTTCTCGGCCTTTTTGTCTACCAGCATTGATTGGCAGCTCCCCTCCCCTAAGGTGGGGAGTGTAGACTCACAGCTCCACATGGCAATTCTGCAAAACACGGGTGGGGACACGCTCAAGCATGGCACTCCAGTCCCATGCTCACAGCCATATCAGGTGTCTGTCATGGCCCAGCCAGCTCCTGCATGACACTATTGTCCTCCCCCATGCAGAGTGACCTTAGCCATAGCCATTACTGCTTAAAGTGCAGATCAGAGGTCCAGTGTCTTCCCCACCCAGTTCCCCCATTCCTGGCTGTCTACGTTCCCTTCCTTGATTATACCTGGTGCGTTAGCAGCTTCCAGGAACAGCTTGGGTCTATGGGGATGGCTGGAAAAGGTACAAATACTGCAGGTCCCACTTTGCCACCATCTTTGTTTTGGGCAATGCCATACAATCAGCTCCTTCCTGGAGCTGATAGCAAGTCTTTGATGCTCAACTTTCCCCTCTACCATGGCCATAAATCAAGTTCAAACTCAACCTTGGGATTCTTAAGGGTGGCAGTTTGTGCTAGCAAACTGCACTATCTAGTTGGAGATACCCCGGGCACTCTAGGAAACCAAGTCTTACTTCACTTACAGGACACTTGGCTATTCAGGCTTGTTCTAGTTGACATGGGGGTTCCCAACCAGGAGAGCCTCATGGGTTTAAAGCTTGTAAGACAAGGTCCCACTCTGGTTCCAGAGGGCCGAGAAACCCTCAGTCAGGGGAGCTGGGAGTGGAGAGCGAATTTATAACTGGTGCTCCTCATTTGCATTCACCTAGTTTTATTTAAGCCAAGATCCCAAATGAAGCTGACGCCTGGGTTACGCTTCAGGAAACAATGTCCAATATAAATTCTCAGGAACAACTTGAGCCACACTTCACTATAATCTCAGCTGAGAGTCTGACCAGAAATGGTTTCTTACCAATTGTAGAAAGAGACATCGTTCAGCATCAATGGCCATCGTACAAATTTAAACACCAGGTTAGAGCTGGTATCAAGAAGCACCAGATAAGCAACCTCAGCTACCCTTCACCCCACTCCTCATAGGTTTTGAGTGAAAACCCGGAGGATGAACAACATGTGGTAGGTGACTTCAAGAGTCATTGCTGAGGGGGTCTTACCTGAAACCCAGTTTTTAGGTGGACCATCAGCTCAGTATCAAGGCAGATGGATCCTTTGCAATGAGGATTCTAGAAGTTTCCTCACCCTGGACAAAGAATCAAGTCATGACCTTCAGCTTTGATGGCTGGCCCTTCAAAAGGACTCTGAGGATTAGAAAAGTCAAATTTAATAAGGGAACTGGGGAAGAAAAGAGAGATCAGGAGTTGAAAGTGTTCTCTGATGTCATAAGTCATGCTTCCCCTGGGATCAAAATCTAGAGGGCAGGGCTGGGGATGTGGCTCAAGCGGTAGCACGCTCGCCTGGCATGCGTGCGGCCTGGGTTCGACCCTCAGCACCACATACAAACAAGATGTTGTGTCCGCCAAAAACTAGAAAATAAATATTAAAAAAGTTCTCTCTCTCAAAAAAAAAAAAAAGATCTAGAGGGCAGAGGCCATACGAGTGTGTGGCAACACGAACAGGTTTTTGTCATTAAGGTCAAATTTGATGCAGTTCCTCTCACCCAGTGTCAACTCTGGCAAAGCTGCACATCTCAGAGCCACTCTCCAGTCTATAAAGCTCAGCCACATGCCTTGACCCTGCAGGTGACATTGTCCACGTGTGCCACAGATATCTGCCTTTCAGGGGCTCCAAGGCCAAACCTAGGAAAGCCACTGGTTGGCTTATGACCCGGATCTGATAAGATTCAGGAGAAGGGAGAGGTTCCCCCCAACAGGTCAGGAAACTGTGTGTGATTGGAGGTGTTCTGGGGCTACCTGCACTCCTGAGTTACCCTTCTACCTGGAATTCCTCCCTGTCCCATAGGAAGGTGAGGATTCAGTTGCTTATCCATATGCTGGATTTGGATGGTCTGGGTGTATGTAAGGTTTGTGCTCACAAGAGGTCATCTCCAGAGAAACACCGGATCAGATCACTGCCTCCCCCCACCCAGGACACCTGAGCCAACTTCAGACAAGTCCTGGAACTATCCCAAGACTCCTCTCGAGTAGCAGCTCTGTGTTAGGAGCCCCACAGTCCAGAAATCCAGAAAACCAGGCAAATTCCATACCAGAGAGACTTGGTACGCCTTTTCCACAAACCCCTGGTCAAGTTCCGTTTTTCCAAGAGCCCTGTCAAATTGACCCAGTCACACCCAGAAGCGGTTGTCTAGTGTTCAAAACCCACAAGTTTTAGAGGATTGCTTCGGAGGAGTGTTATTATTGCCTGGATTCAGAGAAGGGTTAACGTGGGGGATATCACGCAAGTCATTTAATATATCCAACATTCATCCCACAGGAGGGTCACAATGAGATATCGCCTCTGTGGGTAGATGTTCACCTAAGTCCAAGCGTTGTCTCGCCAAGTGACACCTCCCATGTCCCTCTAGATGATACCATGATGCACCTGCCAGCTGAACGGGTTCTTGCTAACGTGACTTGAACAGGAGAAACTGAAGGGGGAAAGCACAGGGGTTGGGCTAGTTTAGTCTTCAAGGTCCTTCTGCCCATTTGCCTTGGGTAGACTCAGAGGTCACCAAGGTGAAGACCCCACTAGAAGTCAGGTGTCCCCCTTAAGTCAGATCCACATGGAAGGGTTACAATGTAGAGGACAGACAGGGGATGTGTGCTGTGTGGTCCTCTTGAGTGACCAGGGAACAAGGACAGTTTCATAAGTGGTACCGTCACAGGGCTGAGGGGCATGTCTTATGCTATCCATTTGCCCCTTAGTGGGAAACAAATCCAGAGAAACCCCAAGACTCCTCTCGAGCCGGGAGAAAGACCAGGGTGCCTTCTTCCTCCACCAGACCTGCTTGGTACAGACACAGCCCAGTTAGGCCTGGGTTGATGGGAACATGTGGGACGAGAGCAGGAAGGTGGGCTGCTGGCCCTGGGAAGAGGGGAAAAGTCACATCCTCTCCAGGGGGGTTTGAGAAACCACCTGTAGGACGTCACATGCCATGGTCAAGATAACTAACTCCTAGCCTTGACATGGGGCCATTAAAAAGTGACATCACGGTTGGCCAGCAGCCAGCCTCTAGGGAGTCCAGATGCAGAACTCCATGAGCCACTGGGGCTGCTGCATGAGCGTGGGTATCCATGGACGTACCATGTAGCTGGACCATGGCCCCCACCAAAAAAAAAAATGCATGCTAGCAAGCAGAGCTGTAGTTGCTCCACAGGTTGCACATGTGCTCCTGGCCCAACAGAGCCTCATGGTTTAGAGTTGGGAGGCAATGGCCACTTTGACTTTAGAAAGACAGACCAACTTTCAGTCCAGTCTTACTGGGAATGGTCCAAGGCACCAGTCTGGCAGGGGAGTGCGCCCCTTCTCTGCTCTCCAGGTCTCCCCTGTCTGATTGCCCTGGCATTTGACTTTAATCCTCTCTAAGCTGAGGCTAAACAAACACTGGTTTCCCTTTTCTTCTTCAGGGAGAGGGACCCATCTGTGCCTCCTTAACAGCAGGGGAAACAGACTTCTGTCCTCCCGGGTCAGGAAGCAGACACCCCAGAGATGGCTGGCTCTCCAGCCCCTGCCCTCCCATCAGTCCCCAAGCCAGAGGCTGAAGACACTGTCACCTCTCATTAGAGGGGCCCAGTACCCTGGCTGCCCTCCTTAAAAGGGCAGACACTGCAAATCACCTCCACAGGGGGCCAAGAGAGGGGCAGGCGCCCTGGACCAACCAGTCAGGCTCATTAAGGTCAGAGCCAGGGATGTCCCTTGTCCCCATGCACATGAGCAGTCCTGACTGGCTTTGTTCTAGTGCCTCATTGTGGCTGAGGAATGGATCGACTCTGGGTGTGCAGACTCCCCCTAAATACAGGGTCACCATAGAAGAGGACAGGAAACAAGAATAAGCGTCATGGTTCCCCTCAAAGTGGCCTCTCCCAGAACTTAGTTTTGAGCTTAATTCCATTTAAGGGTTGTGGCCTGCTCAGCCTAATTGCAACAGGCCTGGAGAAGGTTTTGTCTAGATATGCCTGTCATTTAGGGTCATACTGTTCAGGGTCAGAAAACCCAAGAATCATGCAGACAAGCAAGCTTGACATCACAAGTTGGGTTCAGAGGGCACAGCTGACCGCATTGGGTTGTCGGCATCAGGAGCCAGATACAGTCCAGCACTGAACATTTCCTGAGAAGAATGGCTTGGAAACCAATACACTCACATTCCAAGAGCAGAAGATTCCAGAAAGGAGGTTCTCCATGAACCAAGAACACCAGTCAGGCAGCTCGATAAAACCAAGATGAGCTCAAGTCAAATCGGTCACCTTAGATGTCAGGAGACGGCTGTGTTCCTTCCAACTTTGCCAACAATCAACTTCTAGACTGGAGTAAAGGACCCAAATTCCACAAAACTTCCCAAGAGATTCAGTGTGGCCCCCTCAACTGAGGTCTCTAGGAGTCTCAATGAGCGAGTATTTGCTATCAGCAAGTCAAGCCCCAGGAGGTACCGGGAGGTTCAGAGAAAGATGGCCAGTGTTCCTCCAGAGACCAGAGGCAAGAAATGCTTATGGTACTCAGGGGGACAGCCAAGTTGGGCCACTGCTCTAGATCCAGAGGCCAGGGCAGTGAGAGCTACCAAGTTAGGACCACAGGGAGGTTCTGCTCCCACCTCTGCCAAGTTCTTGAAACAGGAACTTGGATCTCCGGTGGGGGATATATAACAGGCTCCTTCTGGCAGGCGGGATTCGTGTTGGATGAGCTGGGCTGATCCGTGTGGAAGCAGACTCCTTTACCTTTGGGGAGCCACCCACCACCATTCCTAGAGGACCATGGACTATTGTAGATGATTCAAAGGGGAAGAAAGGCAGCCTAAAGAGGGGCTGGGGGAAGGAGGAGCTGGCGGGTATAGGCAAAGGGACCATCCAGGGAAACGTTTGCAGAATTTGAAAGATGATTCTGAAGCCGGGTCCCATGCATGTCAGTAACAGCTAGCACATCTTTAGTTTTTCCCTCTGTCGTGGGCTGGTTAAGTGTTTAAGCACGCATCCAGTTTTTATGATGCAGTTAAAAACTTAGTTATAGAGGCGTTTTAGTGTGCAAAAGAGGTTACAAGGACTTCAGCATCCCCGTTGGGGGCCCAGCAGTTTCCAAAATGCTACTCATGGCAATGCAGAATGGGGCCAGGCAAGACATTTTCCCCAGCAGAGTTTTGGTACTAGATTTGAACCCAGGGCTGCTTAACCATTGAACCACACCCCCAGCCCTTTAGAGAAGGTCCTAAGCAAGTTAGGGCCTTGCCAAGTTGCTGAGGCTGGTTTTGAACTCGTGATCCTCCTGCCTCAGCCTCCTGAGCCACTGGGCTCACAAGCATGTGCCATCACACCCAGCATGGGCCATCACACCTGTTTCACTTGCCCATGTTGAAGATGGAGTTGTGCTATTCTTATATCTACTAGAACTAGGCACACTTACCACCTATAGCCTCAAAATATAACCAGCTGATCAGTGGCCAGGTGGGATTTTCACGCCAGCCATCTCCGCCCCCAGCACTGAAGTCAAGCTGCCTCTAGCCAGCAGTGACGAGCTCTTAAGCACTAAGGTGATGTAAGATGCAGAGTGTTCACACGCAGGAGTACTTGTTCCCGTAGGATTATCTAACAGGAATCACCAGATGTTGAGACCGATAACATGTTTAAGCATATGCTAAGATAAAGGTAAGGCCTAGTGGACCTACTGGAGGACTGACATGTCCCTGATTAACTAGGACGCTTCCTCATTTGTAGGTTCCAGTTTCTATGCAGCTTCTCAGAAAGTGCTAGTTTTCCCGTGCACATGTGGTCATGGTGGCTACTGGGATCTGTGCCTGCCCTGGGGTATTGTGTGTTATTCCTGCTAACCTCAACCAGGAGGTAGCCCAGTGTCTATCCAGCCACCTGAGAGACCATAGACAGAACATTAAGTAGGACCAGAAGATACCTTAAAAACAAATGGGATGTTTTTCCACGAAATGGAAGGGTATTTGTCAAACTTCTGAGGTATATCTTCCTGCCCAGATAGGGGAAAGCCATCAGGTGGTTTTTCTTTATTCTCCCGACTCTTAATGTTTCACGAGGCTGATCTTTGGATCAAAATTCTTCATGTGAGGGAAGGAGCCACTTTCAAACTCATTAGGCAGCCATAGTGCAGTTCAGCTTTATATAAACACAAACTAGGAAAATTCTAGAGAAAGAAGCCCAGGTCTCACTCGACTGAGCCAAGAGAGCAAGTCTGAGGACCGAGCCACCTCCTGGGGCTTCCGTTCAATATGGAATCACCATTCGCACCTTGCAACCTCGGCAGTGCCCTTTGGTCTGTACGCACTATGAATTGCACCTAGCTGGACCCAAGTTCATTATCAGCAGTATCTACTGTATACAGTTGAAAATGGATCCTGCAGATAGGGGACAGCTGTTTGTACTTAGCAGTTAAGTATCCCAGCAAGGCCGGTGGCCTCTGCCAAAGGCATTGTTTTCTGCAAAGCATCCATCTCTCAAAGACTCCCTAAATCAGGGCCAGATGTCCACACGCAACTCACATTTCTCTGAAGATTCTACTTTCTGGAAAAAAAAAATAGATAGACGAAGTAGGACGCGCACAGTGGCAGATGCAGCCCTGAGAAGATGGGTGCAAGCTCTAGGGGTGCACTAGGAACAGCAGGGGGACACATTGGCATGGACCAAGTCAATCCAAACAAGCCTACAATACCTGATTTTATAGCTGTAGAATGGGAGTGCCAAGATCAGCGATTGGGCCAATGGTTCTGAAGTTCTAGAGCCAGTACTGTGGTGTGTGCCCATCCTTGGGCTAGTTAGCCCTGAAGTGTCATTTCTTGCTCTTCACCCCCAGTAGTAGTAAGGCTTCCCATTTTTAGCTGGGTAGATTCGAACACCCAGTAGGGTTCATATAGCCACGTACATTCCTTTGCTGAAGTTCTAGCAAATGGGACTGTGGTCGATGCAAGTTTAGGTCTTAAAGGGATACCTTCTTTTATTGAGCCCTTTTGCCATCCTATTAGCTAAGGCTCCAACCATTGTCTGGGTTTTGGCTATCTGGAAACTGTCCTTGGAATGGACACCTTCCCCAACAGGGTCCCTGCGTCCTGGATCATCACGCCAGCCCCAAAATGGACTGCCTCCGGATTTTGAGCAAAGAAGTTTAGTTCAGGCTGCTATTCTTAGAGGTTTTCCAGTGATGACCAGCTAACAACTAATGTGAGGCGATTACCACCTCATTATTAAGTGCACTGGAAATAAAGAGTGCCTGTCATTAGAGATCCCCTTTGGGTCCTTTGTCAGCCACTTTCCACTAGACTGGGTGGAATAGTGTTAAGAGGATCCTGTAATTCTGAGCACAGAGGGAAAATGGGGAGTTTGCCTGGACTCTCGAGTTCTAGCATGTCTTGGCTGGGCCATGCCTCAGTAGAGGGGGAAGAGTCCTGGATTTTTACATCCTCATTTAGAGGCTACATGGGGAGGTATACAGTAAGTCCTGCTAGGAGTGCTCAAGTGGACAGCCATTGAGTACATGTGTGCTTAGGCAAGAGGGGCCTTTGTTTAGGTTCAAGAGCTCTGTAGGCAGGTGAGCTGTCTGGATGAACCCAAACCTTGCAACTGTTTCATGATGCTTGTCTGCTGGTGGAGCTCCCAACCATGCTGCAGGCTGACCCTCGACCAACTTCAGACTTGGTCACCAACAGTCCTCTAGTAGGAAATCCTTCAAATGACGTGCACCAGTGCTTTCCAGTGCACCAATGCTGGGAGTGGCATTTCTGAAGCCCATTTGCCAAGGGGGGCAAGGTATTAACAAAGAGGCATTGAGGGTTTCTTGGCCATGAGATGCCATTTGGGGGAACTAGCAGTGTTCTTCAAGGAACAGGGTCAAGTTAGGAGCCGAGCTACTGCGATTCCTGGTCAACCCCGAGTCTAAACAGACCACAGGGCTTTGAAGTTGAGGGAGTAGCAGGCCCACCATGAGGGCACTCAAGTGCAATTGGTTAGGGAATAAAAGGCTCAGGTGTCACTGTGGACTTCTCTTACTTTGGTCCTTGACACCCAACCTTGCTCCCCTCAACAGGCAGGCAGTTCATCAGACATTTGAGCAAACAGCTCCATGGGCCCCATTTTTCCATCTCTAATGTTTCCACCAGGAAGGAGCAGTGTGAAACCCAGGTAGGAGTTACAGAGCAGGTAGCGTGAGAGCCTGTTTCATGTCCTTTGTACATGACCCATCTCAGTGACCACCCCCCATCTTATAGGGGATAGGCACTTGGGAGTTAATACCTTATCTGAACTCATGGGAGTCAAAGATTAAGATTTTCCATGTTATGGGAAAAAAAAATCCAAGCACTTCTCAACATTGAGATAACAGCCAATATAGAAAACTGATAAGGAGATTAGCTCATAGTTGTGCTCTTAATGAGGAGATACAAAATTCCTCAATGCTTGAAAAAAAAATCTAAGATCAGAGACCATATAGTTGGTTTCATTCTAGGGATGCAAGGATGGTTCAACATCCAAGATTAATGTGATATAGCATATACGTAAAATCAGGGGGAGTCACATGAGCTCAGATGCAGAAGATGCTTTTGAAAAGATTTGACATCACTTCATAGAATAACTAAAGAAGCTAATATAGACAGATTATACCTCAACACAATAGACTATCCATCACAAATGGGAAACAAAGTATTTCCTGTGATTATGGAATGAATAGCATCTCCTTTCTTGTTCAGCACAGTACTCAAAGTTTTAGACAGTAACCTGGAAAGAAATAAAGGGATACAAACAGGAAAAGTCAAGTTATCCCTGCTTGTAGGTAGGATTCTATACTTGGACTCCAGAGGACTCCACCCAAGACTTCAAATTCAGCAGAGTAGCAAAAACTTAGGGATAAGCAACCACGGTGGTGAGAGGTCAGTACCATAGAAGTTATCAAGCACTGGAGGAAGAAACTCAAGACACCCCTAGGAGACAAGGTCTCCTGTCACAATTTGGGAGAAGCTCATTTCAATGTCTGTTGACAACTGTGGCCTAGAGACTGAATGGTATCTAGAGATCTAACATTCTACACTGAAAAGAAAAAATACCCAAATTCATGTGGAAGGCTAGAAGTTTCCCCCAAATAATCCAAAGCAACCCTGAGCAGAAGAATACTAAAGGCATAGATACCCAATTTCAGATTGTACTACAGAGCCATAGCAACAAGACAGTATGGTATTGGCACATAACCAGTCATGTAGACAAGTGGAGTATGTAGAGCACCTTAATAAACCCACACTTCTGTAGCCATCAACCCTCCACAAAGGTACCAAGACACACGTCAGAATGGCCTCTTCTAGTGACCTTAAAGCCCAATACAAAGATTGATGCTAGACTCTTTCCCAAACTAAACTCAAGGTGGATCAGAGACCTTGATGCAAGACCTGAGACTTTCGAACTACAGGAACACACCAAGATAGGCACAGGCAGCAATTTCTCAAACAGGATGAAGAATCAAAGATGGATTGAGGAGCTTCTGCACAGCCAGAGAGCGAGGAGAACATGAAGGATAGAAAAGTCTTTGCTAGCTATTCACCCCACAGAGGGTTCACATCTAGAATATGCAAACAAGCAGTCCAGTCAGTAAGTAGGAAAGTGATCTGAACAGACTTCAGAAGTAGTTCGAGTGTCTAATGTGGAAAAGAATGCTCAGGTTTGACGAGGGAAATGCAAGTCAAAGTTACATTGAGATTCCATCTTATCCCAGTCAGAATGGCTGTTGTCAAGAGAATGCTCCATGGGGAAGAGGGGACCTTATATGCCACTAATGGGAATGTTAGCTAGCACAGCCTCTGGAAGACAGCAAGTTCTTCAAGTCGAGAGAGGTTGTATCATGATCTAGCTATTCTGTATCTGGGTATGTACTTAAAGTAAAGAAAGATAGCATACAAGAGAGAGAGCCGTCTACCCATGTTTACCACGTCACTATTCACAATAGCTACATTGTAGAAATGGCCTAGGTGCTCGTTGATGGATAAGAAAATGTATGTGTGCATACACAAAATGGGATAGCCATAAAAAGTTAAGTGTCATTTGCAGAAAAGTGACTAGAACTAGGTCATGATGCTGAGCAAGAGAGAGAGGAGAACGCCTGATACTTGTCTTTGGCTTATGTGGAAGAAACTGACCCAGTGTAGGAGGGGGGGCTGATGGGGAAGGAGACCAGGAGGTAAGGAGAGGCAGGAGTAGGTGTGATTGGCGTATGATATGCACGTCTATGGGGATGTCAGTGGACAGATAGCCAGGGGCTGGACATAACTCGGTGATGGCACACTTGCCCAACACGTGTGCGGTCCTGGTTCCCATTCCCAGCACTGGGGGAAAAGGCTCAGTTTTAAGAGGGGATGAGCAAGACTTCAGTACCAGAGAAGGGCAGCTATGGCAGGGCTAGCCTGGGGAATGGGGTTGAAGGTGGTCACTGGGGAGGCCCAGCTCACAGTCTTCTCACCCTTGGGCCCAAGTGCCTACTTGGATTAGTACCCAGGAGACCTGGGGGGAGAAGTTAGAAGCAAGTGTTCAGTTTCTCCTTCTGCAGCAGCTTGGGGCTGGGAAATTGCTTCTCCCCTGCTGCCTTTGTATACCCGCAGCTGTGACTCTGCTGTCAGTGCCTCGTCAACAGGTTAGAAATGAGGGTGTTTCCTGCAGGTGGCTGTGGGAAGGTCGCAGGTGTGTGCTCACCCCCCCTGCATCTAGGCACCCACCGACCAGGAGGTGGCAGCCTCTGGGCTGACACAGGAGGTCCCTGTGGCCATCTGGCAAGTTAGGGTGTCCGATACGAATACAGAGAGGGATGCAGAGCCCCCCATGTGCCATTTAGGCAGTGCCAGGGTCCTGCATGTTGCGGAGGGAGAGGGGGTGGGACCATCTGACTGTGGCTGTCCTTTTGTCCCAAGGTGAGCTGGGACAGTGGCTCACCCATGCTGTGGCTGCCTTCACCTATCCAGGATTAATGGTTTGCCTTGTTCTACTCCTGCATAGTCTCGCATGGCAGGCTGGGTGTGCAGGGGAAGGGTCAGTCTGTCCTGACCTTCCAGTCTGTCCAGTAATACTGCCCAAGGCTTCAGCAGCAACAGAAGTCACTTGGATCAGTGAGCCAGCCCATTTCTTGTGTTCTCAGACAGCAGTTCTCTCCCTGCCGATAATTGTGTTGCAGCAATTTTAATCACCTCCTGGGTCTGCGGGAAGGGGTCCCAGCTATGAAGTCTATAGGCCACCCTGTGTTTGCATCATGGCCTAGTCTCTCCACTCAGCTCCCAACCAGCGACTCCACAGCAGAGCTTCAGCCTGCCCAGCAGTCTAGTGTACCTCCCACTCAGTTTCCTTCTCTTCAGGCCCACATCAAGCCCCGAGGCTCTCCCGGCCTCCTCCAGCATTTCCCCTGACATGTTAGTCTCTCAACAGGTCAAATCCTGTCCTAGGATCCAGATCAAGATGATCCTGGAGAACAAGACTCAGAGACCAGGCGTCTATCCAAGGCCACAGAGCAAGAGAATAGTTGAAGCCAGGTTTGGAATCTGGAGCCTGTGGTTTTCATTGCTGTAGTCAGAGTAGTTCTAACTTAACCTCAAGCCACAATATGATGTCCAGGCAAGAATTCAGTGCTATGCCCGACTAGACCTAGTCCTCTAGGTCCTGGGAAGCTTAAGTTCTAGAATGATGGACGTGGTCGTTCATGCAGAGTGGTAACTGGGGCTCTCATGTCAGCTTCTCCACTCCAGGTGCACAGGTGTGTCGAGACTTTTGTCTGTTGAGGCCTGTGCTGCTCAGGAGTCTGTCAAGTAGCCTTTGTCAGTGTGCTATCATCTCATGACCCACGAGTTCTGCAGAAGATGCCTGGCCCAGTCTTCACACTCTTCAGGGCCATAGAGGCAACCGAGTTTTAATCTGTTTGCAAGTCTGGAACTGGTATAGGCTTTTGGTGTTCTCATGTGGACTTTGTCACGAGTTTAATTTACTGACTTTTCTCCTGGTGCCCAGGACAGTTGGGCAGTTCAACCTTCAAGCATTTCCTGGCACATAATTGGGGAGCACCTAATGTAACAGGGGTTCATGGGCAACGGTCTCTTGCTCTGCCCTAATCCTTTGTGAATGGGAAGCCCCCTTTTAGGTTCTAGTTGACTCATTGCAGAAAGTCAAAGCCATCAAGATGTTTCCCAGAGAGGGTGCGCCAATGAATGAGGACCCCACGGCGAGCATACATTCATGCCCAGTATCCAATCATCCCCCTTTAACTCCTCAAAGTTCTTTGTACTCCGAGACTCCAAGATGGGAGGAAAATTTACACCAACTTTGTCTTCAAAAGCCAGTTTTGAACAGAACTTTCTCCCTGATTCAACCCAGAATCAAGCAGCATAGACCCGTCACCTTGGGAAGGGTCGGTAGAGCCAACCAGGAGCAGCAGTCAGCCCCGGGCAACTGGCATTCAGCTGGGAGAGGGAACTTGACTGCTTTGGGCTGTGCCTGTGGTCAGGACATGTAGGGACATTCCAGCAGCAGCTGAGATCCTTCATATTAGGTCTTTCTGGGTTGGAGGTGGAGTTGTCTGAGGAGCTCCCCTAGATACAGAAGGGCCTCACAGGGAGCAGCCCCTTGTGTCAGGAGGGACTTTGTTGGTTCATCTGGGTAGATGCCTGGAAAGGTGTTCACCCAGGACCTCAGACCCTCATGTTCCCTGAACATGTAGCATAGACTAGGGCACAGGAGGAGGTCAGCCTGGGCTAGAACTGGAAGCTGCCTCCATAAGCAACACTAAGCTGATCCAGAAGTGAATCCCACCAGCAAGCACAGAGGGTTAGCCTTTGCAAGAAAAGCTGGGGAGTTTTAACTAAGGATGACTTGCCTTTATGTTAAGCTTAGGAGAAATTGATATTCCCGAATTGGTGTCTAAACCTAGAGCCAACTCCAATAACCAAGGTCTAATGCTCCCTCGGGTCGAAAGAGCATGAAAATTTTTCTACTCCTTGAGGGACTACATCTGATCAGAGATCAGGTTAGAGGATCACACGTGGCCAACATTCCTCAGACTGTTCAGGATGAAGCGGCAGAAAGTTCCCTTAAAAATCAATATTCCCCCTGATTCTGCAATCTGTATTTGGGGTAAAAATTGGGAGTTCATAACCCACTTCAATCTAATGTATGAAATATGATATGTCAAGAGCTTTGTAATGTTGTGAACAACCAATAAAAAAAATATGGTCTTGGTCAAGTCTTTACATAAGACTTGAAAACTAAGAACCTTAGTTGTAGGCAACTCCAAATTATTTGTCCAACAGAATTTGAATTTAGTCTGGTTTATAAACCTGGTAAGTTTGTGTTGCTATTTCCTGTGATCAAAATGTTAACAGATGTTAGTAAGGCAAGACAGACTTCTTAAGTATTTAAGATGCAGGGCCCTTTGCTTTCTGGACCTTGAGTACGGCAATATTTAAGTCGTTTCTGTGCCAAAGTGAAAATCCTGGAGTATTGACTATGCGTTTGAATCATTTCCATTTCTGTGGGCGATTTGAAAACAATTCAGAAATAAGGCAAGTGTAGATTGGATGTTTATAATTATAGAAAACATCTGAATCTTCATAAGTAAATATTAATTGTCAAGTTCAAGTACTCTTGGATTCAAATCTAAGAAGTTTGACTGTTCTGTAAGTTATGTAACACATACCACAAAGATGTGATGTTTTACCACTTCTAGGTATGTTCTCTAGAAGAGAACATGTAGAGTACATTATCTAACATAGGCCAATAGTTTGAAGGATGAGCTATGGAAGATAAAATAGGACCCCAAATCATGTTTAATACTCAGATACTCATACACAAGCTATTGCACTATTTGAGTTGTAATGAGTGGTCACCATCTTAGATGGTAGTTTGGGGGAAGCCTTTGCTTTTCCATGAAGGTCCATTTGTAAGTTATTCCAGGTATAGATGGTAGCCCATCAGTCTAGCCTGTCCACGTGTATCAGCACCAACAGCTCGAGAGATCTGGGGGCGGGTGGGGGGTTGCTCACTTCTCTGCCTAAGTGGGCTGCCCTTTCCCATCTTGCTATGGCCTAGATCACATTCCAGAGTCATTAAAATCATTTCCTACAGGGAAACCTTGCCAAGATTCAGAAACAATTCTGGGCATTGTCACACTTCATCATATCCCCTTCAAGACTCTCGTGTTAAGCAATGCCACAATGTTCAGGTGAAGAGATTGGGTTATGAGCTCACTTCAGTGGATTCATCCATTTGAATGGACTAACTGAGATCTTTGAACAGGCCAGTTGTAGAGTTGACCTCCAAGTTGTTCTTGTCAAGTACTTTGATAAGACAGAAAGCTGGTTAACATTCCCACGAGGCAAACTAGAAGAGTTGTGTGTCAATCCTACCGAAAAGTGATCGACTCCAGAAAAGCGTCCCTGTGCATCATCACCCGATTCAGAGATCATGTCCTTCTAGGAGGCCCAAGCCTCTGTCTCCTTTGTAATCACACAACGGCTGATTCATGTGACATCTAACTTGGCCTTCTCATGAACTAGACTTTCTCCAACTGGGGAACCATCAAGTATTCCCAAATAAGCAAGTCAAGCCCCTTACGATCAAGGGAGTTACAAGGAGGAACAGTAACAGGGTCATTTCACACTATCCTTTGTCCCCCTCTGTGCCATCCCGTTATCGGAGGCCTGTGTGCAAGGAACTCCATGGACCTCCTGGAGGAGGCTGCACCCCTTTCCCTAGGTGATGGGTTTTGCCCACCGGGGGGCTATGTGGGTCATTTCAGCTCCCAGGAGGACAGTTTTCCCTGGACACTCTTGCTCTTGGCTTGTGTGGGGGAAGGGGGCAGTGCCACCTAGGAATCAACACAGGCAGCATTGATGAAGACCCTGGACTCAGAACACTGCTGGCCTCGGATGGAGTGGCGATTCCACCATTAGGCTTCCAAGGGTGCCGGAAGCTCAAGCTCATCTCCTCCACTATAAAATGGAGGTGCTGACACTGACCTAGGTCTCGGATTAGATGAGACCTGCTCCTAGGTACCCAACATGCAGTCGTGGTGGTCTTCACCACAGGGGTAGGCTGCATGGGTCTAGTGAGACCCGTCAGAATGGTCTTGAGCCCAAGCCATCTCAGGTTTACAAAAGCTCATTAGTCACTGGAGACTATGCTCTTAATTCCTAATGAAGCTTAGAGTCAAGTTTTAACTCTTGAAGATCTGGGTCTATTGTGCGCTAGACACCCTGTTGGCCCATCTTGCTTGGCTTATTTTTACCTTTACTCTAAATACCAGTTTGAATCCGAGGCCTGCAAGCACTTCTAATTCATCTCTGCAGAAGCGTCCTGAAGTACCCAAACATCTTTCCAGTTTCTAGACTCAGGCAGGTGTGGCCGACAGCACCAGCCTGGTGAACATCCTCCCATGACCTTCTCCACTATTGCAAGGCAGAAGAAACACCCCTAGTTTGGCTTCATCAGGAAAAATTTAACGTTTGGAAACTCCAAGCTCAGCAGCGGTTTTCTAGGGACAGTTGGTCACTAGAACCCGTTTAGTATCTACCACAATTAAACCTCAGCCCGAGCACAAAGAAATGGTGTGAAGATAGAGAATCCAAAAAATAGCCTAGAGATCCAAGGCCAGTCTTGTTATATAGGATCTCGGGAGACTGACTGCCTTCAGAGCATGTGTCACCATCTATAAGGAAGACCCTAGCCCAGGTCAGCCTCAGAAGGACTTCTCTGAGGAGCTAGAACAGTCTAGAGACCTGAAGGTAGGTCTCAGCAAGTCCCTCCCACAGGGCAAATGAAGAGGGTGGAGAAACCTCGATCTACCCAACTGGATAGAAGTTGTATCTTAAGATTTAAGATAGAGAACAGATGTGAGGCTGTAGAACCATCAAGAGAAAGCGATTATGGGGCTGGGGATGTGGCTCAAGCGGTAGCGCGCTCGCCTGGCATGCGTGCGGCCCGGGTTCGATCCTCACCACCACATACCAACAAAGATGTTGTGTCCGCCGAGAATTAAAAATAAATATTAAAAATTCTCTCTCTCTCTCTCTCTCTCTCTCTCTCTCTCTCTCTCTCTCCTCTATCACTCTCTCTTTAAAAAAAAGAGAAAGCGATTATGACAATGCAGTTTCTGTTTTGATAAGACTAAGGAATGCTCAGGTTTTACAGGGGGCTCCTGGGGACTGGGCCCAAAGAACCCAGCCTCCCCTACCTCCACTGTTTCAGGAGAGGCTCAGCAGGACTCGGATTTGAGTCGGGCTGTGCTCAGACCGTCATCCTGGTGGGCTGAAAGTAAGGGTGTCCATTACTGGAGGCCTCCCTGGCCATCACTGGCATGCCTAGTCGCTGACCAGGGGAGCCCATGTTAGTAAAGCTGGTTCCAAGTGGAGGTCAAACTCTTGAAGTGGACCAAGTTAGGGCTTGGGAGTGGGGGCCGACACCCCATCCCCAGATCCAGCACGGCTCCAGCAGCCCGTGGGCAACCCATTCCTGTGTGAGCCGCTGTTGGTTTCCAGCAACTTCATTGACCAACTCGGTGCTGGCCACTCCGAGATGTTCTGTCCACACCCCATTTCTCTGGGCTCACAGCCTTTCTGTCCAGTCTCTACTGTGGCTACAAGGGCCTGCTTCCAGTTGTCTTCTGGAATGCTCCCTTCTCCACGAGGAGACTCAACCCTGCATGCTCATTCCCAGTTCAGCATCCACCTGGGAGTTGTCTGGTGTCTCAGGCCAGAGCCCACGCACTCAGACCCCGAGTACACTCATCTCTCAAGGGACTATCACCCATCAGGTAGGGCGGGCACAGCAATGCTACCATGACAAGTCGTATGACAGGAGCCAAGGTCCAGGTTCTAACCAGTTGTTACTCTTCCAATGTCCTAGGACGGTCACTGCAGAGCAATAGCTGAGGGTCTCTACACAGCTGTGTGGTTCTGGATAGGTGTGGGAAAGATGACCAAGGCTTCCTATACTGCCAGACTCCAAGTCTGGGACCAGTATGCAGTCCCATCAACTAGGGACTATGGATTGACATTCATTTTCTCCCAGGGCCCCAAGGAAGGTAGGTGACTGAGACAAGTGTCATAAGGCAAAGCAGCACATGATGGGTCAACTCAAGCCTTTGCTACGCCATTCAGCCTTGGATGGGTTGTCCCTTAAGATCAGTGACTACTCACGTTAGCTTATCAGAGCCAGGAATCTCATCCTCCCCAGAGACTCTGCTAGCACAGTGGGCCAGGAAGTAGAATATAGAGCAATAGTGTCGCACCAGTCAGAGCTTGAGCTTGGCGTGGGTCAATACCTCAATCCCCAGCCTCCAATTCGTCATTCCAGCAGTTCCAATGCTAAGGTCCTCCTGTTTGAGCTGCTGTAGGATCTTGAGACCTTCCATTAAGCCACTCCCACTGGGAGCAGCCGAGCTTATGACCTGCTCCGCAGAGCGGCTTTTTAACCACATTGTTCCATTCACCATGGGGGAGGCCCAAGACCCTGAAAGGGACATGCCTGTAGAGGTCTGAGAACTGACAAGCTCAAGTCTGACTCAAGAAGGTCGAGCTCTTGGCAGCAGAAGAAAGAGGTCTGAGAACTAGAGGGAGAAAGGGAGCCATGTCCTTGGAAGGACCTCAGGAGGGGTCCATCTGAGCCCTGGGGCTTAGTGTTCCCAGTTGAAGTCCAAAAATCCCTCATGACCACAGTGAGGACGTTCTGTATAAGAGAAGTCCCTTCAGTGTCCCAGCACAGGTCCGTCCACCCCATTCCCCTTCACAGCCATGACCCTGGTACCTCACACTGGGCGTCCACTCCAGCCTCACTTTGTAGGTTGCCTTAGTCAGCCTTTTCATCACCGTGACCAAAACCCAAGGCAAGAACTTAGGATTTAGGGTGACTAGTGGCTTCAAAGGCCTTAGGCCATGCTTAGACAAGTCCCTTGATTGGAGCCTCAGGTGAGGCAGAACATGGCGGCAGGTGTGGAGGAGGAGAGGCCCTCACTGCAGAAGCAGAGGCCAATCAGGAACAGTACAAAGGCACACCTTCAAAGGCCCAGTTCCTCTAGCCACATGGCCTGCCTACAATTACCACCCGGACAGTAATCCTCAAGTTATTCATTGGTTCAGTGGATTAGCCTACCGATTAGGGTACAGCTCTCATGGTCACTTGGCCTGTGAACATCAATTGCCCCCCATGAAGTTTTTTGGGGGGCAACACCTTACATCCCAAACCATAACAGGTCCTTATCAACTTCCTTTGTCTTTAGATATAGGAGACCAAGTCCTGATGTTCTCTTCTAGGTTCTTAGTGACACCTAAGAAATGCTATCAGATGCTGGCTCCTGAGTCTCGGAGTTACCCTTAGTTGTGTTTAGTAGCTAGTTAGCCAGTGACAACAGCCAGGCATCACACTGGTATGTGCCCCTAACTTGGCCCTCACTCAGCCCTGGCCTGGGAGACGCCCTCTGGCTCATGGCATCCCGAGTCTCCTAATAAGCCATTTGCCTTCATGGTCTCCGTTTCCTCTTTGGAGTTTAGCCCTCTGTCTTTCAAAAAACAGGAACCTGTCCTCTTGTCAGCATGACTTCCACTAATGCCAATGTTCTGCCTTTTTTTTTTAACTCCCCTTTGACAGAGAGAATACAGTCAGTTTATCTCAGAACACTAGTGTCCCCATAAAGATGGTATTGGAAGCTCAAGGGACCTCTGGTTCTTCCCAGAGGCTGAGGCTTTGTGCCATAGGTTGGACCCTGGGATTACCGAGAAACTCAGATGATCATTCCCCTTACATTTCACGACAGGATCTCCCCAGTTCTGGGGCAAGCTCCGAGGTGGCCTTTCCCAAAGGCCCCATTGGGTCAAGCAGAGTAGGAGACTTGAATCGGCAATGGCGTTCGAGCTGCATCAACCATGACAAAAATCCAGAAACAGACCACAGCATCCATGGGTGCCCACAGCCACCACATGGTCAACACTGCCCTTGAAATCTTTCTCCAGAGGCCTCTGCATTCAAGGCTATGTTTACGGGCCTCTGTCCACAGCTAGTGACCCTCTGGGGGCAGGGAGAGGCGACAGGAAGTGACGGTCAGTTGTATTCAACTGCGTACACCCCTTTTACTCCCTTAAGTCCAGGGAGACCCGCTCTGGCCAACATGGCCACGCCACCAGGATACTTTTCCCTTGAGCCTTTGTTGGCTCTCCAGGAAGATGGACAGGTTGGCTCCACTGGGCACTGCTCAGAATCCTGCTCTACATGGACACAGAATTATGGGAAGGGCAGCCCGTGGACAGTTTCTTAGTCATTAGCACACTCCCCCTTTCAGTATGGGCTTGGGATAGTTAACACCAAGAGAAGGGTCAGAACAGTGGCAGAAGTTTTCAACTGTCACCAAGCCTGGCCCTTAGAAGGGTCAGGCAGCCACAAGAACTAGGAAGTTTGACCCAATACTACTAGAGCTCGACTTCCCTTTTCAGCGATGCCTTTTTTCCCGGTTCCAGATTCAGCTCTAGGACATCAGGCTTTGACAGGTCCATTTTCTCATCTTTGATTGTTGACCCAGTTAAAGGGTTCTGCCCATTTTCCAGCATATTCCTCAACTTGAGCCTCAGGAGGGCCACGTGTTCCCATGGGCAGGGTTGTGTATCCTGGCCTGGTGGAGTTGGTGCACCAAGGTGACACCTCATGGCAAGTACTTGAGGGCACTAGGCATTGCTGGTGACCTGATCACAAGCACTTGAACCAAGTGGTTCCAGACTGGATTCCCTTCTGCCTCTGGGCACCAAGTATTGAAGGGGGTGATGCCCAGACTCTGCAGCTATCTCGTTTCTGCTTTAGGTTCTGTTCACCCTTTGGATTTGGTTATTCAAGTGCCTGGTGAGCTACGAGGCCAACAGCACCAGTAAAGGTTCAGTCTATCAGTGGCTTAGGTCTGCAAGCATGAGCTCCCAGCCTAACCCTGCAGGCTCATCTTCAGACACCACTCCCCCAAGCTGCCTTCAAGCCTACAAACGAAAGAGGTTAGAAGGCAGAGGTCAGCGATAAGCTTTGTGTTGTCCTAGGAAGGTTCTAGAATGCCAGGGCAGCATTTTAGGAAACCATCTCAACTCCCAGAAACACCTGAGCCAAAGGAACATTTCTGCAGATGAAACCATTCAAGCATAGCTGGATGATGTGGGTGGCAGAGCATGAACTAATGGAGTCATGTCCCCAGGAGACATTTATTCAGGCACACGAGAACCAAATCGTTCTGTTTAATATTTGGTCAGCGATTTGGATAGAGACACAGGTCTCATCAATAATGGTGCAGTTACTAAGAGACTTTCACAGTTGTTTCAGTCCAATCTGCTAATATTTGACTCCCCCCACAACCAAGATAAATTTAAGGTTTGATCAAAATGCAAGTCTAAGAAGATCTTAGCAGAAGAGACTTAAAATTTCAAGTCGCAACAGGGTACCATTTGGCCAGAAAGGCTGATGCAAACACTGACTGCCTAGACAAAGTCAGGGCCTCAAAACAATAATCCAGAGGAAGAATAAGCATGCTAGGCCAGGGGACCCTTCATCTCCCCACTACCAGAACCCCGCCACTGTTTGATCAGGACATTTCCTCAGTCTGTGCAGTCACCAGCTCTTCATCCAGACCAGCAGGCATTGAAAGCCGGATGTCCACAGGAGCAGCACAACTTTGAAACCCAAGTTGGGGGTTCCCTTTTCCTTTTTTCCTCCCTAGGCAGCTTTGTGAACTTTGTAGAGCAGGCATTACTACCTTCTGCCTCCCGGTGTCAAGACAGAGCAGCCTGTTGTCCGTACTTGGTGCCAGGGGTGCATTGAGCCAGCACTTCAGACTACAATCAGGTGCCCAGCAGTGGAGGCCCCAGCTTGCAGCTCCCCAGAATGTCCTTTCCACCCTGTGTCCAGGCTGCAGTCAGTGGTCAGGGTTTAAGTCATGCATTTGTATTGACCGAGAACAGTTTCCAAGCAGCATGTGATCCTAGAATGGAAAAAAGCCATGTTTAGTTTAAGTACCATGGGCACTCTTGGTCACTGGGGTCACCACTCTCACATTGAGACTGTATACAAGGCCACCAAGTCTGCCCAAGACCAGAGATTGTGCCTTGTTAGTGGTTAGGTGATCACATATTGCCAAGATTGAGTAATTGTCTAGTGTCATAAGACTCAGGTTGCATGGTGACATGGATTTTCATGTCATCGTAGCCTTGAAGTCAGGAAACACGAAGGTAGAGACACTTTGATTTCTTACCAAAAGGGGCAGTAGGCCTCTGGTGTCAGGTCAACAGTCATGATTTAGGACTACAGGGTCAGAGTTCTGATGAGGTATGAGACTGGAGGTCGTCTATGCCCTTAACTGATTCAAAGAATGCCCCCATTTGACAGAGTCAAGAATGGCCAGGAAAGTGGTTCAAGGTCATGTAGAGGCAAGACGAATACCCAGGCTCAGTTCCTTGCAGGCATTAAGAACAGCATCTCATTGCTATGGAGACGAGCATGTGGTACCTGGACCAGTGCTCTAGGGCTAGAGAGACCAGCACTACCAAGTGCTGAGCATCTGTCTGGTGCCATTGATGTGTCATCGCCGGGAAGCTGTTCCCAGCCAAGCAGTGGCCCTAGGTGAAGTCTGATTAGACTGACATCTTGTTTTCTGGTCTTCAACAGCTCTCTGGAGGCTTCCCATCCCCAGCCCCTGTTGCATTATCAGCTTTGGATGGTTGGGTTGATATTAAGGGCTCTGATAAGGCTCCCTAAGTGGCAGCAAGCTGTAAACATTCCCACTTTTGCCATTTGATTAGCCAGTTGGGAAAATGCCTGAAGGTTGTCCTCGGTAAGGGGCAAAGCCATGACTTAAGCCCTGACTACTGACTGCAGCCTGGACACAGGGTGGAAAGGACATTCTGGGGAGCTGTAAGCTCAGCGATCTCATCACAGAGTTGCAGGCAAGGGTGCTACAGAGAGCTGTTGAAAATCGGGCAGAGACCCTCCCCCACAGTCCCCAAGTAGAGTTATATAAACACCTGGCAACAGGTCTCTGCAGCATCTCATGTGCCATCTGCCTGGGTGGCTGTGTGCATGGGGTCTGATAGACACATACAGCAGGGATGCACTGGTAATGCAGATAATTTAATTGCCTCTGAGTGCGAGCAGATATAAAGCCCTTGTGCAAATCCTGCCCCACATTCCAGAGCCACAGTTTTAATACTCTGACTATAAACCATCTGAGTATCTTCCCTGTTAGTAGGTTGCTGTTTCTGAGTGCACATCTGTTAAGGGCTAGGGTGCAGCGAAGATGCCCAGGAAGAACGAGGATTAGCTGCCCGTTGGACATGAGCCCAGGACACTAAGACCTGGGCCTTAAAGGCTCAAAGGAGGATTCGGTAAGGCCAGCCACTGAAGTTCAAGTTCAGGCAATCACCATAAGTTCAAGCATTTTCAAAGTAAAATTACATCAATACCAAGAGTCTGGTTCCTTTGCCTCCTTGGCAAGCCCAACTTATACAGACATCTTGCAATTAACCCAACTTATGCACATATCTTGCAAGGAACGCTGGTTAGAGACATTTGTGCCTGATTTAGAACTAAATTTGAGGACATTGACAGGACAAAGACTGTATTAGGACAATTAACACTTGCCCATAGGGCATGATTGGGTTCAAGGGCTCCTGGTGCCTTGGTTTCAAATCCCCTGGACAATTTCCTGGTTATGTTTCGTCTTTGGCTGCAATGACTATGGTGCTACTTAGTAGAGCATGTGTGTCCTTTTCAGAAGACTCTTTGGCAAAACCAACATGGAACCTTCTTGAAGCCACCACAAGTCCCTTCTGGAGATCCACACCATAGAGGTGCCAGTTCCTTAGAATATGTGTACAACAAGGTTTAGGGGCCAAAAGTCCAAGCAAAAGCAGACTGACCTTGGTTTGGTAGTAGGCGAGTTAAAGGCCATTGCACCCTAGTCAGCCGAGCTATCACAGGTCAGCTTAGTTTCCGTTATTAGGAAAGCCACCCAACTATGTTGTCTACAAAATGACAAGTCACAGGTGTGACATAACATTCTGACAGTGATCCAGAAAAAGCAGGGATAGCTACGTTTACATCAGACAAGTACAATTGCAAAGGAAAGCTTGACTTTAGTGAATAATGGAACAATGGGGACAGTCCTCCATGAGAATTAACCCTTCACCTCTATGTGTCCTCTAGTCAAAGCATCGAGGGACCAGGCAGAAGCTGATGGAAGAGATACATGGTTTGATACATGGACAGCCTTCTATTTGCTGTTGGCAGACTCACAAGAGAGCCCACAAGGACAGTCGAGTGGAGCAGTCAACTTCATCTGGAGAAGACTCGCAGTTCGTTCTGCATAGTGCACATTCAAGTTCACCTGGGATAATTGCCAAGGTAGACCATATATTGCTCCATAGGATGGCCAGGCCCACAGAAAGCAGCAGATGACTTCTTGATGGCATTCATATGGGACACAAAACGTTGCTGCCCCCCACCCTGAGCATATGCCCAGGGTTTGTGTCTTCACAAAGCATCTGTTAGGACTTTAGGTATGATGCTCCCCAAACTGGGGCACAAGTTAGGGTTCTCAAGATGAATGTCCACATCTAGTCATTCCCCTTGAGGAACATGGCCAGCTACATTGCCTGGTACAAGGAAGGACCCCTGCTCCTGAGCTTGCACTGTATAGACACTTACAGGGATGACAGTGTTAAGTATCTTCCCGACCACTCCTCAGGAGATGCTAGGTACAAGCCACCCACATACTTAGGACTCCTGGAGCTGAAACTGCCTGGATCCCACAGGCCAACCAAGCCATGTCCTGTACCACATGACCTCACCCTCCAGACTCAGCCAGCCATGGCCCAATCCAGAGGAATAACCCTGGCACAGAGGAAGGTGCTGGACCAAGTTCAACGTGTGTGAATAAAACACAAGGCATCTCAAGGATAGAGGTTGAAAGCTTTTTTTCACTTAGAACAAGCTCAAGGGATTCAAGCCCTGGGGATTCCAGGAAGCCAGGCCTGTGTCAAGCTGCTTGACTGAGGTCCAGTTCTTCCGGGACCCTCGACACAATCCCTTCTACTTGCAATTTTGTGCTTAGGTCCGTCCATAAAGGAGCCCATTTGCACACTTCTGTCATGTTCCACTCCCCTTAACTACAAGGTTCTGCCATGTTGGGAACATGGAGGACACAGCCACCTTCCACCCTGTCAACCAGAGTCAAGCAGGATGCAGGTGGAGGTTAAAAATACATGAAGAGACTATTCACATTATTGGTTGCAAATTGCATTTTTGCAGCAATTTGGAATCTCAATGGGGAGAGTCAAGCACCTTGAAAGATTGAGATTCGTCAACCTGGCATGACTAGGAGATGTGAGCGGCACTTCATTCTGGTTCTGCCACTTCACCTGAGTTTCCCACCTCTGCGATACGCATGCAGTGTGGACCCTATGGTTCACTGGGAGATTCAGAGATCATTTACATGATATCATGCTAAAGTCACTCAAGACCTTCCCATGTGCCACTTCGGAGTGCCACCATTTCACGTTCAGTTCCTTTAGAGGGTGTGCCTCACCTAGGATGCAGCCTGTGTTTCGATGTATTCTGCAACTACATTGGTTTGACTGTGTGGAAGAGTGAACATGCCCTCATGCACCCACCCCCTAGAATGTGAAGGTCTTCAGTCCACTTCAATCTAAAGCAGATCTGTTTTATGTCAGCAGCAGATAGTCACGGGACCTAGGCCAAGTTGGCAGATGGGGAAGTACAAAGCAATTTCAGGCCAACTCCGACAATTGAGATCATCTCAGTCTAGACCCCAAGAAAATACAATGGATTAGCATTAGCCCTCCCACGAGTCTATCCTAGGGTCAGGCACATTCATATAATCGCCTTCCTACCAGCTTGCCATTGCACAGGTGAGGCTAGGTCTAGGGTCATGGAGTTACAGTGAAGACCAGTCTGACCCAGAATGGTGACCACAGTGGGCTACTGTGGGAGTCCTCCAAACAGAGGACTTTGTGCCTTTGCCTTTCTGTAGCATGATTCCAGAGTTCCCTCCTGAAGGAGGCCAGAGGCACCAACAGTGTTCTCATGTCCAAGTTCAAAGCCTGGACACTCAGAACCTGTGTCTTGGGAAACCACTTCTACCACAGAACTCATGGTGGAAAGAGGTTTTAAGACCACAGTCAATGTGGAATTGTGGCAGCAGGAAGTCCCTTTTGAGGGCACATTAGGTAGCCAAGAAGCCGTGATGAACTTTCCTAGCTCAGCATCTCACGGAGTGAAACAAAGCCTGGTGTCCGACTCCAGGTCAATCTCAGCTCCGCCCACAAGACTGGCTTTGCTGTGAGGTGCTTTGAATACTGGTCACTTCAACAAGAAGTAAGGGCACAAGTCAAGATCCTTATTCATCTTTTGAGCAAAAAGGAATTGATCCCCAGTCTCCCTACCAGGGCCATTTCTTGCAGTTTCTCGGAAAGAATGCAATTGGTTTAGCATTCAGAATGTAGACTTCGAGGTCAGGGGTGGTAAGCCAAACTATGTGTTTAGAAACTTCAAGTGGTTTACCATTACATCATGGGGTCTTATGGCTTAGCATGGATATAGACACATACTGGTGTGTTTAGTCATGCTGAGACCAAGAATGTAACTTAAGGTATAGTGGTGTTCCCAGTGAATTTGAGTGTTTAGCCAAGCTGTACCCAAGAGATTGGGTAAGCTTTGAGACTTATCACTGACATGTTGCAAGTTATATTCAGTGAATAGGTGTATCTCGTCTTCCCTTCTATGTTGGGTCTCCAAAGCTAATGGGGACCTTGCAGTGGACTGTGTATAACACAAGGACTTGTAGGTCACAGAGGACATCTGACTAGATGGATTGTCCCGTTGTCCATAAAAACCGAAATTCTAAGCAGCCATAGTGGGTGGCCTCTGATGGTCCTCAGCTTCTAGAGGAGCTGTCGAGATCGAGTCCCAGAGTCATGCTGGGATAATTCTCACTTGCATAAGTGAGTCCTTCTTGGGCAGTGCTAGTGGCTGCAGGCTCACCCATAAGGGAAGTTGAGGATGGGGTCTAGGGAGCACATTCAAGCCAACATTGGGTTCAGTGCTTTTTGATTTTGATGTTCTCTATGTTGGAAGAGCTGACCATTGGGTATATGGACAGGTCCACAGGTACAGGACTCTGCCTACATGGCCAGCGCTAGAAGCCAAGGAGTGTCCACAGGCTTCTGCCTGTATTCACACTTGGCCTGGAGCAGCAGTCTGGGCCCTTCACATGCGGTTTATGGAAACTCGAGTTTCCTAGTACCTGTTGGACAGTCCTGGCAGCACAGTTGGCCCTCCCACTGTCTCAGGTATTTGAGCCATGCTTCAAGTAGTTGTGTGTCTACTATCCAGCCCCCTCCTGGTCTGCTCTCATCCCTTACCTGCCTGGGTTTAAGGTCCCAGCAACAGAGCTTGGTGTCAGATGCAACTTAGTGCTGCCCTCCCTCCCCTAGATTTGTCCCATCACCTGGAGGACAGAAGGACAAGCTGGGAGTAGGACAGCAGTCATTCCAGATTTGACGTTTCAAGGACAAGCAGGTGACTGGACGTTTTTGCTCCAGGTTGAAGACTTGGGGCACGTAGAAGTGCTTCGCCTGCCATCATGGTAGGCTATGAAGTCTCTATGTTTAGAGGTCTCCCTTCAGAGCCTCATTCAACTTTTTTTAAGCCCTCAGTGAGTGGCTCCCCTTACAAGGGCACCACCTATTTCCCAGTGAACATCTTTATTTCCCTTTAGGTAGCTTCTTATTGGGTAGAAAGCTATAGCGAGAAGTTATAGCCCAAGTCACAAGTGCTCTTTGAGAACGACCTTCAGCACTTGCAAATGGAGTCCAGACCCCAGGAAGCGTTGGGGGTGTCAGTTTGCTTCCTATACAAGCACAAACTGATGGTATTTGAAAGCCTGAGGATCCTTCCATGAAAGTAAAATCTCAGGCCAACTTAAGACTCAGTCATGGGAATCGATTTTCAAGTCTTCAAATCTAGCTAGCACCTACTCAGTAGGTGTCAATGGCCCATGCAGGATTGGGTGGATTGAGTGGTTCAGGGCCCTAGTCCCTGCAGAACCCCGTCTAATTACAGGCAGCCACGTGTACAAGATCATTAGGCGACAGAATAACCTGAATCTCCAAGATAGACGGTCAGCCCAGAGTCACCTGGTTAAGAGCCTCAAATTCTCACTTGCATCTACCCAGTGTCCCCCCTCCCCATGGTCCTTTGCTTCAACAAGCCTTAGAGTGTGAGCAGCACTTGCATTAGTACCTTTGACTATTGGAAGGCGGGGCTACAGGAGAGGTTTGTGGTAACCCGAGATGGACCCAATGCCGTCTACCACAAGTTATCACTCGGGTGCCAATGGCGACGTTTAAGCAGTGTTGAGGCACGATTGTCCAACCCTTTAAGTTTATACCACTAACCTAGAAGTCAACCTCTTGCTAGTGTAATTCCCCCCTCCCCACAAGGCTAAAAGCCCAGTGGACAGTGCCACCCACTCCAGCCAAGACGTCCTTAGATTCCAACCTCTAAGGAAAGTGGAGGCTCAGCAACATTTGCAGATGCCCATTTGCTGGCCTGAATCCCAGATGGGGAGGTTGAGAAATGCCTCTCCAGCAGAGACTGTCATACACAGTATACCATAGCGAGGTGGAGAACGTGGGTGTGCCAGGTGCTCGAGGGAAGCCCATGTTGGGGCTCATGGGCTCATTTCCCCTTCTTTCCTCAAAGGAAGCAACTGTCAACAATGGGTGTCAGGGCATCCAGACTCTCTAGTCCCTGGGGGAAGGCTAGCCAAAGACAGTCACATGTACACAATTGTTAGACTTGTAACTGACACTAGCCTAGCCGTTCAGTTGAGGGGAGAGTAAAGTTCCCCCTAGACAGAAATTCCAAGCCCATGTCACCCAGTATTCACTTGAGTGGACCATGTCCACCTCCATTCTTTAGGATGGTGGAGGGTCAACCCAAGCCACGTAAGGCCTACAAAGTGTGTTTTTAGGAGCCACCATGTGGGTCCACTAAGCAGGGCCTTTGTGTTTTATGAGCAAAAATAAAATGGCAACATCCTTATGATTTGCCAAGTTCCTTAGTTCAATTGCTCCAGAGCTATCTCCTCCTCCCTCCTGGGGCTGGGATTAAGGCGAGCTTTTTGGTTAGGAAACTGTTCCGTTTCCTCTGTAGCTGATTTTAAGAGAAGAGACTCCGACTAACCCAGAGTCCAAGATGGGTTGATGGGTCAGGGAAGGCCCCCATTTATTGGCCCATCTGTTGTGCAGGCCATCTGTCCCCATTAACTTGCGGGGATTTATGGTTTTTAATCTCTTCCACATACGGGGTATATTCCACTCCACGGTTTTTGTAGCCCACGTATTTTCATGTTCTGTTTGCCTGAGTTATGACCCAGCACACGTACATACTGCAGTACTCCCTCTTGCTCCCCCTAACAAGCAAACAAGCTTTTCCCTCTAAACACCAAGTGGTGCCAGGATCCAAATCCGGCATCAACCCAATGAAGGTTGCTGGAGCCAAGTGAAATCTGACCCGAGGTCTGCACACCTACCCCTAGAAGGGACCTCAGGGAAAATAAGGTCCACCACACACATTTCAGAAGGAAGCCAGTAGGATGGCTCTTCAACCCCAAAGCTATCTAATCTGAAGTACCAACTTGGTGCGTTTTTTGTGTCTGATTGGCAGTTCTTGGGAAGATGCTACAGCCAGACCCATCTTCCCCAGACCTCTATTTCACTACCTTGAGTTTCTAGCTAGTGTTTTTAAGACTCGACTTTAAGAATCAAGGTTTACTCCTTTACGAGCATCTAGTGAACTTCTGAGGGGAAGCACATGTTAAGGTTTGACAGCGGGATGTCTTGCAGATCAAGGGCTTCCGTGTCTAGCCAAGACTGCAGGTCAGAACCTGAGCCCATGACTCCCAAGTTCTGCCTGCTCCATACGCCGGCTTCACTTTCCTTCATAGGTCATGCCACCACCCAATGTTTCAGTTGGGTCTTGAAAACTTTCTGCAAGCAAGGGCATTCTCTGCCACATCTTCAGCTCCTAGGAATCTGGTGCACAGGCATTTGCTGTTGAATGGTTTACTCAGGTGTTTCCAGGCATCAAGAAGTTTGAGATGCATTTGTGAAAGTCTTGAAGCTCTGGAAAACACATCTCGAAGTCTTAGGAAGTTGGGGGGAGGTGGTTAGATGCCAGCCCTGTTTGACAATTTTCCACCCCAGGCTTTGTAGTCCCAGATTGAGGTGCATCCAGGACCCAAGCACATCTGAAACATTATTATTGATGTAGGTGCCCGAGCAGCAGTAACTAAAGGACCAGTCACTACCCCTGGCAGCACCTTCCAGGCCAATGTCCTTTGATGTCTCAGAAATGTCTCCATCCACTCAAAGTCACTACCCATTATGATATGGCAGCCAGAGAACAGTACCCCCCCACACACAATGGCTGAATGACCTAAGTAAGCTGAATGACCTAAGAGAAGGTTGAGGGAGACTCCACAGAACTAAAGCCATTCACCCTCAAGGTGAAGAGGTTGACCCAGCTCAGATGCTCACCTGGCAGCTGACCACTGACGGAGGAAAGAGGCTCTATCGTCATCCTCTGTCACTTAACACCTTGGAACCTCATAAGAGCCATTGGACCAAGGCCCAGACCTGAGCATGAATGCAACATTCAGACCAGGTCTTAGGAGAACCTAGTTGCAAATAAGAACCCAGGAAGATACTGACCTCAGATCAACTGGTACCGCTTATAATCTCCCAAAATATTAATGTGAAAGCCTAGGGCAACTCACCGTCCTCCAACTTTCCCCTCTAACCTCTTATCCACCCTGAACTTCAGGGCATGAACTTCAGGTGAGACCCTTTTTACCCCCGGCACTGTGTGCAGTTCTCAGGGAGGGAGTTTGGACCCAAGTTTGCCAAGCAGAGCTATTGTTCTAGCAAGGGCCACATGGGTAATTGAGGACTGAAGCTTACTACAAACCATCCTCAGAGGACCCGAAGTTGCTACTATGTCAGACTGTGTTGAAACATCCCCATGGATTCAGGACTGCCCCCAGTCCCTCCACTGTGAAGGTCAGAGAGTGGGCATGACCCAAGCATCAGACTGATGCACCTGGGAGCTTCCCAGGAAGGGACACAAAGTCCTTGGCTGATGAGTTACCATTGCATGCTTTATGGTACAAAGTGTCATTTTTCCATCCATCATGGAATCATTAGGCTAAAAATGTTTCTTCAATCAACTTTCATCTTGGTGCTTGGCCTCACTGGAGGGAGGGAGGGAGAGGAAACAGTTTAGATCAAGTCACCCGTCTGACCTACAGGGGGCAGCACCCACCTGACATAGGGCTTTCCCTACAAAGGACTGAAGGGAATCCTCGCTCAAACTCCATTGAGTTACTCCCAGAGCCATATCAACAAGGGGACAAGCTCTGAGTGAGGAATCTTCTGGTGCCTGCAGCGGGAGCTGCAGGTAGCAGCAATAGAGCCAGAAGCAGGGCTTCTGTGCCTGCACCTGACATCGCCCAGACCTGCAGTGAAGGCAGTCAGTCCCCTCAGCAGTCAGAACACATGCCCCTCCCATGGCATATTGAAGCCCCCCCGCAAGCTGCAGCAATCAAGAAGCAGGATTCATCCTTTCACGATTAGTCCAAAGGGTCAAGAATCAAGTCCCCAGAGCTCCACCTTCTCCCATGCACCCGGTGTTACAGGACCATGGGTACAGTTGGAGAGAAGACCCATCCTCAGGCAGGGGATCCCAGCTGCCTCTGTGGTAGGCAGGACGAGGCTCCCCACTGTGTGCTCATACCCCACATAGCATGGGACAGCACCTGCACCTGGGATCAATACACGATTGAGGCAAAGACTGCCCAGGGTTGGCCTGACCTCATCACAAGATTTCCCTCCATCTACATGTAACAGGAAGGCAGATCCAAGGCCCAAGGAGGCCTAATTATGCCATTGGTGGCTTGAAGGTTGTGGCAAGGCCAGGCAGAAGGTTCTCAGGCCTTTAGGGGCTGATGAGTCCCAAACGACAGCCAGGGTTGTATTCCAGTCATTCATTGCAAGGACCCGATTGCTTAGGAGTAGCATCACCCCTAGATCGTTGAGGCAGTCACTAACACCTCGATTTTATCTTTGGGAGACCAAGTCTCACCCGGTCAGCACCTAGGTTGGTGGCTCACAGAGTGGAACTCAGTCTTCAGTTGCTAATGTGTGGTGCAGCAAGAGGAGGGCAGGGCCGTGGGTCATGTATGCTGCCTCTTTCTCCCCAGCACTTGACACAAGTGACCCCAAGCTTGGCTGTGGCTATTTGAATCCCGTTGTAGTAATACCTTAGGCATAATGCAGATCACGGAAGCTGGGCTTCCATTCTGCTGGAACAGGAACAGAGGTTAAAGCACAGCCAGGCTTTTAGCTCAGGGATGAGTCAAGTCCATTCATCCAGGACCCTGGGGAAAGGGACTAGGTACTCGATACCTCAGTCGACCAATACGCGACCACAACTCCATCTTCATTCACCCAGGTCTGGGCGACTTGGACTGCACAAACCTTCTTGGTAGCAATGTTTAGGGCTGGCATCTCTTCAGTTTGAGAGAAGCTCACCCTCTCATCAGTTCCTGCTGTTCCTGTGGCTGAACGGACTTGAACTTGTCCCCTTAGAAGGACCTGTCCAGTAGGTGGAAACCCAGTGTGAAGGTCCACATTTGTGTGCCCATGGAGCCAGAAGTTGTGAGCTAGTTCAAAGGGCATCCCAATATGGAAGACTCAGAGGGAGGGAGGGAGGGTTCCATAGGGTATGGACCACACTGGACACCACCTGGCATCTCTTCCATGGGGCAAGAGCTGCCTGGAGACCTAGCTAAGGCCTCTAGGTCTCTGGTTCCCCAGAATGCTAGGGTTCTCTTGCGGTCTGTATGCCAACTCTAGCTGATGCCCAGGACTGCAAGTGGGCGAGTGTAAGATTTTAACTCAAAAACTAACACAGCAGAGGCACTTGCAGCTGTGGTCTATCCCAAGAGACTCCTTCCATTCTGTAGCGTAGTAGCTGAGGCTTCTTGCCTCTCCTGGAGGCTTGGCACCTCAAGCTTCTCCCTTCTACTCTAGGGGAAACAAGGATCTCTGGCTTGATCACTTTGCTGACATCACTGTTCCTGCCGAGCTTAGTGCTGAGAAAGCCCAGCCAGCCCACCTGTGTTCATTCACCTGGAGACAAGTCAACACGTGATCTTAAAGCCCATTGCGATCCAGGAAATGCAGTTGTCCCATTCCACGGAGGTGCTGAACACCCCTGCAGGACCAGGGCATCTGCCCCCTTCCCTGCTCCAGGCTTTGCTCCATCTGTCTCCAGGCCCTCTATCTAGAGAGCATTCAGGTCTGTCACTTCTTGGGATTTAGTTCAGCAAGTCTTTGTCTAAGAGGGAGGAGGTCGTTGAAACCTTCCTAGGTCTCCTATGGGTTCCCAAGTCCTGGTAGACAATGAACCACGTATCCTCAGGCTAGACGTTGGTCAAAGGGAGGTCTGGCTACTGAGGCTGGGATTTCTCAGCAACTGATGCATGGTAAATGCCGAGTTCTAGAAGACATGAGCAGGGGCTACACTTTGTGAGAGCCTGTAGCAATGCTAAAAAACAAGGCTTGCATAGAGGGCCGAGTCTAAGGCTGGATCAGAGGCCCGGGTGCCTGTGCCTTCATGTACTTAAGCCAGTGCCTTCTAAGTTGGCCAGACAGCTGTTCATCCTCCCTCCCTTCCTCCCCAATCAATGCTCCTCAGAATGAGGAGAGTGCATTATTTATTGCTAATGAAATTTGAGTTACTCAAGGCACAGATCAATCAACATAGATGCTTCCTCAGGCAAGAGGAAAGGGAGGAGCTATACATTCAAGGCAAACACCGATGAACCAGGATCTGGGCAGCAGTCCCAGCCCAGACACCAAGAGGCTGCCTTCCCAGGTGGGCCTTGGTTTCCCCTCTTCGTACAAAAAAGGATCAGGCCAGGTGGATCAAGGACTTTCAGATCTGAGAGACTGGTAGGGAGTTTTCAGGAACTGTTCCCAGGACAGCTAGGAGTTGCTAGGACAGTTGAAACTAGTTAGTTTAACTAGCTCAGGCGCCCCCAGAAGTCGTTTGGGAAAAGCTGTTGCTTTCATATGAATGACTCACTCACCCAGAGGGGACTAAATCTGCTTGCTATGATCAGCACAGCTTTAGACTTTTCTGCCCTGGGTCAGGACTGATCTACTTCAGTAGAAGCAATTCATGCTCATTAAAAAATTCCGTGCGGAGGACAAGACGGCAGCTCCCCACCTTCTCTACTGAGGACTTTGATTATAAATCTCAGGTATTCCGGTCTGGGACCCTGCCTAGGAAGGACTATGTGGTTCAACCACACAGAAGGCAGGGTTATGAGACAGCAGAGTATGGCAACCGTTTCCATGACAGGGACAGAACTCAGGAGAGTTGAGGGGGCAGGAGATGTGGCCCACCGAGACCCCTGCTGGCTGATGTCCTGATCCAGGCCTAGTCCAGGGACAGTGCCAGGCTGCTAGTGGGCCCCTGGTGTGCCAGGGCTGGGCCTTGCTGGAGTCATGTCTGGGAATGCAGCCCATAGTGTCGGGTAAACTCCAAGAGAAGCAGAGACGTGACCTTGAGCATGAAGCCACAAGTTACAGCAGGACCTGGAGAAGGGTCCCTTACACTGGTGGGGGGGGCATTCTACAGTTGGAGAGCCAGTGGAAGGGACTGGAAACTCGGGTTAGGATCAGTCCCTGCCACTTCTCACCCCGAGGCTTCCATCCTTTGCTACTGGCCCATCCTAGAGAGATGGGAATGCGCCTCCACCTCCTTGTTGGTCCACCTCCAAGAAACCTCTTTTATAAAAACTGGTGCTATCACATGGACTTCCGGGCCATTTGGGTTTGGGTATTGCACCAGAGTCTGTAGAGCTCTTCAGTGGCTAGGGGTGAAGTTTCGGTGATGGGGAACTCCCTCAGCTCTTACCCCTTTATGGGCTGTGCTCATCCCGGGGGACCCCTGTGCCAGCTACGGCAGCCTGCATGCTCACTTTCTCTGGCCTTCCAGACCCTCATCCCCACCTTTGCCTCAGGAATGGCTGTGTAGTTAGTGTGCAGCCTGGGTGAGCCGTCATCCGGTCTCACTATTGCTTCCGGGAGGGCACTCTTGGTGCCTTTGGGCTGAGCAGACGGTGGCAGCACTGAGTCGGGAGCTATAATCTTGATTCCCCACCTGTCACTCATGCTTCCTGTGCCTCATCTGGGTCCCTGGACTGTTCCTACAGCTTCCATACCTTGGCATCTCTGCATTGGCCGTCAGAACTTTGCTTTTCTGACACCTTTGCCTAGAATCTGGGTTCAGCCAAATGCTCAGGCATCACTGTTCAGGTCTCCTTGGATCAAATTTAAGGCTTCTGAGGAGGCCAAAGCTGCATGGGTGGTGGGGGGCTGCCCCATGTCTGTCCAGACAGTCACATAGGTCTCAGGATTCTTGGAAGTTCTGAAAAAATTCCATCTAGGTGACTTGAGTCTCCAGGTCACCTTCTGAAAATGCTAAGGGGGCTGTTAGTTGAGGGATGACTCGAGTCAGCTGTTTTGAACGAGGCCGATTCCAGAAGTCATCAAAACACAAGTGGCAAGGACCACTAGATCTCAGAGCCCGAGTCCAGGCTTAGGTGATTCAGACTATTGCTTGATGGTTCTCCCAGCGAGTCTGCGGCTTGCAGCTGGTGCTTGGGGTTCGACTTCCTGCCCTCACTTGGTCTCTGGAGTGATTTGCTTTTATTTGAGACCCAGGTTGAAGACGATCCAAGTCAGGTCAAGAGACTTGATAGAGGTCAGCCCTGGGAGAGACCAGGCTCCTCCAAGTCCAGCAATGGCCTTCGTAGGGTTAAGAGCAGCCTGACTCCTGAGTTACTTTCAGTAACTTCCCAGAAGTCCCCTCATCCAGGGATCCAAGTCCCCAGTTGTCACATCTGGTAGCTGAAAGCTTTCAAGGCTGTGGCAGCACCAGAGCTTGTAGCCTGACCCACCTACTCAGGGCAGAGTTCCCCAATCAGAGAACCCAACCACCTGAAGTTGCGCCCAACACCTTGCACCTGGTAATAAGTCACGGGCCTGGGAGTCAGGTCAGCCCTGGTTAGACTAAGGTCAGATTAGCTAGGGAAGAAGAGGGGGTTAAGTGCCGTCGGCAGGATGAAAGGTAACCAGCAGGTGACACCACCAGGCCAGGTCCCCACGTCAGGAGCCCCAAGGACTTGAACATGCCAGGAGAACCCGTTGTTAAGATGTTTAAGGGCAAGACAGAGATCAAGCTGCGATTCTGCCTGGAGATTGACAGGCACAGAACTTGAAGGCTAGTGAGGCCATTGAGGTCCATGTATTCAGTCGGTCCACGCCTTGCCCATTGCTGATGCAGGACCCAGGGCAGACAGTGCACCTGGTTGATACAGTTATCCTAGGATGTACCCAAGGCAAGTCCAGCGGGGACAAGATGTAGGTTTACATGAGGTAGGAATTGAGGTTTGACAGGGCAACCCCTCAGGATCCAGTGCAGAGCTTTGGCCCAACTGTGCAGATGCTCAGACGGGTAAGGGCCTGGGACATGCCAGGTGGGCAGGTAGGGGCTGTGGGTCTGCTCAGGAGCAGAGTCTCCCAAGAGCCTCAAGTTGACTTGTTTTGACCGATTAGCATGGTGTCAAGGGTGACACCCGTGATGCCAGTCCTACTTATATCATTTCGTGTGGCTCAGGACATAAGTGATCCAAAATGGAGGACTACACTTCATGTCAGATTGACGTCCATTATGAGCCCCACAGCTTAGTTTGCCTTCTAGGTCTACTTGGATACCTTTACTTTAAAAAGTAAAGGAATTTGGTAGGGTACTGGGGGTTGAACCCAGGGGCACTCAGCCACTAAGCCACATCCCCAGCCCCATTCTGTATTTTAGAGGGTCTCGCCAAGTTGCTTAGTGCCTCGCTTTTGTGGAGGCCAGCTTTGAACTGGCGATCCTCCTGCCTCAGCCTACCGAGCCTCTGGGAGGACAGGCACGGTGGCACTTGCCTGGCCAGGCAGGATTTTGGGTTCAGACTTGAGTGTTCAAGAGCTGATACAGTACTCAGGGCCACACTTTTGGTGCCATCTGGCTCCTGATGCATGTTTCAGGGAGGTTGGTCTCTGCCCCTGCAGCCCATCCACCCACCCGGGTTAAAAATCTAGGTCATCTTCCCAGTCTGCCAGACTCCACCTCTCAGAGTGGTTCCAAGTTCAGAACTCCAAAGAGCCACTTGGCCACTACTGCACACACACCATGCCACTTGGGCACGTATCTGTGGTCTGAAGTCATGTGTCCACCCCAGTTCAGTGTGGCTGTCTTGGGTTCAGTTCTGTGCTATTCCAGATCCTTGAAGGCTCAGGCTGGTTACTACTGGTCGTAGACCTGCCTAGGGTGAGCACAGGGCAGGTGACCTGCGTCTGCTTCATGGCCTGTTCTAGTTGGAGTAAGGTGATTACAGATGCATGGACATGGCAGTCCCTGGTCTTCCCCTTACCCCATCTGTAGGGCAGCGATTCCCACTCTTTGTCCTTTAGCTTATCAGGACTGCCATTTGGTATCACTTATCACATTGGAGTTTCCTGTTCTTGAGGAACTCAGCCAAGTTGAGACAAGGCCCAGAGGAAGAGGGCAAATGCATTTGTAAGCCTTGGCTTATGTCCTTACAGCTGATCCCCAGGAGGCTTGCAACCAACCCTCCCTGGGTCATTGTCAGGGTGCCCTGCAGGTATTTTCGCAAATAGCTCCAGTAACTCCTCCTTAGCACAGGGCGTGCTGTCCAGATGCAGGCGAGGTCACTTTACTCTTCCGCCCCTGAAGACCAGAAAGCTCTTTCCAGGGTGCCGTCCGAGGGTGTCTGAGCTGTCTCTTCCTAAATGGGAGCCCCAGTAAGCTTTGCCTGCACGTTTGCTCACCCAACTCAGGTTCGTTGCCATTACCAGCTGAAACCTAGTGTCCAGCATCGTTTGTGATTTGTGACTGCGTTCTGCCAAGGACAGGGCGTATCTGGGATCAGAATCCAGGTGCAAGCCATCCCCAGTTGCAAGGTTCTAGGCTCAGAACTCAGATGCAAGCGGGACATAAACAGGTCCCCAAGGGATACACTAGTCTGAGCCTCCACGTCCTGGAGCCCACTCCTTCCTTTTGCTCTTCAGGTGCCCCCCCCTGCCGTGTCTCCCCTTTCGCCTCCTCTCCCCACACCCTCCCTCATATCTCTTCAATCCTTGTTCAAGTCAGCACACCAGATATGAAGCCATCTCTAGCAGACCAGAGGGGCCTGTCACCTGACCGACTCACCATGACTGATCCCCCACATACTCAGCAGGGCATTGTGCCTTTGAGATTTCCCTGGGGAAGGGTCCTGTTTATAAAAGCTTGGCAGCACTCAACGAGCTGAGACATCTCTGAGCATTCTAGATGACTAAGTCTTGCAAACTTGTACTAGATGTATTCAGGATCATCTGACCTTTACGCACCCCACCACCTCCTAAGTGACATCTTCTGAGAAGTCAGCCATCTGCCCTCTCCAGCAAGGTTTTTTTTTTTATTTTTTGAACAAAAACTGATGGTCATTCTCCTCCTTCAAGGGGTACCTACTGGAGAAGACTCCTGTAGCGTATGACCATCTTTCTATAAGATCTGGATGAATCCATGTAATTAAGCTCGTCTTTCCCCCCTACCTAGAAGGTGGCTAGTCCCAGCTCATTACTGCACTAGAAATGAGGCCAGGATTTCAAGTGGGAGTTGGCCAGTGTGTGTACTCACCGCATCCTAGGTAGCCATTTAAGATAGGAAGTGACCACTTCAGCCTGTCACTCTGTTGTAAGAGTAGCTGGAACACTTTACTTGCTTAGCCGAAGCTATGCAGGTCTGTGGTAGTGAAGCCCAGGTTAGAGAGAGAGTATGCAGAGAAACTCAAAAGACCAATAGCCATGGGTGTCTTGCCCCAGGCAAAGAGGTTTGCAAAGGTTAGAGTAGGGACAAACTTATTGCCATTCTGGTTTACAAAATCTTTAGGGTGTCTAGGAGTGAGCCAGAGTCGGCTGGACAACAGTTGGCTGCCTTAATCCTGCCTCCATGGGGTGACCCTAGGAAAGGGCCTCCTTAGAAGTCTGGAGGTCAGACAGCCCTGGGTCCTGTTAGGTCACCAACTCCTATTAGAAAGTACTTAGCAACAAGGACAGCAGAGTAGCAACTCAGGCTAGAGGCCCTGTTGGCAACGCTGAAAGATGGTGACTGGAATGGTGGGCCCTAGCGCTCAAACTGCTTCAGAGGAGGAGGGTGACCTGACAATCATGTCAGGAAGCTAGATCGACACTGGAGCCACCTGTTGTGTGTTGACTCAGCCTGGTTCATTCTTTAGGTCAAGGGTGTTCTATAGCAGTAGGTGGTAAGTTTCTGGGTGGTGGCTTTGCTTTTCCCTACTTGCAAGAAAGGGTCGAGTTGTGTCCCAGGATGTCTTATGCCCATTAGAAAAAGGATTAGCTAGGAGCAAGCATCTCATCTGAAAGCCAAATTCAGATGGAAATGTCTCCAGGGCAGTCCCTCATCAACTAGCCCTGTCAGGGATGCCCTATGTGCACCCCGGGAGGTACACCTCAGTAAGACCCCCTCCCAGGGCATGCTAGTGACATGTTTCCAGGTCAGCTTAGGACCTGAGGTGTGTAGAGATGACAACATTTCTTAAAGCCAGAATCTCCAACTATGGTTCCTATTGCAAAAATAGACCAGCAGCTTTACTCAAGTCCATCTCCTTAAAGTTCCTGGTCAAGGAATCTGTGGAACCTCCCATTGTAGGGGATCAAGGCCGTGAGTGAAGCATCCTGTCGTCCTAATCCATATCTGGACTCCCCCAGGTATCTTTTTTTTTTTAAAGAGAGTGAGAGAGGATAGAGAGTGAGAGAGAGAGAGAGAGAGAGAGAGAGAGAGAGAGAGAGAGAGAGAGAGAGAGAGAATTTTTAATATTTATTTTTTAGTTCTCGGGGGACACAACATCTTTGTTGGTATGTGGTGTTGAGGATCGAACCCGGGCCGCACGCATGCCAGGAGAGCATGCTACCCCTTGAGCCACATCCCCAGCCCTCCCCTAGGAATCTTAAGTGATGTCTGAAAGATTTTTAGTGCACCCTAGGTGGTTAGAGCAGATGGTTTAAGCAGAGATCCTAAAGTTAACCCCAAACACTCAACTGTGTTGCCTTTGGATTTCGGGATTATTGGCATCAGGTTTGCCGTTTCAGGTCATTTGCTATTTTACAAGCCATTTTATCTGGAAGTTCCAAGTTTAGATTCCCAGGCAAGGCTACTTAGCCCACCATGAGCGCGTGTGCCTGCCGTCAACCCTACGCCAGCTCAGACTCCTGAGCAGCTAGTGAGAGTCCTCTTGTGGCTATAAAGGGGCTGCTCTCCTCAGAAGGAGAGTCTTTTCGGTGTGCCTCCTGTTACACACAAGGAGTCCCTTTCGTGACGTTCCAGTGGGTGGCGGTCCTTGGACTTTGTGTGGACCTGTCCTTTTAGGGATAGTTCGTACTCATTTGATAATGCGTTAGCCTGGGACTCAAGTTTCAGCTTAACGGCATCTTGATATATTGATGGCTTGTGTCTCGCCAACATGGCAGAGTCAGCCTTTGACACTGTTTCCTTGAAGTGTCCCCCCTTGTCACTGTAAGCTTCCATCTTAAGTGGTTTAATTTTTATGGTTAGTTTTTAGCCACAGGGGCTCATGCATTAACCTCTGACGAAAGGCTGCCCCATCTACGTGATCTATCCCAGTCCAAGACCACTGAGGGTTTATGGGAAGGACAGGTTGCTATTGGATATGGATTCCCAGGTTTAAAGAAAGGACATTGGACAAGGAAAGAGCCTCTTCATGAACTAAGTTTAAGGTGTATTTGATAAGTTCTGAGCTGGGTCTGGCTCAGCCTCCTACACCCCTCACTGAGACACAAAAAGTCTGGGCTTAGCTTCAGGGGTTCTAACCCAGGAATTGTGATCACAACTAGTCTATTATTTTCTCCAAACAAAGCCAGTTGTGGCCAAATTTGAGAGTAATACCTGCTGCTACTTTGCTGATTACTAAGGCCTCAAAGTTAACCTTGAAATGAGGTCTTGAGGTTCAGACACCAAGTCTGGGCAGTTTATGAAGGGTCAACACGGGTTCACAGGGGAAGGGAGGATATGTCAGGCTGTCTTGTTAGGGCATTAGATCGACCCCACTTTTGGTCCAGTCCTAGAAGTTACCTCTTGAGCACCAAGGTTGAGTAGCTCTGGAGATGGGCATTTCGAAGAAGTCTTCAGAAAAGCCAGATGCACAGTGGTCAGTGGCTCTAGTATCATAAAGCCAAGTGCCCTCCCCCTATCTGAAAGGTCAACTCCCTGTCCTGATTGTAAGACCTGAGTAAGGTCAGCAAGTCTTGATCTTCTACAGATTATGTTTCTAGAACATATGTTCTAGAACGTACCATGGCCATGCTATATGACAAGAAAGAGGGATGTTCACAGTTAAGCACTCTCCATGAACTATAAGGATTTATAGCTTCTGGAGAGGACCAGCTTCTAAGGTGGGTGTAGTTCATTGCAGGGGATCCCAAGAAGGTGGCCCTTAGCAAAGGCAGTAGACTGCCAGATAAGACTGCAAGTTTATACCCCAGTCACAAGTCCCCATACAGCTAAGTTCACATTTAATACTTTTGATAAGTACTAAGTATTCCTCTATGGAGATACAGGAATAGGATAAGTGGGGACACTATGTTGATTCAGAACAGCTCACAGGTACAAGATTCCCAGTGATCAGTGCAGACATGTCCCTATGACACCACCCCTTAAGGTGCACCCACTGGGACCCGACAAGGGCCACTCTCTGGCATGAGTTCCTGGGACTGTTTACAGGTTCAGTATTTTTCCCCAGGATGGATACTAAGCTTAGTTTGAATTAAAATCCATTAGGTGTCTCAGGACACGATTTCCACTTGGGCTCCCAAAGTCCTCTAGAGTGGTCACAGGCCACTGTTTCTTGCAACAAGCAAGTTTATATAGCTCTTGGAAGTCAAAACTAATTTGATAACTTGCCCTTGGGACAGGAAAGCCAACTATGTCCTCCAGAAAATGCTAGCCACCTAGCACCAGGAGACTCAGAGTCCTAACCACCCATTTAGGCACCCAAATGGCCCCAACCAGCAGCCCAAGTCATCCTTTTGGGGTACTTAGGTCAACCCCTAACCAATGCTTGGTTTGGAGATATAGACCATGGAAAATGAACTTGGTCAAGCCCCAGAAGTTTAGGCGGAATTCCCTTTTTGGATACATTTCTTATAGAAGTACAATCAGGAAGACGTCTATGGAGAGTCATCAAGAGACCAACTTCAGCCTGAATAAGGACCCTCAGGGGATACTGGCCCCAACTGCTTTAGAGTTGGAGTTGACAGCTACTAGCTGTCATTCAGCATTAACTGGAGGGACAGTTTCTGCTTCTAAGGGACTCAGTGCACTCAAGGACAACCTGGCATGATGCATGACGTGTTCACCCTCATGGCCATTGTCAGCTGTGGCCAAGACAGGCAGGCCGAGGCAGGGAGGACAGGGTCTCCCCAGTGCCTTCAATTCCTGCCAGAGGTGACCTCTTATCTGGAAGGCTACGTGACTTTCCAGATGCAGGTGTAAGCCCCCCCACTCCAGCTGTTAGGCTGTGGAAGATGGGGACCAACAGATAAATGGACCTCATCGCACTTCTAGGGTACTTGCCAACTCCTAGATGGCCTCATTGGGGAGCTGGTCAGATTGGTCCACCTTGTTTTGTTGTTTAAAAAACTTACTCCTGTGACTCAAGGTCACCTTGACAAACCCATATGCTTGACCCCTAAATGCTGGCTAGGTTTTACTTTTAAATGTCAGGATTTAAGGACACTCATAGTTGGAGGCCAGGTCACTGGTCCCCCTCAAGGGGAAGCAAGATTCATCATGGCAGACATTCTTCCTGTAGCTTGGAAGGTGCAGGTGACCTCATTTTGTAGTGGTTCATTGAAGGGCATCTCCCCCCCCACCCCATCTCCCGTTGTAAGATTGTTCAGTGTTTTAGTGGACTGTCCTGATAGATAACAAAGCTCACTTACATGGCATCAGGGTTGGGGAGGGAAGTCAAGATCAGGACGTCACATGCCCACTGTCTAGTCCTGGAGGTGTTAATGCCAAGCCCTGAGGCTTTAGGCACACTTCTCCAGTAGCCAGAAAAGTCCTGGTTAGTCCTTTCAATGATCCCAGCCGATTGCTAAGAACTTCAACCAGGAGCCTGCTCAAGGTTAGGAGCAAGGTCAAAGATAATCGTCTTCCTTGACCTTTTGTAAGGCCAAGGGCTACAGCTTCTTTAGGAGACAGCTCGTTTTAGAAAGATGGCATAAAATCTTAAGAGGCCCAAGTACCTGCAGATCCCACTCACCTGACCCCGTGCAGTACAGGTGGGTAGCTATGCCTTCTCATTAAGGAAAAGGCTTCTAGGATTTGAAGCCAGCTCAGCCCAGGACTCGTCCTTACTGCTTGACCTGGCATCTCATTTTAGACTAGATGTGAGATGAACTGAAATCCCCTTCAAGGGCTGCAATTGGGGGGAACTTATGACCTCATAGTTGACAGTCAGGAAGTGTCCAACATGGACAAGTCCCAGGCACCACCACAACAAGTTGGTCAAGAGGTCCTCACAGCTCCCTCCTGGCTCTAGGGCCTCTGTGGTGGACAGCTTTGTCCATTGTGTGAGAGGTGGCAGGGCTTATGTGGAACATTTGAGCGTCCCCGTCGGTGTGCATGTTGCTTAAGAATGTCCTGCCATGGGAACCCTCTTCCACGGGGAGGCTGGCTTCCTTCACCATAGTGAATAGAGCCCTCGCTGCAGCTGGGCGTGCAAGCCCATTGAGTGATTAACCCATCACCTCCTGCACCATCATTTGTTTTAATTAGAATAGCTAGAGATCCAGCCAATCCCCATGATGCTGGATGGGCATCATGAGCACCCCACAACACCATCTGCCGCATCACCATTCTTGCAGGGACCCAATTTAGAGAGTCAGCCCTGTGATCTAGAGCATTTAGTGGTGAAGATGAACCTTAGGGTTCCCCCTTGCCAAGGTAAGTTGCAGGTTTTTCTCCTGGAGCTTCTTGTAACTGGGAGTGATCCACAGGTGGGTGGAGGGGTGAGCATGAGAACCAGCAAGGCTCCCAGGAGCTCGAGGGTTAACCCACTGCACCTGCAGGTTTGTGGTCCCTGATTATTTACTGCATGTGTGGACTTCACTAGCAGGACTTGCAGTACTGGAGCCTTGAGCTTGGAGGAAGGCTAACACATTGACAGTTAACCACACCACCCCTGGACCCCAGGAGAGCTTCCCCAGGGGCTGAAGACTTGGGGTTTGCAGCCCAAAAAGGCAAGACTACCTCCTCCCAGAGCAGGTACCCTGTGCCAGGCCCCCTCCTCTTCCTAGGGGAGATCTCTCTGGCTTCAGGGTCCCCTGTTGCTTGTAAGTGGAAGCTTTAGTTTTGAGCCATCTTGGGCTCCCAACTCCCTTTCCAGCATATAAGGAGCTGAGATGTCAAGATGGGAGAAAATATTCAAGTCAGAAGCAAAGAGGCAAGTGGGGGGACTTAGGATACATCTAGGACTTTCCAGTAGCTGAGGTCACTGTGCAGACCAGGAGGTGATAAAATGGCCACCTTAGGCTCAGCCGTCTGAGTTCTCCCTCAGATTAGCTCTTGGAGGTGAAGCCAGGCCTTCCCGGCTTCAGAGAGTCAGCCCTGTGATCTAGAGGGGACTATCATTGGAGTAGTACTGTCACTCAGACAACAAAGCTAGGTACTACAGTCACTGTTGGGCTTGTGGAGTGGCAGAGAGGTGAGAACTCTCCAGAGGCCCTCGGGCAACTTGAGTTGATGCTCCAGAGCAGGCCAGCCCTCCTCCAGCAGGATAAGCTTAGAAGGTCTCCCCCACCCCATCAGTCCCTAGGCCAGAACCGGCTTCAGCTGTAACACACTTGGGAAGAGAGATGCTCATGAAGCCAGCTTCACAGGGTTTAGGACAGAGGCTTTTTCAAAAAGAAAGGAACCTTGCTAACTAAACCCAGGCCAGAATCCTGCCCTGGGCTTTCTCTCTCCTCCCCCACTCCAGTTGGTGGGCTCAGAGCCCAGCGTCCCTGCAAAGGTAGAGCAACAGAGCTTCAAGGCAAGCTGCATGTGTGCAGAGCCCAGGCTAGGAACATGGTGTTTAGGAGCTTAGTGCATATCACCTGGCAGGTCTGCCAGAAAAGCTCCTGTTCTCATTACCCACCCTGTGGGACACACCATTGTGTCCCAAAGTGATCCTGTAGGTAGGCAAGATCAGCAAGTCCCCCTGCAGGTTAGACTTTGAGCAACTGGACTAAGACGCAGAGAAGATGCTTTTGAGAGTTGAGTAAGAGCAAGATTTTACAAGCAGAGTGCTACCCCATGCCCCCTGATGACTCAGCTCCCTCCCCTCTTGGTCCTTCCCCTTCCCTAGAACTTAGCTCATAGGATGCCAGAGCCCAGTGAAACTTTGCTCCAGAGACAGAAAGTCCCTCTAGTGCTCAATCCCCTGGATTCCGATTTTAAACGTCCCTCCCGTCTCTAACAACCTCAGTGTTCTTTTTTCTTCCCTGGATCAGAAAATCTTGAACTTCTCATTTTGCCCAAGCAGTGGAACAGCAAGAGAGAGAGAGAGAGAGAGAGAGAGAGAGAGAGAGAGAGAGAGAGAGAGAGAGAGAGAGAGAGAGAAAACAGTAAAATGACCCACACCCAATCCCACCTCAGAGCAAGAGCAGAGCAGAGACAGCCCCTGAAGCCAGAGAGGGTCCTTTTAACCCCCACCCCCCCAACACACACTGAGTGTGATCCTCACGCCCACTGGCTGGCTGCCCTCCTCCCAAATACCCATCAGTTGGGCCCCAGGGGCAGCTCCTGGAGGTTTTCCAGTCCAGGTGCTGCTTGTAAGCCCAGCTCCCCCCTGTTGCCTGTGATTGTCCACCGCATGGCCTTCCACTCTCGAACGTATTCCATGAGGACAAATGGCCCTCGAATACAAACAGCAGTTGACTGGGCTCCCTAGAGCCTGACCAGCCCCCAGCTAACAAAGCCATCTCAGCCCCTGGCTCCTACCTGTCACCCCAACTATCATCCTCTAGCCACCTGAGTGCTGTTTGCTTCCTTTAACTTAGGGTGCTCTCTGGATAGCTGAAGGTGGGGGTTTTCATCTGTGCTTTTATCTAAGTCCTTATTAAACTATCGTACTTTAATCCACACCACCCTTTCCCCAAACCCTGGCTCGGACGCAAGCTTTGAACTCTGGATTGGTTCATTTGCCTTTGCTTGCCTGTTTCCCCATCAGAAACCAGGGTAATCCTCAAAATCTAGGGGTGGCAGAAAGATCAAGTGAGTTAGAGCAACAGGACCTGGTAGTTAAGTCCTTTCTGCAGGTTGGTTCATTGCATCATTGTATGTGTTAATTTGCTTCAGGTGGGCACCTTGAGCAGGTTCTCTTATAAAAATCAAAAATGCAAAGGTTAAGACGCGCACAACAAGGTCACCCATTAAGAGACCAAAAAGATCTGGTTTTCAACTTGGGTCTAGTTGTTTCCAAAATCCTACAATACAGGAGCCCATATTGTATTTCTGTGAAACCCCTTGAATTGCAAGGGCGTCTTCTAGTTGCAGTGCAGAGGAATTTGCCCAAGTCCAGGTTTCCCCTATTTATTACCCTTCTGATTGTGTGCCCTTTGATCACATCACCTCTCAGGATGTCCTATTTCTAGACTGAAGAGGGGACGTGGGGACGTGATATAGTGGATGAGCTTTGTGGGTACACACCTTCCTAGAAGGTGGCTACAGATCCTTTTCAGAACTAGGCGAGACAGGACACCAGAAAGGTGGCCCTTCCAGTCCTCTTGTTGTTAATGATTGAACTTAAGTAGTCTCAGGAGGATAGGGAGTCTAGGGAATATGCAGTAAATATGAGAGTTGCTAAACTGTAGCTCCGAGAAGCAGATGTTTTCAGATTTTTTTGTCTAGTCCTTCACTTATTTTGTCTATAGTGCCCACAGTGGTGCCTACACATGGTAGGTGTTCAGTAAACACTTTGTCTTGGTAAATAGCAAGGAGCCAAGATCGCAAGAGATAGTTCCCCAGAAGGGATCCGGAGGTGAGCTTTGACGCCAGACAGATGTGAACTCAGAGTCGGGCTGCATCCAGGTTTGCCTGGGACCATCCCAGGGACACGACCTGGGGAGTTTTGCATCCCAGGAAAACCCTCAGTCTGGGTAAAAGAGGAGAGTGGGTCACCATATCCATGAACCACTAGATACTTGACCTTGTGACAGTTCCTTCCCTTCCCTGGCCTCAGTTTCCTAGGCTGTAAAGAGGGGTGGCAATATTAAGTACCTCGTGGGTTACAGGAGGATGAAATGATACAATGTACCTTAGTGCTGAGCACCTACTAAGTTCTACCGGGTAATCCTTGTTCACACCACCATTACTTCTATTGACTTCTGGGTCTTGGAAATGTATCTCGCTTCCTAACAGATGCTCCTGGGCCTATTTGAATTAATGTGCTTGGTTTTATGAGGGGAGGGAAGTGAGCCACAGGAAAGCCCAATGCATCGGGGACGGTGTCTCTTGGAAATTTTTCCCTGCAGAGATGGGATCTCCCTGCCCCCAGCCTGGGCTGTGCTCTGGGCAATCATATCTGGCGGCTCTGTGCTGATTGCCAACAGATGTTCCTCTGATGAATCTCACTGTAATCTTGGGGCCTTAATATAGTGCCGGGGTGTGATAAGTTTGAAATATCTGTCATTGTGGCCTTCGAGGACCGTCTGCTCATTGTTCAAGTCTGTCTTCCTCTGAGGGTTCTGTGAAGGGGGATTTGTTTTCTTCCATCCCCCCTTTGCCCCATACACCCCGAGCCCCAGTTACTGTCCAGATTCAAATTCCGGTGTCAGAACCTTCTGCACAGTGCTCGGCCTCCTCTGATGGGGGACGACAGAGTGAGGAGCTTGGGAGAATTTCTTCTCCTGCAGCCCAGGTTATGGAAATGCTGGCAGAGAGAGGAGGCCTCATCTCAGTTCCTGTCTAGGAATCTGGGGAGCAGATTGAGAGCAGGTGTCCATCTCCTCATTCATTTATTCTGTGGTTCCTGACTGAGCCTCTGTCATGTATCAAGCTTGGCCGAGACATAGGAAGGGCTCAGATTGGGCTCCTGATGCTCTGGCCCAGGGGTTGGAAGTGACTGCTCTTTGTCACCTCTCCCCCAGGGCAGCATAAAGAAATGCTTATGTGTCTGCTCTTTGTCATCCTAGTGCCTGAGTTCAAAACCCCAGCTCTGCTCATTTCTAGATGTGGGGGGAACTTCACCTTTCTTAGCCTCTGTCTCCTCTTATGTAAAAGGAAATTAATGAGACCCCCCACCTCCCGGGCCAACAGGAGGATTAGTTGAGATTAAACAGCACAAAACCTGGCACAGAATGTGTTCAAATTATATTACTTGCTGTTGTAACCATTGATTGGGAGGAGGGTCAAGTGGGTGCCACCCGTTCTTGACTTCCTGACTTCTTGCCCTGTGCTGGGAACATGCCTTGGTACTGTCACTTAGAGACAATGAAGCTGAGACATTAATTAGGGACATAACAGCAATCACAACAGCAATAATAATCGCAGCAGTTATAACAATCGAGCACCTGTTAGATGTCACACCCCCCGCTAAGTTTTGTTAAAGTCTTGATATTCAAAATATGGTTCCCAGATGAGCAGCACTGGGATCCCCTGGTACTGGGTAGAAATGCAGAAGCCTGGGCTTCCCACAACCCCTGGGGAATGGAAGTTTCCAGACACTTCTGCTCTCTGAGAATTTCGGCCAAGAAGATTCCAACACTTGAGGCTCAGTCTGGGCCTTGCCATGGGAGGGACAGCACGAAGGGTGAAGTGCATTCAACAGTGACACAGAGGTCTAGGGTGTGAGCAGAGTAATGATGTTATCAGAGGGGTGACCCTGCCTCTGAACTAAAGAGGAAAGGTGGGAATGGACTCACTGTAGGCCAGTAGCACTGTTCAGCATGGAAGCCAGATGCAAATCAGCAAGTTGCTGGGCAATCAAAATAATTTACAGCAGCTGTTTGCAACTGCTGGTTGTGAACAAAAAAGGGCAGGAGCCCTACATAACACGCACACACTCTCCCCAGAAAGAGGGAGCCACACAGCTGTACCTCTCCACGCTGGGCACACAATAGCTTTTTCTTTTTCCTCTCTTGATGCCAATCATTATAGGACTGCATTATTGTAACAACAGCAATCCACCTGTTGAAAGTTGGGTTTCCTGATGATTTCTAGTAATTTTTTGTTTCATTCTTAAAAACACCCACACACTAGAAGAAGCGCTTGAGGGTTGTCAGAGGCGGGCCCTGAGCCAACATTATCCTACATGGAACTTCCTGCCTGAAGCTGGACAAATGTGGTCTCATTACTCTTCTGAGATCAGAGGAACCGGCCTTTGAGGAAAGCCAGGCTGGCTGAGCGAGGGGCCTGTGCAGGACCTCACTGTTGTCCCAAGAGACCCCGGCTGCCCTTTTAACTAGTGCTTCATCTTTGGGGTCTGAAGCCCAGCAGCTGACATCCTTCTCACCATCCTGTCTCTCCTTGGGCACAAAGAGGGGACATCCTCTCAGCTGCAGACTGTAAAATCCCGATCCTCCCTTTTATCATGATGCTCTTATTTACCAGTGTGGATGCCACCAAAGAAAGGAGGACAGTGGAGAAAAGGAAGCAGGGAACAGGGAAGAAATGAAGGAAGGGGAAAAGGAAGGAAGGCGGAAGGAAGGAAAGAAGAGGGAGGGAGATAACAAGAAGGAGCTCCCCACTCCTACCTGCTTGGGCAGGTCTGCAACTCAGAACTACATTTCCCAGGCTCCTTTTTGCTCCAGATTGGTTTGACTAATGGGAGGCCTTAGTGGTGGATGGGAGGAGCATTTCTACCCACCTATCTCTCTGCTCCCAGCCCACACTCCTTGGCCTCAGCAGCCCTCACTGTTCCCAGCTCTTTCTGGATGGTTCTGGATTATGGTAATACCACTTCCTCCTCCTGTTTCTTCAGTCCCAAGGGCAGAAGTAGCTTCTTTCTGCCAGTATTTGAGGAAGGTTAAGGTCCTCTATCAACTGTGTAACCAAATTCCTTTTACTAGATTCTCTGTGCTTAAAAATTCTGGAATGTTCTGCTGTGTTTCATTCTCTTTTCCTGAGTAGATCCTGAGTGATATGGATGGTCTCCTTCCTCAGCCCAGTTTTTAAATTGTGAAGGTCAATTTGGTCTTTGATGTCATTTCCTTCTTTTCTACTACCATCCTTCATTTCCCTGAGCACCTGATCTTGCCCCAAGGCTTCAATTCTGAACCTCTTCCATGTTCTCCTTGAATGTAACCTGTTCTCAAAGAAGCTTCACCCCCATCTGCTAATTCAGACTAAGGCGTGAGTCACAGATAGCTTGACATTTGCTAGGTATCTCTGCATTGGAACTCTAACACCCAGGTGAGACACTCGTACACCAACAGGACAGACAGCAGTAGGTAGAAGTCTCATCTGGTGCCTTTTAACCATGTTTTGGGGGCATGCAGTTCTACAGCATCACATGCAATGGTGCTAACTTCTGTTCTGCGGGGAGGGAGAGCCAGGGAGTCATAAAGACAGGGGCTCAAAAATTTGAACATGAAGAAAACTGGAGTGATGGTGGATTGTTAAAACAGGTTTTATAGCTTCTGACTCTCCTGGGGAGAGGCCCAGCTGGGGTGGTCGGCCTGGAGCTTGTGTAGCCCAGAGCCCAGCTCCTGGCCCTCGCCTGACCCCAGCCCTCGGGCTCCTCCCACCCCCGCTTTGGAGAAGGTCAGCAGGGAGGTGGGACCTGCAGCCAGCAGAGGAGAGAGTTAATGGCCCCGGCACTGTCTGACATTTGGGCTTCTCTCTGTGGGAAGTGCACTAATTATTCCCGATAACCCAGAACCTGGATTAACTACCACTTGAAATTTTATGGAGTGCTTTGGGGCCGCCATTTCTGGGTGACCTCTCGAGACCACAGTGGCAGAAGCCAAACCCGCTGGTCTCCAGCTGGCACTTGGTGAGGCTGCTCTTCCCACATGCTGTGCCTGACAGTCACACATGGACAGCTGCTCCATCCTCCTGACCTCCCCAGGGAGCCACCACAGGTCCTTCCTACCTGGCAGATGAGAAAACAGAGGTTCTGGGAGGCTCCCTGGCCAGGAAGACCAACGCAAGAACAGGGGCCACCATGAAGCTGGACTCCGGTTTGAGACCAGCTCCCAGCTGCACATGGCCTGTGGGTGACCTTTTCCTCACCTGTCGGGGGTGACACCAGGTGCTGAGATCACCAAGGGGTGAGCAGAAAGCACTGGTACCTGCTGGTGATTACAGGGACTATAGGGTTATTAAAGACACAGTTCCCCACCTCACAGGCTCTGCCCCTCCCCAGTTCCAAGGCTTTACCCCAAGCAGCCCCTGCCCTTCAGAAGCCATCACCTCCTCAGGGCTGGGGACCACTGAGACTACTCCTTAGGGACAACATCAGGCCAACACAGGTAATGTCCTGGAAGCCACTTGGGGTGCCCCCAACCTGGCCTGTGTCTAAGACCCAGCCTTGCTTCCAAGGAATTCAGGGCTGAGGGTTCAGAACCCAGACAATTATCCCTGCGGTAAGTGTAAGAATTACAGATGAAACGGAGGCCCACAGAGGTGAAGTCACATGCCTGAAGTCACACAGGAGATGGCTGATATGATACAGAAGCCAAAATTAAGCTCTACCTATCCAGAACTCTGTGCCTGGGTGAGGGACAGTCTACCTCTGCCCTCTGCTCCTGGTGGGCAGGGAGTGTGGGGGCAGGGAATGTGGGGTGTCTGGAGGCTTTCACTCTGGAATGTGGTGCCCAGATGGGCAGCAGCCAAAGTCCACCCCAGCCTGAAGCTTCTTAGCGGACTCCCACCCCCTCCCAGGATGGAATTGAAGCCCAGCTCGGGCCTTTGTGCGACCTCTGAAAAGCGGGCATCTCGGCCCTCAGGGAGCTGGCCTTCGGCTCCACCCCTCCCTTTCACAGATTCTGGCTTTCAGGCCCTGCCAGCCCCTCCAGGTTTGCAGGCCAGGCTTCCCCTGCAGTCAGCCGGGCCTCCCCTGTGGTCAGGCGGGGCAGTGATAACAGGATTAGCCAGGAGGCAGATCTCTTAATTAAACTTGGAGAGTGAGGCCCGTCTCTCCTCAGTGGGGAGGACAGAGGCTCCTAATGGGCCCGCGGAGGGACCACGGCCCCCTGCAGTCCACTCTGCTCAGCCCAAGGGGTCCACTGCTATCCTGCCCCGTTGCTTAGGCCATCAGAGACTGAGCTCCTGGCTTGTGTGATTACCCAAGAGCCCAGGAGGAGGTCAGACTGGCCCCTTTTACACCCTTGTCTGCCAGTTCTTGTCCCCTCATCTGTCCCCACGTGGTGCCCAGAGACCTGGCATCTGTGGCTGTAGGGCTGACCCTTGCTGGCCCCGCCCCTTTTGCACGTGGCCTTTGCAGCCCCTCCCACTGAAAGCTGGACTCGCTTCCCAGCTTTGAGTCCGAGCTGCTCTCCTGACTTGACTCAGTCAATAGGATGTTGGTGGCTAGATTGAAGCCACAAAGTATTGCGGTGTTTTGTTTCCCAGCATGACCTGGGCATTTGCTGACTGATACAGATTCCTGAGGGCTTCCCTATGACGTCCAGCTCCCTCTGGATCGCCTGCCTCTCTTCCCACGGCCCCCTCCCTTTGCCTCCTTGCCTTTATTCCCTTAGGAAGGCCTCAGTGGCCACCTGCTCCTGGGTCCTCCCAGCCATCCAGCCAGGCATGTGGTAGGTCCTCACTAAACACTTGCTGAATGCATGAGTCAGAGGAGGGATGAACACACACAGCCCTCTCTGCTCTCATGGAGGAGACGATGCTGAGCCGCAGCTCAGTCTGGTTTCAAGGAGAGAATGGAAGGAAGGGCAGCAGCGTTAGGAGACGTCCAGGAAGTGACCCCTGAGCCGAGACGGCAGGATGACAGACATGGGTTAGGTGGGGAGGGCAGGGAAGGGCATTTCAGGCAGAGGAACAGCAGATGCTAAGCTCCTACAGGAGGCCTTTGGAGCCCCGTGGGGGGTCACCCCCTTCTCTTTCACACCCCGCCCCTGAGATGGCCGCTGCGCCTTCCCACTCTTCCTGGCCCACATGGGGAGCGGGGTTCTGAAGATCCTGGTCACCGCCTCCACCTCCGGAGCTTCTCTGGGTGTGCAGGACCCACCCTGTTCCGTCTGAGCGCAGAGCTTCCCAAGGAGGCCAGCCCAAGGTGGAGCCGGTGGCCACGAGAGCCCCCATTTCTGGAGCTCTTGGCAAGTTCCTGGCATGGTGACAGGATTTTGGAAACTCTTTGTCTCCGACCTCAGGACTCCTGCAGAAACCAGCCCCGGAGCGGCCGTCCTCTCTCCCCGTCCAGCCTGGATGGCAGCTAGCTTTCGTGGCCAGAGCCACTCAGCCTGACCGAATGGCCGCCTAAGCGGGGAGATCATCCTGATGGATTAGTGATGTCCGCCTCGGCACAGGAGTGGAACTGGGGGGACGGGGGCTCTCTGTTTCTGCCATTCTGCTTTAGGGAGCTCTCTGGTCGTTCTTGGTGTTTGCGCCAACTCTTGAAGGTCAACTCCAAACTGTCCAGCCAGGAAAGCAGGCAGAGCTTTCTCACCAGGAATGACATCAAGAGACAAAGTTCTGGGGAGGTCACAGAGCCCAGCCAGGAGGTGGGGCCTCAGATAGGTGCTTGGAGACAGGTCAGGGAGGACTCTAGTGCCAGCCTGAGAAGAGGGGACGGGGACCTCCCTTCCTCAGGCCCAATGCTGCAGTGTCCAGGGGCGAGGCTGGCTCCCGAGTGCTGCTGGGGTGGCCTCCTCCTGCTCCCTTAGGCCACGGGCCCCTGTCACCATAGCTCAATTTTGCGACCCAGCATTCTCAGGACAGGGGACACCACTTGTTTATGTCTTGTCCATGGCTGCCTAACTCCTTGGCCCCCAAACTAGACATTTTCACACGGAGCCCGTGGTTGAAAGAGCCTGGGGCACCTGTGGTCCCCTGTCCTGGGCAGGTCACACATGGGGACTCCAATCTCAGCAGCCTGAAGAGGTGTCACAACCTGCTTAGTACAGATGGCCCAGCTGAGGCCAGCACAGGGGTGTGAGTGGCCCCAGGCCTCCTAGGGACAGCCCTGGGATTTGAACCCTGGCTTGTTGGGGCATCCAGCCTGCTGGCCTCCTGTGTCTTGGTGACCAAGGACGCAGTTCCTGCACCGCCCACTCTCCTGGCCCGGGCCCTGCAGCTTCCTTGGGTGCAGTGGCCTGCAGAGGAGGGAGCTCTTACCAGTCTCCTCGGTGGGGACACTGAGCCTGTGTGGGAAGTGGGTGTGTCTGGCTGTTGGTGGGGAGGACGGTGGCCCTCCAGGGGGTGCGGGGACAGTGATGGCCTGGGCTGCCCGCCCTCAGCCCACCCAGCACCTCCTGCTCACTTCCCGCTTCTGCCCATGGATGACAAGTGAGAATGTCGCGACCCAGAGAAATCACCTCCTGTCCCTTCACGGCACAGGCCCTCCTCATCTGGACCAGCTGGTGACTCTCAGCTACAATAAAAGGGGGTGGAATTGTCATTCAGGGAAAAAGTAGACCGCAGACAGGCTGTCTCCCGGGTGAAAATGAGAATCTCCGTCTTGTGAACTCCGGGGACAAGGTCGGGGGTGACTCGCACCCCCCTGAGGGTGGCGAGTGCCAGGGGGGGCCCTGCCCAGCCCAGCCGGCTCAGGGGCTGAAGTCTCCCACCAGAGATTTTTTTTTCCATGGGGGGAGTGTTCCTAAGGTCCCCACCTGTGGGTGCCCAACTAGAGGATCCTGGGACAGAGGTAGGTACCCAGCACCCCCTGGCTTTGCAAATGGCTGTGCCCGGGGAGCTCTTGGCACCCAGTCTATGGCTTTATTATATGGCCTTAGGCAAGTTTATTAACTCTCTCTCTCTCTCTCTCTCTCTCTCTCTCTCTCTCTCAGTACTGGGGATTGAACTCAGGGACACTGGACAACAGAGCCCCATCCCCAGCCCTATTTTGTATTTTATTTACACACAGGATCTCACTAAGTTGCTTAGGTCCTCACTTAGTAACTGAGGCTGGCTTTGAATTCTTGATCCTCCTGCCTCAGTCTCCCGAGTGGCTGAGATTTCCTTGTCTGTAAGATGGGCTCAGTTAACCTAATGCAGCCTGCAGTAAAAATCACATAAATTAGCAAAGATTGCAATGTATCCACAGAGAGTCCGGAACACATCAGCTATTAGTTTGTGAGTAACACACTGTGAAGTGGGGTCACTGTTCGATTGGGGACCTCGGGTGGAAGAGAGTGAGTATTGGCATGCACCCTTCCCACCCAGCATTTAATCAGACCAGGATCCTGGGCTTCACATCTTGTGAGTGTTTTGGGGAAACAACTCTCCTGCTAAAAACAAAACATACCCACACACCAGTTTTAAAGCCAGGAGCGCTGGGGTCTGGGCAAGGCTGGTGTTCCCAGCAAGTCCCCTGCCAGAGCGGAATTGCTGCAGTTCATGGTGGAGCCGCTGAGCATGGCCACTAGGGGGCACCCCTTCCTGCCACCCTCCAAGGGAGCGGATTCCTTTAGTTGATCTTTTTGCACCAAAGAGAGGCACCAAATTACGGGTTTATACTGGGCAGAAAACTGGGCTGATTACAAAGGGAGAAAATGTAGACGCATGTGGGACCAGAAGCGAGGCAAATAATGGCTCCTGGGCAGGAAAGAGCCTCATTGTCATCAGAGGGAGTTTGTGACATTGTTAAGACCAGAGGTCCCAAGGGAGAGCAGAGATGCCCCATGAGGAAAAGATGCAGAGAACCGTCCTCAGGGGCCACAGGAAGGCGAATATGAGTCTCTGTGGGAGGCAGTGGCCATGGGAGAGGCTGGTTCCTAGTGCAGATGCAGCCACGGATTCTGGGGCTCCCCTGTGCTGGGCCCCAGGGCTGTAGGGCGGGCGTTGGCCACAGAGGGACAAGCAAGCCACGCAGGGCTCCAGCCTCCAGCGGGAAGGGCAGCCATCAGAGTACTCTTAGGATGGCTCCCAACCCTCAGCGCTTGCTTCCAGAACATTCCAGAACATTCCTGTGGTGCGATCTGGGCACAGTCACTGAATCTCCACCGGGAAGGACTGGTATTGAGGGTTTGATGAAGGGATGAACGTGCGCGTCCAGAGACCCCAGAGAGCAGAGCGCAGCACCTTGAGGGCTGGCGACAGCTGGAGCCATCGCTGCCTCTGCCTGGAAGAGGCCTGGATGGAGGACAGACGTCCTGGCACCCAGAGCTCACGCCTTCTCAGTGGGGTGGACACCACCCCTGCAGGGGGCAAAAACTGCCTCCTGGAGATGAGGCCAGCCTTGCTCCTTTTATGTATGAAGCGCAAAAGCAAACAGAACATAGTAGGTGTTCAGGGTCTCTGTGGCATTAGGTTCACAGGGGAAAGGGATTAGGAAGAAACAATATGAAAAATCTCCTTGAGGGACAGAGTAAAGAAGAAGTCTGAGAAACTTCACTTCAGTGCAAATGGGTCAGGAGCCCTGCCCTCCATGAGGGAACCAGGGTGCAGGGCGCACTACCGCCTGTCACCAGCAGGGGCCGCACCAGCTTCTTCAGCCCACCAGCGCCTCCTGCTGGTCACACAGGCTGAAGTTGGAAGGGCAGCGAGCAGGTGCACAGGCAGGAAAGCAGAGCCCCAGAGGCCTCCCTCCACCCAAGTGAGGTTTGGAAGTGATGTCAATCGTGATATTTGGGAGCTTATGGTTGAACCAGAAGGTGGACATGCAGAGTGGCAGTTGATAGTTGGGGGACATAAAAAAATTGTATGACAAGGGGAAGAGTAGTAGATGGTCCAGGGAGGGGTCCGCCCCGGGGCTGGGCTAGGCCCAGAGAGATGGCTAGCACCCTTCGCACTACTGAGCCCGCTTGCCTCTGTGCCTCCGTTCATGCCATTCCACGCCAGATTGCTTATCCTTCCCCTCTCAACTTGATTAAGCTGGACGTCCACCTCCTCCAAAGCATGCCTTTTCTTCCCTGAATGAGATCTACACCAACTTTTTTCTTGACATTTCTTAGCACTAGAGATGCTGTCAAGTGGGACGGTGACATTGCTAGCTTCTGTGGCCTGGGCCACTGCATTGAGGTGACCACGTTGTGCTTTACACAATACACACATGGGTTTGCCACAGAGCAGCCCTGGGCCACCCCCTTCACCCCGGCAGCTCCTGTCTGCAGGTCTCCCTCTCAGGACACCTCCCTGAGGAGGTCATTTCCACCAGTCTTTCCTCTTTGCCAGCTCGGGATGTCTCTCTCCCAGACTCCTGCAAACCCTCCTTTACTCCATTTTTGCCTCTGGAATATTCTGGGCTTGGAGCGCGTCAGTTACACAGGAAGGAAGAACCAAGGGGATAGGAGTGTGTGGAGCAATAAGCAGGGGCCAGTCTCTGCAAACATGCTGTGCAGATCCCCTCCAGGGCCTCTGGGCAAAGCCCACACAGTTCTCCACCCCATATCCTCCTGGGCCACCCCAAGCAGCAGGCTGGTGTCCTTCCTGTCTATGCACAAGGACCGACCAGCCTTCTCCTCTTGGTGATGCAAGATTGGTGGATCCAGGCATTTAACCCGGGGCACTCGACCCCTGAGCCACATCCCCAGCCCTGTTTTGGATTTTCTTTGGAGACAGGGTGTCACTGAGTTGCTTAGGGCCTCGCTTTGCAGAGGCTGGCTTTGAACTCGCGATCCTTCTGCCTCAGCCCCCCAGCCTCTGGGATCACAGGTGTGCGCCAACACGTCCAGCTCATGCTTGCTCCTTGGAAGCCGTCCTCATCCAGATTCTTCTCCAGCCCCACCTCTGAGCATCCAGGAGGTCAAGGACACCTCCATCCCCTGGAGGTGGGGAGTCTCTGGGTGCAGAGGGCAGCTGTCAGGCACTGCAGAGGCAGCCTGCTCTGCACAAGGGCAGGACCTGCCTCTGTGGCAGGTCTGGTGGCCCCAGGGGACGACCGTGGGTGATGGGTGATGCCTGGGCACACCAGCTCCGGGGATCCATCCCAGCCTCAGCCAGAGCCGGGGAAGCTGGAGCCTTTTCTCTGCAGAGGTGCAACCTCAATACCAAAGGAGGATTTCAAAGAAGAGGAGCGAGGACCAGTGCCTCCCCCGCCTTCGACAGGAGATGCATCTGTGGTGGTCGCTGTCCTACAACACATTCCTGAAAGAGAGGGCCCCTGGGGAGAAGGGCCTGAGGTTTATCAGCTGCCTACACATGTAAGAAAGTCAGCTGAAAGGCAGCCCCCCCGGGGTGGGGCAGTGGGCGGGACCTCTTCTCCCAGGGTCACCTCAGGGAGGCACAAGGCTGGGGACCTCAGACCCATCAGCGGTGAAGGCCTCCTGGGGGACAGTCTGGGTACAGAACTTAGAAGGCATTTTTTCTTTTTTTGCATTTAGAAATAGGAATTGGATCTACACACAATAGCTTAGAAATGAACAGGGAAGAGTTCAAGCCATGCAGGAATGGGTGACTCCAGAGAGGGGACCCACGTTTCTCACCCAGGGGCCACTTCCCACTTGGGGCTTGGAGATCATTCTGCTTCTGCAGGATCCTGGAAGGTCTGGCTTCCTCTGGGCTGAAGACCCCATTGTCCTCCTTGGGGTGGGAAGGGCCGGCGGCTGTGTCAGTGTTCCATGTGCAAACATGTCTCGGCTCTGGGCAGCCTTCTTCAGGAACCTAAAGTATGGAGGGGCCAAACATTCGCTCTCCCCAAGAGTGGAGTGATGTCCCTGGCCTTGCAGATAGTCACCAGTCTGCCTGCACAGGGACAGTGACCACCAGCCAGGTGGGTCCTGCAGGAGGGGGCTGACTAGTGTACCTTGCTTGGGACACTGGTTGGGGACAATATGCAGGGGCGGGGGGACACCAGCCGTACACCGGGTGCAGGAGAGAGGCCTTCTGCAGGCTCCTGGTCTGAGAGTACGTGGCCAAAGGCGGCGGCCCTGTGGTCAGATGGACAGAGGGGACTTTGCAACAGCTCTGCCCAACTCCTGGGTCCTGTAAGTTCACTCAGAAGTTTGTGAGACCAGAGAGAGAGAGAGAGAGAGAGAGAGAGAGAGAGAGAGAGAGAGAGAGAAGGAGGGAGGGAGGGGTCAGAGAGAGGAGGAGAGGAGAGGTGAGAACGTGGGAGCCCATCTGGGCCGTGCATCACATTGAAATTGCCCCGCATTAAAAATTCACCAGCCAGTGAATTTCCAAGGGATTTGTGTGGTGAGCCGTTCCTGCGGACTGTGGTCGCCATTACATGATGGCGCTGGCTCTGCTGTGGTCTGTGAAGGACAACTCCCTATCAGAGAGAGTTGGCGTGTTGTCAACTCCTTATCAGAGAGAGTTGGCGTGTTGTTTTATAACACCCTGTGAGAAGGGTCCACGTGGCAGCTTCGCATTGGGGTTCGCGGTGCTTTATTAAGGCTGGGAGGGGCATCCGAGAATTATTAGAAAAATATCAAGGGCCTGAATAAACTCCTGAAAGAAGATTCCTGAGTCGCGTCTTCCTTGCGGGCAAGGGGATCGTGACAGATTTGTAGTGATTAGATGACAAAATGCTGGAAATCTCAAGCTTGCCAAAGATGTTACATGGGGGTCAGAGACTCCACACTTTAGGCTGGGTAATTTGTAAGTGTCAATCACTCGGGCCATCAGAGAGAAGGCAGGATCTCAGCCTGCCTTCCACAAAGCCAGGCCCTGCCGCCAGCAAAGCCCAGGCCCCACGGCCACCAGCCCTCCCTGCGCGGTGTGGGTGGCTGCCAGGGACCCGGACAGCAGCGCATCCCACTCCGACTTCTGCTCAACTTTCTTCCCTTTAATCTTGTTTTGCAGGCAATGCTTTCTGCCACTCTCCAGCTGTCCCTCCTTCCTGGAGGATGGCCATGTCACACGAGGGGCCCTGGGGGCTCTGTGGGAGGGTGTCCCTGTGTGGTATCCTTGATCCTCCACCTTGTTGACTGCGGGGTGCTGGGCCCGTCGGGCCTCGGTGTTCTCTGTGAAGTGGGGGCAAGATGACGCCCCTCATAGGGCTCTGGTGGCCCAGAGTGTGGGCTCTGTCACTCTGAGTCTGGGTCAGCCAGGACCAAGGTAACACACCACCCTGATGGAACCTTCTAGCTGGGGGAGGGATGAAGGGACCGTAGACAAATCAACACAGAGGACTTTGGGGGGTGTGTGCTGGGGAGGAGATGGGGCGTCAGGGAGCCGGACTGAGGAGGAGTCTCGGTGCCTTTGATCTTCTGAGGATCCCAAGAGTGGGCTTGGTCAGGCCAAGGGTCCAGAGAGGGAAGGGGAAGCACCCAGAGGGGCCGCCCACAGGCTGGGTGGGGCAGGACCTCTCTCCTGGATTCTGGTGCTGATTGGCAGCAGTGGGGCTGGAGAGCCCAAGGGAAGCTGGTATCACAACTGCCACAGCTCTTCAGAGAACCTTCTGGAAAGAGCACTGGCTTTGTGATCAGACAGATTTAGAGCCTGAAATCTGCCATTTTGGGGCTATCTGACCCTGGGCAAGTTACCATCCCTTTCCGAGCCTCAGTTTTGATCCTGGAGAATGGGCACAGAGCCACCCACATGTCACGGATGGGCATTGTCCTGGGGAATTCGGGCAAGGGAGGCTCCAGGTCTCCCACTGCCCCAAGCGGAAAGGTGACCAGACTTGGGCGGGGGCCTGGGAGTACCCCAGAGGACAAAGGAACTTCAAGGCTGAACCACACCCCACATTTCAGGGAACGACCCAGGGACAGACCTCTGTGGGAACAGGGCGTCTGTGCAGTTTGCTGCCCTGTTTCCCAGACAGGAGTCCCCAGGGCGGGGATGGTCCTGGTCCCCTCTGCTCCTGGGGCCTGCTCTCATCCAGGCCCTCGTTGCGGGTTGAAGGGGCCATGAAACCACTCGAGGGGAAAATGAGAAACTGCCCGCTGTCACACAGGCGGCCCCAGCTCCTCGGGCAACTTCACCGTGGAAAGCGACCAGGGGACGCGGAGGGGAACAGGACCAGACCAGCAGGTAAGGGGTGGTGCCCGGGGTCCTGGCTGAGCTTCCCCAGGGCACGGGGCCACAGTCCCCTGGAGGACACGTCTACAGGAGCAGGAGCAGCAGGTGGCTCAAGGGTGACCAGGGCCTCAGAGCTGCCACCTTGGCCATCCTGCCTGGTGCCTCTGGCTGACCCAGCATCAGCCTAAGCACCGATGGGAGAACAGAGAACAGCGCCAACAGCCCCGCTGCACAGGCTGTGTGTATTAAGCACTCACTGTGTGCATGCACCGTGTGGACAGGCCCCGGCAAGCTTCCTCTTGGCTTGTCCTTACACAATGACATCGGTGGCATGACTGTCCTCACGCCAGCGAGGCTGTCCTGGTCTTGCTCTAGAGTCCAGAGCTTCTCTCAGCCTCGTCACATAGATCCATAGATCTTACTGGATGTCTACCTCCTTACTGGATGTTTGTCACACTGGAGTGTGACAGGAACCTGCTCTGTCCCTACTGTCTGGTGGCCCTCAGTAGTCACTGACTAAGTCAATGAATCCCCACTCTTCAGAAGCTGGACATGGTCACCAGCTCCCAGGGGCGGGCAGGGCAGGCCGCAGCCAGGTCCTCAGGCTTCCCTGCTGAGCTTGGCCTGTCCCTCCATGTTTACATTTGGTCAGGAAAAAGGACACTGGCCCACGTCCTTCCCCCCAGATGGAGCCGGTCCCTCTGGCCAGCTCATCCTTCTGGAGTGGGAGCCTGGCTGCGGCCTGCGCGAGCTCAGACGAGATGCTTCCCAGTTGTCGGGAGCCTGCTGTCCCTCTTGTACCGGGGTGGACCTCAGGCCGCTCTACCTCTGAGCCACACCCTGGCCCTTTATGGCATTTGAGACAGGGTCTTGCTGAGGCTGGCCTCAAACTTGCAATCCTCCTGCCTCAGCCTCCCGGGTGGCTGGAATTACAGATCTGTGCCATGGCATCCAACTGAATCCTATTACTTGATGGGCTCTAGAATCGAGGGACAGATCAGGGCTCCCTTGGGAGCATGCACAGGCGTGTGATGCGACACCAGTGTCACCATGAGTTGGTCCAGGGCAGGGGCTTGGGAGTACTTCTCCAACTCTAATCCCCATCCTGCCCGTGGGAGCTGTGTGGTCTTAGATGTGGCACAGCACCTCTCTGTTCCATCTCTTTGTCTGGGACACCGCCATCTGCCTCCCATGGTGGTGGTGACAGTAGATGGGTCCATCTCTGTGAAGGTATCACAGGCCCAGAGTGTCCTCACAGGGTGAGGGAGATGCCACTGCATGGTGCAAGAGGAAGAGGCCGGTCCACCTGCAGCGAATCTGGGCAGGCTAGGGTGGGGAGGTGAGTGGGCAGGAGCACATGGGCTGCCCTGGGTCACCGACTGGCCTGGCCACTGCCTGCCAGAGGGACTCTGTGACCTGCAGGTAGTTCCAGGTCCACTCAGCAGCAGTAACCAAGCAGCGTGGCCAGAGAGCACAGGCCCTTCCGCCTTCATGTCACAGTCACTCTGAGGAGCACCATCTGGGTCACCTCGCAGTACGCATGCTCTTGCAGAGGACAGGTCATGGGGGAGGCTGGGCTCACTCTCACCCAAAATCTTCCTGGTTTTGGGGACAAAAAGCCTCTGAATGCCTTGTTTCTCAAGGGGACAGGTGAGGGGCTACCGTGGGGCCAGCAAAGACAGGCTCCTGCCCTCCTGGAGCCGACAGCTGGTGACAGTCCAGAGGCTACAGTGCAGGGAGGAGGAGCCTAGTGGTGCCAGACCCGGCAGAGGCCAGAGGGCGGGCACCTAGGTCTTGGGGGTCCAGTGGAGACCACTCAGAGTGGGGTTGAGACCTGAAGGGCCAACAGGCGGTAACCAGAGGAGAGGGGCAGGGAAGCACCCTCTAGGTGACAGGTGCAGCCAGGTCAGCACAGAGTAGCCCTGAGATGGGGACGGGCCCAGCCAAGGTGCAAAGCTGCCTCATTAGCCCAAGGCCAGAGCATTAGTAGCCAAGCTGGGGACTCCACCCACCTCCACAGTCCTGACTGAACACAGCCTGGAACCACAGGATGCGATTTTTAACCAACACTATTGTGTGCACAGGGGGGAAGTGGCAGGGCGGGTCCTCCCTAGAGCCCGCTGATGACCTGACTCCACACTTCTAGCCTCCTGACCAGGAGAGAATTTCTGTTGTCTGAAGCCACTGGGGTGGAGTCATTTGTTCCCGTGGTCACAGAAGACGGACACACACACCTAATGCAGGCCCTTCTGATCATCCAAGGACAGCAAAGGCTGTGCAGGGGACACCCCGAGGTGCACTGGCCGCTGTGATGGAGCCGGCAGCGCAGGTGAACTTGGGTCTTGCTCCCAATTTCTCGGGGGACCCCTGGCTCCCTGTGTTCATAGTATCCACACACAACCTGGGGTTCATCATGGACGAGCTCTGGCTCTGGGGGGGTCAGAGGCTTGGGAACTGCTGACCGCATTGGACTTCTAGAACCTGTTTCTGTGGTTAAATCCTGAAGTCAGCTCAAGAGGTGGAAATCAAGGTCAGGTTGACCTTGAAGACTTCTAGAAGAGCACAGGCAATGGTGGGACCGGCCCAACGGTGCTCTCCTGCTCGCTCTGCAGCCCCAGGAGCTCCAACAGTGGACCCACGGCCTCCGGGTGACGTCTCCACTTCCCACCATCTCCTGCAGCTCGGCTCGACCATGTGACCATGTCCTGAGTGTTAGCTCTCAGGGCCTTGGTCTCCTGTCTGAAGAGGGAGGGGCAGTGCTCCTAGAGCAGGAGGCAGAGACCTGGCTGTGGCCAGCCCCAGAGCCCCACACATGGCTTCCCACTGGCCGTAGGCGGCCGCCCCCAAGGAGCAGCTTGCTGTGGGCATCTGAGAGGGGGCAGCGTTCTCAGTGGGGTGGTGAGTGCTAGAGTGTTCCCCACTGGAAGGGCCAGGTGACAGCTGCTGTCCTCCCTGTGTTCAGAGGGGCTGCGCTGCTGGGCTGAACCCACCCAGGATCCCATGTTCTTCCACGTCATTTTACAGATGTGGAGGCTGGGGCCTGGGGACTCTGGGCTCCCCGGTCACGAGCTGGTCACTATAGGACCACAGCAGGAGCACAGGTACCTGGGCTTTTCTGGACCCCTGTAGGCCCAGAACAAGTCCCTTAGCCTCCATTTCTCCTGAAATGGCCCCTCTCACTGCCCATCCTCTTGGGAGGAGCCACAGAACACAGGGCTCTTGGGTCATGCAGCGCCCCACAGAGGCCGGGCATTGGGTCCCCAAGACCTGTGGTCCCTCTTGGGAAGCACTGTCCCACAGTGGGCATGGCTGGGCCCTCTGTGTTGATGCCTGATGCACTGCAGGGGGCTCAGGTGCAGGTGCAGGTGCCAGTTGGTGTCCATTCTGCACGGGTGAAGCCAGCGCCTGCCCTGACGCTGGGTGTCCCATGCCTACCCCGCCCCGTCACCAGGAGCAGCTGCACTGTGACTGACCTCCGGCTTCTTGCCTGCATCTGTGTGGTTCATAAGTGGGTCACCTCTCATCTCAGGGGCCCTCGGCCCTGCCCCAGGGGTTCTTCTCTGGTCTCCATCGCGGGTATTTGGGGTGTCTTGCTTTTCTGGCTATTTCTGAGCAAAAGCAGATGACAGGGGCACATGTGCCTGGGTCGCATGTGGGTCTTGGTCACACCTTCGGCTCGGGCGTCGCCAGGGGCAGGTGTGGGAAGGGGGCAGTCCTGGGGTGCACAGTCAGGCTGGCCCAGGTGTAGGGGGTGTCAGCCACCTGCTTTCCCCTCTCGGCTATGTGGGGGGCACGGCTTTGTCACTAGTGGTTCTGGGGTCTCACGAGGTTTCCAGATACTGTGAACCATGTGGACCCCGCATCTGGTCTGTGGGGGGCCTGCAGGCCCTTTGCCCGGTTCTTAGAGTTCGCTTTTCTGGTTCATTTTCCTTCGGATCTTCTCATTACCAAGGTGACTTATGTGTCCTCGGTCCCAGTCCCGGGAATGTAGGCCTAGGCTCCTGTCCCGTGGGCAGCTTCTGCCACCAGGCATCCTTTGATGAGGAGGCTCTTCATTTTAATGTCATCACTGTCATTTCGTCTCCTGGTTGGGAGGCCCTGGCCTCCTCCCAGCTGCGGACACCTAGCCCTTCCCATGTGGCCACACTGTCCGTCCTGAGTGGATCCTGGTGCGTGGCAGAGCTGAGATCAGAGGCAATTGTTTTTCCATGTGGCAGTCACTCGACCCAATGTCATTTTCTCCCAGGTCACCTTCCCCTGCCCTGCAACACTGACGGTCGGTCACGTGGCCGTAGCAGAGGTCACGCACGTGGCTGCAGGTGGGGGTCACGTGGCTGCGGGTGTGGGTCTGCATCCTGCCTCTGCCCTGCCTGAGAGGCTGCCCCGTGTCAGCACATGCACTCTCCATCTGGGGCTCTGCCGTGGCTGGCGCGTCGCATAGTCCTCATGGTGGCCACGGCATCAGTGACCCTTTGCACTTCCCGCCATCCTTCAGCCTCACCCCTCGGGTCAGCGAGAGCGCTGGAGGACGGTCTCTGAGAGCCTCAGTCACAGGCCAAGCTGAGTGTGGCCGTGGCTGGTGGCAGCTGTGGACAGGGGTGCGGGGCACTTTGGGGGCACATTTGCAGATGGCTTCAGCCAGGCTGTGGTGGGGAGAGGAACTGGGGTGATGCTGTGTCCTGTGCAGCCAGCAGAATGAAGTGCCACGAGTGGATGGGACAGCCCCTATCGTAAGACCCCAGACAGCACCAGCCATGGTTACGGTGCCAGGGCTGTACTCTGCACCATGTGTCTGTGTCTGGGCTCCTGGGCGCCTCGGCCAGGCCCGCCATGTCCCCTGAAGCACTGCCGATGCTCCTCATCCTCACTGGTGCATCCTGCCTGTGTGACAGGCCCTGTGTGCGTGACCCCTGCCCTGCTCCTGCCAAGGCCCCTGGGGTGTGTGCTCAGGATTCCACTTGTTCTCCCATGGAACCTGGGGACCCAGGGCCTGCAGGTCAGGTGGCCTCCCAACTCCTCATCCCTGAGAAAGTCCCTGTCCTCACCACTCCACGTGCCAGGTGGCACCTGCCCAGCCCCCTGAACGTGCCTGTCTTCAGCCGTCCCCTGAGGCTCAGCTGGACACAGAGCTTACCAAGGATAGGCCACGATGCTGACCACGCTTTGCTTACTGGGAGCTCAGCCCTGCTGGCCCTCAGCGCCCCTCCTGCCAGCAGGACCAGAGCAGTCTGAGGACAGGACAGCCACCGGGAAGGGAAGCGCATCGCAGGGCAGCCACACAGTGCCACTAAGGACAGGGCCCAGGACAGAGGGACAAGTCCATGCCGAGTATGTTTTCATTTGGAAGGAGACCGGGAGTTCAGGCTGTCCCCGGTTCCCATTAGCCAGCTGTGCAGTGCAGCTGGGCAGAATCCCAGGCCTCACCTCCACACCGGGGGCCGGCTCCTCATGCAGGGGAAACAGGGACTGACCAGGTGGCATCCACGGAGAGGACCTGGGCTGGACACCTTGCCAAAGGTGTCCGGGGGGGCTGTCCTGCTGACTCGGCAGAAGCTGCCTGGAGCCAGCTTGACACTGGGGAGTGACGCCTACATTCCTGTCCTGCAATGTCTGGGACACAAGTCAGTGGGGATGGGAACATGCCTGGGATATGCCGGAGCTGAGTCCTCGCATGGTGCTGGTGGGAATTGAAATTGGCACAACCACTCAGGAAGGGAGTGACCATGCCCAACCACAGGACCCGGGGCTGCTGTCTGGGCGTCGGTGCCAGAGAAGTGAGCCCTGGTGTGCCCGCGGAGAGGGACACCTCTGCCAGTCAAGGAGTGGGCCCAAGATTGTGGCCACCCGTACACGGGAACTGAGAGGCGCTGACAGCTTGTCAAGCCTGGAAAGTGGGTGAGCAAAGCTGCACAGACCCTTTCGTTTAAAGAAAGGTCTAGAGCAGGCAGTCCTGGAGCCCAGACGTGGCTCAGTGGTGCTCTGAGCTGGGCAGATGACACTGGGGGACGGCTGAGGGTCCAGGGTTGGTTTGGAGGTGGTGGGCTGTGGTGCTGGCCACGCACTCTGTAAGCTCGCAGGCACACTGTGTGCGTGGGCTGTACAAGGGGCGGCTCCTGCCTCAGGAGCAGCAGTGCCCCTGTGTCCACAGCAGCCCAGAGTCGGAAGCAACCCAGGTGACTTGTCAGGAGCATGGCTAAAGACACAGGTGCTGCTCATCCGGGGAGGAGCCAGCCCTTGTGCCCCACGGCAGCCTGGGGACTCCCCGAGAATCACCCAGAGTAGAAGCACCCATCCCAGCCGGGGACGTGCTGGAGGGTCCTTCGGCTAAGGCTCTCTAAGTGACTGGAGAGAAGAGGGACAGATCCGTGGGTGCCGGGGCAGGGAGGCACCTGTTGATGATGATATTCCGTCTGCGCCAGGCTGATTGTGGGAAGGTGTCGTGGGCTGAGGGGCCACCCCACAGGGCGCCTGCAGGACTGGGGGTTTGAGATTGTGGGGGCGCTGGCGGCCTTCCTGTGGTCAGGTTGTGCTGCGGTCTTGTCCCCTCAGAAAGCTGGGAGGGGTCTCCTCCCTACAGCTCCTGTAAGTCTGTGGTCACCCAAGAGTACAGGCTTCAGGCAGGGGCCCTAGGCACGCTGTGTCCCAGTGACCTGAGAGGCTGAGGCAGGGAGACTGAATTTGAGGCCATCCTGGGCAACGAACGTGGTGAGACCCCGACTCAAAATAGAAAAGTAGGAAAGGGCTGGGGAGGAAGCCCGGTGGCAGCATGCCCCAGGGTTGATCCTCAGTGTCACCAAAAGAAAGTTAGAAAAGTTAATGTCCCAGACTGTAAGATTGCAGGTGAGCTGCTGGGCAGGGAGGATAGGGCAGTGGGGGACAGCTGTATGCTGGGGATGCTGAGGAGGCATCCCCCATGTGAGGGGCCCGGTGCTGCCCCCACAGAGCACGTTGCCATGGGTTTGGGAAGGGAGGACTCTCAGCTCCCAGGGCAGTACAGGTGCTTAGCTCTAGGTCAGGAGGACATGCGTCTGCCACCAGAGTCGGCCGGGGGACTGAGGCCATGACAGATCACCCCGCCCGCCCACGTGAGCACGAAAACAACCTGCACAGGTTGTCACCTCGACACCGACTCACCACGCGGGGAAGTAGCAGGCCGACCTCAGTGTGAGCGAGTTGCCCCCGGGACCTGGTGTCACCTGGTGGGTGTGCGTGGGCCTGGGGCAGCAGAGCAGTGGCAGGACACCGAGCTCCGCCTGGGCTCAGTGTGAGAACAGTACGTGTGGCTGTTCCCAGGCCTCTCCAGAGGTCTGCCACAGGTCTGTTCCGCGTCCCTCCAGACCCTGGCCCGGGCCACAGGGTGGGCACACCCATTTAGGATGCAGGACACAGCCCTGAGGAGTTGGGGACATGCTGAGTGACCACTCCTTCCATGGAGGGGCTCAAGTGACTCTATTTCAGGGTCTTTGTGCTGCTTTTTAATGATCCTGCCTCTGCCTACGGATGTGCCCACCAAGGTCAGGGGTGGCACAGTTCCTGCGGCCCAGCCATGACAAGCACCACTTGTTGAGGGCGGATACCCGAGTCATCTGAGTCACCATTTCTCTTGCTGTCCTTGTCCTTCAGTCATCAAAAGCTGGCTGTTGGCTTGGAAGGAAGCCAGTGTGATTTTCCCAGTGACTTGTGCACCAGACAAGGGAGGCAGGAGGCAGAATTCTGGCCCAGCTCTGCCCTGCCTCCACTGTGTGTCCCCAGGCAGTAATACGACCTCTCTGGGCCTGTTCATTGAGTGAATCTGAAAGGGTTGAGCTAGGCCAGCCCTGGCAGATAGCTTCTGCTTCCCAAACCAGCACAAACCAACTTGTGGCTGCCTGGAATCCTGTGTTGGAGGTTCCCAGGAAAAGGAGGTCTCCACCCTTGGTCTCTTACCCACAGAGGAACACCTCGCTGAGCCTGGCTCACGGAGCAGTGGCTGGGCCACAGGAGCAGGAGAGACTCCAGGAAGGGAAAGGGCCATCTTAGTGGGTGCTGGGTGCAGCTGACCTCGACAAGACTCCAAGGGCCGGGCAGGTGGTCGGCGCCACTTAGTCCTCCCTGGGGACTGTGGTGTGGTGAGCGGCCAAGTCTGGCTACTGTGAAGTCCGAGGTGGCAGAGCACAGCTCGCTGCTCCCACTTCTAGAAGGCACCAGGGCTGAGCCTTGCCACCCCTCAGTGAGGCCGTGTGACCCCAGGAGAATCACCTTGCTTCCCTGTCCCTCCGGGAGGGAGCTCCACTCGAGCTGGGGCACCTCCTGTGGCCACAGCCAGCTCAGCATCTCAGACTGGAGCAGTGTGGAAAGACCACTTTAAAGGGGTCCACTCCACGTGACAGTGTCAATATTCTTGTCATGGCGTTACTCACCCATGGACAAATGTGGAACTCAGAGTCCACTGGCAGCCTGAGCTCTTGGTTCTTTGAGGACTATAATCGCAAAACACATTTTCAAGTTAAATATAAACAGAATTTAAAATCAATAAAATTCAAATTAACGGCATTATTTTAGCATGACAGGCGATGTTGTTCTGCAGAAGCTCAACTCCGGCTGTGGGCTGTGGTATCAGGAACGTGGCCTCAGGTCCAGGTCCATCCTCTGGTGGGGGCTTTTCATGGGTGACACCAACGGGGGGCCGTGCGTGGGGAAGCGAGCCCTGGGGGAGGCAGTGCCACCTGCTGGAGGCTTTCTGGCCAGGGCAGCATGACCGGGCCCCTTGCTTCTCAGTCTTGGCATGACAGGAGGGGAGAGGCTTCTATCCAGAAGAGGAGACAGGGCAGGAACCCGGGTGGTGGAGGTGCCCACCAGGTGAGCACACCTGCATGCACCTGGGGGAATGAGGCCAGCGGGAAGCACTCCCCAGTGGCAGCCCGCATGCCCCCCTTCGCCTGCCCTGTACTGCTCCTCTAGCAGCTTCTCCCCAGCAAGGACATGCATGCGCACCAGAAGGAGAGCATTTCTTCCCGGCAGGGCAGCTGTGTGTCACCTGAGCATGGTGGCCAGGGCAGGTGTATGTCCTGAACTCTGTGGTGCAGACTCAGACCCAGCGGCTGGCTCTCAGCCCTGCTCCACGCCTGGAGTCCTCTCCCCAGGCCTGCAGCCCAGCCTCCAGCTCCAAGCCGGCCCTTTCTACTCAGCCAGGATGGACCCTGCTAGCGGGACTTGGCCTGGCACTTTCTGTCATTCCAGGGCTCTCTGGCTCACGGCAGAGCCCCGAGTCTTTCCCTGTTAGCAAGTCAGTTTTGCTCTTTAGAACCCTTTCTGCTGCTCCTGGAACTAGTCTCATGCTGGAGAGTTTGGGAAGTTGAACAAGGATCCACGCTGCTCCCAGCCCCATCATGCACAGCACCCGCTACCCTCCCACCTGCTTTGTTTGGGGGACAGGGATAGTGTCACCACCTCACAGATGGGAGACAGCGCTGGGAGAGGGAGGTGACTCACTGGAGGTCTCCGGGGTTTCCTAGCTGGTGAGGTGAGAGCCCCGCCTATGCCAGGCTGCACTCTGCATTTCTGCCCAGGCTCAGGAGGGAAGTCTCCACTCAGCTGCTCCCCTGGCCACGGACTGCAAGGGGCTCTGGCCCTTCCCCTGCAGCACTGGACTGCCAGCTCGGCTCTGGAGTGAGCTGCTCTGGCCCACAGCATCCTTTAGGAGAGTCACTGTGTAAAGTGGACTCAGTGACGTAGGCCCAGTCACTCAGCATGCATATTGTCACAGGCAAACCAGGTAAGCTGAATGTTGACCCAACCCACAGATGGAGAGGCCGAGGCTGCCTGCAGGGAAACCAGGGGGAGCAGGAGCCTAGGACAGTTGCACTCTGTGGCCTGAAATGTGCATGACATCCCTTCGTGGCTTTCCACCCCGGCCTGAGCCACCACCTTGGCTTAATGTAACCCAGCAGCACCTCCAGCCCTGAGCCATCTGTGTATCAGAGGAGAAAAGCACTAGTGGATTTTTTCAGCATTCTTTAACTGGGATGGGCACTGTATGCATGTGTGGAGGGCGCACTGCTGTTTGCAAGGGTCTGTGCCCTCTGTCCTTCTCCAGCGGACACTACTGGCCCAGCCATGACTTGAGCCCGAGTCCCCATTGCCCAGCCCCCTCCATCCCGGAACTGTGGAGGAGTGCTGACTCACTGGCTTGGTGCTCCCGGGGGTTCCTTTGTGCCTTTGGGAACAGGTGTGCCAGTGTGGACCTCCCTGGGGGAGAAACAGCCCAAGACTCTGGAAAAGAGTTGGCTTGACAGGAAACAGCCAGCAGTGGGCAGTGAGAGGGGCAGGCGGGGCCAGGGTGTCCTGGGCAGGGCCTCCCACTCTGGCCCTCAGGGGCCCCCACGGCTGTTTCCTGGCAAAGGTTTATCTCAGTAGCTGCATCCTGGGGTGGCCACATCCCTTGGGGGACGACCTCAGACCAGCCCCCAAGTCCCGGTGTCCCCTCCAAGGGACATGGCATCTTCCTGGCAGAGTAGTCCATGTCTGGCCCGTTGGTCTGTGGGTTTTCAAACAGTTTCCCCAGGGTTGCTGCAGCCTCTCTGCACATCCCCGAGGTCCCCGCCGCACCCAGAGCCATAGGGCTGCAGGATGGCGCGGCCACTCAGGAGGAGCCGCTCATTTGTATCTCATTTTCGAGTTATTATGGAGCTGTGGCTTGTGAGAGTGTTTTGACAGCAGCTGTCAGCAAGGTGCAAGCGCCTGCCATTGCTTCTGATTGGCTGAAGACATTAGCATTTTTCTGACTCCCTGCTAGAGAAGGCAGCCTGAAAAGACTCAAATTGTGTCTTGTGTTTTATTTAATTTATTTTATTTGGGGTTTCAGGCAGCCGGGGAGGTGGGAGGAGAGAGGATCCATCCAAGCAACTGTTTAGGCTTGTCAGAGATCATTTATTGAATTAGCGAGGTGACCTCTCAGGGATCCCAGCTGCCTGGCTGCTGCCCCAGGGTCAGGAGCCAGCACTGGTGAGGGAGCTTGGTGCTGGTGAAGGAGCTTGGATGCAGGAGCGGGTGCTCTGGCCAGGGAAGCAGGATGCAGGAGTGGGGCGCTTGGATCAGCGATGCCCCTCTTTCCCTCTCCCTCCCTCCCTCCATCCCTCCCTCTCTCATTCCCTTTCTCCCTCTCCCCCCCTTCTTTTTTTTTTTTAAAGAGAGAGTGGGAGAGAGGGGGACAGAGAGAGAGAGAATTTTAACATTTATTTATTTTTTCTTAGTTCTAGGCGGACACTACATCTTTGTATGTGGTGCTGAGGATGGAACCCGGGCCACACGCATGCCAGGCGAGTGCACTACTGCTTGAGCCACATCCCCAGCCCTCTCCCCCGCTTCTTAACTGAAGTGCAGAGGGACACACTTGCTCCCTCCTTCCCTGAAGATTCTTCTCTATCCATAACATGAATCATCCCCATGCGTTTTGCCAGATGCGGTGCCACTGCGCACCCAGGCAGGGGCCTGTGGGGCGCTTGGAGTCACTGCCTTTCACCTAAGAGGCTTAAAATTCGTTGTTTGTTTGGTTCTGTTTTTAAGTATGAAAAAAACTGTCAGCAACACCAGAAGGCAGCTGCCTGGTGATGGGCGCACACTCTGCCTCGACCCAGGGCCCGTGGGGGAGCTCTGCCATGTACAGGCATCCTGAGAATGTTGGCATGGCACGAGGAGACCATGTGTTGTTGCTCTTGTTTCCATCCAGAAAGTCTCCCTCAGAACTCAAACCCTTGCTCATAGTGAAAAGCTGAGGTCACCTTCCCAGCAGCTCCGTCCCCCCACAGCTCCATCCCCCCACAGCTCTGTCCCCTGACAGCTCCAACCCCCAGCTGTCTGAAGCCTCGACTTTAACCCTTCGGTGCACCTTATGGGAAAGGTGCGCCCCTAGTTCCCCTGGGCACTCTATCCGTCTGCCTGCTGGGATCCACTAAGAGCATCTGGTAGTCTTCCAGCCACATCTGTGATGAAAGCCTGGCACATCCTTGCTTCCTGCTGGCCTGTCCCCCACGCCGCCCTGGCTATTGAAGTGGGCAACTCGCTTCAGGTGATCTTCCCAAGTTTCACATGGGACATGCCTGGCCCCTTAGATGCTCTGGTGACACCCCAGCTCAGCTGCCTGCAGCTCCTCCGAGGAGCCAGCTGGAGGGCACCTGGGAACCTTCCCAGAGAGGGATAGGGAGGCCAAGCAGGCTGCAGCCAGGGAGAGCAGACAGATGGGGCCACCAGCCAGCTCAAGACCCCTCCACTGTAGCTGAGGATGACTCAGAGTGGGTAGAAGGGTCATGGACCAAGGAATCTGCAGCTTCCTCATTTGCTCATGAAACTCTCTTGACGGCATCATGAGGTGACAGAGGTTAGGATCCCCCTTTTGCAGATAAAGAAATAGAGGCACAAATAGACCCACTAATTTGCCCAGGACCCCATAGCTAGAATGAGACCTGAACCCAAGTTTCTCCATTTTCTGTGTCCTGAGCTTTGGGACACCCTGAAGCCTCATGTCCCATGTTAAAGGAACAGACTATGTAACCAGACCCTTCAGACCCAGATTCCAGTTCTTCCGGCTGAGAATTGCATGACCTGAAGATGCTGTCCATTCCTCGTATCTCAGTGTCCTCATTTAGTTGTTCTAGGGATTCAGTGATTTAATATTTGAAAATAATTTAAAATAGATAGATCTTGGTATGCAACAAACTCCCAGTAAGTACACACTGCTATTTTAACCCAGGGGATCTCCAAGAGGAGTCCCCAGACCAGCTGCATTGTTATGAATGTATTAGAAATTTGTGTGCTTGGGCCTGCTCTCAGTCCAACGGAGTCAGAAGCTATAAAACCTGTGTTTTAACCAGTCACTCGAGTCTTCTTCATGTTCAAATTTTTGAGCCCCCGTCTTTATGACTCCCTGGCTCTCCTTCTCCGCAGAATGCAGGTTAGCACCATTGTGTGTGACACAGTGGTACGGCATGCCCCCAAAACATGGTTAAAAGGCACCAGATGAGACTTCTACCTACTGCTGTCTGTCCTGTTAGCATGAGACCCTCTCACCTGAGTGTTAGAGTTCCAATGAAGAGATACCTAGTGAAGGTCAAGCTATCTGTGACTCACGCCTTAGTCTGAATTAGCAGATGGTGGTGAAGCTTCTTTCAGAACAGGTTACATTCAAGGAGAACATGGAAGAGGTTCCGAATTGAAGCCTGGGGCAAAATCAGGTGCTCAGGGAAATGAAGGATGGTAGTAGAAAAGAAGGAAATGACATCATAGACCAAATTGACCTTCACAATTTAAAAACTGGGCTGAGGAAGGAGACCATCCATATCACTCAGGATCTACTCAGGAAAAGAGAATGAAACACAGCAGAACATTCCAGAATTTTTAAGCACAGAGAATCTAGTAAAAGGAATTTGGTTACACAGTTGATAAAAGTCCTTAACCTTCCTCAAATACCAGCAGGAAGAAGCTACTTCTGCCCTTGGGAAGGGAGAAACAGGAGGAGGAAGTGGTATTACCATAATATAGAACCATTCAGAAAGAGCTGGGAACAGTGAGGGCTGCTGGGGCCAAGGAGTGTGAGCTGGGAGCAGAGGGATAGGTGGGTAGAAATGCTCCTCCCATCCACCACCAAGGCCTCCCATTGGTCAAACCTATATGGAGCACAAAGGAATCTGGGAAATGTAGTTCTGAGATGCAGAGCAGCCCAAGCAGGTTGGAATGGGGAGCTCCTTCTTATATCCCTCCCTCTTCTTTTCTTCCTTCTGCCTTCCTTCCTTTTCCCCTTCCTTCATTTCTTCACTGTTCTCTGCTTCCTTTTCTCCACTGTCCCTCTTTTTTCAGTGGCATCCACACTGGTAAATAAGAGCATCATGATAAAAGGGAGGATCGGGATTTTACAGTCTGCCACTGAGAGGTTGTCCCCTCTTTGTGCCCAAGGAGAGACAGGATGGCAGGAAAGATGTCAGCTGCTGGGCTTCAGACCCCAAAGATGAAGCGCTGGTTAAAAGGGCAGAGGGGGTCTCTTGGGACAACAGTGAGTTCCTGCAGAGGCCCCTTGCTCAGCCAGCCTGGCTTTCCTCAGAGGCCAGTTCCTCTGATCTCAGAAGAGTAATGAGGCCACATTTGTCCAGCTTCAGGCAGGCAGTTCCAAGTAGGAGAATGTAGCTCAGAGCCCGCCTCTGACAACCCTCAAGTGCTTCTTCTAGTGTGTTGGTGTTTTTAAGAATGAACCAAAAAATTACTAGAAATCACCAGGAAAACCAACTTTCAACAGGTGGTTGCTGTTGTTACAATAATGCAGTCAGATAATGATTGGCATCAAGAGAGGAAAAAGAAAAAGCTATTGTGTGCCCAGCTTGGAGAAGTACAGCTGTGTGGCTCCCACTTTCTGGGGAGAGTGTGTGCATGTTATGTAGGGCTCCTGCCCTTTTTTGTTCACAACCAGCAGTTGCAAACAGCTGCTGTAAATTATTTTGATTGTCCAGCAACTTGCTGATTTGAGTCTGGCTTCCATGCTGAACAGTGCTACTGGCCTACAGCAAGTCCATTCCCACCCTTCCTCTTTAGTTCAGAGGCAGGATCGCCCCTCTGATGACATCATTCCTCTGCTCACACCCCAGACCTCTGTGTCACTGTTGAATTCACTTCACCCTTCGTGCTGTCTCTCCCATGGCAAGGCCCTGATGGAGCCTTAAGTGTTAGAAACTTCTTGGCCTAAATTCTCAGAGAGCAGAAGTGTCTGGAAACTTCCATTCCCCAGGGGTTGTGGGAAGCCCAGGCTTCTGCATTTCTACCCAGTACCAGGGGATCCCAGTGCTGCTCATCTGGGGACCATATTTTGAGTTTCAAGACTTTAACAAAACTTAGCCAGGGGTGTGACATCTAGCAGGTGCTCGATCATTATAACTGCTGTGATTATTATTACTGTTGTGATTGCTGTTATGTCCCTAATTAATGTCTCAGCTTCATTGTCACTAAGTGACAGTATCAAGGCATGTTCCCAGCACAGGGCAAGAAGTCAGGAAGTCAAAAACAGGTGGCACCCACTCGACCCTCCTCCTTTCAATCGAAGGTGAAAACAGCAAGTAATATAATTTGAACACATTCCATGCAAGGTCTTGTGCTGTTTAATCTCAACTAATCCTCCTGTTAGCCCTGGGAGGTGGGGGTCTCATTAATTTTCTTTTACATAAGAGGAGATGGAGGCTAAGAGATGTGAAGGTCCCCCCACATCTAGAAATGAGCAGAGCTGGGGTTTTGAACTTAGGCACATGGATGACAAAGAGCAGACACATAAGCATTTCTCCATGCTGCCCTGGGGGAGGGGTGACAAAGAGCAGTCACTTCCTACCCCTGGGCCAGGAGCATCAGGAGCCCAATCTGAGCCCTTCCTATGTCTCGGCCAAGCTTGATACATGGCAGAGGCTCAGTCAGCAACCACAGAATAAATGAATGGGGAGATGGACACCTGCTCTCAATCTGCTCCCCAGATTCCTAGACAGGAACTTGGATGAGGCCTCCTCTCTCTGCCAGCATTTCCATAACCTGGGCTGCAGGAGAAGAAATTTTGTCTGTCTATCCAACTGCCTCTTAGAAGCCAGAGTCTTCCCCCATTAAGCCTGGACTCCACCCCCACTCTGGTCCAGAGAGTGCTGACTGCAGAGGGAAGCTCAGAGCTCAGTGGATGATTGTCTCCCTCAGGTAGAGAGGATCAGGCCCCCCTCTTTCCACAGAGTGGACATTGGTCCTTGTTTTTTATTATTTTTTTTTTTTTGCTGCTTTACTAGTTCCAAGGGAATCTGCACTGCATGTTCCTCGGGCCTCTGAGACCACCACCTTCATAGGAAATGAGTGGCAGGGTTTGTTCCAGCAATCGTTGCCAGCAGCGTTCTGACTGGTGATCCTGGCACTATTCTCATCAGACATCCCCAGCTGAGCTTTAGATGAGCACGGAGATGCAAGTTGCAGGGATCATGGAGTTTGGGATCCCTCCTCTTCTCTCCCTACCTTTCTTGCAGTCACTCCAGATGCAAAAGTGTCCAAAGCAAGCCTGGCAGCCATGTCCCTCAGCCAGGATGGCAGCAGAGTTTCCAGTAGGCCAGCTCTGTGGCTGGTCCCTGGCCCCCCCTGCCTGCTCACCCCTCAACCTGGATCTCTAGGTAGAGGCCAGAACTTCTGGCGCTCATTGAATAAGCGCATTTTCTGCAGGGTTGACTTCTACGCTTGCAACCCAGAAATCTGTTGGATAGAGTCAGTATCCTGATCCATATCAACAAGGGTTGCAAGTTAAAAGAGATAAAAAAAAAATCTTTCTGTGCAGTGGACACAGATGCCTCCTACTTCCATGTGGAGGATGGCTCTTCTGTCAGCCATGAAGAATATGGTCAGCAGATGACCATGTGCCAGCCCTCCCAGGGTCTGCGGTGTGAGGGCCATGCTTTTCTGAAGTTGCCTTTATCTATAACTGAGCAAGGAAGAGGTGAAAAAATTCAAACATTTTCTATGAAACAAAACCCTGCAATAGAGAATATTTACTCCAGACAGTTGTCAGGGTTGGCCAAAGCTGTGACCAGCTAAGAGCACAGTCACCTTCTCTTTCCCTCATTCCTGCTTTCTCCTCTTTTCACAGATGATTGAACCTGAATCCACCCCACATCAAACCCTCTCAAACTCTCAGCATCCTTTACCGCTCTCCTAGTCTGAGCTGGAGATTTAGGAACCCACTGCTTCTGTGAAGACCTGAGACTCCATCTTTCCCTCCTTGAAATGGGGAGAAATAAGAGCGCCTGCCTCCTCATTGGATCATGAGGGTAGCGTGACATCTTGGGTAAAGCTCTCTAGGTCTAGAAGAATGTCCTTCACACCTGCTAGTTGCCTTTACCATTTTCCATCTGGTATGTGGAAGGGACCCCTGAGCACCTGGGTCTCCCTGCTTCCACTCTTGCCACCCACACCTACTTATTGTTTATAACAGCCAATATATTTCTCTGAAATTGGCCTCTCTCTTTCTAAAATCCTCAAAGCTTCCCCGTGGCCCTCCTAACACAGACTTCAAGACTTGGCCACATCTACAAGTGGACCCCTCTCTCTTTGCTTCCAGGCCCTCCAGTTGGCTTCTGCTATACTTAGTGCCTCAAGGACTTTGCATATGCTGTTCCTCTGTCTGCTCCCTTGGCCTGTGACTTCCAGCTCAAATGTCCCTTCTGTGGCAACAGGGACTATAGAAGAGTTCTTTGCTACTTACACTCTGAGTGTCACAGACCTGTTCTTTGGGTGTTTCCTCTGTGTGACCTGACATTTTATGAAATAGCGCCCCATGGTCCCTCAACCCAAACCCAACATTCGGGCCACAAGGAGCTCCTTGCTCTCATGCCACATGCTGTGTGGTCCCACAACCACATCATTCCTGAGATACTTATTGAGGCCTTGCTGGGTACCAGCCAGACACAAGGCGGATCTCAGAGCCTGGATTTACTCTTTGCATTCTGTCTGGTTGGCAGGAGCCATTACTGTCCTTGTTTGATGTAGTCACTCAGGCATTACCTGGAAGGAACAGGACTCAGTTCCTTTAGTCTCCATACTAAAGCAGAAGGGGGTCCTGGAGTCAGACCTGGCTTTAAACTCTGGCTTGGTCTCCGGCTGACATTTGCTGAGTGCTTCTTCCATGGTCAATATCTTGGAGCAAACAACTAAGTCTTCCCCTAGAAGGGGAATTTATTAACTGAGGCCGATCTGACAGGGCTCCCTGGGCCAAATGGGAGGCGAGGCTACATCCTCTTCCAGTGTGGGAGAGAGTTCCGTGAGCTGCATGCAGTAGGTAAGGGCACTGCAGAAGCTTTGGACTGATGCTCCTTATTAGGATTATTCATTGATATTACGCTTCCATTGGAAAAAAGCTTAATAGCACCTTGCAAGGTAAGGTTACCAGGTTCAAATCCTCCCGGTGGTTAGTACCAACAAATTCAGGGGCTCACCATCTATCTATGTTTATAAACAAAGTGTACTTGACCCCAGATCAGGGTATTAGTCTACACCTGCTGTTCCTTTCCAAGGGCACAGCCCCTTAGTGCAGTCTGGACCGTGCTGGACTTCCCAAAGCTAAAATATTCACTATGCAGCCCTTAGCAGAAAGCAATGGCTGACCCCCAGGTCTAATTCAGAAAAAGTGCATGAAGAGGGTTATTTATGTTCTCTCTCCTTATTGAAGCATTTTGTTTTTAGCTTTGCTCCCGTCCTCCTCAAATATCTCAGGCAATGATATTTCCATGCGGGAATAAGTCTTTTTAAGGTCATTTCTATGGGGTGGCTGCTGGGCAGTGTGAATTCTACGTGGATTAAATTCCCCCGAGTGAATATCAGAGGATTGAAGAGCTTATTGTGGAGAGGAGGACCACAGACCACAGGTTAATTCCAACAAAATGAGAAATTTCTATGGAACAGAGTCTTTGAATTCTCGGTGTCCTTCTGATTATATGATGAAAACCCCAGCTCCGTTCTTTTCCTAAGTGTGGAGCTAAATATGTCTTCTTTAAGAGTATTATAAGGAAATAGATGTTTCCCCCTAGTATCATAACAACTGGAAAATTTAATTAACTGGCATTTGGATGTATTAGTGGCAATGTTAAAATTAGGTTTTAGAGCCTACTGTCTCCAAAATCACATTGGTTGAGTATCCCTACTCCAAAAATACCAAACCTGAAAGACTCCAAAACCTAAACTTTTGAGCATCCTGTCATCATTCAGAAAGTTTTGGAGTCAAAGTCAACATAAAGTGATATCTACAAACCTGTATTCATAGTGGCGCTGTGAAGATACCCTTCAGTAGATGAACAGATAAAAGAAAATAGGGTCTGTATGCACAGTGTAATAATATTCAGCCATAAAGGCGAATAAAAATCCTGTCATCTGCAGGAAAGTGGGGTGACCTGGAGATCAATATGTAAAGCAAAGTTCATTGACCAAAGGAAAAAAAAATACTGTGTTTTCTCTGCTAGATGCAATATAGGGAAAAATAAATAAAAACAAGATGATATAAAAGTAAAAGGACACTCGTAGGGAAGGAGAAGGGGATTAGAGAGAGTAGGAGGAGTGAGAGATGGAAATTGGAAGGTAAATACAATCAAAGCACATGTACGCATGAATAAAATGTCACAGTGAAGCCAGTAATGGGTCCAATAAATGTGCATTAAAAATTATAATTTTTTAAAAAGTCAATCAAAAGAGGTTTTTGGGTTTGGGATGTCAAATCTGCATTAGGAATGCTCAGCCTGTGTTCTCATTATCATTCAACACAGGGATCCTGTATTCTGAGAAATCACACCCAGCCTCTGGCTGCAGGTTGATAGGATCCCAACAGCCAATGGACTGACCATGCCAGGTGGGATGTCTAACCCCCTCTCGGTGAACTGTTTCTTGAGTGGTCCTCATGGTAGGCTCTGGGTTTGACACCACTTTATGTCCCCAGTGCCTGGCACATAGAAACTCTTCAGAAAAGCTTGTTGACCTGGCCCAACCAGAGAGACCTTCCATGTGGGGCTCAGAGATCATGGAGAGGAACCAGACATGACTAGACAGGGCCTGGAAATGTCTCTCCACCCTTGGCTCCTTTTCTCCTGTCCAGGCCCCCAGAGCATTTGTAAATGGATGCTCCCTGCTGAGCCTCCAGCAGCCTCCCACCACCCCTTCCTGTCCTCAATGCCCACTCTGCCTCCTGCTCCAGAGACATCTGCCTTGGGCCCCCAGTAGTCAGCTCCTCACCAGAAAGTCAGCGAATTCGCATGCCTGCAGCCTGGAAATATTGATTTCAGGCCAAAGTTGAATCACACTTTCTCCCAAGCTCCTCCCTCTATCACCCCCCCATCAGAGGAGACTGAACACTGTGCAGAAGGTTCTGACACCAGACTTTGAATCTGGACAGTAACTGGGGTTCTGGGTGTATGGGGCGAAGGGGGGACGGAAGAAAATAAATCCCCCTTCACGGAACCCTCAGAGGAAGACAGACTTGAACAATGCTCCTTACAGGCCACAATGACAGACATTTCAAACTTATCATTGCCCCGGCACTATATTTTGGCCACGAGATTACAGTGAGGTTCATCAGAGGAACATCTGTTGGCAATCAGCACAGAGCCTCCAGATATGATTGCTCAGAGCGCAGCCCGGGCTGGGGGCAGGGAGATCCCATCTCTGCAGGGGAAAATGTCCAAGAGACACCGTCCCTGATGTATTGGGCTTTCCTGTGGCTCACTCCCCTCCCCTCATAAAACCAAGGATCTTAATTCAAATAGGCCCAGGAGCATCTGTTAGGAAGCAAGACACATTTTCAAGACCCAGAAGTCAATAGAAGTAATGGTGGTATGAACAATGACTACCCAGTAGAACTTAGTAGGTGCTCAGCACTAAGGGGCATTATCTCATTTCATCTTCGTGTAACCCACGAGATACTTAATATTGCCACCCCTCTTTACAGCCTAGGAAACTGAGACCAGGGAAGGGAAGGAACTGTCACAAGGTCAAGTATCTAGTGGTTCATGGATATGGTGACCCACTCTCCTCTTTTACCCAGACTGAGGGTTTTCCTGGGATGCAAGACTCCCCAGGTCATGTCCCTGGGATGGTGCCAGGCAAACCTGGATGCAGCGCGACTCTGAGTTCACATCTGTCTGGTGTCAAAGCTCACCTCCGGATCCCTTCTGGGGAACTATCTCTTGTGTTCTCGGCTCCTTGGTATTTACTAAGACAAAGTGTTTACTGAACACCTACTATGTGTAGGCACCACTGTGGGCACTATAGACTAGACAAAATAAGTGAAGGACTAGATAAAAAAATCTGAAAACCTCTGCTTCTCAGAGCTACAGCCATAGCAACTCTCATATTTACTGCATAGTCCCCTAGACTCCCTATCCTCCTGAGACTACTTAAGTTTAATCATTAACAACAAGAGCATTTCTGGTGTCCTGCATAGTTCTGAAAAGGATCTGTAGCCATCTTCTAGGAAGGTGTGTACCCACAAGGCTCATCCACTATATCCCATCCCCACGTCCCCTCTTCAGTCTAGAAATAGGATGTCCTGAGAAGCAATGTGATCAAGGGCACACAATCAGAAGGGTTATAAATAGGGGAAACCTGGACTTGGGCAAATTCCTGTGCACTGCAACTAGAAGACGCCCTTGCAATTCAAGGGGTTTCCCAGAAATAAAATATGAGCTCCTGTATTGTAAGGATTTTGGAAACAGCTAGACCCAAGTTCAAAACCAGACCTTTAGCTCTCTTATCAGGTGACTTTGTTGTGTGGTTCTGAACCTCAGCATTTTTGATTCCTATAATAAGAGAACCTTCTCCAGGTGCCCGCCTGAAGCAAATTAACACATACAATGTCGCAATGAACCAACCCGCAGAAAGGACTTAACTACCAGATCCTGTTGCTCTAACTCACTAGATCTTTCTGCCACCCCTAAGTTTTGAGGATTACCCTGGTTACTGATGGGGAAACTGAGGCAAGCAAAGGCAAACAAACCAATCCAGAGTTCAAAGATAGCATCCAGGCAGGGTTTGGAGCCAGGATGGTGTGGATTAAAGTACGATAGTTTAATAAGGACTTAGATCAAAGCACAGATGAAAACCCCCACCTCCAGCTATCCAGAGAGCACCCTAAGTTAAAGGAAGCAAACAGCACTCAGGTGGCTAGAGGATGATGGTTGGGGTGACAGGGCGGAGCCAGGGGCTGAGATGGCTTTGTTAGCCGGGGGCTGGTCAGGCTCTGGGGAGCCCAGTCAACTGCTGTTTGTATCTGAGGGCCATTTGTCCTCATGGAATATGTTTGAGAGTGGAAGGCCATGTGGATAATCACAGGCAAGGGGGGGGCGGGGCTGGGCTTACAAGCAGCACCTGGACTGGAATACCTCCAGGAGCTGCTTCTCGGGCCCAACTGACGGGCATTTGGGAGGAGGGCAGCCAGTCAGTGGGCGTGAGGATCACACCCAGTGGTGGGGGGGGGGGTTAAAAGGACCCTCTCTGGCTTCAGGGGCTGTCTCTGTTCTGCTCTTGCTCTGAGGTGGGACTGGGTGCGGGTTGTCTTGCTGGGCTCTCTCTCTCTTTTGCTGTTCTACTGCTTGGGCAAAATGAGAAGCTCAACATTTTCTGATCCAGGGAAGGAAAAAAGAACACTGAGGTTGTTAGAGATGGGAGGGATGTTTAAAATCTGAATCCAGGGGATTGAGCACTAGAGGGACTGTCTATCTCTGGAGCAAAATTTCACTGGCCTCTGGCATCCTTGTCAGCCAAGGTCTAGGGAGGTGGAAGGACCAAGAGGGGAGGGAGCTGAGCTGTTGGGGGGGGGGTCACACTCCGCTAGTATAAGCTCCCTCTTACTCAACTCTCAAAAGCATCTTCTCTGCTTCTTAGTCTAGTTGCTCAAAGTCTAACCTTCAGGGGGACTTACTGATCTTGCCTACCTGCAGGATCTCTGTGGGACATAATGGAGCATCCCAGGAGGCTGGGTGACAAAAAGGAGCCCTTCTGGCTGATCTGCCAGGTGACTTGCTCTAAGCTCACAAACACCATGTTCCTAGCCTGGGCTCCTCACACATGCAGCTTGCCATGAAGCTCTGTTGCTCTCTACCCTTGCAGGGATGCTGGGCTCTGAGCTCACCAACTGGAGTGGGGGAGGAGAGAGAAGGCCCAGGGCAGGATTCTGGCCTGGCTTCAGTTAGCAGGGTTCTTTTCTTTTTCAAAAAGCGTCTGTCCTAAAAGCCATGAAGCTGGCTTCATAAGCATCTGTCTTCCCAAGTCTGTTACAGTTGAAGCCGGTTCTGGGACTGATGGGGTGGGGGGACTTTCTAAGCTTATTCTGCTCGAGGAGGGCTGGCCTGCTCTGGAGCATCAACTCGAGTTGCCCGAGGGCCTCTGGAGAGCTCTCATCTCTCTGCCATTCCACCAGCCCTACAGTGACTGTAGTACCTAGCCTCATTGCCTGAGTGACAGTACTGCTCCAATGATAGTCCACTTTAGATCACAGGGCTGACTCTCTGAAGCCGGGAAGGCCTGGCTTCACCTCCAAGAGCTAACCTGGGGGAGAACTCAGAGGGCTGAGCCTAAGGTGGCCATTTTATCACCTCCTGGGTCTGCACAGTGACCCCAGCTACTGGGGAAGCTCTGAATGGATCCGAAGTCCCCCCACTTGCTGTTTTGCTTCTGACTTGAATATTTTCTCCCGTCTTGCAATCTCAGCTCCTTATATGCTGGAAAGGGAGTTGACAGCCCAAGATGGCTCAAAACTAAAGCTTCCACTTACAAGCAACAGGGGACCCTGAAGCCAGAGAGGTCTCCCCTAGGAAGGGGAGGGGGCCTGGCACAGGACACCTGCTATGGGAGGAGGTAGCTTTGCCTTTTTGGGCTGCAAACCCCAAGGCTTCAGCCCCTGGGAAAGCTGACCTGGGGGCAAGGGGTGGTGTGGTTAACTGTCAATGTGTTAGCCTTCCTCCAAGCTCAAGGCTCCAGTACTGCAAGTCCTGCTAGTGAAGTCCACATGCATTAAATAATCAGGGACCACAAACCTGCAGGTGCAGAGGGTTAACCCTCGAGCTCCTGGGAGCCTTGCTCATTCTCATGCTCACCCCTCCACTCACCTGTGGATCACTCCCAGTTACAAGAAGCTCCAGGAGAAAAACCTGCAACTTACCTTGGCAAGGGGGAACCCTGAGCTTCATCTTCACCTCTAAATTCTCTAGATCATGGGGTTGACTCTCTGAATCGGGTCCCCGCAAGAATGGTGATGTGGCAGACGGTGTTATGGGGTGCTCATGATGCCCATCCAGCATCATGGGGCCCTCCTGGGTCTCTGGCAATCCTAACTAGAACAAATAACAGTGCAGGAGGTACTGAGTTAATCGCCCAATGGGCTTGCACGCCCAGCTGCAGCGAGGGCTCTATTCTGTATTGTGAAGGAAGCCAGCCTCCCCGTGGATGAGGGTGCACATGGCAGGATATTCTTAAGCAACTTGCACACTGATGGGAACGCTCAAATGTTCCACATAAGCCCTGCCACCTCTCAGACAATGGAAAAAGCTGAGCACCACAGAGGCCCTAGAGCCAGGAGGGAGCTTTGAGGACCCCTTGATCAACTTATTGTGGTTGTGCCTGGGACTTGTCCTTGTTAGACACTTCATGTCAACTATGAGGTCATAAGTTCCCCCCAATTGCAGCTCTTGAAGGGGATTTCAATTCATCTCATATCTGGCGCTAAAAGGAGAAGCCAAGTCAAGCAGTAAGGACGTGTCCTGGGCTGAGCTGGCTTCAAATCCTAGAAGCCTTTTCCTTAATGAGAAGGCATACCTACCCCACCTGTGCTGCATAGAGTTGGGTGAGTGGGATCTGCAGGTGTGTGGGCCTCTTAAGATTTTATGCCATCTTTCTAAATCGAGCTGTCTCCTAAAGAGGCTGGAGCCCTTGGCCTTACAAAAGGTCAAGGAAGACAATTATCTTTGACCTTGCTCCTAACCTTGAGCAGGCTCCTGGTTGAAGTTCTTAGCAATCAGCTGGGATCATTGAAAGGACCAACCACGGCTTCTATGGATTCTGGAGAAGTGTGCCTAAAGCCTCAGGGCTTGGCGTTAACACCTCCAGGACTGGACAGTGGGCATGTGACGTCCTGATCTTGACTTCCCTCCCCAACCCTGATGCCATGTAAGTGAGGTTTCTTACCTATCAGGACAGTCCACTAAAAAACTGAACAATCTTATGAAGGGGAGGTGCCCTTGAATGCATCAATCACCAAACGAGGTCACCTGTACCTTCCAAGCTACAGGAAGAATGTCTGCCATGCTGAATCTTGCTTCCCCTTGAGGGGGACCAGTGCCCTGGCTTCCTACTGCAAGTGTCCTTAAGTCTCGACTTGTGAAAGTGAAACCTGACCAGCATTTAGGGGTCAGGAATACAGGATTGTCAAGGTGACCTTGAGCCACAGGAGGAAGTGGCTTAAATGGCAGAATAAGGTGGATTAATCCCAGGAGGCTTCCCCATCTGGGAGTTAGCAAGTACCCTAGAGGTGCAACGAAGACCGTTAATCTGTTATCCACTGCCTAAAGCTGGAGAGGCAGGCTTTCTTCTGCATCTGGAAGTCACATAGCCTTCCAGATAAAAGGTCACCTCTGGCAGGAATCCAAGGGGCTGGGGAGACCCTGTACCCCCTGCCTAGGCCTGCCTGTCTTGCCCACAGCTGACAATGGCCATGAGGGTGCACATGTCATGCATCATGCCAGGTCGTCCTCGAGTGCACTGAGTCCCTTAGAAGCAGAAACTGTCCCTCCAGTTAATGCCACATGACAGCTGGTGTCACTCTCAAAGGTGGGAATGTCCAAGAACAAGGCTTGGTAGTTGCTGATGGGGGAAGGGATGTGGCCAGAATCTCTGCAATTGTCCCCACTCCTCAGACTGATTTGAATGGGCCATGAACAGAGATCCCATGTCACTCCCCTGGGCTTGGCACAGGTCGGCCTATCTGTCCAAGTCCCTGTGGGCTGGTATCTGCAGTGAGTTCAATGCTGTCCTGGGGCGTCCAGCCCATGGAAGATGAGTCCTTGTTATTCAAGGGAACGCCTGCAGGGCACACTGGCATCAATGACGCAAAGCTGACAGTGGCTGAGGGTGGCACAGCCCAGGCTTCCTGGGGTCAGCTGTCTGGCCATGAGACAATGAGCTTTCCCTCTGTTTTCCCCCCAACACAATCTATCCCCACTTATGGGGCCAGGGTCTACCTTTAGCTGCTTCATGCTGATACAGGGAGGCTGTCCTAGTCTTGTACCCCCACATGCTCCAGAGGGGACAATGGGTGATGCGCAGTTCTGAACTGGAAAGGCCCCGTGTGTCTGAATAACTAAATGGGGGCCCCTGTGGGTTATATCACCAGGCGGTGTCTCCTGGTAGAGCAACCTTGACGAGGTACTTGGTCCTCGGCACAGTGCCTGGGGAAACCTAGAGAAACCTGTGGAGGATCACCTAGAACAAGTCTTACCCTTAAGTGAACCCACCGGGGAACTCCAACTCTAAAGCAGTTGGGGCCAGTATCCCCTGAGGTTCCTTATTCAGGCTGAAGTTGGTCTGTTGGTGACTCTCCATAGACAACCTGTCTTCCTGGTTATTCTTTCATAAGAATCACAACAAAAAAGGGAATTCCACCTAAACTTCTGGGGCTTGATCAAGTTCATAAGCCATGGTCTGTATCTCCAAACCAAGCAGTGGTTAAGGGTTGACCTAAGTACCCCAAAAGGAAGACTTGGGCTGCTGGTTGGGGTGGCTTGGGTGCCTAAATGGGCAGTGAGGACTCCGAGTCTCCTGGTTCTATGTGGCCAGGATTTGCTGGAGGACATAGTTGGCTTTCCTGTCCCAAGGACAAGATATCAAACTAGTTAAGACTTCCAAGAGCTGTAAAAACTTCCTTGTTGCAAGAAGTGATGGCCCTTGACCGCTCTGGAGGACTTTGGTAGCCCAAGTGGAAATCATGTCCTGAGACACCTAATGGATCTTAATTCAAACTAAGCTTAGTATCCATCCTGGGGAAAAATACTGAACCTGTAAACAGTCCCAGGAACTCACATCAGACAGGGGCCCTTGTCGGGTCCCAGTGGGTACACCTTAAGGGGTGGTGTCATGGGGATATGTCTGCACTGATCACTGGGAATCTTGTACCTGTGAGCTGTTCTGAATCAACATAGTGTCCTCACTGATCCTGTTTCTATATCTCCATAGAGGAGATAGAAGCTGGTCCTCTCCAGAAGCTATAAATCCTTGTACTTCATGGAGAGTGCTTAACTGTGAACATCCATGTTTATTGTCAAATAGCATGACCATGGTATGTTATAGAACATATGTTCTATAAACATACTTAATCTGTAGAAGTTCAAGACTTCCTGTCCTGAATGCAAGACCTGAACAAGGTCAGTGAGTTGACCTTTCAGGTGTTGGCATGCGAGGAGGGCACTTAGGTCTATGATACTAGAGCCACTGACCACTGTGCATCTGGCCTTTATGAAGACTTCTTCAAAATGCCCATCTCCAGAACTGCTCAACCCCAGCTCTCAGGAGGTAACTTCTAGGACTGGACCAAAAGTGCGGTCAATCTAATACCCTAACAAGATGGCCTGATATATCCTCCCTTCCCCTGTGAACCCGTGTTGACCCTTCATAAACTGCCTGGATTTGGTGTCTGAACATCATGACCTTGTTTCAAGGTTAACTTTGTCGCCTTAGTAATCAGCAAAGTAGTCGCAGCTATTGCTGTCAAATTCTGCCACAACTGGCTCTTTTTGGAGAAAATAACAGACTAGTTGTGATCACAGTTCCTGGGTTACAACCCCTGAGACTAAGCCCAGACCTCACATGCCTCAGTGAGGGGTATAGGAGGCTGGGCCAGACCCAGCTCAGAATTTATCACATACACCTTAATTTTAGCCCATGAAGAGGCTCTTTGCTTGTTCAATGTGCTTTATTTCTTGAAGCCTTGGAATCCATATCCAATGGGAACCTGTCGTTCCCACAAATCCTCAGTGGTTTTGGACTCGGGTGGATCATGTAGCCGAGCAGCCATTGGTCAGGGATTAATGCATGAGCCCCTGTGGCTAAAAACTAACAGAAAAATTAAACCACTTGAGACGCAAGCTTACCGTGGGGGAAACACTTCAAGGAAACAGTGTCAAAGCCTTACTCCCCCATGTTGGCGAGCCACAAGCCATCGATATATCAGGATGCCATTAAGCTTTCACTTAAGTCCCAGGCTAACACATTATCAAACGAGTATGAACTGTCCCGAAAAGGTCAGGTCCACACAAAGTCCAAGGACCACCACCCACCAGAACGTCACACAAGGGACTCCTTGTGGGTAACAGGAGGCACACCGACAAGGCCCTCCCTCAGAGGAGAGCAGCCGCTTGTCTGCACTCAGCAGCTTTATAGCCACAAGAAGACTCTCACTAGCTGCTCCGGAGTCTGTCCTGGGGTGGGGTTGATGGCAGGCACACACGCTCATGGTCAGCTAAGCAGCCTTGCCTCGGAATCTAAACTCGGAACCTCCAGATAAAACGGCTCGTAAAATGGCAAATGACCTGAAACGGCAGACCTGATGTCGATAATCGCTAAATCCAAAGGCAACACTGTGGAGTTTTTGGGGTTAACTTTGGGATCTCTGCTTAAACCATCTGGTCTAACTACCTATGGTGCACTAAAAATCCTTCAGACATCACTTGGGATACCTGGGGGAGTCCAGGTATGGATCAGGATGATGGGATGTTTCATTCACGGATTTGATCCCGTACAAAGCGATGTCCCACAGAATTCTTGACCAGGAAGTTTAAGGAGACAGACTTGAATAATGCCTGATGGTTTATTTTTGCAATAGGAACCATAGTCAGAAGTTCTGGCTTTAAGGGATGTCATCTCTACACACACCTCAGGTTCTAAGCTGACCTGGAAATGTGTCACTAGCATGCCAGGGATGGGGGGGGTCTTAGTGTACTTCCTGTGGGTGCACATAGGGCGTCCCTGACAGGACTAGTGGATGAGGGACTGCTCTGGAGACACTTCCATCTGAACTTGGCTTCCAGATGAGATGCTTGCTCCTAGCTAATCCTTTTTCTAATGGGCATAAGACATCCTGGGACACAACTCAACCCTTTCTTGCAAGTAGGGAAAAGTGAAGCCACCACCTGGAAGCTTACCACCTACTGCTATAGAACACCCTTGACCTAAAGAACGAACCAGGCTGAGTCAACACACAACAGGTGGCTCCAGTGTCGATCTAGCTTCCTGACATGACTGTCAGGTCACCCTCCTCCTCTGGAGCAGTTTGGGTGCTAGGGCCCACCTAACTCAGGCTAGAGGCCCTATTTCAGCGTTGCCAATAGGGCCTCTAGCCTGAGTTGCCACTCAGAAGGTCCCTAGCCACAGGGACAGCCAATAGGAGTAGGTGACCTAATGGGACCCAGGGCTATCTGACCTCCAGACTGCTAAGGAGGCCCTTCCCTAGGGTCACCCCCAAGGAGGCAGGATTAAGGCAGCCAAATGTTGTCCAGCCAACTCTGGCTTATTCCTAGATACCCTAAACATCTCATGAACCAGAGTGGCAATAAGTTTGTCCCTTCTCTATCTTTTGTAAATGTCTTTGCCTGGGCCAAGACACCCATGGCTATCAGTCTTTTGAGCTAATCTATGCAGACACTTTCTAACCTGGGCTTTACTATCTCAGACCTGCATAGCTTCAGCTAAGCAGGTTAAGTGTTCCAGCCACTCCTACAACCCCCACAGCTGTCCAGCCAGAGTGACAGGCTAAAGTGGTCACTCCCTACCTAGAATGGTACCTAAGGTGCGGTGAGTACACACATCAGCCAACTCCCTTTTGAAATCCTGGCCTCATTTCTTGTGCAGTAACGAGCTGGGACTAGCGGCCTTCTAGGTAGGGGGGAAAAATGAGCCTAGTTTCAGGGATTCATCCAGATCTTATAGAAAGAGAGGCATATGCCACAGGAGTCTCTCCAGTAGGTATTCTTTGAAAGGGAGAATGACCATCAGCTATTGTAGTCTCGAACAAAACCTTTGTAGGGTGGGAGCTGGATTCTCAGAAGATGTCACTTAGGAGGTGTTGGGTGTGGGGGCCCTACCTGCAGAGCAAAAGGAAGGAGTGGGCTCCAGGACATGGAGGCTCAGACCAGTGTATCCCTTGAGGACCCGTTTATGTCCCACTTGCATCTGGGTTCTGAGTCTAGAACCTTGCATCTGGAGTTGGCTTACATCTGTGTTTTGAGCCCAGATAAGCCCTGTCCTTGGCAGAACGCAGTCACAAATCACAAACGATGCTGGACACTAGATTTCAACTGGTAATGGCAATGAACCCGAGTCGGGTGAGCAAACATGCAGGCAAAGCTTACTGGGGCTCCCATTTAGGAAGAGACGGCTCAGACACCCTTGGGTGGCTCCCTGGAAAGAGCTTTCTGGTCTTCAGGGGCGGAAGAGTAAAGTGACCTGGGCTACACCCGGGCAGCTTGCTCTGTGCTAAAGGAGTTACTGCAGCTATTTGCAAAAATACCTGCAGGGTACCCTGACAATGACCCAGTGAGGGTCACATACCAGCCTCCTGGGGATCAGTTGTTGGGACACTAGCCAAGACCTGCAAATGCATCTGCCCTGTTCCTCTGGGCCTTGTCTCAACTGGGCCAAGTTCCCCAAGAACAGGAAAGTCCAATGTGACAAGTGGTACCAGACTGGCCAAATGACAGTCCTTATAAGCTCAAGGACAAAGAGTGGGAATTGCTGCCCTTCAGACTGGGTAAGGGGAAGACTAGGGACTGCCGTGTCCAGGCAACTGTAGCCACCTTACTCCAACTAGAACGGGCCATGAAGCTGTCCCAGGTAGCCTGACTGTGCTCACCCTAGGAAGGTCTATGACCAGTAGTAACCAGCCTAAGCCTTCAAGGGGCTGGAATAGCACAAAACTGAACCCAGGACAGCCATGCTAGACTGGGGTGGACACATGACTTCAGACCATAGATCCATGCTGGGGTGGCATGGTGTGTGTGCACTAGTGGCAAAGTGGCTCTCTGGAGTTCTGAACTTGGCACCACTCTGAGAGGTGGCATCTGGCAGACTGGGAAGATGACCTAGATGAGTAACCTGGGTGGGTGGGTTGGTGGCAGGCTGCAGGGACAGAGACTAACCTGCCTGAAACAAGCATCAGGAGCCAGATGGCACCAAGAGTGTGGACCTGAGTACTGCAAAAGCTCTTGAACACTCAAGTCTGAACACAGAAATCCTGCCTTGCCAGATGCAGTGGCACTTGCCTGTCCTCCCAGTGGCTCAGGAGGCTGAGGCAGGAGGATTGCCAGTTGTAAGCCAGCCTCAGCAAAAGTGAGGCACTAAACAACTTGGCGAGACCCTCTAAAATACAAACTGGGCTGGGGATGTGGCTTAGTGGCCGAGTACCCCTGGGTTCAACCCCCAGTACCCTGCCAAAATCTTTTACTTTTTAAAGTAAAGGTATCCAAGTAGGCCTGGAAGGCAAACTGAGCTGTGGGGCTCAGATGGACATCAATCTGACATGAAGTGTAGTCCTCCATTATGGATCACTCATGTCCTGAGCCACATGGAAGGACATAAGCAAGACTGGCATCACAGGTGTCACACTTGACACCGTGCTAATCAGTAAAAACAAGTCAACTTGAGGATCTGGGGAGACTTTGCTCCTGAGCAGACCCACAGCCCCTACCTGACCACCTGGCATGTCCCAGGCCCTCACCCGTCTGAGCATCTGCACACTTGGGCCAAAGCTCTGCACTGGATCCTGTGGGGATGCCCTGTCAAATCTCAACTCCTACCTCATGTAAACCTAGGTCTTGTCCCTGCTGAACTTGCCTTGGGTACATCCTAGGATAACCATATCAACCAGGTGCACCATCCTGCTGAGGCGCTTGGGGATGGCACCGCCTGTCCTGGGTCCTGCATCTGCAACGGGCAAGGCGTGGACTGACTGACCACACAGAGCTCAATGACCTCACTAGCCTTCAAGTTCTGTGTCTGTCAATCTCCAGGCGGAATCGCAACTTGATCTCTGTCCTGCCTCAAATATCTGAACAATGGTTTCTCCTGGGCCAGTCGATTCCTCAGGGCTCTTGACGTTGAGACCTAGCCTGGTGGTGTCACCTGCTGGTTGCCTTCCATCCTGCCAATGGCACTTAACCCCCTCTTCTTCCCTAGGTAACCTGACCTCAGTCTAACCCTGGCTGACCCGACTCCCAGGCCCGTGACCTTATTGCCAGCTGCAAGGTGTTGGGCGCAACTTCAGGTGGTTGGGTTCTCTGATCAGGGAACTTTGCCTTGAGTAGGTGTGTCAGGCAACCAGCTCTGCTGCTGCCACAGGCTTGAAAGCTTTTAGCTACCAGATGTGACAACCAGGGACTTGGAGCCCTGGATGAGGGGACTTCTGGGAAGTTACCAAAAATAACTCGAGAGTCAGGCTGCTCTTAACCCTACGAGGGCCATTGCTGGACATGGAGGAGCCTGGGTCTCTACCAGGGCAGACCTCTATCAAGTCTCTGGACCTGACTTGGATCATCTTCAACTCGGGTCTCAAATGGAAGCAAAGCACTCCAGAGACCAAGTGAGAGCAGGAAGTCGACCCCAAGCACCAGCTGCATGCCGCAGACTCACTGGGAGAACATCAAGCGATAGTCTGAATCATCTAAGCCTGGACTCAGGCTCTGAGATCTAGTGGTCCTTGCCATTTGTGTTTTGATGACTTCTGAATCGGCCTCATTCATAACAGCTGACTCGAGTCATCCTTAAACTAACAGCCAACTTAGAAAGTGACCTAGACTCAGAACTTCTGTCTAGGTGATTTTTGAAAGAATTCCAAGAATTAGACCTACGTGACTAATTCTGGAATAGATGAACACGGGGCAGCCCCCCACCCACCCAGCATGGGCCTCCTCGGAAGCCTTAAGTTTGACCCGGGGAGACCTGAACAGTGACGCCTGAGCATTTGGCTGAACCTGGCATCTGGGCAAAGGTGTCAGAAAAGCAAAGTTCAGACGGCCCATGCAGAGATGCCAAGGTGTGGAAGCTATTGGAACAAAGGACACAGTTGAGGCACAGGAAGTATGAGTGGCAGGTGGGGAACTGAGGCTGTAGATAATGATTCAGCACTGCCACCATCTGCTCAGCCCAAAGACACCAAGGGTGCCTTCCCGGAAACAATACTGAGACCAGGTGACGACTCACACTGGCTGCACGCTGACCACACAGCCATTCCTGAGGCGAAGGTGGGGATGGGGGTCTGGAAGGCCAGAGGAAGAGAGCATGCTGGCACACGGGTCCCCCAGGATGAGCACAGCCCATAAAGGGGAATGGGCTGAAGGAGCTCCCCATCACCGAAACTTCACCCCTAGCCACTGAAGAGCTCTACAGACTCTGGTGCAAAACTCGAACCCAAACAGCGTGGAAGTCCATGTGATAGCACCAGTTTTTATAAAAGAGGTTTCTTGGAGGTGGACCACAAGGAGGTGGAGGCACATTCCCATCTCTCTAGGATGGGCCAGTAGCAAAGGATGGAAGCCTCGGGGTGAGAAGTGGCAGGGACTGATCCTAACCCGAGTTTCCAGTCCCTTCCACTGGCCCTCCAACTGTAGAACGCCTCCCCCAAACCAGTGTAAGGGACCATTCTCCAGGTCCTGCTGTAACTTGTGGCTTCATGCTCAATGTCACGTCTCTGCTTCTCTTGGAGTTTACCGGACACTATGGGCTGCGTTCCCAGACATGACTCCAGCAAGGCCCAGGCCTGGCACACCAGGGGCCCACGAACAGCCTGGCACTGTCACTGGACTAGGCCTGGATCAGGACCTCAGCCAGCTGGGGGTCTCAGTGGGCCACTCTCCTGCACCCTGAACTCTCCAGAATTCTCTCCCTGTCATGGAAACAGTTGCCATACTCTGTTCTCTCATAACCCTGACTTCTGTGTGGTTGAACCACATAGCCCTTTCTAGGCAGGGTCCCAGACTGAAATACCTGAGATTTATAATCGAAGTCTTGAGTAGAGAAAGCTGGGAGCTGCCTTCTTGTCCTCCCCATGCATTTTTTTAATGAGCATGAATTGCTTCTACTGAAGTAGATTAGTCCTAACCCCAGACAGAAAAGTCTAAACTTGTGCTGATCATGGCAAGCAGATTTAGTCACCTCTGGGTAAGTGAGTCATTCATATAAAAGAAATAGCTTTTCCCAAATGACTTCTGGGGGCACCTAAGCTAGTTAAACTAACTAGTTTCAACTGTCCTAGCAACTCCTAGCTGTCCTGGGAACAGTTCCTGAAAACTCCCTACCAGTCTCTCAGATCTGAAAGTCCTTGAGCCACCTGGCCTGATCCTTTTTTGTATGAAGAGGGGAAACTGAGGCCCACCTGAGAAGACAGCCTCTTGGTGTCTGGGATGGGACTGCCACCCAGATCCTGGCTCATCAGTGTTTGCCTTGAATGTATAGCTCCTCCCTTTCCTCTTCTTGCCTGAGGAAGCATCTGCATTGATTGATCACTGTCTTGAGTAACTCTAATTCCATTAGCAATAAATAATGCACTCTCCTCATTCTGAGGAGCATTGATTGGGGAGGAAGGGAGGGAGGATGAACAGCTGTCTGGCCAATTTAGAAGGCACTGGCTTAAGTACATGAAGGCACAGGCACCCGGGCCTTGGCAGAGGCAGCCTGTGGGATCTGTTGAGACTGATCCAGCCTTAGACTCAGCCCTCTATGCCAGCCTTGTTTTTTAGGATTGCTACAGGCTCTTACAAAGTGCAGCCCCTGCTCATGTCTTCTACAACTTTGCATTTACCATGCATCAGTTGCTGAGAAATCCCAGCCTCAGTAGCCAGACATTTCTTTGACCAATGTCTAGCTTGAGGATTGGTTCATTGTCTACCAGGACTTGGGAACCCATAGGAGACCTAGGAAGGTTTACATGACCTCCTTCCTCTTAGCCAAAGACTTGCTGAACTAAATACCAAGAAGTGACAGACCTGAATGCTCTCTAGATAGAGGGCCTGGGGGCAGATGGAGCAAAGCTTGGAGCAGGGAAGGGGGCAGATGCTCTGGTCCTGCAGGGGTGTTCAGCACCTCCATGGAATGGGACAACTGCACTTCCTGGATCACGATGGGCTTTAAGATCACGTGTTGACTTGTCTCCAGGTGAATGAACACAGGTGGGCTGGCTGGGCTTTCTCAGCACTAAGCTCGGCAGGAACAGTGATGTCAGCAAAGTGATCAAGCCAGAGATCCTTGTTTCCCCTAGAGTAGAAGGGAGAAGCTCGAGGTGCCAAGCTTCCAGGAGAGTCAAGAAGCCTCAGCTACTCCACTGCAGAATGGAAGGAGTCTCTTGGGGTAGACCACAGCTGCAAGTGCCTCTGCTGTGTTAGGTTTGGAGTTAAAATCTTACACTTGCCCACATGCAGTCCTGGGGGTCAGCTAGAGTTGGCATACAGATGGCAAGAGAACCCTAGCATTCTGGGGAACCAGGGACCTAGAGGCCTTAGCTAGGTCTCCAGGCAGCTCTTGCCCCATGGAAGAGATGCCAGGTGGTGTCCAGTGTGGTCCATATGCTATGGAACCCTCCCTCTGAATCTTCCATATAGGGATGTTTTTTGAACTAGCTCACAACTTCTGGCTCCATGGACACACAAATGTGGACCTTCACACTGCATTTCCACCTACTGGACAGGTCCTCTAAGGGGACAAGTTCAAGTCCATTCAGCCACTGAACAGCAGGAACTGATGAGAGGGTGAGCTTCTCTCAAACCGGAGACATGCCAGACCTAAACACTGGTACCAAGAAGGTTTGTGCAGTCCAAGTCACCCAGACCTGGGTGAATGTTGTGGTCGAGTATTGGTTGGCTGAGGTATTGAGTACCTAGTCTCTTTCCCTGGGGGGCCTGCATTAGTGGATCCAGCTCACCCCTGAGCTAAAAGCCTGGCTGTGCTTTAAGCCTCTGTTCCTGTTCCAGCAGAATGGAAGCCCCAGCTTCCGTGATCTGCATTATCCCTAAGGTATTACCACAAAGGGATTCAAATCTCCACGGCCAAGCTTGGGGTCACTTGTGTCAAGTGCTGGGGAGAAATAGGCAGCATACATGACCCACGGCCCTGGGCTCCTCCTGCTGCACCACACACTAGCAACTGAAGATCGAGTTCCACTCTGCAGACCGTATTATTAGATTTATGCTGGGTCTGGAGCCTTGTTCTCAATGGCTCTTATCCTCTGTCACTTAACGTCTTGGAACCTCATGAGGAATGAGACTCTTTCCTTTGAAAGTGACTCTGGGCTGGTTGTGCAACCTAGATGCACAATGGCTGAGACCTGGTCTCCCAAAGATGAAATTGAGGTGTTGGTGGCTGCCTCAAAGATCTAGGGGTGATGCCACTCCTAAGCAATCCGGTCCTTGCAATGAATGACTGGAATATAACCCTGGCTGTCATTTGGGGCTCATCAGCCCCTAAAGGCCTGAGAAAATTCTGCCTGGCCTTGCCACGACCTTCAAGCCACCAATTGCATAATTAGGCCTCCTTGGGCTTTGGATCTGCCTTCCTGTTACATGTAGACGGAGAGGGATCTTGAGATGAGGTCAGGCCAACCCTGGGCAGTCTTTGCCTCAAACCTGTATTGTTCCCAGGTGCAGGTGCTGGCCCAAGCCACGTGGGGCATGTGCACACAGTGGGGAGTCTCGTCCTGCCTACCACAGAGGCAGCTGTGATCCCTGCCTGAGGATGGGTCTTCTCTCCAACTGTACCCATGGTCCCGTAATACCGGGCGCATAGGAGAAGGTGGAGCTCTGGGGACTTGATTCTTGACCCCTTGGACTAATTGGGAAGGGATGAAACCTGCTTCTTGATTCTGCATCCTGCGGGGGTGGGGTGGGGCTTCAGTATGCCATGGGATGGGCGCGTGTTCCAAATGCCAAGGGGACTGACTGCCTTCGCTCCAAGTCTGCACGATGTCTGGCACAGGCGCAGAAGCCCCGCTTCAGGCTCTATTGCTGCTACCTGCAGCTCGTGCTGCAGGCCCCAGTGGATTCCATGCTCAGAGCTTGTCCCCCTGTGGATGTGACTCTAGGAGTAACTCAACAATGGAGTTTCAGCAAGGATTCCCTTCTGTCCTTTATAGGGAAAGCCCTACATCAGGTGGGTGCTGCCCTCTGTGTGTCAGATGGGTGACTTGGGCTAGACTGTATCCCTCCCTCCCTCCCTCCCTCCCTCCTTCCATCTCTCCAGTGAGGCCAAGCACCAAGGTGAAAGTTGGTTGAAGAAACATTTTTGCCCTAATGATTCCATGATGTATGGGAAAATGACACTTTGTACCATAAAGCATGCAATGGTAACTCATCAGCTGATGACTTTGCTTCCCTTCCTGGGAAGCTCCCAGGTGGATCAGTGTCTGATGCTTGGGCCACCCCCACTCTCTGACCCTAAAGGTGGAGGTGCTAGGGGCAGTCCTAGAATCTGCTAATCTATCACAGCACTCCATGAGCTCCTGGCAGATGCTCAATCTCTCAAAACAGTCCAACATAGTAGCAACTTCGGGTCCTCTGAGGATGGTTTGTAGTAAGCTTCCGTCCTCAATTACCCATGTGGCACTTGCTAGAATAGCTCTGCTTGGCAAACTCGGGTGCAAGCTCCCTCCCTGGGAACTGCACACCAGTGCCGGGGGTAAAAAGGGTCCTCCATGTACATCCTACTTGACTCTGCACCTTGGTTGATGGTGTGGAAGCTGGCTGTGTCCTCCATGTTCCCAACATGGCAGACCCTTGTAGTTAAGGGGAGTGGAACATGACAGAAGTGTGCTAATAGGCTCCATTATGGAAGGACCTAAGCATGGAATTGCAAGTAGAAGGGATTGTGTCGAGGGTCCCGGGGGAACTGGACCCCAGTGAAGCATCTTGACACAGACCTGGCTTCCTAAATCCCCAGGGCTTGAATCCCTTGAGCTTGTTCTAAGTGGAAACAAGCTTTCAACCTCTATCCTTGAGATGCCTTGTGTTTTATTCACACACACATTGAACTTGGTCCAGCACCTTCCTCTGTGCCAGGGTCTCAGGGCTGATGACAAGCAGATTGGGCCATGGCTGGCTGAGTCTGGAGGGTGAGGTCATGTTGTACAGGACATGGCTTGGTTGGCCTGTGGGATCCAGGCAGTTTCCGCTCCAGGAGTCCTGAGTAGGTAGGTGACTTGTACCTAGCATCTCCTGAGGAGTGGTCGGGAAGATACTCAACACTGTTGTCCCTGTAAGTGTCTAAACAGTGCAAACTCAGGAGCAGGGGTCCTTCCTTGTATGAGGGAATGTACCTGGCCATGTTCCTCAAGAGCCATGACTAGATGTGGCCATTCGTCTCGAGAACCCTGACTTGTTTGTGGAGCATCATACCTAAAGTCCTAACAGATGCTTTGTGCAGACACAAACCCTGGTCTTTGCTCATGGTGGGGGTGGGGGGCAGCAAGGTTCATGTCTCATATGAATGCCATTAAGAAGTCATCTGCTGCCTTCTCTGGGCCTAGCCATCCTATGGACAAAGATGTGGTCTACCTTGGTGATTGTCCCAGGTGAACTTGAATGTGCACTATGCTAAATGAACTGTGAGTCTTCTCCAGATGAAGTTGACTGTTCTACTCAACTGTCGTCGTGGGCTTTCTTGTAGGTCTGCCAATAGCTAATGGAAGGGTGTCCATGTTTGAAACTGCCGCAGTCCAGCTGGGAAAAATAACCAAGAGGTGACAACAATTTGAAGGTTGAAGTGGGAACTGCTTTATTGCAAGGAAACTCGGTGGGAACTGAGCAGGCACTCACAAAAATAAACCTACTGTTCCTTTGGGAAGAGGCCCTTTTACCCCTGTGGGAATGATTTGAACTCCCATCTCTGGAGTTAGTACTGCTCTGGCGGAGGTGCAGATGTCCAATCCTGCGCTCCCTCTAGTTTGTATGATAAGGGAGTTCGCGGATAATGTGTCCTGGGCACTACCCTGATGGTGTTGCTGGGTTCCTTCAAAGCCCAGTATATTTGTGGTTGTGGGCCCCGGGGCATTGGGCCCCTTTGTCTGTTTTTTGGCAATGGAGTATCTTCTACAGTAGTTTGAGAACGGCATTCATTAGCCCAATGTTTTCTTCTACTACATCATGGGCAAACACCTGGTATTTTTCTTTTTTGATTTCTAAGTGGCTGGATTGCTTTGTCAACATAAATTTGACACATAGTAGGGCTATTAGCCATCCCTTGAGGGAGTACTTTCTATTCATATCTCTGATCAGGACCTTCATGATTCAGTGCAGGGACAGTAAATGCAAAATGTGGACTATCCTCAGGATGAATTGGAATGGAAAAAAAACAATCTTTAATGCCTATAACTAAAACATACCAGGTTTTTGGCAAAGCAGACAATTGAGGAATCCCCAATTGAGCAGGTCCCATGATAACCATCTCTTTATTAATAGCTCTTAAATCTTGTAATAATCTCCATTTGCCAGATTTCTGCTTGTATCTTTTCTTTAGTCAGGGGCCACTGAGGAACCCATACTGGCCTTTCTGATATTCAAGTAATTTTTATTTCCTCAGTGACCCCTTCTGAAAACCCAATCCATGTTTACCTGTTTTTTGATCTATTTGTATTGACTTGTCCTCTTGTAGACAGCATAGTTGGGTGGCTTTTCTAATAATGGAAACTAAGCCGACCGGCGATAGCTCAGCTGACTAGGGTGCAATGGCCCCTAACTCAGCTACAACCAAACCAAGGTCAGTCTGCTTTTGCTCGGACTTTTGGCCACTAAACCTTGTTGTACACATACCCTCAGGAACTGGCACCTCTATGGTGTGGATCTCCAGAAGGGACTTGTGCTGGCTTCAAGAAGGTTCCATATTGGTGTTGCCGAAGAGTCTTCTCAAAAGGACACACATGCTCTACTAAGTAGCACCATAGTCATTGCAGCCAAAGATGGAACATAACCAGGAAACTGTCCAGGGGATTTGAAACCAAGGCACCTGGAGCCCTTGAACCCAATCATGCCCTATGGGCAAGTGTTAATTGTCCGAATACAGTCTTTATCCTATCAATGTCCTAGAATTAAGTTCTAAATTGGGCACAAATGTATCTAAGCACTGTTACTTACAAGATGTCTGTATAAGTTGGGCTTGCCAAAGAGGAAAAGAAACCAGAATCTTTGATGTACTTTTACCTTGAAAATGCTTGAACTTGTGGTGATTGCCTGAAGTTGAACTTCAGTGGCTGGCCTTACCAAATCCTCCTTTGAGCCTTTAAGGCCCAGGCCTTAGCATCCTGGGCTCATGCCCAACGAGTAGCTAATCCTGTTCTTTCCAGGCATCCTTGCTGCACCCTAGCCCTTAACAGATATGCACTTAGAAACAGCAACCTACTAACAGGGAAGCTACTCAGATGATTACAGCCAGAGTGTTAAAACTGTGGGTCTGAAATGTGGGGCAGGATTTGCACAAGGGCTTTATCCTTTATCTTGCTCATAGGTGATTAATTTATCTGCATTACCAGTGCATCCCTGCTGTATGTTTCTATCCGACACCACACCCATAGCTACCTGGGCAGATGGCACATGAGATGCTGCAGAGACCTGTTGCCAGGTGCTTCATATAACTCTACTTGGGGACTGGTGGGGTGGGGGGAGAGTCTCTGCCAGCTTTTCAACAGCTCTCTGTAGCACCCTTGCCTGTCACTTGGTGATGAGCTAGGACCACCTTCAGGCATTTTTCCAACTGGTAATCAAATGACATCAGTGGGAATGTTTACAGCTTGCTGCCACTTAAGGAGCTTTATCAGAGCTCTTAATATTAACCCACCCGCCCAAAGCTGATAACGGGACAGGGGCTGGGGATGGGAAGCCTCTAGAGAGCTGGTGAAGACCAGAAAACAAGATGTCAATCTAATCAGACTTCGCCTAGGACCCCTGCTTGGTGGGAACAGCTTCCCGGGGATGACACATCAGTGGCACCAGACAGATGCTCAGCACTTGGTAGTTCTGGTCTCTCTAGCCCTGGATCACTGGTCCCAGTACCACATGGTCCTCTCCACAGTGATGAGATGCTGTTCCTAATGCTTGCTAGGAACGGAACCTGGGTATTCATCTTGCCTCTACATGACCTTGAGCCACTTTCCTGGCCATTCTTGACTCTGTCAAATGGGGGCATTCTTTGAATCAGTTAAGGGCATACACGACCTCCAGTCTCATACCTCATCAGATCTCTGACCCTGTAGTCCTAAATCATGACTGCTAACCTGACACCAAAAGGGGTGGTAGGCCTCCAGGTAAGAAATTAAAGTGACTCTACTTTTGTGTTTCCTGCCTTAAAGGCTTCGATGACTTGGAAAGCACCCCCTGTCACCATGCCACCTGAGTCTTATGACGCTAGACAAATACTCGATCTTGGCAACATGTGATCATCTAACCACTAACAAGGCATGATCTCTGGTCTCGGGAAGACTTGGTGGCCTTGTATACAGTCTCAATGTGAGAGTGGTGACCCCAGTGACCAAGAGTGGCTGTGGTACCTTAAACTGAACATGGCTTCCTTCCATTCTAGGATCACATGCTGCTTAGAAACTGTTCTCGGTCAGGTGCAAACGCATGACTTAAGCCCTGACCACTGACTGCAGCCTGGACATAATGTGGAAAGGACATTCTGAGGAGCTGCAAGTTGGTGGCCTCTGCTGTTGGGCACCCGACTGTAGTCTGAAGTGCTGGCTCAGTGCACCCCTGGCACCAAGTATGGACAACAGGCTGCTCTGTCTTGACACCAGGAGGCGGGAGGTAGTAATGCCTGCTCTACAAAGTTCACAAAGCTGCCTAGGGAGGAAAGAAGGGGAAGGGGACCCCCAACTCAGGTTTCAAAGTTGTGCTGCTCCTGTGGACAACAGGCTTCCAATGCCTACCAGTCTGGATGAAGAGCTGGCAACTGCACAGACTAAGGAAACGTCCTGATCCAACAGTGGCAGGGTTCTGGTAGCGGGGAGATGAAGCATCCCTTGGCCTAGCATGCTTATTCTTCCTCTGGCTTATTGTTTTGAGGCCCTGACTGTCTAGGCAGTCTGCGTTTGCATGGCCTTCCTGACACTAATGGTATCCTGTTGCGAGTTGAATTTTAATTGTCTTCTGCTGAGATCTTTTTAGACTTGCATTTTGATTGAACCTTTAATTAATCTTGGTTGTGGGGGAGTCAAAGATTAGCAGACTGGAACGAAACAACTGTCAATGTCTCTTAGTAACTTCACCATTATTGATCAGACCTGTGTCTCTATCCAAATCGCTGACCAATTATTGAACAGAACAATTTGGTTCTCGTGTGCCTGAATAAATGTCTCCCTGGGGACGTGGCTCTTAAAAGGGAAGTCGAGCTCTAGTTGCATTGAGTCAAACTTCCTAGATCTTGTGGCTGCTTGACCCTTCTAAGGGCCAAGCTTGGTGACAGATGAGGACCTCTGCCACTGTTCTGTCCCTTCTCTTGGTGTTAACTATCCCAAGCCCCTACTGAAAGGGGGAGTGTGCTAATGACTAAGAAACTGTCCACGGGCTGCCCTTCCCATAAGGCTGTGTCCAGGTAGAGCAGGATTCTGAGCAGTGCCCAGTGTAGCCAACATGTCCGTCTTGCTGGGGAGCCAACAAAGGCTCAAGGGAAAAGTATCCTGGTGGCGTGGCCATGTTGGTCAGAGCTGGTCTTCCTGTATTTAAGGGAGTAAAAGGGGTGTACGGAGGTGAACACAAGTGACCATTGCCTCCCATCGCCTCTCCCTGCCTCCAGAGGGTCAGTAGCTGTGGGCAGATTCCCGTGAACATAGCCTTGAATGCAGAGGTCTCTGGAGAAGGATTTCAAGGGCAGTGTTGACCATGTGGTGGCTTTGGGCACCCACAGATGCTATAGTCTGTTTCTGGATTTTTGTCATGGTTGACACAGCTTGAACGCCATTGCCGATTCAAGTCTCCTACTCTGCTTGACCCAATGGGTCCTTTGGGAAAGGCGACCTCAGAGCTTGGCCCAGAACCGGGGAGATCCTGTCGTGAAATGTAAGGGGAATGATCATCTGGGTTTTTCGGGGTAATCCCAGGGACCAACCCAAGGCCCAAAGCCTCTGCCTCTGGGAAGAACCGGAGGTCCCTTGAGCTTCCAATGCCATCTTCATGGGGACACTAGTTTTCTGAGATAAATTGACTGTAATCTCTCTGTAAAAGGGGAGTTAAAAAAATAGGCAGAACATTGGCATTACTGGAAGTCATGCTGACAAGAGGGCAGGTTCCTGTTTCTTGAAAGACAGAGGGCTAAACTCCAAAGAGGAATCAGAGACCATGAAGGCAGAGGGCTTATTGGGAGACTCGGGATGCCATGGGGTCTCCCAGGGGGTCTCCCAGGCCAGGGCTGAGTGAGGGCCAAGTTGGGGGCACATACCAATGTGATGCCTGGCTGTTGTCACTGGCTAACTAGCTACTAAACACAACTAAGGGTAACTCCGAGACTCGGGAGCCAGCATCTGATAGCATTTCTTGGGTGTCACTAAGAACCTAGTAAAGAACATCAGGACTTGGTCTCCTATATCTAAAGACAAAGGAAGTTGATAAGGACCCATTTTGGCTTCAGATATGAGGTATTGCCCCCCAAAAAATCTCATGGGGGACAATTGATGTTCAGAGGTCAAGTGACCATGAGAGCTGTACCCTAATCAGTAGGTTAACCCACTGAACCAATGAGTAACTTGAGGATTACTGCCCAGGAGGTAACTGTAGGCAGGCCATGTGGCTGGAGGAAGTGGGCCTTTGAAGGTGTGCCTTTGTACTGTCCCTGACTGGCCTTTGCTTCTGCAGTGAGGGCCTCTCCTCCTCCACACCTGCCACTATGTTCTGCCTCACCTGAGGCTCCAAGCAAGGGACTTGTCTAACCATGGGCTGAGGCCTCTGAAGCCACTAGTCACCCTAAATCCTAAGTTCTTGCCTTGGGTTTCGGTCACGGTGATGAAAAGGCTGACTAAGGCAACCTACAAAGTGAGGCTGGAGTGGGCACCCAGTGTGAGATACCAGGGTCATGGCTTGGAGGGGAATGGGGTTGAGAGACCTGTGCTGGGACACTGAAGGGACTTCTCTGATACAGAACGTCCTCACTGTGGTTGCGAGGGATTTGTGGATTTTAACTGGGAACACTAAGCCCCAGGGCTCAGATGGACCCCTCCTGAGGTCCTTCCAAGGACATGGCTCCCTTTCTCCCTCTAGTCCTCAGACCTCTTCCTCCCGCTGCCATGAGCTTGACCTTCTCGAGTAAGACTTGAGCTTGTCAGTTCTCAGACCTCTGCAGGCATGTCCATTTTAGGGTCTTGGGCCTCCCCCATGGTGAATGGAGAGATGTGGTTAAAAAGCCGCCCTGGGGAGCAGGTCATGGGCTCAGCTGCTCTCAGTGGGAGTGGCTTAATGGAAGGTCTCAGGAACCTATGGCAGCTCAAACAGGAGGGCCTTAGCATTGGAACTGCTAGAATAACGAATTGGAGACTGGGGATTGAGGTATTGACCCACGCCAAGCTCAAGCTCTGCCTGGTGCGACACTCTTGATCTACATTCTACTTCCTGGCCCACTCCGCTAGCCTAGTCTTCAGGGGAACGAGAATCCTGGCTCTGATAAGCTAACTTGAGTAGTCACTGATCTTAAGGGACAAGCCATCCAAGGCTGAATGGCATATCAAAGGCTTGAGTTGACCCATCATGTGCTGCTTTGCCTTATGACACTTGTCTCGGTCACCTACCTTCATTGGGGCCCTTGGAGGAAATAGATGTCAATTCATAGTCCCTACTTGATGGGACTGCATGCTGGTCCCAGACTTGGAGTCTGGCAGTATCCGAAGCCTTGGTCGTCTTTCCTCCACCTATCCAGAACCACCCAGCTGTGTAGAGACCCTCAGCTACTGCTCTGCAGTGACCATCCTAGGACACTTGACCAGTAACAACTGGTTAGAACCTGAACCTTGGTTCCTGTAAGACGACCTGTCATGGTAGCATCGCTGTGCCCACACTACCTGATGGGTGATAGTCCCTTCAGAGATGAGTGTACATGCGGTCTGCATGCATGGGCTATGGCCTGAGTCACCAGACAACTCCAGGGGTGGACGCTGAACTGGGAGTGAGCAGGCAGGGTTGAGTCTTCTCATGGAGAAGGGATCATTCCAGAAGACAACTGGAAGCAGGCCCTTGTGGCCACAGTAGAGACTGGACAGAAAGGCTGTGAGCCCAGAGAAATGGGGTGTGGACAGAACATCTCAGAGTTGCCAGCACCGAGTTGGTCAATGAAGTTGCTGGAAACCAACAGCGGCTCACACAGGAATGGGTTGCCCACAGGCTGCTGGAGCCTTGCTGGATCTGGGGATGGAGTGTCAGCCCCCACTCCCAAGCCCTAACTTGGCCCACTTCAAGGGTTTGATCTCCACTCGGAACCAGCTCTACTAACATGGGCTCCCCTGGTCAGTGACCAGGCGTGCCAGTGATGGCCAGGGAGGCCTCCAGTAATGGGCGCCTTACTTTCAGCCCACCATGTTTTGGTCTGAGAACAGTCCGACTCAAATCCAAGTCCTGCTGAGCCTCTCCTGAAACAGTGGAGGTAGGGGAGGCTGGGTTCCTTGGGCCCAGTCCCCGGGAGCCCCATGTAAAACCCGAGCATTCCTTAGTCTTATCAAAATGGAATCCACATTGTCGGAATCGCTTTCTCTTGATGGTCTTACGGCCTCACATCTGTTCTCTATCTTAATTCTTAAGATACAACTTCTATCCAGTTGGGTAGATCAAGGTTTCCCAACCCGCTTCATTTGCCCTGTGTGAGGGACTTGCTGAGGCCTACCTGTAGGTCTCTAGACTGTTCTGGCTCCTCAGAGTAGTCCTTCTGAGGCTGACCTGGGCTAGGGCCATCTTTATAGATGGTGACATATGCTCAGAAGGCAGTCAGTCTCCCAAGACCCTATATAACAAGACTGGCCTTGGATCTCTAGGCTATTGTTTGGATTCTCTATCTTCACAACATTTTTTTTTTGAAACCCCAGCCTGAACACATAGTGGTAGATACTAAATGGGTTCTAGTGATCAACTGTCCCTAGAAAACCACTGCTGAGCTTGGAGTTTCCAAACGTTAAATTTTTCCTGATGAAGCCAAACTAGGGGTGTTTCTCCTGCCTTGCAATAGTGGAGAAGGTCACAGGAGGATGTTCACCAAGCTGGTGCTGTCAGCCACACCTGCATGAGTCTAGGAACTGTAAAGATGTTTGGGTACTTCAGGAAGCTTCTGCAGAGATGAAATAGAAGTGCTTTCAGGCCTCAGATTCAAACTGGTATTTAGAGTAATGATAAAAAGAAGCCAAGCAAGATGGGCCACCAGGGTGTCTAGTGCACAAATGGACCCAGAGATCTTCAATAGTTAATTCCTCATGAATATTAGAATCAAGTTTTAAGAGTGAAATCTCCAGTGACTAATGAGCTTTGTAAACCTGAGATGGCTTGGGCACAAGACCATTCTGACGGGTCTCACTAGACCCACACAGCCTACCCCCGTGGTGAAGATGACCATGACTGCATGTTGGGCACTGAGCCGGTCTCGTCTAATCCGAGACCCAGGTCAGTGTCAGCACCTCCATTTTACAGTGGAGGAAATGAGCTCGAGCTTCCGCCTCCCCAGAAGCCTGCGATGATCCTAGGCTAGCGGGGTTCTGAGTCCAGGGTCTTCATCAATGCTGCCTGTGTTGATTCCTAGGTGACACTGTCCCCCTCCCCTGCACAAGCCAAGAGCAAGAGTTTCCTGTCTGGGTAGATGTCCTCCTGGAAGCTGAAATGACCCACGTAGCCCCCCAGTGGGCACAACTCATCACCTAGGGATTGGGGTGCAGTCTCCTCCACGAGGTCCGTGTATTTCCTTGCACACAGGCCTCCGATAACGGGATGGCATGGATGGGGACAAGGAACAGTTTGAAATGACCCTTTTACTGTTCCCCCTTGTAACTCCCTTGATCATAAGGGGCTTGACTTGCTTATTGGGGAATGCTTGATGGTTCCCCAGCTGGGGAAATCTAGTATATGAGAAGGCCAAGTTAGATCTCACATGAATCCACCATTGTATAGTTACAAAGGAGATGGAGGCTTGGGCCTCCTAGAAGTACATGATCTCTGAATCAGGTGATGATGCACAGGGACGCTGTTCCTGGTGTCGATCACTTTTTGGTAGGATTGACACACAACTCTTCTAGTTTGCCTCGTGGGCATGTTAACCAGCTTTCTGTCTTATCAAAGTACTTGACAAGAACAATTTGGAGGTCAACTCTATGACTGGCCTGTTCAAAGATCTCAGTCCATGGTTGGCCAACCCCATTGTTCCAGGCCCAAAGTGAGGCAGGACATCATGGTGGAGGGAAAGATGCTTGGGTTATGGCAGATGGGAAAAGACTCAGGGATAGGGTCCTGTTGCTGCACCCCCAGGGCCAATCAACCTCCAGTTACCCCCACCCCCTGCCCAGTTAGTATCACCCAGTTAGTCCATTCAAATGGATGAATCTACTTAAGTGAGCTCATAACCCAATCTCTTCACCTGAACATTGTGGCATTGCTTAACACATGAGTCTTGAAGGGGACATGATGAAGTGTGACAATGCCGAGAATTGTTTCTGAATCTTGGCAAGTTTTCCCTGCAGGAAATGATTTTAACAACTCTGGAATCTGATCTAGGCCAGGGTACGATAGGAAAGGGCAGCCCACCTAGGCAGAGAAGCGGGCAACGCCCCCCCCCCGCCCCCAGTCTCTTGAGCTGTTGGTGCTGATACACGTGGACAGGCTAGGCCGGTGGGCTACCAACTGTACCTGGAATAACTTACAAATGGACCTTCATGGAAAAGCAAAGACTTCCCCCAAACTGCCATTTAAGATGGCGACCAGTCATTACAACTCAAATAGATCCTGATATACAAGCTGTTGCTCTCAGAGTATTAAACATGATTTGGGGTCCTTTTTTATTTTCCAAAGCTCATCCTCCAAACTATTGGCCTATGTTAGATAATGTACTCTACAAGTTCTCTTCTAGAGAACATACCTAGAAGTAGTCAAAAATCACATCTTTGTGGCATGTATTACATAACTTAAAGAACAGTCAAACTTTTTAGACTTGAACCCAAGAGTACTTGAACTTGGCAATTAATATTGACTTATGAAGATTCAGATGTTTTCTATAATTATAAACATCCAATCTACACTTGCCTTATTTCTGAATTATTTTCAAATCACCCACGGAAATGGAAATGATTCAAATGCATAGTCAATACTCCAGGGTTTTCACTTTGGCACAGAACCGACTTAAATATTGCCTACTCAAGGTCCAGAAAGCAAAGGGCCCTGCATCTTAAATACTTAAGACGTCTGTCTTGCCTTACTAACATCTGTTAACATTTTGATCACAGGACAGAGCAACACAAACTTACCAGGTTCATTAACGAGACTAAATTCAAATTCTGTTAGACAAACAAGTTGGAGTTGCCTACCATTAAGGTTCTTAGTTTTCAAGTCTTATGTAAAGACTTGACCAAGACCATAGACAGTAGGGTATTGATTTTTTTAAGAGAAATTTCTGCTGCTTGGTCCTGAACAGTCTAAGGAGTTTTGGCCATGTGTGGTCCTCTAACCTTATCTCTGATCAGATGTAGTCTCTCAAGGAGTAGAAAAATCTTAATGCCCATTTGATCTGAGGGAGTTTTAGACCTCGGTTATTGGAGTTGGCTCTAGGTCTAGACACCAATTCGGGAATATCAGTTTCTCCTAAGCTGAACATAAAGCCAAGTCATCCTTAGTTAAAACTCCCCAGCTTTTATTGCAAAGGCTAACCTTCTGTGCTTGCTGTTGGGATTCACTTCTGGATCAGCTTAGGGTTGCTTATGGAGGCAGCTTCCAGTTCTAGCCCAGGCAAACATGAGAGTCTGGGGTCCTGGGTGCGCACCTTTCCAGGCATCTACCCAGACAAACCAACAAAGTCCCTCCTGACACAAGGGGCTGCTCCCTGTGAGGCCCTTCTGTCTCTAGGGGAGCTCCTCGGACAACTCCACCTCCAACCCAGGGGCCTTATTCTTGGCATCTTCATGCTCAGGTGCTCGGAGCTTCTACTTAAAAGGGGGCAAGGGAAGAGGTATTGGAAGAGAAATTGGAGCAAACTCCCAACCCTCTGGGCACTGGCCTTTAGCTCTCCGAATCTCATCCCTCACCAGCACTCAACGGATTCAAAAAAGATCCAAATGACTATTTAAGCACCAAGTGGACACAGAAGATCCCTGATGTGTACTGGACTGGACTCTAGATTGGACTGACAGATCTCTTCACCCCTCTGCCAAAACCAGAGACCTTTTCCTTCTAAAGAGAATGTCTCTAGGCTGGTAATGGGGGGGTGGGGAAGAGAAATGCCTGATATGAAGAATCTCAGCTGCTGCTGGGATGTCCCTAGAGTCCTGACCACAGGCGCAGCCCAAAGCAGTCGAGTCCCCTCTCCTAGCTGAATGCCAGTTGCCTGGGGCTGGCTGCTGCACCTGGCTGGCTCTACCAACCCTTCCCAGGGTTACGGGTCTATGCTGCTTGATGCTGGGTTGGAAAATCTGGGAGACTGAAGCAGAGAGAAAGTTTTGTTCCAAACTGGCTTTTGAAGAAAAACTTCCTGTAAAGTTTCCTCCCATCTTGGAGTCTCGGAGTACAAAGAACTTTGAGGAGTTAAAGGGGGATGGTTGGATACCGGGCATGAATGTATGCTCACCGTGGGGTCCTCATTCAGAGGCGCCCCCTCTCTGGGAAACATCTTGATGGCTTTCACTTTCTGCAATGAGTTAACTAGAACCGAAAAGCGGACTTCCCGTTCACAAAGGATTAGGGCAGAGCAAGAGACCATTGCCCATGAACCCCTGTTACATTAGGTGCTCCCCAATTATGTGCCAGGAAATGCTTGAAGGTTGAACTGCCCAACTCTCCTGGACACCTGGAGAAAAGTCAGTAAACTAAACTCATGACAAAGTCCACACAAGAACACCAAAAGCCTATACCAGTTCCAGACTTTCAAACGGATTAAAACTCGGTTGCCTCTATGGCCCCAAAGAGTGTGAAGACTGGGCCAGGCATCTTCTGCAGAACTCGCAGGTCATGAGATGATAGCACACTGACAAAGGTTACTCGACAGACTCCTGAGCAGCACAGGCCTCATCAGACAAAAGTCTCGACACACCTGTGCACCTGGAGTGGAGAAGCTGACATGAGAGCCCTCGGTTACCACTCTGCATGAATGACCACATCTCCTGGTTCTAGAATTTAAGCTTCCCAGGACCTAGAGGACTAGGTCTAGTCGGGCATAGCACTGAATTCTTGCCTGGACATCATATTGTGGCTTGAGGTTAAGTTAGAACTACTCTGACTACAGCAATGAGAACCATAGGCTCCAGATTCTGAACCTGGCTTCAACTACCCTCTTGCTCTGTGGCCTTGGATAGATGCTTGGTCTCTGAGTCTTGTTCTCCAGGACCAAAGTGGGAGTACCAATCATCTTGATCTGGACCCTAGGACAGGATTTGACCTGTTGAGAGACTAACATGTCGGGGGAAATGCTGGAGGAGGCCAGGAGAGCCTCGGGTCTTGATGTGGGCCTGAAGAGAAGAAAATTGAGTGGGAGGTACACTAGACTGCTGGGCAGGCTGAAGCTCTGCTGTGGAGTTGCTGGTTGGGAGCTGAGTGGAGAGACCAGGCCATGATGCAAACTAAGGGTGGCCTTCAGACCTCATAGCTGGGACCCCTTCCCGCAGACCCAGGAGGTGTTTAAAATTGCCACAACACAATTCTTGGCTATAAGGACTTGGTACATGGTGTTAAAATGCTTCTTTCAAACTGAAAGGGCTGCTATACAAGGCTTTTATTCTGGGGATGCTGTGTAGAGGCTGCACTTCAGCCTGTACAAAACCAAGCGCATCACTACCCCTCACTCTTTGGTTTTCCTGCCGGGTATAATGGAGCTACCCTTTCCAGCCAGGATAAACCTGGAATGCCTACTGAGTGCTCAGCATGGCCTAGAGCAAGCAGAGAAAGCTCATAGCTAGATGGTGTTGGCCATTACCACCAAGGTCGCTGCTGAAAGTGAATCTGAGAAATCTTGCTGCTGTAGAAGGGGCATATGGCTTTTTTCTTTTTTTTCCTGCAAACCACCTTGAGTGAGGTGAGCCGATTACGGGGTAGATCTTGGCTCTCAGGCCAATTCATAAGCTCTGGTAGTCTCGGGTAAGAAATCTCAACTACACCCGGTGGGTCTTACCAAGGTTTTGGTGGAGCCTGGTGCCACCCTGCACATGTTGCTGAACTGTCTGGTCTTGGGCTGGTAGGGGGACCCTCACCTCGAGTGCAAGGCCACATCGTGGACATGAAACCTGTGTAGTCACAAAGGGACCTGTGCTTGTCTTTGTGTTTCAATGTTATCTCTTGAGCAAAAGGCCCACGTCCGCTTTTGTTAGATGTCCCATGAGCTATACACCTGACCTGAGTGAACGTACCAGTCCAAGGTCCTGAGAAGCGCCTGCCTTGTTCAGGGGTAAACTGATGACAGCGTAGTGAATGGACCATGTGCAGGTACACAAGCGGTGACTGAGGAACTTGCAGAGTGGCAGACTTGAGGGCTGACACCCCAGGGAGTAATGCCACCCTAGGCTGACTCCAGCAAGACCTCTAACTGCAAGGACAGGAGAATGTCCTGTGTCCCTGCCAAAACTGAAGGCTAGAAAAAGAACTGTGGGAATATGGTCTCAGACTTTCCTGTCATAAGTCTTGATTCCTGCTGAACAAATGGTGGGGGGCAAGAAGATGGATGGAGGCAACCCACGAGGTCAACCTCCTGAGCCCCATGAAGGGCGTGGAAAGGAAGAGCAGATGGGGACATCGTGATGGCTCTGTGCCTATTAATGTAGATCTGAAGAAATCAGACTCCAGTACCCAGACGACCAATAGGTGCAATCCGTAGTTCCATGAGTGGTCGACCATGTCCCCCCCCAAGAACCCAGATCTGTCCCTAGACAGGAAACTTGTTATTGTCTCCCTATGCTAGTACACTGAAGCTCCCTGTGATCCCCTGCCAAAGACCAGCTACACCTAATCCTGCTCTACCGTCCAGCACAACCAACTCTGGACAGCAAGGGAGTAACAGCCTTAAATGGAGACAAGGACAGGATTCCGTTCAGCCCCGAGCATGTTCTTAAACATGAACGTAGGCTGTCTAAGTTTTGCCAGTGGCTTCATGGGATCTTTTACTTGGGATTACTGCTTTAGGGCCTTGGTGTCTTTCACTATAAAAACTGCCATGGAGACAAGTCTTGGCACTTGCCCTTATAGGGGAGATCTCAGGCAGCATCCTTGACATCACGGTGGGGACTTCTTGGGACAGTTCTTGGGGTGTTCACAGCAGCATGGTTCTGTATGGAGCCAAGTTCCCTGTGAACAATGTGAACTTCATGGTCCTAGGTCGAGAGTGAATTCATCCTGCTTGGGTGTGGGTTTTTCTTTGTTTTTTCTTTTCTGGGTGGGGAACAAGTTGTTACATTCTGAGCTGTCACCATTTCCCCATCCACTCTTCCCCTCCTTTCCACACCCTTCATAGGGCCTCAGGTGGCCGACCTCTGTATTGACAGAGGGTAGGGACAAGCCATCTCTAGACTTCAAGGATTGGTGTGGGGACGTGGTCTCTGCAGTTCCTGGGGCCTGCCCCTGCTGTCCGCAGTCAGTACCCTGGAGAGCCAGATCAATGCATTACATTGTCGAACATGCCATAGGGATCAAGAACGGAGTGTCCTGCGAGCTGAGATGAGCTTCCTGGTCACCAGGATTCAACCTGTTGCCAGCAGAGGAGAAAGAGACCTCAACGATTCCAGGAAAGGGAGAGACGTGCTGTCTGACAACACAAGAAATGGGCTGGGTCACTGCTCCAAGTGACTTCTGTTGCTGCTGAAGCCTTGGGCAATATTACTGGACAGACGGGAAGGTCAGGACAGACTGACCCTTCCCCTGCACACCCAGCCTGCAATGCCCAAACCATGCTGGAGTAGAACAAGGCCAACCATCAACCCTGGACAGGTGAAGGCAGCCACAGCATGGGTGTGCCAGCTCACCTTGGGACAAAAGGAAAGCCACAAGTCAGATGGTCCCACCCCCTCTCCCTCGGCAACATGCAGGACCCTGGCACTGCCTGCCATGGCACATGAGGGGCTCTGCATCCCTCTCTGTATCCGCATCGGACACCCTCACCAGGCAGATGGCCACAGGGGCCTCCTGTGTCAACTCGAAGGCTGCTTACTCCTGGTCGGTGGGTGCTTAGGTGCAGGGGGGTGAGCACACACATGCGTCCTTCCCACAGCCACCTGCAGGAAACACCCTCACTTCCAACCTGTGGGCAAGGCACTGACAGCAGATTCACAGCTGCGGGTGTAGAAAGGCTAGAGGGGAGAAGCAGTTTCCCAGCCCCAAGCTGCTGCAGAAGGAGAAAATTGAGCACTTGAAACCCCCCCCCCTTCAAGTCTCCTGGGTACTAATCCAAGTTGGCACTTGGGCCCAAGGGTGAGAAGAGTGTGAGCTGGGCCTCCCCAGTGACCACCTTCAACCCCATTCCCCAGGCTAGCCCTGCCACAGCTGCCCTTCTCTGGTACTGAAGTCTTGCTCATCCCCTCTTAAAACTGAGCCTTTTCTCCCAGTGCCGGGAATGGGAACCAGGACTGCACACGTGTTGGGCAAGTGCGCCATCACCGAGTTGCGTCCATCCCCTGGCTATCTGTCCACTGACATCCCCATAGACGTGCATATCATGTGCCAATCACAGCTACTCCTGCCTCTCCTTACCTCCTGGTCTCCTTCCCCATTGGCCGCCCTCCTACACTGTGTCAGTTTCTTCCACATAAGCCAAAGAAAAGTACCAGGTGTTCTCTCTCGCTTAGCATCATGACATAGTTCTAGTCACTTTTCTGCAAATGACACTTCTTACGGCTATCCTGTTTTGTGTATGGACACATGCATTTTCTTATCCATCAATGAGCACATAGGCCAATTCTACAATGTAGCTATTGTGAATAGTGACGTGGTAAACATGGGTATACAGCTCTCTCTCCTGTATGCTAATTTTCTTTTCTTTAATAACATACCCAGATGCAGAATAGCTGGATCGTGATACAACCATTCTCGACTTGAAGAACTTGCTGTCTTCTAGTGGCTGTGCTAGCTAACATTCCCACCAGTGGAAAGTCAAAGACCACATATACTTGTAAGGGGCCATCCACTCGGCCAGTTGGAGTTGTCCAGAGTTGGACTAAGGTCCTACGGGTCTGCGTTGGCAGTGAAGCTTGGGAAAGTGGCTTTTGGAATGATCTTATGTAAAAAAAGTAGGTCATGCTGAGGAATGAGTAACATAAATTAAGACTGAAAGGTGACATACGACAGAAATTGGCTAGTGATGCTACTGCCCTCACTACAGCTATACAGGGGCTGGACATCTTGGGAAAGGGCCCAGGCTAAGATATTTGCTGTGGCACACGTGTGAGCTCTGGATAATCTGCTAGTGAGCAGGAAATAAGCCTCCAGTGACATCCCCAGCCCCAGTCCCTTCAAGAAGGGCGTTACTGGGTGCAAGAGAATCTTGGAGAGGTGCTTGTGCTTCCAGCTTCTGTCCTTGCATCTCTTCTTCTCCTAAAGGTAGCCCCATAGGTCCCTCTGCCGTGCGTTCTCATCTGGGGATGTGCTGTGACGGAAACCAAAGATGCTCTTGACTTCGAGGTCAAGCCATTGTTGAACAAGTGATGTATCGACTTTCCTAGTCCCCCTGGGGATAGCCCCTCTCCTTGAGCTCTGACCATTCCAGCATCTTGGGTGATGATGGTGCTGCCATATTCATTTCTATCGTCCACATGGGACTTGCATCTGGTCCCTGAATACATGTAACTTAAGGAGAAAACAATCCATGACCGTGGCCATTTGAACCCCTGGTGAACAGGCTTCCAGTGGAAAGAGGCAGCTGGGAGAGGATGAACCAGGCCATAGTGTCCACGCCTTTTTCTGGCCCCACCCTGATCCCCTGGGGAAGCTCCTGGGCTGTCCAGCATCAGCTGGGACCAGGAAGAGATCAAATAATGCCTTGACTTGATCAGCTCCCAAGGGACAAGCACTCAGAATTCAGGTGATCTGTGCTGGCCACCAAAATGGGGCCAGGAATCCAAGTCTATCACACTAACTTCTAAACGTCTAATAGAGCTAGGGCTGAGTCTTTTTCTCATAGCCTAGAACATGCAACAGATCGGTGGACACTGAACCTTTATCTTGTCCACCAGCTGACCAGGCCCTGAGCTTGATCCTCCATATCCTGTGGCACCAGTGTCCAGTGAGCTCAGTTGCTAACCTTTATGACCTTGACTCTTCACTCTCCCCCTCCCCCCACACAATGACTATGGAGTTAAATGCCCATCTCTGAATTTGGGTAGAGGGCTCATGACACACATCAAAATCAGAAGGTGACTCTGGAAACTCGCCTTAGTCAGAAATGGAGTAGAAATACAGATGTGGAAGGGAAAAGGAAAAGAAAAAGGAAAAAGCAACATTTCAGATCCTAACTCCTGGTCTCCCCATAAAAAGAGGACCTAACCCTAGAAACATCCAGCACAGACTTGTCGAACTTAGCACCTGGGGACTTGAATTAGGATACTAAAATGTAGGACCCTACTGGGTTATTCCTTGACTCTGCTTTCCTGGGCATCAAGTTCCTAGTTCAGTATCCAAGGCTGTCTCCCCCCCACTGTTCCTGACTGCCCAAGTTTGCATAAAACTAGACAGCATCAAGTTAGGGTGTAATTAGGGGGTTCTTAGACTGAACCCTATAAATAATGCATTTTGGAAGCAGACACCAGTCTTTGCTTACACACCCCTAAATTATCGAATGCTTTCCTCCCCAGCTCAAATTCCTGCTCCCTGTGGTTTGGATTTTTCTAGTCAAACAACACCCATTGGAGATTCTGAGCCAGGCAGATGAGCGTTACTGCTCATGGCTGGTGCAGAACACTGTCACTTTCTGAAAGCTGTAAGAAATGAGTGCCTCCATGGTCCTAACAAAAGAGAAATTCCATCCACCACGGTGTCTTCAAGGGCTTGTGACTCAATTTTTGTAGAGTATCAAGACGGGATCCAGGCTCTGTGTTAGCTTGACTTGGATCTTAGCTTGAATCCAGACCAGTGCCATGGACCACGCCCAGTAAGACTGGACTGAAAGTTGGTCTGTCTTTCTAGAGCCGAAGTGGCCATTGCCTCCCAACTCTAAACCATGAGGCTCTGTTGGACCAGGAGCGTGTGCCATCTGTGAAGATGGAACTTCTCTGGAGCAACTACAGCTCTGCTTGCTAGCATGCTTTTTTTTGGGGGGGGGCGGGGTCCAGCTACATGGTCCGCCATGGATACCCATGTTCATGCAGCAGCCCCAGTGGCTCATGGAGTTCTGCATCTGGACTCCCAGAGCCTGGCTGCTGGCCAACCGTGATGTCACTTTTTAATGGCCCCATGTCAAGGCTAGGAGTTAGTTGCCTTTACCATGGCACGTGACATCCTACATGTGCTTTCTCAAACCTCCCTGGAAAGGATGTGTCTCCCCCCCTCTTCCCAGGGGCAGCAGTTCACCTTCCTGCTCTCGTCCCACGTGTTCCCATCAACCCAGGCCTAACTGGGCTGTGCCTGTACTGAGCGGGTCTGGTGGAGGCAGAAGGCACCTTATCCTTTCCCCCTGACTAGAAAGACTCAGGGTTTTCCTGGATTTACTCTGAACTAAGGCAAGTTGATAGCAAAGACAGGCCCCTCCCAGCCTTGTGACAGCACCACATCTGAAACTGTCCTTGTTCCTGGTCACTCAAGGGGACCACACAGCACACATCCCCTGTCTGTCCCCTACATTGTAACCCTTCCATGTGGATCTGTCTTAAGGGGGACACCTGACTTCTAGTGGGATCTTCACCTTGGTCACCTCTGAGTCTACCCAAGGCAAATGGGCAGAAGGACCTTGAAGACTAAACTAGCCCAACCCCTGTGCTTCCCCCCTTCAGTTTCTCCTGTTCAAGTCACGACGGCAAGAACCCGTTCAGCTGGCGGGTGCATCATGGTATCATCTAGAGGGACATGGGAGGTGTCATTTGGCGAGGCAAAGGTTGGACTTAGAGGTATCACCCCTGTGGGTAGATGGTCATCTTTGTGACCCTCCTTTGGGATGAGTGTTTGATATGTTAAATGACTTGCCTGATCTCCCCCAGTCCTTTGTTAACCCTTCTCTGAATCCAGGCAATAATAACACTCCTCCAAAGCAATCCTCTAAAACTCATGGGTTTTGAACATTAGACAACCACTTCTGTGACTCTTCTGGTTCCTCTCACTTTTCAGGTGAGCTTTAGGCACTTCTGGTCAATGGTGAGGAATGCCCCTTACTCCAGTCCATGGATAATCCATTCCCTTGGCTGATGACTCTACTAGAGGTCTCAAGGGCTGAAGACTTCAGTTGGAAGAGCAGTTTCTCTTCAGCCACCACCTTGTGCAATCAAGTGACTTAATCTGTTGGGTTTCCCAAACTTGGGCTGTGCTTAGTGCTGGTCTATGTGGCACCCCATCCCAAGCCCCTGGGGTAGCCTGGTGACCAGGTGAACTGGCTGATGGTACCATGCATGCCTATGCTGAAAGGGTATGCAGAGGGACTGACAGATTTATAAGATCTTATGACAGTGCTACTGGGGATGTTGACCCTGTCACTCATAGCATCCAAAGTTATATCTGAAAGTCCCTTGTCTGACTTGAGCTCAGAGCTGTGTGGACATGGCCACCCCAGTCACATCCTTCATTCTACACTGTTCTGGAGACCTCAGTGGTGTGAAGTTCTTAACCTCAAGGCTAGCCCAGGCCTTTCCTTGAACTTGACCAGGGGTTTGTGGAAAAGGCTTACCAAGTCTCTCTGGTATGGAATTTGCCTGTTTTCCTGGATTTCTGGACCGTGGGGCTCCTAACATGGCGCTGGTGTTGTAGGTGAGTCTTGGGATAGTTCCAGGACTTGTCTGAAGTTGGCTCAGGTGTCCTGGGGTGGTGATCTGATCCGGCTTCTGTCTCTGGAGATGACCTCTTGTGAACACAAACTTACGTACACCCAGACCATCCAAATCCAGCATTATGGATAAGCAACTGAATCCTCACCTTCCCATGGGACAGGGAGGAATTCCAGGTAGAAGGTAACTCGGGAGTACAGGTAGCCCGAGAACACCTCCAATCACATGCAGTCTCCTGACCTGTTGGGGGGAACCTCTCCCTTCTCCTGAATCATATCAGATCCAGGGTCATAAGCCACCCTAGTGGCTTTCCTAGGTTTGGCCTTGGAGCCCCTGAAAGGCAGGTACCTGTGGCACATGTGGACAACGTCACCTGCAGGGTCAAGGCATGTGGATGAGCTTTATACACTGGAGAGTGGCTCTGAGATGTGCAGCTTTGCCAGAGTTGACACTGGGTGAGAGGAACTGCATCAGTTGTGGCCTAGACCTTATGACAAAAACCTGTTCAGGTTGCCACACACTCGTATGGCCTCTGCCCTCTAGATCTTGATCCCAGCCGAAGCCTGACTTCTGACATCAGAGAACACTTTCAACTCCTGATCTCACTTTCCTTCCCCAGTTCCCTTATCAAATTTGACTTTTCTAATCCTCAGCCCTTTCAAAGTGCCAGCCATCAAATCTGAAGGCCATGTTTGATTCTTGGTCCGGGGTGAGGAAACTTCTAGAATCCTCATGGCAAAGGATCCATCTGCCTTGATTCTGAGCTGATGGACCACCTAAAAACTGGGTTTCAGGCAAGACCCCCTTAGCCATGACTCTGGAAGTCACCTACCACATGTTGTACATCGTCCAGGTTTTCAGTCAAAACCTGTGAGGAGTGGGTGAAGGGTAGCTGAGGTTGCTTATCTGGTGCTTCTTGATACCAGCTCTTGTTGATGATGGTGACTGACCTTCTGAACATTGGTCCTCAGTGCTGGAGGTAGCAGTCAAGTCTCTCGTGGCTGTGCTGTCTGGAGCTTCGACAAAGGCCTTACTGAACCGCTCTTGAAGCATTGCTGCTTGAGCAACTCTAGACTTGGGGTGTTTCTTTATGGAGGATGTGTCTGTCCAATTGCCACCTTGTCCCCATTGTGGGTTGAAAGTTGGGCTAAGTCTCCATGAAAATGCCCATGTGGGCACTTGGGATGGGTTAGTGAGGGACTTCTTGGCATCAGGACATCAGACGTGGGGTATAGCTGGCTTGTATGAGCTGTCTCCCAGCCCTGGCATGCAAGGATTCTTGGAGGTGCTAATAGACTAAAAACTGCTTGTCCTTGTACCTGGGCTCTTGGCCTCAGTCTCATAACTAGAACCAGATCTCTAGAGACCAAGGGGACTCATCCATGAGGGACACATCTTAAGCAGAACTAGAATCTGGGCAAGCATGAAAGAGGGTGCTGAACCCAAAATGGAATCTTCCCCCAGTTTCTGGAAAGCATGAAGTGCCCTACTCAATGCCCTTGAGATCTGAAGGAAAAGTAAGAACCAGAGCTGGCCCAGGACACGCTGGACTAACCAACTTTCTTATCCATGGGAAAGTTGGAAATGGTGAGATGAGAAGCGGTCACAGGGTCCCAAGCATGCTTTTACTTATGTAAAAGGGCTCTTGGGGGTGGGGTGGTCTGGAGGGCAAAGAATGCAGGCCGCCATGTTGTGGCTCAACTCCATGGGGAGGGCCTCTTGAAATGCAAGCTCTGCCTGGGGAGGCTTGGGCCCAGAGGACAGCCAGGTGACGCTTGGCCCTTTCATACTGGTGTCTCGTCAGGCACAATCTGAGGCCCCAGAAGAGGGGCAAGGCCGTTTCCATGGTTTCTCTAATCCTCCAGGGATGTGGCTGCCATGCTTTAGGGTAAGTCAGTGACCATGATGTCGAAGTTATCACAACTGAGAAATGCTGGTATCTGTCAGGAACAGACCACCAAGCAGCTTTGGGCAACTCTTTAGGACCAGAACACAGGCTTTTGGAAATGGATGAGCTTATTAAGGTGGGGGGTGTTGTATCTTGGTGCTGTCTGGGTGGCCTCCTCTGCCAAGGTGGTATATACGGCCTGATGGAGTTCAGATGAAATGACAGGCCCAGCCTCTGGGTGCCTCTGCCTCTGTGGCCTTCCAGGACATCACTTGGTAGTGCAGACACTGCCTGAGATGGCATCAGAGGTGCCAAGACCTTGGCACTGGGACTCTGGATGCTGGCTTGTGCTTTGGCCCCTTTCACACGTCCTTGCTCACCTCAGATGGAGGTTGGATGCCTCCAACCCTTCTATTGGGTATTGTCCAGAGTGTCTTAAGGATAGATCCTGTAGAAATGGATGGGCAGACAGAAGAGGTACTAGGAAACACACTTGGTGGAAGGAACCCTGGCTAGGCTGAGTGTCCTGGAGACGGAATGACCCTGGGAGAGGTGGGCCCTGTGCTTCTCATTGGCTTTGTTGCCAGCAGGGTCCACGGCTGAAAACTGGGCATGACCTTGAAAGGTCCATCTTCCATCAACGTACCCTTGCACATTGACCACTGAGGGCTGGTGGATAGCAGCTGAAGCCACCAGAATGTGGGGATTAGGGGAACTTTGTGTCATGCGATAGCATTAGCTGTTAGTGAACACGAGTTTCGTAAAACTCATGTCCTGCTTCCCTTTATCTTGAATTCTGTGCTGTGATTCCCGTAAGGTACCTCTTCTGCTCCCCATCTTTTGTCTCGGAGAAAGACTAGACTTCAGTAAGTCAAAGACGGCTGTGACGGGGTGGAACCCAGGGTCTAGTGCACAAACCTAACACTGGGCTGCTCCCTAACACCTAGGTGGTTGGCCCATGTTAAAGGGACTTTGGACATCTAATTGGAAATCTCTGCCAACCACGGTGGCAAGTGGCATTGTAGTTGCTATAGGGCAGTTTGCTATTTATAGCAACATGAAATGCACACACCAGCCTGCATGCCCAAATGTCCCTTAGGAATAGCACATTATCCATTCCCAGGATATCCTTTCCCATTTCTGCTTAACTCAGTTTCTTATCCAAAAAAGGGGAGCCTTGAGTATCAGACGCCCTACCCAGGTGTTTAAATTTGTACGATGGCCATTGATGCTGAACAATATCTCTTTCTACAATTGGTAAGAAACTGTTTCTGGTCAGAATCTCAGCTGAGATTTTAGCGAAGTGTGGCTCAATTTCTTCCTGAGAATTTGTATTGGACATTGTTTCCTGAAGCATAACCCAGGTGTCAGATTCGCTTGGGATCTTGGCTTAAATAAAACTAGGTGAGTGCAAACGGGTGGCACCAGTTATAAATTTGCTCTCCACTCCCAGCTCCCCTGACTGAGGGTTACTTGGCCCTCTGGAACCAGAGTGGGACCTTTCTTACAAGCTTTAAACCCATGAGGCTCTCCTGGTTGGGAGCCCCTGTGTCAACTAGAATGAGCCTGAATAGATAAGTGTCCTGTAGACAGGTGAAGTAAGACTTGGCTTCCTAGAGTTCCTGGGGTATCTCCAACTAGATAGTGCAGGTTGCTAGCACAAACTGCCACCCTTAAGAATCCCAAGGTTGAGTTTGAACTTGATTTATGGCCATGGTAGAGGGAAAAGTTGACCTTAACAGACTTGCTATCAGCTCCAGGAAGGAGCTGATTGTGGTGATATTGCCCAAAACCAAGATGGTGGCATAGTGGGACCTGCAGCACTTTGTACCTTTTCCAGCCATCCCTATAGACCCCAGCTGTTCCCAGAAGCTGCTGTCGCACCAGGTATAATCCAGGAAGAGGACATAGACAGCCAGGAATGGGGGAACTGGGTGGGGAAGACACTGGACCTCTGATCTGCACTTTAAGCAGTAATGGCTATGGTTGTGGTCACTCTGCATGGGGGAGGACAATAGTGTTGTGCAGGAGCTGGCTGGACCATGACAGACACCTGATACTGCTGTGATCATGGGACTGGAGTTACCATGCCTGAGCATGTCCCCATCCGTGCTCTTGCAGAATTGCCAGGTGGATCTGTGAGTCTACACTCTCCACATTCAGGAAGGGGGGCTGCCAATCAATGCTGGTAGCCAAAAAGACCAAGAAACCTATTTATTAACCATTTCCACATCTTCGGATGGCATCAGCTGTCTGGAACACAAGTACCACAGTGACCTGATGTTCCTTGATTCTGATCCCAGGTAAAGTGCCCCAGGACTGGGACGAAGTGGCCTCCCTCCCTGTTCTTTGTGGTTCTTGAGATGCTCTGGCCTGTTGTCTGGCCATGTGTACATGGGGGTTTTGTGGACTGTTGGACCCACTTGGACTGAAGAGATCTCCTAAAGGTGAAAACCCACGTAGGTTGATGGTGGCTTCTTTTGATCCTTGTTCTTTAACCCAGTGTCTAGTCAAGATCTAGACCCTCAATATTGCTCTAGTTTAGAGGTGAAGGAGTTCCCCTATGAGTCTCCCCATGCAGTGGAGGCTCCGCATACTTGGAACTGACTTCAGCTCTTGCTGGGGTTCTTGTATGAGAAACCTGCTCCATGTTGTGTCCCCCCTCCTCCCAGCCATGCCTGCTCGCCCTGCAGGAGTGCCCCTGGGCTTGACACTGCACTTGAAGGTAACAGCCCATGAAGTGGCTTAAGCCACTGGCCAAGACTGCTGCTGTGGCCACCACATCCCTTCCTTCCAGCTGCCCAAACTGGCTGACCCTGGAAGGATACTCCGGAGGCTTATCTCAAGCCACTTCAGACAAGGGGAAGGTTGTCTTGCTTTCTCAAATGACAAGATTTCCCCCAAAAACGAAGCCAAGTCTTTTCCTCATTGAGACACGCAAAGTTGGACATCTGTCTAGCAATAAAATGAGACCTTATCAATGGCATGGCATCTCACAGACACGGGCTCTAATGAATGGGAGCAGATGAGCCACCTCTCATGCTCCCCACCCACCAGTCTCCACCACCAGTCTCCACCCTCCTCCTGACCTCCCTGAGGTTGCCCTGACTCTTCCCTGAGTCAGTTAGACACCTCTAATTCTCCATGTGGACCCTCCTTAAGGGAATCCTCAGTGTCTCCCCTCCCGCTTCGTATCAAACTCAGACCATGGTAAGCATTTATTTTTCCCTTTCCATAAATCACTCTAGCCTGGCTTCCATCACCCCATGCCCCTGGGGTACCTCCTCTCTTTCTGGAATAACTGTCCATGCTTTGGGTTTCTCCTCCTCCATCCCGTAACTGGCCTCTGGTTTAAATGCCTTTGGGGTATATTTGGGAACCATGAGCACTCTTTGGATTCACTCCTCCAGGACCTGAGTTAGTTTTAACTAAACTAAGCATATGGAATGGTGGTGACGGTCACTTCTGATTGAACCAGAGGTGTTTCTTCAAGGCTAGGAACTTCCCCCAAAGAATTTTATTACCACTTTAGTCAACTACTAGCCACCTCCTAGGGATGCTCAGTTTTGCTAGACTGGAATAAAATGGCAGATTCTCTGCTGTCATAAGACCTTGAGTGGATGCCCACAGACGGCATCCACTCAAGGTCTTATGGGGACAAAGATGGGAACTGTTCAGTGAGATGAGTTTCTCTCCTGGCTTTCTCCAGTGACTTGAACACTGGATTTACCAACCCTGGGGAACTTAGTCACTGTTTCTTTATTGATTCCCCAACCTCCAGCAATAGTATCACCTTGGATATAGGTGAGCTGATGAGGCACATGGTGTGTGCCTATGCATGTGCACCAGGGGAGAATCTTAAGTCTCAGTTGAATGATCTGGATGTGACGGTCATCAACTTTACCCTCCCCCACCAATTTGAAACTGGTCTTTTGTTGAATCACCTGTGTGGGCAGGACAAGTCCCCAGGGGGTCAAAAACATGTCTTGGTGACATTGAATCTCGGGAAGGTGCTTGACTACCCACTCAAGAGCACATGTGACTCTCCTTAGTGACAATGCAGCACTAGGTGTGGCCTTGTCACTTCTCAGCAACCAGTGGCACACCTGAGTCTTCTGACTGACTTAAGCTGGGGTCTAGTGGACATGTTACTACTTGGTCACACTTGCCTCATTCTTCATGCTGATCTTAAAGCCTAGTGACTTCCTATTGACCCCAGAGGCTGGAACCTTTCCTAGAATGACCAAAGGTTCATGGGAAAGACTTGACATATGCCTAGAGACTAGGAGTGGGGTTTGCCTGGGTCTTCTGGACTTCTGGACCATTAGCTTAACACTGGGGAAGAAGCCACTCTTGAGGTTCTTGGGCCTGGCATGCTGGTGCATGCCTGTAATCCCAGCAGCTTGAGAGGTTGAGGGAGGATCAGGAGTTTAAAACCAGCCTCAGCAAAAGTGAGGCACTAAGCAACTTGGTGAGACCCATCTCTAAATAAAACAGCTGGGGATGTGGCTCCAGTCAAGTGCCCCTGAGTTCAATATCATGTTAGTTTCGATAGAGCTGAGACCTCTGAGACTTGGCTTCTGTTTTTGCTGGATGACCTGTCATCTTTGGAGATGATGGGAGATGTCAACTTCTAGTGAGCTCAAGCCTTAAGTGCCACAGACCACCAAAATAGTGTTCACCAAGATTCTGAAGTCTATGCCTGCGGTAACCTGATGTGAAAGGATTGCTCTTAATGTAGAGAGGAAATGGTCTGGGAAAGTCTCCAATGCTCAAATGAGTTTCCTGACCTCATTGAAGGAGACCTCTGCCCCCTGTCCTACCTCCAAGGTCACCCAACACCTCTGGATCTTGTTTGGAGTAAGCCCGTGAAAGGCAGGTAATGACACTTGAAGCACATGTGTATTGCCTTTTGTTGCAAGACGAAGGTCACCTACCACCCTTGGGTGCTGACTTTTAATTGGGTACAGCTGAGACTCTTGGTTCAGAAACACTTTGACCATAAAGGACTTTCACATAGGAAGAGCTACATTAATGATGGTCTTCTGACATGGAGAACCTGTCAGAGAGTGTACTTCTCTAGTTTCTTTCCAGTTCTCCTGCTCCTCCAGAGGAGCCTGGGAAGGTTGGAGAAGGGCCATCAATGTCTTCCAGAACTGCCAAAGCTGTACCCTAGTTATGAGGACCCTAACTTGAGTCTCCTCGAAGTAGGATCAATGATGATTTTTTTCTCGTTACACTCCCTTCCCGTCACTCCTCTCTGCCCGTTAACTCTTGATCTCCTTAGAGAGAGGTGTCCCCAGTAAAGAACAGGGAACAACACTTGGCCTCTGAGCAGAGGGACACAGAGGCTCAGATGTCAACGCTGCTTGATGTCAATGCTGAAAACTGAACCTTCAAACTCCGTGAAGAGAAGCTGGAGCAGGCTTAGGACGGCTCTCCCCACATTTTTCCAATCCCGAAGAAGCCTAATCTTGGATCTCGAGTCAGGAATTATTTAGCAACTCAGTAAATCCAGACCTCTGAGAGGGTGGGGCTCCCATTGGGTTCCTTGGGTGTGTTCTCCTGGGCCCCGTTGTTTCTGGGGCAGTTCTCCCTCATCATAACATACTTGTGCACAAGCTCGGTGGAGCCTCCTAGCCACAGTGCAGGTCCCTTGCTGGTAACAACACTGTCCTGATGTCAAGTCCCCTGTCCAACAGGAAGAGAAACCCATGTCATTACCCCTGACATCTTAACAGACCTGATACTGAATGTTCAGGAAGCCTGTATAAATGCAGGCTCATGAAGATTTTTAACTAAGACTTAAATATGCTCATGTTAGCAAAAGCATGCAGCTCTATGGAGGGTAACGAGTCCTTGATGATTAAGGAGAATTCTTGCAACAAGATGATTATTCTTGAATCCAGTGGACATGATGTGCAGGTCAGGGCCACGGGACAGGGAGAACTACTGGCAGGGGAGTGGTATAAATTCGAGGGATGCAGCTTATGCTGGTTTTTGGTCTGCAAAGAGTCCTCGGTTTTTCTAAAATTGTCATAGAAAGCACCAGAAAGGCACAATGTGGCTTTTCTCTCAGCAATAACCACGTCAATGACATGGGTTGGGTCTTGTTTCTTATCCCTCAACCTCTCAAGCATCCCTAAAACCTAGGTCTTAGGTCTGCCTACTGCAGTATACGAAGACCATGACGTCTCTAACACACTCTCAGAAATCCCAATTCCTCTACCTAATGACCCATAAGTAGTCACACTCCAAGTTGGCAGCCTTTTCCTCCACTGTTCAAGTCGGGATCCAAACATGGTCCTTATGTTGGTAGCTAGCAGACCACGAGCTCTCTAAGTGGAATTGTTCCTTTTGTCCCCTGGCTGCTTGTCCTACACTGGACAGCCAATATCATACACATGTGCCCAGTACCTGTCATGGCTTCATGTTCCTGTTCATGGTCCTCGACGCCTGCTCCTCACCACCTCCTGAAACTGAGTGTGCTGTTAGTTCACCTTTTTTCTTTGAGGCTCTCTTAGCTTTGAGCAGGAGTAGTATCCCAAATCTACAACCCCTCAAAAGGCTCTTTCTGTCTGTAGCACTGGCACTTGGGGTTGGGGAAGGAGGGCATGGTCATGGGCACCAGCCTTGCCAGGTGAGGCCTGGAGTGACCTTCAGAGTCTTCGGTACTGCTTGGGAACTTGGCTCTGGTGTCGCCCGAGGATAGAGGTCCGTAGTTCTATCTTCTATCTATGCCTACCATGGTTCCTCAGGTGAAAAGCTTGTCCTGTTGGCCTGACACCTAGTAGCCTAACTGCCCCATCCTACCAGGTGTGGGTTCCTGGATACAAACAAAAGGCCAATAGTCAGTCGGGTAATGGGTGAGAACACCTGGGCCTTCACTAGTTCCTGCTGAAGAAGTTATGTTCCTTCTCAAAGACCTGCTTCCTAAGTATGACTAGTAAAGACTTCCATGAAGGTGATCATTATAGTGGCCTGTCTCAGAGGCACGTGTTGGGGGTCACATTATGGACACTGAGATTGCTACTTGATGAAACCAAAGAATTTTTTTTCTCCCTTTATAAAGGTTCTTTTCCCTGCTGAGTGGTCATTATGTGGGGACAAATGAGGTCCTTGTTCTAGTTCATGAATTCTACTAACTTGTTGAACAAGGTGTATAATCCAGCATTTCTAAGTCTATTCTGAACCTCAGACACTACCAGTTCCCTGTATTGTTAACCATAGAAGTGGAATTTGCCCTCCATTGGGATGTGATGGATATTGGAAAATGCTGGACACTCTCTCCTGGCAGCCATGGAAGGCGAGAGAACATTCAGGAACATAATCCTTAATGCTTTCCTAGTTATCCTGCCAGGGCCACACACGATAGTTCTACGCTACCTTCCGTAGAACTGCATACACTGCTTATGGTCAGGATTAACTTTTACCATGGGAGGTTGGAGAGTCTGCAATGCAAGGAAGCGTTCTTGATCACTTTCAAAGACAAATACTGAAACAGGTAAGAAACAGTCTAGAAGAAGGTACAAGATGGCAGCAGCAGAAGAAAGCTTTCTACTAAAGCTTCGCCTCTCGTGCTTGCCTTCATAGTAAGGTCCCATCCCAGCCTCTAACCCAATAGTTGCATGAGAGGCTTGGGCAGGGCCATACTGCAGCCAGTGGGTCCAATGGATGTGGTTATATCCCCTCTGGTCACCAGCCCTGAGAATCGCTGGATGGCCGAACCTTGGTGCACAACTGCCCCCATGAAACTCCCAGATCCAAGACACTTGTTCTAAGGGTTCATCTTTGTTCTAATGGTTGGCCTGCATGGAATGACCTGACTGCAACTTCCAACACTGGTCACCTTTGAGCATTTTTGTCATCCACTTAGATAGGACATCCATGGTCTAACCCTACAAAACCATGTGGCTGTCAAGTTTTCTAGACGGGCTCATCCAGAATGAAGGGTATCTTATAAGATGACCTGGACTCTGTATTTGGTTCCTTCTGATTCCACTCCACTTGGAAACTTGGCAAGAGTCCAAAGAAAATGGTGGCCACTCTTTCTGGGGTCACATGTTGAAGCATGTGCCATGGTGTTCCGCCTCTAAGGATGCCGAGATTGCTCCTCAGTTAATAAGTCCAAGGGCCTTTCTTCTGTAAAGGGTTGACTCCTTGACTTGTGATTCATGTGGGGTAAAGGTTTGACATCCCTGAAAGTGACTTTCTATTTCAACTGTAGAATCTGAACCTTGGGTACTGTGCTCCCATCGTTATAAATACATTCAATACTTACCAAGGAAATTCCTGAATTTTCCTTCCATAGTTCTAGAAATCAGACAAAACCCTTACTGACAAAACCCTTCCCAGCTGTCTAGACAACAAGGGCCTCTTCAAATAGGCACTAACCCTGTTGATTATGAGCAGATATTCTTCCTGCATTCTTTGGAAAAACTATGATTGAGGTCCCCTTAACTTTCTCGACAGACTTGAACTCCTATCAAACATACTGTGTATGTTTACTAGGAATACTTAGTAAAGATGTGGGTGTTGGTTGAGGTCATTACCCCCAAATGATGTGGGGGTTCTAGGAATTGGAACTTGGTCTATGTAAGGGATCCATATTCTCAAAGAAGAGATTTTTTTGTCAGCTATTCTCAAGTTCCTACAGAATAAGTGTCCGCCATCCTGTAGACCACACTTTCATAACTTTGCCTAAAAGGAGGGATCAGACCACCACGCTCTCCCATGATTTCACAAGAATTCCCAAAGGGCAGCCCTTGTTAATGGTGTTCATGTCAATCATGGCAAGGTGAAGGCATCTGAGATGACTGGTCATTTGATGAATTCTGTGGATGAGCCAGGGAACTGGCCAGCCTCTCTTTCCAAAGTTGTGTGGCCCTTATTGGGCTCCACCAGCATCTTTTCATCTTTAGTTTCAAGAAGCATTGCCCTGTCACCTAGAATCTGCAATCACATCAGAGAATGATGGGCAATATCAATCTTAAGACAGTGGCCCCCAAGAGAGTGACTTCCAGCCAAACACTGGTGGCTGACCTGTCTTTAGTCATAGGACTGACCTTGTCTTCCTCAACTACACCTGAAGGGACTTTAGGACCTGGCACTTAGGTTTGTGCCACTGCAAAGTCTTCCCCTGTGGGAACACCTCAGGGACCTAAACCACGCAGAGCAACGCCCATGGAATTTCTCCCTAAAGGTCCTCGGGTGCTTCCTGTGTACAAGCCCCATGAAGGCAGGGCTGGGTGTCCCTTTCCTGCTCGGTCCCAGAACCGATGGTGCTACACCTGCACAACCTGTCCATGGCTGCCTCTCTCTGTATGAGAACCTCACATCTGAGTGAGTTTATATACTCCTTGGGGCCAGAAACTGGATCTCTCCCTAAACATGTGTCCAGGGGTGACCAAGGCTCTTCATACAACTAAGATGACTGCTCATGGCTCATGGCTTTCTGGACATGGGTCTTTTTTTCCTGAAAACTGCCTCAGATGGACAAGGGATAGAACTGAGGTCACCTCGGGCTTTGCTTCTGGGCATGACATTTATGTGGCCTTGCTAGGTAGCATGGCCCTTGCTCCACTGTCCTCAGTACTCATTCCTGAAGGTGTCGGCTGCTTGTGGGTTCAGGTCCTGTGTGTACTCACTTGACCAAATGACCAGCATTCCAGAAGAGCGATTGTCCCTCGACCACAGAATCCTAGGAGGGGAGATGCCTCCAGTACCAGAAGGGACGGTTCCTCCCCCATTGAGAGCCCTGCTTCCCCTTTCTCATGTCGTCAGGCGAAGGTCACAGGTATCCCTGGGCTTTCAACCCTATCTGGTTTGGAGACCCTAAATGTCACCTAATGACACTGGGGCAAGTCATTATAGGACAGCCAAAGCTCAGCTTCCCCTCTTGACCATTCATCTGGCATAGGATCTCGAAGGCTGAGAATATTTGGAGTACAGACGGCGAGAATCTAGAGAAAGAACCATATCTGTTCTAGGGTCCGCCTTGGAGCATGGGAGGGCCGCCATCGCAGGTGCCTGGGCTTCCTCTTTCTGGTTCTCCCAGCTCCATGGAGGAGCCTGGGGACCCTCCTGGGGAAGGCAGAGCACTGAGCTTGCACAGGGCGATCCGAACTGGACCCTCTTCTTGGGGTCATGCTCTGTGGTTATCAGTGAGTGGGAGGGAAGGGACTTCAATCCTTAAGCTTCGACTTTGTTCTCCTTCATTCACTTTTTCCCTTGTTAAACCCTGGAACAACTTATTAAGGAAAAAATGCTGCTGTGTCCCAAAGAAGATCATATGAGGAAGTGCACCTTGCGTGGGAGACTGAGATTTGGAAGGGCAGAGCTTTTGCCCTTGATGCCAATATGGGGAACCAAAGCACAGCCCCCCCCCCAATCAGTAAGAGAAACTGGTTCAGACTAAGGTAACCATTCCCTAGGGTTCATCTAGGTCTTCCTGAAAAATCCTGGGTTTGGTTTTCGGATCGGAAGTGACTTGGCACATAGGATGGACTTCTATATTGATGGCCCTGAGAGCTTGGGCTCCTGTCTGCATTTCTCTGGTCTTCTCCATGGGCTCCTAGATGAATCCTTCTTGACATTGGCTGTGGAATTCAGTTACATGCAGACTTGGTTGGGGCCGGGGGCCTCTCTCCTGTTGGATAGAGGATACCTCATCATTGTCACAGGGTTCCTATGTTGAGAAACATATCAATCATGGTACACCTGGTCTTTTGTGTGGCCAGAAAGTCTTTGGTTTTGCTTCTTATAAAAACTTCAGAAATGCACAGAACCAGCCATAGAAATGGCTGTTCCCATCGTGTTCAGGGACCCACATCTAACAGCTGGGACACGGTGTCTGGTTTCCTCACCAGCTCGTGTAGCTACTCTTGAGGTAAACAAACATCTGCAGCCTCCATGGTATATGGACGTGTATCTAACATCTTAATGCATTTAGCATTCAAAATCAGCTTCTCCAGCATCCAGCAACATGTAGACAGTCAAGGCAAACTTTCACAAGGTTCATCAAAAACTGGCTTGTTTAAATGGGGATCCACGTACAGCCTACACATCATGAGCAGAGGTTCCCCCACCTTGTCCCCTGGCAATTTCTGTCTTCCCTGTGTCCTAAAGCAGATGTTTGCTTCAGTCCTCTGAATGGGAGACACTTTCCCCCATAAATCTAAATTTCCAAACCTGAGAGCACAAGATTCTAGTTCTCAGGTAAAGAAATGAGAAGGGAAATGGCCTCCCTTGATAATGAGCTGATTGGAACCTGAGGGGCCTCATCTGGGGTCCCGTCTCCCTGCTGTGATTCCTGGGAAACATTTCTGGCTTGAGATGGTGTATGTCATGTGGTAGCTGTCAACAGAGCCACAACAGGGGGACAGTAGGACAACCGCGTATACTGTCGGAGCTGCAGTTGTGTACCTCTGCCTGAAGATAACCTGATAATCTCCTGTGTCCTTCAGCATTGGAGGTGCAGGGGCAGCCATTGGACTTCATTACTGAACTGCTGTTCCCACTTAGGATCTACCTAAATGATGCTTCTAGATAATTTTGGATTTGCTACAGCTTTGGGGAGCATGATGATCTGCACAACCTTCACTTTCTTACAAGGCAAAGAGCATCTCCATTTTTTAAAACTCTCCAGCTTCTTGGGATAGAACAGTCAGGGACTTCACAGGAGTAGGGTTCTCAACACTCCTGTGTGCTGACGACCTGTCACTGTGACCTGAGATGGAGATTGAACTTGTTCTGTTGAAATTGTAGCAGCCTAACTGCTCTATGGTACCAAATGTGGATTTATAGAGACAAAGTCTATGGAAGAGACCGGGAAGGAAAAGCTACCCTATCCATTCCCAATCATGGAGGATGGCGAACATTCAAAAGACCCTCTGACACTTCTCCCCAGTTGTCGGAAAAGTGCTGTCGGCCACTACTGAAGGCATGTGTGACTTGCCTTGGTAGATGAGTGAGTAAACAACAATAGTCTGATGTATTGGACAACATGGACCCCCTCATCTTGACACAAGACTGGAAATGCTCCAAAGAGATGACGAGACCTTAAGGGGTTTTAATAGTCTAAGGATCATGGAGGAGCCTGATGTGACGTAGAGTGCAGCTGTCTTATTGTAGCTTTGGCTCAGAAGGTTGTCTGTGTTCGAGGTAGGGTCCCATTTATGCTTGAGAAGTCACTCTCCAGGCTGTGTCCACTTGGCCACCCAGATCTGCTCCCTTGCTTCTTGATGGGCCGACTCAGAGCCAGTGTTTGATGGAGACTTGGCAGGTGTGTCTCAACTGCTCCATGGGGAGCTCTACCACCAAAAACCACCGGGATGTTACTTGGCTTTTCTAAACAACATACGTTCATAGTGTCCAGTTCATATGGAGGTGGTATGGATGGTGTTACCGGCTCTTGGTGTTCCCAAATCAGCGTTGGGTTCTCCTGATCGATTGGAGATAGAGATCACCAAGAGGCGACTGATAGGGTTGGGACAAGGCTCTGCTGGGACTTCTGCTGGAGTCGAGGGGAGAGGATGCATGGGTGAGGGTTCCTAAACCAGCTCTCCAAAGACATGATGAAGCTTAAGGGAAATGGGCTCAGGTAGGCACATGACCCCAGGAGTTCTGCACCTGGCTCCTCTCCCCTGGCACCAGGGTTTGCACGGGAGATCTGCTCAGCCTTGGGCCTCTGCTCAATGGGAGAGGGATCCTAGGAACATGGAGGTCGGCAGCACAGATCACAAAGCTGATAGACACGTTCAGTATTGGCCTCCAAGGAAGGCTGTGTCAGTCAAGGCTGGACATATTGTGCATGTGGGGTTTTTAGAAAAACTCGGGAGGAGTCGGCTCTGAGCCTTGTCATAGGTGGAAATCCTTACTGACAGCAGTTCCTGCTGGACAGAAAGTCTTGGTGGGGAACAAGGGTTCTCCCTGCCCTGTCTTGACAGAGGCAAAGTACATGATGGAAAGCGTGGTCTTCACCTTGGTTACTCCAAGCATTCCTATCCCCTGTCTTACATGGGAACTGAAAAGAATGACACCAGCCCCACCTGCCACTTTCTTAAATTTTTCATGACGGGCTAATGCAGAATGTGGGACAACCTCTAAGACACTGGGACCGTTGGTTCCTTGTTATGCCAGCCTCCATTATTCTCCACCTGCATGATGGGCTCTGTCATTGGGGGATCTCACTGTCCTGGGTGACCAGGTGTGCCAACCATGCCAGAATTAGACCAAAACCCCAGTCCAAAGGACTGGTCACTGAGGGACAGATATAGCATTCAGCTTAATTTCCAGTGGTTACTGAGGCTGCAGGTTCCTAAAAGGGACTAGTCCTTTTATCCTGTGCTGTACCTGAGATGTCTTTATTAAAATCCTGCCTTTGTGGCTTTCGCCAACTTGAGATTATCTCTAATGGCCACATCAACTCGTGTCTGACATGCCCAAGTTTGCCCTGGCTCTCCTTGAGTACAAAGCCAGATCTATGTAGGCCAAGTGGGCTCCTCACCCCTGCCTCGGGCTCAGAATCAAAGGTGACCTAACATTTCCCCATGACCTACCTGATTCCCACCTCCTGGTTCTAAAACCTCATTTTGCCTCAGTTCAACTTCAGGGCCAGAAATTAGACTATCATCTGAATCTAGGATTATGTGAGAACAATGTGCCTACAAAACTGAGCTTTGTTCTGTTTTGTCTCCAGCTCCTGGTTGACTTTGTAATTTCTTAGCTGAATATCAAGAGCCAGCCACTCTTTGGTGTGCAGGGTTTGGGGGAACGAGTGATAGACCTGAGCACTGCTCTCGGGCCTCCTGCCATGGGCTTAGTGTGCATGTCCTCACTGGTTCCAATGACCTCTACTACCATCCTCGGTGCTTATTCTGGAAGGTTGGCTTCTTATGGGTTCAGGCCCTGTGTGCACCCAAATGACCAAAGGCCTTTCATTCCAAGCAGGCGATTGACTAGGGGGTCCCTGGAACATCAGAATTTTCTTTCCCATGGAATCCCTTAGGAGGGGAGAAGCCCTGGGGACGTCTCCAGAGCCAGAGGAGAAGGCTCCTGCCCCATTGAAAGCCCCACTTCCCTTTTCTCTTCCATATGTCCTCAGAGTAGGGTCACAAGTAATTTGTGGCTTTTTACACTGTGGGCAGAGACCCTGAATGTCACATAACAATGCTCAGGGCAACGATGGAATTTCGACATTGTGAGACAAATGTCAGCTACCTGTGACTGACCATCTGGCCTCTGGTCTTTCTGAGAAGGTCTGGACCGAATATATGGAGTCAAGAAGGACTTCGATGGTGAACTTGTTTCAGTGGAAGGAGTGGCGTCTATCGAGCTGTCGGTCTTGACGTGGAGAAATCTGTCACTGTTGTCTGCTCTCCTGACTTCTCCCACTTTCTCTAAACTCAGGGCTGCACGGGGAAGCCTGGGGAAACCTGTCACCCATGGATGAGCTTTTCCCTGCTAATCAGAGCTTTAGCCGATTAGTGGGGTATCAAGATGGCTGCACCTCAAGATCAGTTCTGTGGTGATGCAAATAATCGAGTTCTAACTCTCTGCTTGGCTCCTCATCTTGTGAGAAATGCAGGCGTGTCCTTGGGGCTCGTGAGGCACTATGTATGGAGAGCTGAGGCCGAGAAGGCAGAGTCAGTGTCAGCCTGAGTGGCCACTAACAGAAACTGAACCTCAGACTGCAACGCAGAGGGAGGAAAAGCAGGCTCAAGGGTCCTGGTCCATCTTCTGCAGAGGAATTCTGAACTGTCTTCAGGTCAGAAGTGACCTGGCAGTGGGGCCATGACGTGGGAGTTGAGGCTAGGGTGCCTTGGTGTTTTCTGGGGTGTCTTCTGGGCTCTATTGTACCAGGGAGAGTTCCCCTCACTATGGATCCATCTATGGGCAGCTTGATGGGCACCCTGATGGGCACCTCCTGGCCTGTGGAGCAGGCTTCTGGAGTCAGCACCATCCTGGGTTGTAGCCTCTGTTGAAGAGCACCACTGGACCACCAATGTCGGATGGACCTGCACTGAAAGCCTATGAATGGCTGTCCTTGGTTTGCCTCAGTTTCCCTGGTGTGAGGAAGAGACTGCCAGATGTGGGGGTGACTTGGGAGGCTAAGATCGGAGGATCAAAAGCTCAAAACCAGCCTCAGCAACTTGGCCTAAGTAACATAGCCAGACTGGGTCTCAAAAGGGGTTGGGGGAATGTGGCTAAGGGGCCATGAGTTCATTCCCCAGTACCCCCCAAAACACCCTAAAACCCTGTACTGACACTCCTACCCCCAAAATTGCAAAAACAATTTTAACCAAAGTAATCATCTCAGTATGGCATGGTCTAGAGCTGTCTTAATGCCTCGTATTTGGAATACACAGAGGGCACTATGTCCCACGTAGCTTAATGACCTCTGTACCCCAAATACATTTTCAAGTGCCTCAATCTGTCACTGACTTCTTTAGGAAAGAATTGCCCATTCTGCACACCATAGCTCCCATTTTCTTTTACTGTGAGGAATATTCTCTGGATTTGGAGGAACATACTCGGTCCTCCTAGCATTTAATTGCTAGACTTTAGAGCTCAGCTTGGATTGATATCTGGCCCTTCATGGTCAGTGGGGCAGATTCCAAGGATGATGGAGGAAAGGGTGCTTTCTCCCAAGGTCCTAGGTGCTGCTGTGTTGGGCTTCCCCTTTGCACAGGATGCTTGACCATCTTTCATAGATGATTGGTTAGTTCCTGTCACTGTGGCTCTTTGAAGTAGAGCCTGTGATTGACCAGATGCCTGTTCTTCCAGCCTCCACTAATACTGACTCCTGAATATTCGCGGCTCTCTGAACATTCTGCCTTGGGCTTCCCTAGTATCCCACTCCTTGCCTCTTAAGATATCCATTCTCAAAGTGGAGACTGACAAAACAGGACAGCGCTTTCTGCCAAAAAGCTTGGATCTTGAAATCATTTTAAGTTTTCTGAAGTCGAAGGAAAAAACGTACGTTTCAAGCTGGTCCTAGAAGGAAGGACTGCATTCCTTCTGCTCTTTGGGGGTTGACTCTGCAACAACCATCTCTGCCTTCTGACTCCCAGGAAATGTGTGTGCCCTCGACACTCAGGGTCCAGCTGGGCTGACCTGCTCCACAAATAGCAGGTGGGTCAGGCAAGACTTGGACCCAGAATGTGACCTTCCCTCACTGCAAGAAAGGCCAGAATTTTCCTTTTTAGAAATGTCATTGTGGGGAAAAGTCAGGGCCTTCAGTGACATTTTCAGAATGAAGCCTGCAGTCGGGACAAAGGCTGTGTTACTACTGCCTGGGGACCCCCACCCCCACCCCCACCGCATGCCATTCTGGGGGGAACTTGAAATGCACTCCTATGTGGCTATAGCCAACTGTGTGGCGCCTGGTGGTCCAACTGCCCAGTGAGTCTAGCCCTGTCTCTCCTTGGTCACCAGCCCCATTAGTCAGTGGATGAGACGGGCTCAGTGGACGTACCCATCTGGTTCTTAGAGGCAATGTTTCCAAGTCTTTTGCCCAGTTTCCCTCCACACATTCAGAGTGTGGAACCCAGGAGAGATGGGGGTGGGAGATGGTGTCTGACTTCATGTGGGGTCTTCACTTGGCCATTTGCCAAACTTTTTCAGCAAATTCCTGAAAGTGGCACCGATGTTATCTTGGGTTATCAGTGCTCCCCACTGTCTTGCAAATTCTCCAAAGGGGCTAATGTAAATCTTTGCCAGGCTGACAATTCCCTTGGGAAGCTATTGCTTTCCCTGAGTAGGATGCAGTTGGATACTGAACAGAATCCCCCGTGAGGAGGGTGGCTTGTGTCCTGCTGGGGCTGTCCCTGCATGCACCTCATGATGGGAGGCTAGGGACTTGCTCCATGGGGAAGGGTATACTTTCTGTCTAAGGTGCTGTTGTCTTTCTCCAGTGTGGCCACCTCTTATTGCTCATTGGGACATCAAGTATCCATCCTGAAAGTGTGGTCACCAAGGGTCTGACTGACATTTCCTGACATAGTCTGGGGGTTGGTGACTAAGGGTCTGGATCTAAAGGGACCATAGCCTTCTTCCAGCACTATCTGTACCCGAGTTAACTACTCCTGGCTGGGGGTTTTGCCCTCATCCATGGGTGCGCATCTCACTGACCTTGACTCTGTTGTCCACAACACCCCTAGAATATCGCCCTACAATGGATCGAAGCTCTGAGTCTCCACCTGGGGGGTGAGCCTGCAGAGTGCCCCTCGCCAACTCAAAATTACTAGCGTGAACAGGGGATATGTCCTTCTTCCCCACCTCCTATCCTTAAAGCCTGCACCTGGGTGAACACATGTTCATGTCAGCGCCTTAAAAGACACCATCTCTAGGGAGACAGGCAAGTGCCCGTTAGCCAGAGTGCCATGTACAAGGCTCGAGAAATACTTCTGCCTTTCCCGTCATGTCTGAACCTCTGTCAAGGACAACTACCTTGATGGGAGTGAACTTGAGTTCTTGTTATGGTTCAGAAATGTTTGTCATAGAAAAACTTGAACATGTCAAGCCTCGCCAGCATCTCCCACTTGCTCACAGCTGGCCTTGCTCATAGGGCTGATGACGGCCATTCTTAAAGGCAAAACCTGGGCCTCAACCTATCCAGGACATGGGATGATCCTAGGATGGGAATGGCTACAAAAGAGAACATCTGTGTGGACCCCCCACATACTTCATTTTCCAAATGGGGCCAAGTGGCATCCCTTCATAGGACAATGATTCGTGACTTGAAAATCCAGGAGCCTCATTTCTATAGTTCTCAAAAGTAAGCCTTAAGGATGAGCTAAGGTTAGGATCATGATCAACTTCTCATTCAGCATTGATATTGACTGTCTGCATTCACTCTGGGGCTTTTGGCACTGGACCTCCTGAGAGCATAGCTGAGCTTTCTCAAGCAAGTGGGCTGTCAGTTCAGAATGCCCATCCTGGTCCAGCTCTATTGACCAGCTTCCCCAGTAACTTGTGTTATCTCCTGAATCCATAGCCTCTGGAATTTTCTAGAACTTAAACTGGTTAAGGTGTAAGACGACTGCTCTGATCAGTCTATTTTTCAGTATGACTCGGTTTCTCAAAGTCTTTCTGCAGTCACTTTGGGGGGCCTAGTGAACCGAATACCACCAGTAACTGCCTTGCAAAGCTTGAAGCTGACTTGGCACCCTATTGCCATGACCTTCAGCAACAATAATGGCACAAAGATGAGCTGGGCTTCTCTGTGGACACACGGTACTAAAAATCTGACCACTAATGGTGGCAGGGTTCGAGAGGGCATTGATACCATGGAAATAGCCTCTGCTAGGAGCTTCGTGTCCTCTTAGCACTTACTGAGGATGGCGGTGCAAGCCTCCAAGACATCAGGATGGTTACAATCTTCTGAATTCTAGCACTCTTCTCAGTGCATACATCACCCACAATAAAACCATGGCAGAAACTGCTGGAAAAACATAAAAGTGACTCAGGGATCACTTCTAAGACTCACAGCACTATCAAGTACACAACACTAAAAATTGAGCCCACCAGTTGATCACATTACAAACTCGTCACTTTGACATGTCAATCATAGCATTAGTTTTTCTAAATAAGCCCAAAGGAAAAGGAACAACCCATGTGGAAATTGATAACCTGCGCTCGCCCTAAATATGCTTGATGAAAAACTGTACACACTTAAAAATCAAAGCATTGTGCCCACTTTCTTGACTTTTTAATTGTCAATGGACCTTTTAATGTGGTGCTGGGAATCCATCCCAGTGCCTCACATGTGCTAGGCAAGGGCTCTGCCCCTGAGCCACATGCTAGCTCAAAATTATGAACTCATGACTGGGAAATGCAGGGAATGGCTACCACTGGATTACAATACTGGCAGAGCGCCCTGGGGTTTTAACCCATTGTCAAACCACAAAGGTCTCCTGTTAACACTTTGAAGAGTTTTTTTATATTTTCCAAGTCCTATGTTTGGGAAAGGGCAAGAGAATAGCCCCTCCTGCTTTCAGATACTTAGTCTGAACAAAGAAGCATCTTATCTGATTAACTGGGACAAGTGGGGATCCCCAGCATTCTTCCACATCAAATGGCAGACTCTGCCAACAGGGTGTAGGTAGGACCAGGGATCCATTGCCCATGGCCTGCTGGAGCTGACTGTAGGGGGATGGTCAGGCTCTCCCTCCACTCCCTCTGTTCCCCTTGCCTAGGGCTCCTGGCTGTTAGCACATTTGCATTAAGACTTTGCTTCTGGGAACACATCAGGGGCACATGCTGCTCTCTAGGAGCAGGGGTGGAAATCTGCAGTCTGGAAGTAAGGAAGTGTCATTGCTTCTTTATCTCTGGGAACCCAGGCCCGTGCAGCCCAAGGTGACCCCAGCCTTCCATATTGGCATAGAGCCTGGCCCTGTGGGCCACAGGCCTCTGAGGACAACTGTTCTCCTCTTCTCAAAGCTGAGCTGGGATCCTGGCCCAGGAGGTCAGTGCGGGCTCCGTCTTCAGGGCACCAGCAGTTGCTCCAGGTGAGGGGCAGGTCACCCCTGCCCAGGTGGAGGAGCCACTGCTCAACACAATCCTGTTCTCAGAACTTCCAGGGACGTGGCCTAAGAATGCAATGCCTAACTTCTCAATTTCTTTGACTCGCTCAAACTGTAAGTTGTCAGGTTACGAATTTCTGAACTCTACCACCTCTGAGCAGGAAGGTCTTATTAAATCTTTATTAGTCAGGGAAACCCATACTCATGAAACCACAGTAGAAGCTACCTGAGTAATATAGAAGCAAAGACCCTTTTCTAGACTCCTAGGAGTGATAATTCTAATGATGTCCAGATCTGGCCTCCTGGGCCATGACAGGAATGTTCTTTGGACTTTCTTAGGAAGGTGACTTGCTGGCATTTGGTCACCTGGCATTTGGGCATGCAAAGTGCTACCAATAAAAGCTGACCCCGGCACCTCAGTGAGGCAGGTCAGGGCCGTGGGGAGCTGGGTCATCTTCCGATGTATCTCCTTCAACTGGCATGTCTGCCCTCCCACAGTTCTTCTGTATTTGCCCATCACTGGTTCTCCTGAAAGGCAGATGGTCTTGATTGGCTGCCTGGTGTTCTCCAAATTTTCCGGCTTTGCTTTAAAGGTAGGGTGGGGGGGTCCGTGTGTTCTTTTCTTGGTTCCCCTGTGGAGGCTTGTAGCCTCCATTCTCAAAGTAGGAGGCTGATAGCAAGAAAATTCTAAAGGAGCTGTGACCTTGAAGTTGTCTGCTCTTTTTTTCCCCCCATAAAAATTCAAGACATGAACGTGCACTGTTAAGAAGGAGGCATCCGGAAAGAAAGGCTCCGTTGGCCTTCCTCAGACCTGCCTTTTTCTTTTTCACTTCCAAATGATGCTCCTCTCAAGGTCTAGATCTAGCTCTGTTGTGCTGAGAAGCTCGAACCTGGCTGGACTGGGCCTGCTCTTCACCAGCTGCAGGAACCGACTAGTTCTACTGCTTCATTAACCAGCTCTGATTCTTGACTAACCACCTCCTCAATGCTCAGTCCTAGAATAAGGATGGTGTAACAAGATGCAGCACTAGCCAGGAGACTACCTTTTGGGGTTTTGGCTTGGCTTTGGGGAGCAGAGGTACCAGGGATTGAACCCAGAGGCGCTTTACCATGGAGCCACATCCCAGCCCTCATAACTTTCTCAAGTTTCTTAGTGTATTGTTAAATCACCAAGGGTGGCCTCTAACCTGTGATCCTCCTGCCTCAGCCTCCTGTATCACTGGGATTGCAGGCGTGCACCACCTCATCTAGCTGTCCCTCGGTTTTAGGTGTAAGGCTCAAAAGGGGAGATATTGGGGCCACTGAAGCATCTGGTTATAAGTGGGGGGTCTCTTCTAAGACATGGGACCATATGTGCCTTGAAGGGAAGAAGCTGATAAACCAAAATACTACTACTGCATGCTTTTCCTCAGTTGAATTTCTTAGTCGAAATTAGTTGTCTTTCAAAACATTCAATGGTGGTTACCTTTTTCTTTTACTTGATGGTGCTTACAACACCTGTGGGACTCTTCAGCCTGAGAGTATTATCCCAAGGCAAAAGGATGTGTTTTCCTTGTAAAACTATGCAAAACCTGTTAATGGAGGAGCTCTGTGAGCTGGGAATTAAACCCAGGGCCTCATGCATGCTAGGCAAGTGCTCGAACGCTGAGCTACATCCCCAGCCGCAGAAGGAACAGCTTCAAGCTGGCCACTACATCCTCTAAAACTTAACATCGCTGGTCTTCAAGCACTTCCTAATACCATACGAGACTTTGTTCATGTAGGACTTCAAGATGTTCTGGTTCCATTTAATAGTGGTCATACTATGGTGACTTCTGTCTGTCATGGGCATAGGAATAGCAGAAAGTCAAAGGTTCCCAAAGACACTCTTGCACAGAGTGAGAAATTTACATTTAATCCTGCAATTCCCATTTCCCAACATAGAATGCAGTATTCTTGATGAATGCATGAGAATCTGGCTGCTGGCATCCTCAGGGGAATTGGGGAATTGGGACCTGGGGAGGAAGCTAGCTCAGCCATCACAAAATGGTCATCCTGCCTGCCCCTTCCTGTGTGCAGTTTGACCAATATAGAGCCAAACATTGGCAAAGCACTCTCCACAGTGTTGGCTCCTCACTCCTAATCTAAATAGCATCTAAAATTAGGTGAGACATAAGAACAAGACCAAATACTTCAAGCCCAGAAGCTCTAGATCCACAGAGCAATTCTCTCTGAAAATCCACCTATGTCAGTCTCCACAACCCACCCATGAAACTAGAGATCTGGACTTCTCCAACTTGGGTTCCATAGATTCCTCCTGCCAGTTGTGCAGGGGGATTGGGCCAAACATCAATGATGGTGATGGTCCCAAATCCTAATGTGTTCCCTTTCCCTTGGGATGAGTGTAAGGAATGCATAGCCTAATTTTCTAGTCTAAAATTACAGTAGTTCCAGTGTGGTCAGCCTCCCCTGGGAGGGTCAATCCATTTTCCAATTAAACCCTTCTCGGCTTCCCCACCCTCCATTTTCCTGAGTCCACCGGACCACCTGTGGCTTTGCCTAACCTTTTGGCCTAGACTTGAGCCCATCCTGTCTCTGGATTAAGGTCAGCCACCTACAATCAATGACTAGTCCAATAGGCATGTTGGGTTTTCTCGACATCTGCTTCAGGGTAGGCCATTGGACACACTGTCCTGCAGGTAGACCTGCCAAGGTGAGCCCTGACCTCATGCCGAGGAGCCAGCCTCTGACATCAGTTTCTACTAAAATCCTAGATCAACTGAAGCCTGGAGGAGGGGCCAGGTTCTTGGACCAGATGAGGCAAAGTAATCAGTAAAATCCTAAATGTCTCTTAAATGGGTGCATAGGGCTAGTACAAGTCGAGGGATTTCATTGACTTTTTATACATGCTTATAACTCTGGTTATAGCCACCCACCTGGCAACCCTCTACCACTCCTCCCTAGTGCCCTTCACCTTCACCTTCCCCCCACCCCCCCCCAAAATCCCCTCTCATGTCATCTGAGACTCGACATGAGAGAAAGCATGAAATACTTGTCAGGAGTTTAGCTTATTTTGCTCAACACAAAGATCTCTGCCTCATCTTTCTATAGATGGCATCTCATTCTGTGGTTAAATGATACTCTATACACACACCGCACTTCCTCCATTCATTCGATCCATTGTCTCCTCTTGCTCTCTGCTATAACTTAACAGCCCTACAGAATGATTCATGAAAAGACTGCAGAATACGTGATTCTCATGAACGTGTAGAATTTTCTCTAATGATCATATTTGAGGCCATAAATATTTCAAGTCTTGGCAACACAAATCTGAACATACCTTGCATTTTTATCAAACCATAACAAAATCGTGGCAGTCAACAGCAAAAGAAGCTGCGGAAATTATATGTGATCACAAAGGGATCAAGCAATAGGCTTTGAGCAAACAGTGGGTCATTGAAATAGAAGTCAAGCAATTCCTAGAATTGTATGAAAACTGGAAATGACCAAACAGATTCTTTGGGACACCATAAAACAAGACTTGCATATCTGTGAGTGTCCACAGCAGGACAGACCTCAAATAGCCTAATGAGGCATCTTAAGATCTTAAACTATAAGCCTAAGCAAAAAAAATTGGTAGATGAGAAATAAAGATCAGAAAGAGGCTAAAAATACAATGCAAAGGACCAAGGAAAGAGTTGATTCTTTGACAAGATACACAAAATTGACAAACATTTAAATTGTCTGAGGAAAAATGCAACAGAAGCTGGCAAGAGGGGAGGTTTTTACAGATAATGCCAAAATCCAGAGAGTGGCATACAACTTCTCAAAATATTGCCAAACTGGAAGATCCAGAAGAAATGAACAAATTTCTAGACTCACAGGATTTACCAAACTTAGGTTGATATCCTGCCTAGACCAGTAACTAGCAATGACATTGAAGCAGTCATAAGCTGTTCCCAGAGAAACACCCTGGAATGAATGGATTGCTGAACTTTTCCAGACCTTTGAAGAACTTACTGCCTTCATGAGTCAGAGAATCCATGTATTGCCGTAATTAAACCAGATACGGACACAACAAATTAGATGAATGTCCTTGATGAACATAAGTGAGAAACTCCTCAATAGAATTCATTATCCCAAAGTTCAAGTATTTTATCTTGTGTACCATGATCAAGTTGGTTTTGTTCTAAGGATGCAATTTTGATCAACATATGCAAGTGGATAAATGCAACACGTTTCATGCAACAAAGGATAAACAGCAGACAATTGTCTCTAAAGTCAGACAATTGGCAGCCTCGAACTTGGCATCCCTTTGTGGTAAACCCTGAATAAACAGGTATAAAATGATAAGAAGCCCAAATAACACAGGATATCTATAGATCACATAGCCAATATCAGACTGAATGGGAGGAGATAGAAAACATTTCTCTAAAATCGGGAATAGATGAGGGTGTTCACTCTTAACTTTTGACCAAGGTTGGTGTGGAAGTACCATTCTGCAAGTCGACTTGTTCTGAATTGTTATTTTTGACTTGAGGGACATGATAGCAATATCTTATCCAGCTGGGGCCGGGATTTGACCAGGGCACATGGCTCGATTTGGCCCAAATTTATCTGGGCTCTATACTAGGACATGCTAGCTCCTCCCAAGTAAGGAGATGATCACTTGGGGCAGGGGATTCCAACTTGGCCTGAACTGTCCACTCTCCAATGATGGAGAGTAAAGTTATTCTTGAAGACATGGTTTCTTCTACTCAATGTTGTCTCTGGGGCCATAACAAAATCCAGTCATCTTATTGTAAATCCAGCAGGATTTTTGGAAGAGAACTTTCTTCCATTATTCAAGAAACATATTAGGTATTTACCGTGGATCTCTCAAATGCCTCCCGTAATTCCTTATGGCTGGTGTGGAAGAGTTCCAAATTCCATATCGGGAAGCCAAGGCCTCAACACCTGGAAAGATGTCCAACTGTGGAAGAAATGGAATTCCCCCTGAGGTGGGTGCTGCCCAAGGCCTGCTCTCTTTACTGTTGACTGGGATGAGGCCTCAAATGGAGACCATGAGGGGACAAAAGGGAGCTGTACTGGAACTTGGCTATGCCAGCTCCTCTAGACCGTGGCTCTCAACTAAGTTTCTATTCACTTTGGTTTCCATGGCAGCTATTGGTCTTTGATTCTCAGGGGCTGAATATGGTATAGCCAAAACATGGAAGCCAATGTGGCTTAGAATAGACCTTCCTGATCACTTCAACCTTCTGGGGGTGACTGCCCTGAGGGTGCTTTATGAGCAATGGCAAACCCCCTCTTGGTTACTGGTGTAAACTGTGGCAGTAGCAGATCAACACGACAGGCAGAACTGTGGTGTGAGACCCTAGACATGTAGCTGGCCGGGGTCAAGTCCTGAAGGGAGCAGACATGTCACAAAGTGACACAATCATAATTACAAAAATCCTCAAAATACTTTCAGTAAAGTTCAAATCACATCAAAGTTCCTGACACCATGATGGAGATGGTTCTGACCTGCAGACGAAAGGTTGTTAGACATACATGAGTGAGTCGATAAACGGGATGCATCTCACGCAATCTAGGACAAACATCAATCATCTCTATAGAGACAGAAAATTGATTCCCTTAAAGTCCGCATCCCCTCATGGTAAACCCCGAGTGAATGGGTATAAAAGAATAATAATCCAACATGATACGGGGGTATGTAAGCACAGCCAATGATCCATTATCCTCTAGCCTGGAACAATGATTCTGAAAATACAAGTTCAAAACCAGACAGAACTAGCATGCAAAGATACATGGAAAACCAAGAGCTATAACGGTAGGCAGGGTGTGGGTAACAGGTTGGAACTCAGGCCCATCTGAGACCCTTCTGTATCTTCGCAAACCTTTGGCTTAGAGTGTCACTCTTAGGCCAGAAGAGCCACAGAGTCTTGTCAAATCACCTACTTTAATGTCTAAAGATTGCCTGTGCAAGATTTCCTCTTTCTTAGAGGAAGCTGTCTCTACTTGAGCATGGCCACTTGCTTTGACTTTCAGAAACAGATTTGGGTATTAAACTCTGGTTCATACTGACTCTTTGAAATTGCTCTAATTGGGAGGAATTGGAATCAGCATAAGCCAGAGACGGTCTTGGCTTGATGAAAGATCCCCCTTTCTGAATGAGGGGGTTCCCTCTTCCTCCCTGAAAATATACAAGATGTGGGTGAGAAGTGGCATCCTGTGTCAAGGGCAGGGTCACTGGGGGCGGTTTAGGCAAACCAAAGGTGGTCCTCTTACCAGATTCCACAGGGAACTTAAAACTGCAGATGCTTTAACCCCTCCAAGGAGGAGAAATGGCCAGCAGTCCAGTCTTCAAATAGATTCTTACCTCCTTCACTCATAGTGGCGGGAGAAGGGTAGGAAATCCAGGAGAGAGACTTCCTGGGGTTTGTGTCAAAGCCACATGGCCTGAGGTGCTCTGGTCTCTTGGGTTTCCTAGAAATTACTGAGGACTCTTGTGAATCCCATGTCTTCAAGATGATTTTCTTTGGAAGAAAATTGACATGTGGTAAATAACTCTCCCTGTCAAAAGGAAGGTGAAATCGTGTAGAACTGCTATTGCCTAAAGAATCCCTGAGTTCTTCCAAAAACGATTGCTAGGAGGTGACCACTTAGGAGGTGTAAGTAGAAGCAGCTCGTTATTTCATGACAGTTTCTCTATGTCTAAAACCCAAGCCCAACTGGGCAGGATGTGGCCCAGCACCCAGTTCTCATTGGCCGGCTGGAAGGGGGCCCAGGTTCCTCACTTCCTGGCTTGAGCTTTTGACAGTCTGTGGCAGAAGCCTTGGGGACAGCTTTAAAGGCCCCTTTGCATGCCACCTCCCTGTGTGGAACCCTGAGTTTGCAGTCGGCTCTTATGGGTCCCTTGCATAGCCAAACCTCAGGTATATCAAGAGAGGAGTCTGGAACAATCCTTGACCAGAGGAGCCCACTCCCAGGTCCTCCCGTGCCCTTGGACTCCTTCCTCCTGTGCAGGTCCATTAGGTCAAGAAGTGGGATGGGTGGTCCCTCTGCTGTCTGTTGGCTCGACTTCTGTGAGAGAAGTGGAGAAAGATGTCGGGCCATCATGTGGCTCTCCTGGAACCTGGGCAGGGAGATCTGGTTTCAGTGCCTGCCACTGGGCTCCTGGTGGGGTCATGGGACACACTACGCAGCTCCACTTCTGTCAGACATAGCGCTAACTCCCCCTTCACATCCTGTGACACTGTCGGATGGCCCAGGACTGAAGGAATAGGTCCCATCTCTGCATCCCCCATGTTCTGCACTTTGAGGGGGACAGAAAGGCCTCTTGGGAAAGATGTCCCTGAGGGTGGTGTGTTTTCCTCAGTTGCATCTCAAAGTGGGCCCAGGAACAGTTCTGCTCTGGGCCCCTGCACCTTGATCATCTTGCTGTTTGGCCTCCCGAGGGCCTTGAGGCGGGTCCTCCTGGAGGGACACTGGTGGGGAACAGCCCAGTATTTCCCTGGGGTCGCAGCCCCTTGGTGCTCTGGTTTGACTGTAGCCTTCTGCACTCTGTACCTGGGTCCTGAGCAGACTCGGGGCCGGGAGGAGTGGGCCTTCCTTGGTGGCCTCTCGGGACGGAAGGCTCTGTCATCTTCCATCACCTTTTTCCCCCTGGGGACCTTGGTAGGCCACAGACAACACCCCTGCTGCCGAGATGCTGCCCTTGGAATTGGGGTTCTCCTGCACGTACCTAGGGTGCTTCCCTTCTGCTTCTAGAATTCTCTGTGGTGAAAGTAGAAGTCTGAGGACTCTTAACAGGCTTGTCTCAGACACTTGGCTTCCCTCACAAGTCGATTCAAATGTGCATTTATTCCCCAAGTGGGTCACCTGAAGGAAGGGCTGGCTTTCCTCCTGTCATCCTGGGCAGATCTTTATCTTCTGCCTCAGTTTGGGCCCATTTCTATGACACAAGTCCCCGGTGGGAGAGGCTTGGACCAGAGTGTGACTAGCTGCAGGAAGGGCCGGAACTTTGTCTTCTCAGAAATATACTCAAGGGAAAGGCCCTGGCCGTCAGTGATGGTCTCAGAATGAAGCCTGCAGTTAGGGATGAGAGCTGTGTTCCTACTGTCTCCACGCTGCCCTGTGGAATGTGCACATCCAAGGGGCTGCAGCTGTGTGGTGCCTGGCCAGGTGACTGGCCACCGGATCTAATGTTGTCCCTCTCTGTTCACCATCTGAGGGTCAAAAGACAAGGCAGGCTTCAGATGGATCCCAACTACTGCTTGGAAGGAACATAACTATTTCCTCCTCTGTGGCCCATGTGTTCATAAAACAAGAATGAGGTGATGCTGTATTCAAGTGTGGTCTCCAAACACAGGGAACAAGCCCCTCGCTGGGTTGAAATGTCTGGCATGCACAGAGGCACATCCCTCACTCCCACTCCTGTTCCTCAAATGTCCCTCTGGATGAGTGCATGTGAACATCAGAGCCATGAAGGAAGCCTGTCTGTGACCGTCTCCAGGGGTACGAAGTGCCTGTTGGCCATGGTGTTGTGACACATGCTTCTGGGTCTGCTGCTGTGGGGGCCATTTTCAGCTCCCTGGAACACTGGGATAACTTCTGCCTTTCAAGGGACAACGTGGGATAGGTCAGCCTCCAGGGCTTGGCTATGGTGCAGCTGGTGGCTCTGGCTTGCAAGGCACTTCCTCTACTGCCCTTGAAGACCATTCTTGTGCGTATCAGCTTCTCGGGAGCCCAGGCTATCTGCCACCAAATGACCAAAAGGGCATCCTCCCAACAAGCTGACAGGAAGTCAACAGGGCCGTCCTCCTCCCATGTGGACTTCCTGACTGGAAGGAGCAGATGGCCTGGAAGCATGTCCAATAGCTAAGGATATTTCCTGTCCCCATTGAAGGAAAACTGGCTTCCTTTATATCTTAGGTCAGCAATCAGACCCCCAGTGTCCCACGAAGCCTGTGACTTTTCCTGTGTTTCAAGCAGGTGCTTCTAAAGGACAAGTAAGGGCACCTGTGGCCCTTGGAGGTACATGTTTACTGAAAGACAAGCCACCCCTATGGGTAAGGGTGGGGGCTGATCTTTTTATGTCCCCAGAGAGGGGACGTGGGGATAAAACCTTTGGGTTGAGAAGGACCTGGTAGTGAAATTCCCCTCTAATGGTAAGGGATCCATGGATGTCACGTCCTAGGTTACACTGGCACTGTACAGCAGGAGCCAATGAAGAGCTTAAGGCAAGTCCACATCCTACCCATTAGAGTGCACGATGAATAATTCCTTCCCAAAGAACTAGACTGAGAAGGACCGAGTTACTTTCAAATTCTCCCATCTGCCCCTTCACTCACAAGCCTCCTAAGACAAAGCAGAGAAATCTTCTGATTAGAAAACCCTGAATGCTCTATGTATCTAGAATCCTGCGCCCTGAAAGGGGGGGAGCATGGCGGCCTCCATCTGCAGCTACATATTGTTGAAAGTTGGACCCCAGCAGGCCTTGTGATCTGTATCCCGAGGGAACCCCACCCAGAGGGAAACTCCTGTTGCCCCCACCTCCAGGAGGCTGGACTGCAAGGAAGTTCCACTTGAGTGTGGTTGAAGTCCTTTCCTTCTCAAAGAGAAGGTGTCTGGAAGCATGAACAACTTTTCACAGGACTAGCTCGAAGGAGGCATGCTCTAAAGTGGTCCCCTCTCTGGGACTCGCTGTTGCATGCAATGTAGCAATGTAACTTGGCCAATATCATGTTAGGGTTTGAATGTAAGGTGTCCCCCAAAAGTTTGAGAGCATAAGGTCTAATGGGGAAGTGACTGGGTTGCAAGAGCCTTCACCCAATCTGAATCCCCTGATAAAGATGAACTGAGTGCTAACTGTAGGTGGGTAGGGTGTGGCTAGAAGAGGGGGGTCCTTGGGGTGAGCTTCTGAGGTTTTGTCTTTGTCAAACAGATCTCTTCTTCCTGCCCTTGTCCTGAGCCACTTTCCTCCTCCACCCTCCTCCACCATGATGTCCACCCTCAAATAAACTTTCTCCTCTCTAAAATTGTCTTTGTCAGGTCTTTTGGTCATAGTGGTGCAAAAGATGACAAAAGCAATCACTCCACAGGTATCTGCACCTTCCCTTTCTACTGATTTTTCCTCTTAAAACAAGACCTCCCCATACCCTTTACCCCTCTTGCTTCCACATGAGGTAACATGACCCTTGACTTTCCAGGTTTGGGTTTTTTGCTTAACATAATGTTCTCATGTCCCTTGTATTTTCCTTAAATGTCTTTATGGCTAAATAAAAGTCCATTGTGTATAGACATCACTTTTTTTCCCATTGATGGAAACCAAGGATGATTCCATAATTTGGCTCTTGTGAATTGTGCTACTATAAACATGGGTATGCATGTATGGCTATAGTATGACTTTTCTTGATTCCTGAGGATAAATACCAAAGAGTGGCATAGCTAGATCATATGGTGACTCCACTACTAGTTGGCTTTGTTAGAATCCCTTAAGTAGTGTGTTCCTTCCCCTCCATTCTCTCCAGCATTTGTTAATGAGATTCTAACTGAAGTGACAAGAAATCGGGCTTATTTCCCTAACTGCTAAAAAAAAAAAAAAAAAATGTTCAGCCTTCTTACTAATCATTTGTATTTTGAAGTGTCTGTTTACTTCATTGGCCCATTGTTTGGGTCGTTATTTCTGGTGTGAAGTTTTGAGTTCTCTATCCATCGTGGATGTGAATCCTCCATCACAAGAGTAAGAGCTGACGCAGGAGGATCTCAACTCAAAGCCAGCCTCAGAGACTTGGCAAGGCCCTGGGCAACTTAAGGAGATCCTGTGTCAAAAACTAAGGGCTGGGGATGTGGCTTGGGGGTTAGGCACCTCGGGGTTCAATTCCTGGTACCCTAAAAGTAACTAGCAAAGACTTCCATTCTGAAAATTCTCTCAACATTGTTTGTTGTGCAGAACTTTTCTAACTTGGTGGCATGCTGCTAGCTTGGGAAATAATGGCAAGAGTTTTAGGGGTCCTATTGAGGAAACTCGGTGCCTCTGTCCATGTGCTAGAGTACTGACCCTACATTTTCTAGGACTTGGGTAGTTTCTGGTCTAATTCCTAGGTCTCTGATCCATTTTTTTTTTTTTGAGTTGAATTTTGAACAGGATGAACAGGGTCTCAGGTATCTCTGATATCTTGCTGAATAAATTAGCTCTAGCAGTCTTCTGGTAGGTTTTTTTTTTTTATCTTCTGAATACAGAATCATACTTGCAAACTGAATCTGCTTCCTTTCCTACTCTGTATTTCCTTCCCTCTCCCAGTTGCTCTGGCGAGTATTTCTAGTACTGTATTAAACAGGAATGGAGTAGACATTCTTGCCTTCCAGATTTTAAAGGAAATGCTTTGTTTTCCCCAGTCACTATGAAGATGGCCTTGAGTTTGTCATAATCCTTATGATATGGTAGCTTCTATTCCTATTTTCTTCAGTGACTTCATTATGAATGCCGAATTGTCAAAGACTTTCTTTCCATCACTAACTTTTGTCCTTAACTCTACTTAACGTGATAAGCTATTGACTTACATGTTAAACCATCTCTGCATCCATGGGATTAAAGCAGGCTGGTCATGCTTGTGATGTTAATCTGTTGAATACAACTGGCTAATATATTAAGGATTTTTGTATCTGAGTTCATCAGAAATGTCAGTCTGCAGTTCTTGATGGTTCCTTGTCTAGTTGTAGATGGAATGATATTGGATTCCTAGAATGGATCTGTAAATGTTCCACTTTCTATCTTGTGGAATAAATTGAGGTACATTGGCATTCATTTTTTAAATGTCTGGAATCAGCTGAGAATCCATCTGATCCTGGGCTGTTTATTGGAAGGCATTTGATAACTGCTTCTATCATATCGCTAGTTACTAGTCCTGCTTAGGCTATGTCCTCTTGATAAATCTTTGGGCATAAACCTCCCAAGATCTACGTCTTCCAAGTTTTCAAACTTGTTATTCTGCTTTCAAAATAGTCCATAACTCTCTGGATTTTTGTAATATCTGTGGTGATCTCCTTTTTCAATTCAAACTTCATCTGGGTCATCTTCAATTGGGTTAAGGGCTTATCAATATCTGAAAAGATAGGATCAATGAGACACTTAAACTACAATATCTCATGGAGTTTTTAAATCTTTTTTGACTGGGGTTCTAAATGATTCCTGTACCTGGATGTCAATCTCATGCTTGAGGCTTAAAAATTGTTTCCCTGAAGAGGCTACTTATTCTATTAGCTTGCATCTTTCCACACTCAATTCCAATTACTTATTTCCTATTTATAAATTCTTACTGTTGTCCCAGACTCTTTGTATCTTCTAGTCATACTTATATTCTCTAATACTATCTGATTGTTCAAGACTGGCCACTTTGTCTTCCAACTGAGATTCTGGCTTCAGCATAATCTACTCTAGAATTCCAACTGGATATGTTTTTTTTTAAGAGAGAAAGAGAGAGAGAATTTTTTAATATTTATTTTTTAGTTCTCGGCAGACACAACATCTTTGTTGGTATGTGGTGCTGAGGATCGAACCCGGGCTGCACGCATGCCAGGCGTGCACACTACTGCTTGAGCCACATCCCCAGCCCTACAACTGGATATCTTAATCACCATCTTTCATTTGAGATTCCTGTTTGGTTCTTAACATTCATTTCATTATTGACTTTGCACTCAGATCCTGTGCTGACTTCCTTAACTCAATTGTGCTTTGTGTGCTTGGAATTCAGAGAACATTTCTCTTTCAAATACTAAAGGTATTTCCATTTCATCCACTTAAGAGTCAGTTGCTGGTGGATCAGGACCTAGAGGAGGCAGCCAGTTACCTCGTGCATGTCATAGTCCTCTGATGGGTTTTCTGCATCTGTTGGGATGGATTTCTTTTCCACTCTCATGTGTGAGGCTTCTTAGGGTACACAGCCTTGTTGCTACACCATCCTAGAGTGATCTAGATGGAGACCCCTTTTGGTGTGGTATCCAGTCTCTGTTAATCCTTGCTATAGAAGTGGGCGTCCAGTGTTGGGACCCAAGACCCCCTCCAGCCATGGCTACTTGTCAGTTGGAGGTTTTCCCTCACTTTTTCTCTGTATTAGAGTACAGCTGACGTTGGAGTGTGGCTAACTGGTGGAGAAGGTCTTCTGTCTTTTGGTGGCTTTAGTTCAGAATCCCTACCCTGTGAACCTAGTTTCTCATTAGATCCCTCCCTAGCACTAACAGAAAAGGGGAAAGGACGATGATGAAAGCAAAGCCCAATACAGCATCTAAATACCTGGTGCCTACTACAACACCTACAATGCTAATTAGCACAAAAACAGGAAGGGTGGTCCCAGCAGTTGCCAGCAGTTAAACCAATAAATAACCAGGAACTGAATCTGGCATTAACGAAAGAAGATTCTTAATGAAACTGTCTCCACTGGGTCTCAAACAGTCCACAAGAACAGACTGTGTCCATCTGTTCTATTTCTTTTGGGGGGTGGGGCAGTGCTATGTACTAAAAAAGCAAGGGCTGGGTGGTATTGGCCACTTTCTTGTGTTGCTTGCTGAGCTGGTAGTTGGACTGGCCAAAAATAAAGCTGGTTGAAATAGCTGTCTCCCTTCTCGCCAGTAAGATGGAATAACTGTCAAAGGAAATTCTGTCTGGACCAGATCATATGGATGCACCCCCAGGGTAGGGCTCCCACAGTTCTATGAAGTCTGTTCCAGTTTCTAGAACTTGCAGGGCCTCAAGGGCTTCACTGAAGAGATCGCCCACTCCTGGGGCCAGGCTGATGCCAGTCTGGGCTGGGAGCCTGGGTCTTAGGAGCCTCCCAAGAATCCCCATCATGGGGTAGGGACTATGCCTGGGGAGTCTGTATTCAAGGGCAGCAGAGTGTGGGGAGGGCTGGATCCCAGGAGTGTACTCACACCTGCCTGATCCATTTTCCAGCCCTCATTAGCCTATCACATTAGCCACCAGACTCAAAGGGAGAGGGAGTTGGTGGTCTATGTCAACCTTAGACGATGAGTACCAGGAATGTGCTGGAACAAGGTGACAGCCTAAACATGGCTTCTGCTTCCACTCTCCACTTGCCAATTGAGAAGTAAAAAGCACTTTTCAATACCACGGTGTTGTGCAGCCTCTGATTTTGCTAAGTTCAGGCTGCTTTTTTGATCTACAGGCTCTTCCATGCTAGATGTCCCCTTTGCAGCCAACCAGTGCTGTGGCTGCTGCCACCGCCATAGCAGGCTTGACCCCAATGTACTTTCTTGTTCTCTATTCAATGCTCCCAAATTTGAGTCTGTCCAATACTAAAGTTCAGTAAGTCCCCTCTTTCACCTGAGAGCAGTACTCCCTCAGCTTGTATCCCAAGACATGGAGCAGCTGGAGATGGACTTCTCTAGTGTCTTGAATCTCCCAGTCTCCCAGTTCAACAGGAAGCAGATGGCCCTCCTAGGGCCAGGGGCACCACCTTCCCTCCCACTTTGACAGGCTGCTTGCAGGCAGGCAGGGTGGGGGAGAGCCAGAGTCAAGCTGCTGTGGCCAGGTGGAGCTGACCATCCTCCTAGGACCCCCTTGCTTCCTGCTCTGGGCCATTCCAAGATCTACATTAAGACTTTGCTCCTGTGAACACACAAGGGCACATGCTGCAATGGATCCAGGAGCAGGGGTGGCAAATTGCAGGCAGGAAACAAGAAGAGTGCACTTCCTCTTGTATCTTTGGAAACCCAGCTGCTGTGGTATGAGGCCAACACTGACCCAGCCTTCTGTGCCTGCAGGGAGCCTGGCCAGCTGGGCCCCCAGGCCTCAGGTGGCAACTCCACTGTCTTCTCCCCCACAGCCTGAGCTGGAATCCTGGCCCAGGTGTCCAGTCCACCCCTGTCTGGTTGGAAGGACTGATGCAGGAGGCTCAATTTTATACCCAACCATGTTCTGAGAACAGGGGATATCACACTCTTGTCCACATCTAATTGTGTTTTCCTCTCAATGACATCTTGAGCTTGGCCTCATTTACTATGTCAAATATTCTTGACTCATGAGCTTAGGCAGAGTCATTAAGACACACCTGGTTTCTGGTCTCCGTGCGGGCACAGCGCTGTTGGGCAAAGCCAACCCCCGTGTCCCGGTGAGTTGGGTCCAGAGCACAATGAAGAACCAGCTCCCCCAGGTCCTGGGCTCTGGTCTCTCTCTGCTCTCTGTGAAAGGTGGGAGACCTGCTCTGCAAGGAGGCTTTCCCATCTGCTTTCAACCAGACAGGATTGGCTGACCACATACCCACTGTTCTATGAGTGGCTGTTGACTGTCCTTGGACCTTGGCATTCGCCCATTCCCTGGAATTTTCTGCAGAATCCTTTTATTTCCCTTGTCATCTACATTCTCAGGAAAGAATGGAGATAAAGTGTCCTAGTGCTTCCCCCGACACGAAAAAAAAACCCACGAACTTGTCACTTGTCTAAAATGTCTTAAAAACAAACAAACAAAAAAACAAACAAAAAAAAAACCACTGAATATTAAAAAGAACTAATTTAGAAGGGAAGGTTGAATTTAAACTTTTTCTAGGGAATTTTCTCAGCCTGCCTTCACTTTGTGGGGGAGGGGATGCTTCTCTCAACTGGAGGCAGTAGTGGACTTATTTCTGTATTGAAAGCAGAGAGCGAAGCAGGGGTCACACAAGAGCCTGGTCCCCACCATCCTTAGGAAGGGGAATAGACCTTTTCTTATGTCATCCTTAAAGGGTTTAGGCCTTCAATGGTATTATGGTAATGAAGCCTAGCATTAGGGACAAGGACTAAATCCCTATTGCCTCGGTACCTCAAGCAGCCTTATGACTAGCTTGCAGACTACAAACATCTAAAGGTGTGTAGCGAACAACTGGATTGCATTTTGGGCCAACAGGCATCCAGCTGCGTTATAGCCTCGGGTGCTGTGGTGCAAATCAGCTTGTCCCCTTAGCATGGAGGATATCTATTAGGGCAAGATACTTCTGTGCCTGGAACCAGATACGGGTTGGGTACACACGCTGGGCGGCATAGGGGCAGTGAGCCTTCCTTCCCCCGGCAGCCTTATGAAGTGGAAGCACAAATCTATACCCTGCCCTCTGAGGGTTCTATTCATCTCACATGGCCCCTAGACTAGCACAGATACTGCCCCTCATCTGCCACTGCCATAGCAAGTGTCTGATGAGCATCTTGGCTCAATTGGCCATCTTGGTCTCTGATGGTCCCAGGACACTGAGGATGTATACCCGAAGAAGCCGTATTCTGATCTTGGTGTGCTAGACTTGCTGCTCCATGGTAGCTCTGTGGATCTAACTCTGAGAATATGCCTTGACCTGTGTTCCTTGTGTCTAGTTCGGTGGCACACAGCACGTTCATGTGTTAGCTCTCAAATGGGTTTGAGGGAACACCTACCCAACCTCAAATCTTATGTATTCATTCAGCTAAATGTGGTTTTGCTAACCCCAGGGCTGGATTATATATACTCCTGTGAATTTCCCTGAAAGTTCATCTCATAAAAAAATTCATCTTCTATAAAATTTTCTACTTATGAAAATCATGGTCACAATGGATAGTCTTTGTGGATGTTAGATGGCTTCTCGTCTAACACACGTGGCCTGAGACTTTTCAAATTACTTTGAACCTGTCGAAATGTGGCTTGCCCTTGGCCTTGAATCTACTAACAGTGCTGCTTAAAGTGGAGGAGTGAAATGTTGTGGTAGGCAGACCAGATCAAGGTAAACAAGGCATAGAATGAAGTCCAAGCAGGAAGTGGGCATCATTCAAGCATTTCTGACAGACACTGGCATGTGTCCTCTCGTCTACTACTGACGCCATCCCTGAAAAAATGTTAAATGTTTTATAGACTAAACTTATTAAATGTTTCATAGCTATCTTACCAAAATCTTGGTAATTAGATGTGCTGGGGGAGTGGGTTATAAAAGTATCATTCAGGGAAACGTATCTTGGGTCTCCAGCTCATCCTGAACCATCTCACTAGCATGTGGTCCAATAAGGTGGCCTTCGTGAACTGCCTGGGGTGTCAGCACTCTGAGCATTTCTGTTTTCAGCCCTGGGTACGGTACTGCCTAAAAACAATTGGCTTGATCAATGGCCTTATCTACAGATAGATGTGAATACATCTGCAAATGGTTGGACTCGGTGATAGCTTAGTTGGTAGTAGAAAATTCTGTGGCTGTGGTCTCTGCAGCTCATTTCTGGAAGTGAGACCTTATCAATGAGCATGTGGGTTCCTGATACCTGGGCACACAGAAGAGCAGAAATAGGAATTCTTTGGGGGACTCCAGTTTTATACTCTAAAATGCCATTGTCTCAATTGTTCTAAAGCTTTCGTCCTCAATGGGGTTTTACGAAGGACATGTAACTGCCACTAGTGTGTTCATGTCAGCTGTAGATCCCCCAACACAAGGTCACCTCTTGACCCATGTTTGGGTGAGATCTAACACTTTAGAAATACTGCCTGTATCTAATAGTGCACATTTCCTACTGGAAACACAAATCCCCTCTATTTTGGGACACCATCAGGAAGCAAAGAGCATGGACAGAAGTTTTAAGTTTTTCATGGACAGAAATCATCAGTTGTGGTAACAAGCTCCAAGCGAGGGAGTCATCATATCATTTTCAGTTGAATCACTGGACTTGTCTTGGGTACAGACGTGTTCATCAAGTGGAATTTGAGACTTCCCCAATCTGGATTCTGAAGGAACAGAATTCCGTCATCTCTGGACTCATTTGCTATTGGCTTTTGTTCTTCTGCCGGTGATCTCAATCTGACTGAAATTTTAGGTTGATTTAAGGGTCTCTGAAAGCAGAAGTCACAGTGGCTGTTCCTAATCATATTTTTTTTTCTTATATGAAACTTGATGCATAGCCCTTTCCCCAAAGGAAATACCTGTTTTCATTGAGGCAAAGGTAGTATTTTCTCAGAACATAGCCAGCGAAGATCTGGATAAAGCCCTAAAGATGAGTCTTCTCAGACATTGCTTATATCAAAGTGGCTTAGAATTATTTCCTGGAGGAAAGCCACCAGGAACTCCACCCTACTCGGTGTTAAGGTCTAAAGTGATATTGCGGCAACTCTGCTTGTTGACTGAGTATTCTATGCCCTGGACCTTTATGTCGGACTTCAAAGTCCACAGGAAAGGAAACGTAATGGATTTCATTGAAAGACAAAGTAAAGATGATCGCCCTCTTATGATCTACCCTGTGTAGATCATCTTTTTTTTTTTTTTTTTTAGAGCAGGGCAAGTGCCTGACAGTTGCCCTTCTAGACTCAGGAAATAGTCTGTGGTCTTGAGCTGGGGTCAAGACCTTGGGGAGAATGGGTAGCATTCTCTAGAGTAACCCTGGCTGTAGGCCTGTGGTAGGTGGTACTCTGCCCAAGCTGAGAACTAGTCCCAATTCCTCTTGGAGCATCCCAACGGGGTCTGGATGACTTCTGATTGTGATTGGGGGAAAGGGTGTTGGGATCCAGAACTGAACAGGGTAAGATAAGCGGGGGTACTTCCAAGGTTGAAGTTTGGCACAAGAGCCTCACGTCTCTGGTCTCATGTCTCATGATGTGAGGACAGTTATGTTGACAACACAACTTGAAGTTTGGGCAACTGAGCTTCTGGGCTCCTTGGCCTCTGACACCATACAACTCCCATAGAAGCTGGACTGGATGTAGTGGTCTATGCTAGATTCTTGGGTCTCACCATCTCAATGGCCTCAATGCCATTTTCACTTATGGCACCACAGACATGTTCTGATTTCTTTGAACCTTTCCTTCAAGTGTTTAGAGAATAGAACTTGACGGCTATGTTGGACCTAAACTAAGTCACACCTACTTATGACTGGATGTTATGGGGTGAGGGGCAATTATGACTAACAGTTTCCTGTTATTATGTCAATGTCCCTTTGCCAAAAATGTGAAAGGGAGAGAAGGCATGTCATAAAGTGGTATGTGCTTTTCCTTAATCAGGATTAAAAAATAAATCTTAGTTTGGCACATCGATTCCCAAAGCATCTTGCCAAACTCTCGTTCCAACAAATCCCTATGCTCGCAGCAGAATCCTGATGACTTTGGCAGAGTTGGTGAGTCTGATCCTAGACTGGAATCACCAATTACTTAACCAGACAAGTTGGTTCATACAGGATGGCTGAGAAACACCTGTCGACTGCCGTCAGAAAGATGGCAACAGATCTCAGATGAGATTACAATACTCGGATGTGATTATAATAGGACCTGGCAAACCAAATCTTGAGCTCACTCTTCCATCAATTTCTGAAAACTATCATATCCCCCTCTTCCACAAATGTTTAGATGCATACGTGGAGTCGCCAGGAGTCCTGTTTCACCTTGTCTGTAATCTGATGGTCAAATATACTAAATTGGCATACCTTAAGTAGTTCATGTCAAGAATGACCAGTGTGTTCTCTGTACTACGGGATTAGAATCACTAACATTTTAGGTCTGATGGGATTAGAGAGCCAGTTTCAGAAGTGCCTTAAAACTTGGTTCCATTAGGCTTTGGTACCAAGCACAATTCTATTAGTCAAAGATCTACAGGGAAGATTGGCAGGAGATACATAAATATCTGCAGACTCCTGACTAGCCATGAAGTCAGAGAAGGATGTGTTGATGAGGCTTCAGATGGGACAGATCCTGTAGAGCCCTGGACCCACAGCCATTCATGTTACGTTTTTGTCAAAGAACTCATCTGAGTATGTACTCAAACAAGTTCTCTTAAATCCTGTCTCAGGCAGAGGCTGAGAAGGCTCCGACAGGCCATCTGAAAGCCAGACATGTTGGGATGCTCAGAGAAGCTTTATCCTAGTGAAAGTCTTCAAATTGCTGAGTGGGGAGAGGGGGGCTTGTGTCAATCCTGGAGTCTTGATCAAGAATAGGATTAAGAGCACATCCCACCCCCAGGTCAACTCGTTCCTGTTCCATGCAGGACCCCAACCAATGAAAAGGGCTCCTCCATGTGAGGACCAATCTCTCATGCTTGTTCTACTCCATCCCTTCTAGAAACATCTCCATAGATGTATGCATAACTCCAACTTTTCCAGTTCTCTAGCTGTTGACTAATCCAAGTTAACACATAAAAGTAAGGTAACAATGGAATAGATGTACAGTCTCTAAAGGTTCATGTGGCAGAGTACATGGCACAATCAATGACCAAAGGTCAGTTGTATCTGAAATCAAAGAAAGGAAGGCAGTCTTGGGACCCGAGAATAGGACTTGCCACTGCCACAGTCTGGCCGGGCACAATTCAGGAGCCACTCGTCAAGCAGAAACAAACTTTATTTTTGGAACACACACTCTGCACCACACAAGCTCTTCAGAAATTCCCTCAGAGCACCACACGAGCTCCTCAGGAATTCCCTCAGAGCCCAGCTGCCACCACCGGCTTCCCACAAGCCTCTCAACCCCCCACTCCTCCTGCTCTTGAGGCCGATTGGCTGTGTCGTGTGGGCAGAGCCAAAAGAGTCCCCCAATGAGCAGCTCCGTGGTCTGAAAGGGCAGGAAAACAGCCCCATGAGCATCACCTCAGAGGAGCTAATCAGCTGGCAGCCTGAAGTTTGCTGGGGCCACAGTGAGCCAATCAGCTTTTGAATTCCCAGTTAATCCCTGATGACAGACAGGAAACCACTGAATGAAGTCCACGGCCTAAAAGATGACCCATTCATCATGGTCTCTCTATAGTCTCGAGACTGTATCCCCTGCCACTTCTCCTAGAACTGAAAGAGCAGAGAAGTAACCAGTGCTCATGGGCCCAGCTGAACTTGTAACCACAGAAGCCCAAAATGGTAAGGGAATGTAGTCACTGGTTGGGAAGAAAATAACAAGATACCCCAAACTGACTTTTGCTCTGCTGAGGATTTTTCTTGACGACATCCTCTGCTCCTCTGGGGATAGGATCTCTTATACTTTAGGATTCCAGAGGTACCATTATTTTCATAGCCACCAAAACCCAATCTTGTTAGCAAAATGTATGAGGAATGTATGAGTATGAGGAATGACCATTTATGGTGGATGACATCGTATATGGTCTATTCTTCCAGTGGAGTCCCCCACACTAGGATGGCATCTCTGCCATTTTTAGTGTGGTCCTCCTGTCTGACCTAGTTCTAAAGAAGTTTTCATGCTGTCCCCATTACAGCTGTCTTTTCGGATGTTGCCATCGTTGTCACCCCTGTTGGCTATTCCTGCTCCTCAGATTGTCACAAATATGCCACCTCTTCTACCACCGCTGGTTCCCCATCCCCTATCCCTGCCTTGTGGAGGCCCCTTGGCAGCAGTAGAAATGAAGTCAGGTGCATGGTTGTCTTTGCAATGGAATCATTCCTGGTCCTTAGTGTTCACCAGACCTAGATTCTTCCGACCCTGGTTGTCTGTCCAGTGGAATCGGCAGAGTTGCTCCCACATAAGCCATGGCTAAAAAGGCTGGTGGCTAAAAAGGCTGCTGGAGTGTTAGGGACCTGGATTGTGCTCAGAAGCACCTCTTCACTAACAGTAATGAATTACCTGGCATCTTGATGTGTTCAGCATCTGGAGCATGTTCTTGCTGGGCCCTCCTGTACATCTCTATGTGAAATTGTTCATGAGGCACTTGTAAAACGAAAGTCAAATCTCTAATGCCAAAGGATGAATGTTGGGCCACTTGGGCTGTATGTGTGAACCAGAGGTGACTATACCTCTGCCTCCTCCAGGCATTAATCCACACCCCCCCCCTTGTGCCCCTGAAGCCCACTGGAGAGAACAATTGTTCCATCCTCAGAGCTAGGCGGTGGAATGATGTGGTTGCCTCTAGACTTTGCTTGATGGTATGCATCTGTCCACCCTCTGGCCTCCTGCTTTCTTGAGTGGAATAATCCCTACTGGTAAATCCCAAGGGCACTTTGTGGTAACCACTGGATCCCAGAGTCGATGCCAGGGGACCCACTGAGATGGCCTCCCCCACTTATTTCTTGGCAACAAATAAACCTCGTAGCTTTGTAGAAATGGAGTAGATGAAACTGAAGTTCAGCTTCCTACAGGAAGCCAGCACTTGGGATAAAGCAGGTGTTGATGGGATTAAGCCCAGATGGGTCTAGATCCATAGTTTAGTGCTGTTTGAGAGCAGAGTTGGCTCTTGTGGGATAAAACATGGAAGTGAGGAAGGAATAAAGAACCTTCCACTCCAGCTAGAAGCCAAACCATCTGCCGATTCCAAATGGCCCCAGACTGTATCCAGCTCAGACCAGGGTCATTCCCCACAGGGGAGCAGGAACCTGTGCAAATAGATGCACCAAGTGAGATTGCCTGTGTGTAGGAAGGAGGCCTAGGGTACCTTGTTCCAAAAAAGCAGAACTCTCAAAAGAACACTCCAACATAATGATTCTCTGCTTAATTACAACTGGAGAGACACATTCACCCTATGAACACTCCCGAAGCACCGTACTTGGGATCTTCGCACCTCCCTAAATGTGATAAAAACACTGTGAAACCACTAAAGTATAAATAATTGACCTGCGGGTCCTGCCTGTGATCCTATCACAATATATTTGCTAAAATTAAAATGACCCAGGGCTCATGGTAATCATGTAGCCACAGAAGTGGGAGAGGATATCAGACTGCACATGCCGCCACATGCCACTGACACATGGGTTACTTTTTCCCTCTTCCAAATTGGCTCACTTGAAGATGCAGAAAGGAATCTTTCTGCCCTACATAGATAACTTGCCCTCTGCATTCATCCAGCAAAACCTCAAAATTCCTACATCTCTATCCCCTCCAGAATGGCTGTGGGGGCTTCCTTCTCTTCTAACCCACCCACTTCCCGGCTACTCAGATGCCCGGCTGGGTCCTCAGCTGCTGCATCTGTTGGAGAGGCCATAAATAAGAGGCAGGGTCAGGCCTGGTCAGCTTGCTGATGGAATTAGAGTAATGAATGGGGAGTGGGGTGCTTAGATTAGTCTTGGCTCTGGAGGTGAAGGAGGAAGGCTGGCACTTAACTTCTTGATAAACTTGGCACCAACACATCCTGGGTCAGCAATTATGGTTTAAAGATCCCTTGGGAGGGGACGAGGTGGAATCTCCTTGGGCAGCTCTGGCCACCTGAGTTGCCCTGACATGACTGAGAGGTGGGTGAGATGTGAAAGCAGGAGAGGGCCAACTTTGGATGACTTAAGGTACCTGCCAATGTGGAGGCCTGCCCCCTCATGTGCCCTGTGCATGAGCCACAGGAGTGGGAGAGGTACTCTGTACCAGCTGAGGTACTCTGTAGAGGTAAGGGTGAATGGGATGCAGACAGGGGAGACTTAGATTATAATCCAAGTCTAAGGATATCTAGGCAAACCCCAGGGTGATGCTCCAGAGCAAGGCTCATTTGAGTAATGCCACATTAGGCACAATTGAGCAAGGTCCCATGTCCCTTCTGTGCTCAACCCTGGGCTGGGGTGACCTGAGAAGCTCATGGTGACACTGCCAATGCTATGATAGATCCCAAAGGTGCCGTAGATGGGTGCAGTCCAACAGATGAATAATGACTTTCTCTTTGAATAAAAGCCTGGGGCCTGTGGGACTGCCTTGTAGATATCTTCATCCCTGCTTCAGAATCCAGGCTCACTGGAGAGTCTGATGCATCCAGATATGTCCACTTAACCTGCATGTCACTCTTGGGAACCTTCTTGGTCTGTGGCCTTGGCAGCAGGGCCTTTTCTGTGATCCTCAGGGAAGTTGGAGCACAAGGGGACTTGAATGGCCTATTCAATGTGTGGGCCCATCCCCCTGTAGGCTTCCAAAGAAGGGCTAGAAGCTGTGCATCCCTCCAGTCTTCATGTCTCCAGGCGTCTGCATTGGATGAAGACCCAAAATCATGGGAGCAAGTGGTTTACCTGATGTGATTCCAGAAAGCAAAAGATAAAGGGAAGAGGCCACTGGGGGTTGGAAGGCTGCCTTCAGGAGTGTCCTACCTCCAGGGCTTCCAGGAGCATGATGAGCTCTGACTCGCCACAGGCACAGTGACAGAGAAGCTCAAACACTAGAAATGGGCAGCTGGAGTGACTGCAGGGAAGGGATAAGGGATCTGGAGCGGGAGGTCAATGAGATAGCAGGTAATTTTTTAAAAATGGTCTCCAGTTTCCCCAGTTTTCCCAAATTGCATGAAGATCCATCACTTACTGCTTGGAACTGAATCCATCTTTTACCTTCTTCATTTGATAAAACGTGGCATGAATGAGTCTTCCAAGGCTGGGTCACAAATGTGTCAGGTTGGATCTCCGCTGCCTATCTTTAGACACTTGGTCTTAGAAACCCTCTGGCATGTTGTGAGGAAGCCCAAGCTCCCCTGTGGAGAAGCAATCTGGACAGACACCCCTAGTCCTTGCTAGCTACACCCACATGGCTGGTAAGTCCTTGCAGATAACAAATCCATGTCAAGAATGCTATCCTGACACCCAACTAATGATGGGATGAGCTGTGGGTTCCTTCCCTGATCCCTGCACAAGGGCAGATCCATGGACAAACAGAATGTGGTTGAGTTAAGGTGATGTGCAGGCAATTGATATAAAGAGCATCCCAGCTTCAAAACCACTAATATAAGGTGTAGGGGACAACATGACCTTTTTTGGATAAAGGCTCAGGGAGGTGAAGTTAAAAATTCTTGAGAACAAAAAGTGAGTAAGAGAATAACCTTCAAACTCGAATTGGTCTGACCTTAAACCATACTTTCAATGCTACTGTTGACCATCTTCAGGATATTCTTCCCCAAAATGCAGGGAGGTCACTCAATCCCATGTTCATACAGAAAGTACCCAGGCCTCCCCAGCATGTATCCCTAACTACCTACAAGACATGAATGACCCTACACTGCTGGAGGAAGATCACCCATTAAATCTGTTCAGCAACTGAGTAGCAGATACAGGGTTGTGTAGAAAAGCATATGTGCTTTCTATAAGCTGTGAGTCAGGGGCACTTATCACAACAGTCCTGAGATAGATCAGGATGGTCTAGTTTCTGAGCTTTTATTTTCACAACTGTAAAATGGGGATAAGAATCTGGAGGAGTCTATGCTGGAAATCCTGTGGATTTTCACCCTGATCTTCAATCTTCAGCTTTACCAAAGCTGCCTGCAAGATCAAGTGTCAGACCAGTGTCCTGTATCTGGACACCAAGCCTTCTCGGTTCTAGTGATCCCCTGTGAAGCATACAAGGGGACCTTTGTGCTGGCTCAGACCACACAGCAGGTCCTCTTTCTCCTCCACAATGAAGTCCCTGTGAACATGGGCATCTTGCCATGTTCCAGATGGCCAGCCTGTTCTCCTGATGTGTCACTGGAAAATCCTCCATGTTTCATGGTCCTGTCCATTAATAGTCTGTTGCTTAAACAAAGTGGAGGCCTCTGGCAGGAACTGCCACTGCTAATCTGCAGGCTCTGTGCTGAGAAGCATGGGAGCTATGTCCACAGACGGAGGAAATTCCCAAGAATGAAATGGGACATCACCAAGGGAACTAGGTAATGGCTGGCCAGGGGCCGAGGGTGTCCATCTTAGATCCTTGGGTACATTTGGAGAGATACTGGTGTGCTCCTTAGGCCACTGGGAGGCCAGGATCTCTCCATCCTGAGATCCCAGAAAGGTAGAGATACACAAGAATCAGGCATTGACTGTTACTAATGACTCTTGGTCCGGAGTCGGTCCCAGCTCTGCTGCTTTGTTATGAAACCCGGTCTTATCTGAAAAATGGGAACCAATTTCAGTATTAAGCACTTGTGAGAACCCACATCATTGTGCCCAGTGCTCAGAGCACCAAGCACACAGAAGCCCTGGATCCATTGTGAAGCCTGCAACACTGGCCTGCAGTCGCTACCATTTCCATGGATGGTGACACTGGGAGTGTTGGGTTTTCTCAGGGGACTGGCATCAAGGCAGAGGCTACAAGGGCTTCCTTGGGCTCAACCCCCTGGGGAAGGAGACGGGAGTGCCGCTGCCACACAGGCCCAGTGACGGACCCCATTGGGAGCTCTGGAACTGGCAGGTTCCTTCAAAGGCATCAATATGGCCTTCCAAGCCCCTCATAATGACGTGGGTGTGCCATTGGTTGGAAGCCTGGTGAGAGAGCATGTGACCTTGGCCTAGGCTGCACTCTACAGATGAGGCAGCCTCAGGAGGACTGACATCCAGGGTGGCAGATGTAGGGAGGTCTGGGTGCAGCATAGGAGACGTGGGCAGCTGGGGACAGTCTCCTGGAGGTGACATCTTGGCAGAGTTGGCCAGGAGAAAGACAGGAGGAGGAGCTCCAGACAGACCTCACAGCTGAGAGGTGGGGAGGGGACGAGGGGAACAGTTGGCCCCACTGACGCCCTCTGACATCCCTGGGGCACACTCACCTGCATGTGTGCTCACTTCCTCTCCTTAGCTCTTGTAGGAAACTTCCTGAGAAAGTGACATTGAACTGCTACAGTAGCTCTTGTTACTGTCCATCCCTTACCTTGATATTTTTTTTTCTTTGCAAACTCTCTCAATTGGATACCACGTCCCAAACCAGATGAGAAGGTCTCACCTGACTCCTGCTGAATGTCCCCAGCGCCCTGAGCAAGATGAGTCTTTGACACATTCGGTGACTGTCCTGTGGGTCCAGGTCTTCCAGTCATGGGGAGGAGGGCCAGCAGGTAGAGTGGAAGATGGCATTGAATGCTAGGATTCCACGAGGTCTTGGGGTGATAGAAGTTGGAAGGTCAAGTTCCTAGGTCTTGGGAGGTGGGAATTTTGACCTCAGTGGTACATAAGGGGAAAGGACACCTGAATCCTCAGGAAAAAGAGGCGAGTTCTGACGCACCCTTAGATGCATGGACAACTGGGGGAAGAGACTGGCACACCAAGGCCTCCCTCCCAAAGCCTTGGAGATGGACCTGCACTACAGCTAACAAGGTGCATCTGCCCATGGCCAGGCCAGATGGTCCCCTAAGCCATCCCACATGGGCAGCTCTCCTGCCGCCCCAGCAAAGTCTTTCATCAACTTGCCTTGAAGTCGCACCTTCCTGGGGCAGGATACTCTTTTATTGCAAACTCCCCAAATGATTGTTCTCAGGACCAAGACCTTTGATGGTTTTATTTTCTGTAAATTCACACCAGGCTCTAGTAACTTCAGAGCAGGTAGAGAATACAGAGAGGGGGGAGAGATTATAAAGGGAGCTGCCCAGAATCAAGACAGGAGATTGCGACTTCTAAATCTGCCCCCCACAGACTTCCTCTGAAAACTTGCACATGTGGGAGCAGGTCCCATCATCTCTGGCCCAGAAGGCCCACGTTAAGTGGATCAAGGTGGCCGTCACCTCTGGGAGCTCCTGAACACACCTGCTCCCCCTGGTTGGTCCACACAGCTCCCTGATTCCCTGCCTCGCGGCCTAGGTCAGGGACCAGGTGGCTCTCAAGATGGACGCTGATGAGGTTTCATGGTAGGTTCTGAATTTCCCAGTTCATGCTAGGACTCGCTTGCCCAACATAGCTCAAGGTCTGCCTTTGGAAGTTCCCAGACTGAGCTTGGGTACACAAAGTCCACTCACTTCCTGTCTCCTTTCCCCACCCTCTTGCTTCCTGGGATGGACCTCTGGATTACAGGAGGCCATTAGGAACCCTGCTGAGCAGAGGGGCTTTATCCTGTTGGAAACGGATGGCCTGCATATTTCTTACCAAAATTCACGTGCTGAGGACCTGCCACCAGAGGCTCTGGTGGAAGAGGGGGCCATTGGCAGGTGACTAGGCCCATGAGGGTGGGGTGCCCTCAGCCCTCCTGAAGGGACCGCTACACCCATGAAAGACCCCAGAAAGCTGCCTGGCCCCTCCTGGGGGGGACCCAGCAAGAAGGTCTGAACCAGGAAATGGGCCTCACCAGACGCTGAGTCTGCTGCTACCTTGATCTTGACACTTAGACTGAGATTTGTTTAAGCCACCCCCACCCCAGTCTGTGGCCTTTTGTCAGAGTAGCTCAAACAGACTAAGACAGGGACAACTTGATGGGTGGCCCAGAAGAAAGCTCTAAGGATGGTTCTCCAGGCAAAGAGGAAGCCACAGGGTATCGAACCATCTTTCATGGGTCAGGTGGGATGGGCGCCTCTGGGTGGGGATGTCTAGGGACTTCGGGGTTGTATGTCCTTCTTGCATGCTACATGATCGGAGAAAGACCTCAGGTTGACTTTGAGGCTATTAGCATTATGCTCATAGGGACAAGGACTATCTGAAGGGACAGGTTGACTTGAGTGGGCTGGGAGGATGGGAGACATGCCTTTGATTTTAGGTACACACTTCCTAGCTTTGGCCTGGGTTGGCCGATACATGCTGAGGCCCTACTTTATATCAATGCCTCTCCTAAGCCAATTGCAAGAAGGCACTTGGCAAGAAAGCCCACTGGGCTCAGAGCTTAGTGTGTAGGACAGGAGGAATGTGGGCAGGTTCAGGGTGTTTGAGGCTTACTGGACATGCTGATGGACAGGATGTGGAAAGAGGGAGACTTCGTAAGGTGGCCATGTCAGATCTTGGTTGGGTCCCTAAGGAAATAAATGCAGAGATGGAGACAGGAAAGAGGATTATTTTAGACAATTCCCAGGGATCAGTTGGAGACAATTCATGACTGTGTTGAGTGCTACCTCATCTTGGGAGATCAAATGCGATGAGAGTATTTGCACCACAGAAACTGTGAGATGCTATAATCTGAACAGGTTAAATGTTGCCAGCATGCCACCAGTGTCTCCAAAAGAGATGGGGGCAGGAGGCGGACCTGGGCAGAGAGCCTCCACCTAGGAAGCAGACCTGATGGTCCCCATTAACTCGGAGTAGCTAAGAGCCGAGAGTGCCTCTCTACGGAAGAGTCCTGTACCAGGCAGAAATGCCACACCATGTTCAGCCTGTGTCTTGGGGCTGCCTAGGAAGAGCCCAGCTGAGCCTAAAAGCAGAGATCGACCCTAGCATCTCAGCTAATGGCATTTCTGAAGCTAAATAGAAAAATGATTTTTTTTAAATTGGCTTGAAACATGTGTACAGTGAAGGACAGGCTCAAGCTAATGCATTTCTCTGGCTTTCTCTTTTTCTGTGATAAGAAAGCAAAATCGACTCTTGGCAATTTTCCAGAAGGCGATGCTTTGTTAACAGACTTTTTCATGTGATACAACAGATCTCCTGAACTTCTTCTTATCTGACACTTTGTATTTGACCAACATCCCTCCAACCACACCGACCCATTAGTGATCATTCTACTCTGCTTCTGAGTTCAACATTTTGAGGATCTACATATGAGATCACTTTGGGAGGGGTCTGGGAGGTTAGCTGTACCCCAGTCTTCCTGCTCTCCATGGTGGGGGTATGAGAGGTGGGCAATTCATGTCCTCCAAGAGGAGGACAGAAGGCACAATCACTAGGATTTATAAGATGCCAGGTGTGAATCCCCATCTCCATGGCTTCCCCTCCTATCTAGACCAGATCTGTTTTACTTCTGGCCTGTGCCAGATAGCCCCTGTCTCACTTTCAATGGAGTTCAGCCCACAGAGATGAGGTAGCACCTCGGGGTGGGAGGGAGCAGTGGGACAGCTAGTCTCCAATAGCGGGAGCTTTGCCCTTTCTCAGTCCTCTAGATGCAGTTCCCCAGAGTGGCATGACTCCCTTCATCCCTCAGGTCTCTATTCATGTAATCAGATCAGAATGTGTGTCTGGGGCATAGAGTCCATCCAAGGCTGTGCTGACCCTGCTTGGGGCTGCTCCTTCCCTCAGGAGCTGAGGGACACCAGCAACCAGTCACGTCTAGATGTGTACACGTCCCAGAATGCACACAGCAGTAGGGCCACGGGACGTTTGCCAAAAGCTTTGCCCCTGTGTGTGTGGCAGGCCATCTGGGCCACTGGGGACCCAATGAGCCCCGGAGGTAAGAGGACCCCCCAGGAGTCTGAGAAGGATGCCAAGCTTTGAAAACATGGCCTGGACCACTAAGCCACGTGTGGGCCTCGTCTCATTCCTTAAAGCAGCTGAGTTAGTGATGGACACTCTGGTCAGATGTCGCATGTCGATAGTCAGAGGTGTTGGATCCCAGCTGTGCCACCCACAGCTGGGGAGCTTCGAGGTCAACCTTGCCCCAAGCCTCTGCTCCTGATGGCTACCCGTTGCTGCTCCCTGTCTCACCCTTGCGTCCCCAAGAAGGGCCTCTGGAAATGGCCATGGAGTCGAGCCCCTCCCTTCCTTCGGTGTACAGAAGGGGTGGGTTGTCCAATCGGGCGGGGTGCCACCAAGTTCTGCACCTCCTGGTTTTTCTTGTTGGCATAAAGGCTTCTCATGTGGCCGAGAAGTGAGATGTGGACTTGGCATCTGAAAAAGTGCAGTCCAGCCGGGAGGTGATGTCCCCAGGGAGTCAGCCCCTCCTGGCATCATCTAACTTTGGTCTTTGGGCTTGATAGAAAGGGGGGCAACCAGCAGCACTGACGCCCAATGATTCTATGCAGAGGACTCACGGGCCCGAGTCGGCCTGGGTGGGAATCCCTGCTCGGCCACTGTGACCTCAGACAAGTTGCTTCATTTCCCTAAACTCCCATATAAAGGGGCCTGGGGGTAACAGCTGCCTCACTGGGTAGCTGTGAGGTATGGAGAAAGCAGATCCGGCAGGTCAACCTGTTAGTCATTCTGTAATCTCCACCTGTGAGAATCAACTTGGAGGCTCTTGTATTTTGACTTGGCTTTGGAGGTTTCCAGTGTGATTGGCTCCTCGTGGGCTTTGTCAGGCTGCCAAGTTCCGGGTTTCTCAGCTGGGATGCAAACCTGCCACGTGGGCAGAGTTTCCCTGGGTTGCACAAGGTCACTCTTGCGGGGGGGCTTGGGATGCAAGAGGAACTTTCACACTCTGCTGCTTACATTTTTCACTGTGCTGTGAGTGAAAATGGTCCTTTGACTCTGAACACTTGTCAAGAATTGACATAAGCTTGTGAGATCTGGGGGGTCAGAATGCAGTGGTTATTGGAAAGGGAGGATGACTATTGCAGATCAAGCCAACGTAGGATGACTCCACCCCTGGAAATGGGCGCGTGGAGCTTCACATGTCTTATAGTCTTTTAGTACCCAGAGGATGCTTTTAAAGCTGTCAATCCTTTGGCATCGAACAATCAAACCTTTACCTGCAGATTAGAGGCTTAGGGGTCATAGGAAGGGGGTGGTAAGCCTGTCCCTTTTAGCTTCCTGGGTGGATTCATGGAGAAACGGAGGAGGCTTTGATCAAATCCCAGGTTTATATCTGAGACACCACGGAAAAAACAGCTGTGTGAAGTCACAACCTGGTTCCAGATCTTGGCCCTGCTGAAGGACAGAAGAGGCTGAACACCTGAGGAACTTTCTGGAAGCAGATTTATTGACTGCAGCCCACCAATCCAGAGTGTGGCTCATGCCTGAAACATTCTCTGGACAGAGATTCTGGAAATTCTCTGACCTTTATCCCCTGGAGGCAGGGGGGGAAGGGCATACACATAACAGGTTTCTCTGTTCCATTTCCTAGACCAGACATGGGTTTCACAAGTCTTATGTTTTCTTGGTTTAAAAAAAAAAAATCTTTTTATACAACAAGTTTGAAGACAGTTCTCAATCCATGAGGATGAAATAATCCTATAAATATCATTTCAATATACCAACTTCTATCCAAACGGGGAAACCCACCCATGTCACAACTGCAATACTGCATTGCTCACCTTGTGAATGATCATCTGTCTACCCAGTCTAGTGTCCACTGCTGAGCATATTGCAGTCCATAATAGCCTCCTGTATGCCCCTGCTCTCTCCAAGCAAGGGAGGAGATATGCTCCCCTCTGGAGTCGGGGCCGATCCTGGGCCTTGCTTGAATCAACAGGGTATGTGGCAGGGGGAGAGTGATGTTCTGAGCCCTTAAGAGAACGTGGCAGCTGTGCCTTCTAGAAACCCAGATGCCATGTTGTAAGGAAGCCCAGGCCACTCTGAGGAGTGTCCAGGCAGAGACCCTGCATCTGAATCACCAGTTAAAAAATAAGCAGGCAAAGGACTCTAGCTGAGAATCTCCTGGGACAGAACAACCATCCAATAGAACCCCACCCCATGAGAAACATTTGGTCGCTGTTGTCTTTGCCTGCTGTTCTGGGGAGCATTGTTATGTTCCTCTCACAGGAGGTAAGCTCTGTCACATGAGGGTTTCGTTTGAGTTGACCCACTGTGTCCCTGAGCCTAGCCTGGTCTACCTGGCCCTCAGTAATGGCTCAGAGATGGTGACAGCCATTCACACGGGTGTGAGGGCCTCTCCACCAAAGTCACAGCCCCCCTGTGGCTTGGAGACTACCTGTGTTCTTGAATTTTGTCTCTAGTTATCTATTCCCAAATAATCAGGGGTGGCAACAGTGCTATAGACCAGGTGACCTGGAACGTCCCCACACCTGACCAGGGTCCCACCCATTTCCAAGGGTTCTCCATCTCCCCCAAACTCTGGCTACTGTTCTTTCAGTTGGGAGGTGCATGCTTATGCCCACCCTGTAGCAGGAACCCTTCAGCTTCTGCTCTGACAAGTAGCTATTCTAGCCACATCTGTCCCCTGTGTGGCTGGGCACACGGAGGGTGTTTTGTGCTCCTCCTTCCCTATAACCTCCAGCCTCGCTCACCAGCTCTGGCCGTGGGCGAGGAGCAAGATGCCCAGCCTCCCGCAGCAGTGGCCTCCCTTATCTCCCCGTGTTGGAGCTCTGTTCCAACCCCTCCCCTAGGCTGGGCTGACAGGCTCCTAGTTCGCACTTTTCCCAAACAGTGTCCACTTTGGGAAGGGTGGTGGGCCCGAGAGCAGCCACTTCCTTTGACAAATGCCAGTGCTGACAGCTGGACACTGTTTTACAAACCCCGGCTCCCACCACGCCCTGGAGGTTCTGGGTAGAGCAGGAAGGTGAGGCCATTCTCCAAAGATGGAAACCTAAGGGGGTGTGTGCAGGTGGACTCTGCCCAGAGGACAGTGCATTCCAGGCCTGATGGCCGTGGTGGGGTCACTCCTCTGTGGCCTGGGGTACCCTCAGGAAGGCTAGCACACCTCTCTGAACTTCACTTTCCTCCTCTGTAAAGTAGAGGTAAATATCTTGCTGTCTGTCTTGCTAATTCTCCTCAGTGTATCACCACGCTCTGTTCACAACAGCCCACGTTTTTCTGTAGGTCAGACCATGAGCCTTGATTAGCCAAGCCTCTGGAACAGAGTCTCACGAGGCTGGACTCAAGGTGCCAGCTGGGGGCTCATCGGAGGGTTCCCCTATGCCAGGAGCCATGGCGCATGCCTGTAATCTCAACCACTCGGGAAGCTGAGGCAGGAGGATCATAAGTTCAAAGCCAGCCTCAGCAAAAACGAGGCCCTAAGCAACTCACTGAGACCCTGTCTCTAAATAAGATACAAAATAGGGCTGGGGTTGTGGGGTTGTGGTTTAGTGGTCGAGTGCCACTGAGTTCAATTCCCAGTACCCTCTTAAAAAAAAAAAAAAAAAAAAAAAAAAAAAACCTTGTGCATAACTGCTCCAAGCTCCTGAGGTGATTGGCAGGATTTTCTCTCCAGGATTTAAACTGGCAACCTTCAGTTCCCCAGTGACTGCTGGGTGGAGGCTGCCCTTAGGTACTTGACACATGAATGTCGCCAACATGACCAGCTTCATCAAAGCCATCAAGGGGGAGAGTCTGCTGGCAAACGGACATCATTGTCGTCATCTGTAATGTAGTCATACCCAATCTCTTGGCCATGTGCTGTTGGTGAGAAGTAAATCTCCGGTCCTACTCTACTCAACAAGGAAAGAACTTACAAGGACATGAGTGCCACCGGGGATCTTCTTGAAGCCTGTTTACCACACTCCTAGGCTCCTTCATTTGGCCTCCAAATTGAGTAAGTACATTGTGGGAGGATTGCTTCCTGTCAAGCCTGGGTTTTGTTTTAATTCTAACATCGGGGTCCCTGCAGGAATCGGGCACACCTGTTTAGTTGATCCGAGCACAAAATGACAAGTGTTGGAGAGAAGTGCTCTCAAAGGTTTGGTTTATAAATGCACTCAGCTACTCGGGAGGTTGATGCCGGAGGACAGCAAGTTCAAGGCCAGCCTCAGCAACTTGGACCCTGCCTCCAAAATGTCAGTCAAGGCACAGGTAACCCTGCCATCTACTTGGCACAGTGATTCTCAGTCCTGAGTGTTCAACAAGAATGTCTTTATATTTGCAGTGGATGATTATTTTTTTTTCCTAAAGTCAAATTTTTATTTCAAAGCTTCCTCTTATGGATTCCCCTATTCTTGTCAAAAACAAACTGGGAACTAAATAGTCCAAGTTCGTTCATTCAATTAACATTCTACCATCTTGTTATGGTGGGTACCCACGTGCATGCTGGGGACACTTGGAGATGACAATCACTGGTTCCTCTGAGTCTGAATCTGAACCTCAGTTGGCTCCCTTCCCAGCACCTGGGCCCCTTTAGTCCTGTTCCTTCCTTCTCCAGCCTAAGCCCCCTCCTCTTTTTCAATACAGTGTTGGGGGGAAAAGGAAGAGTGTTCTTCAGGGGACCCCAGAAGTTTTCCTGTTCTCCCCAAAAAGCATGCTCCTTCCCCACCCTGGGCAAGTCATCTGCCACCTCCTCTCTAGATGGAGCATGGACTGTCATTCCCCTACTTCAGCAGCTGAAGAGGCGACAGGGGAAACCAAGTAGTGTGTAAGCTGCCTGTTGGGAGGAGCTTCATCAGCCACGGTGGGAGAACGTGGAATGGCGTGGGAGGAGGGGTGTGGGAGCCGCTGCCCCTCCGTTTTGCAGGACCAAGAGCTCTGGAGGAGGATGGTCACCATGAGGGTCATGCCACTCATGTGAACGTTCTGAGGCCACGGGACCATGTTTAACAGGATGGAAGAGTTGAGAACATGGGGTGAGCACTGCATCAAGGACCTCCTCGTGGAGCCTGTCAGGCTTTGCCAATGCCCATGGCATGCAGGTCCATGTGGGCTGAGCCCTTTGCTCCCTGCAGCTGTCCAGTGTCCATCCATCCCTCCATCCCCGCTCTCATCCATCTTCCAGGCCAGCAGAGCCTGCTCCTCTGTCAGCTGTGCTGACACTGCCCCTCCTCGCCCACTTCTCCCAGCCCTCAGACTCCTCTCTGAGCCACCTGCTGTGGCGCCCCCTCCCTCCACGCCCCTCACTTTTGTCCTCCCTCTTCATCCTCCAACTGTGCAAGATGCACTAGGCTGAACAAAACAAGTGCCCTGGCGGCAGGGAGGAGACTGACTGCAGGAGCTGCCAACCCCTGACTCTGCGAGAGTCCAAGATGATGCTCTTCAAACCCAGACACGCCTGGGAGCCACTGGGCCAGGACCTGGCCAAACTGGGGAGTCCAACTCGGGAGGCCCAGGTGGGGCCTGGGATCCTGCACTTCTAGCAGCTCCCGGGTGGTGATTTCGGTCGGGACCACACTGAGAAGCCACACCTGGGACACCCCCCAGTTCCCCTGTGCCTGATCCAAAGGAGGACTTTGGAGGACTCTGAGAAGGGCTTATCTGAAAGAGGATCCTGTGAGGGAACTTCTGGGGCCTCTCGAGGGAAGATGGTCATGGCGGGTGGGGTCATCCTGAGTTTCACCTCCTCATCCATCTTGGAGAAAGATGCACATCTTAATGGAGGTTGAGACTCTTTACAAAAGAAGCCCAAATAACCTGAGTTGGCTTCCCCCACCCAGGGGTAGAGCTCAGTCTCCCCTTCTATCGCTCCCTGCAACCTTAAAAATGGGTGGTGGCAACCACTTTCTTCCTGTGAGGGCAGGTGACTGAGAGTCATCACCCCCCATCTTCCTGGTAACCCATTGCCCCTGTCTCATGAGTAAACATCACGTCAATCCCAACAGAAGGGCCTCCTGCAAAATCCCTGACCAAGGGACATGACTAAGTACCATGTGGGGTGGTTGTGGTCTGGATCTGGATTGTCCCCCAGTGTGTTATGGGCTTGGTTCCCCAGGGGAACTGTAGGAGGTGGAACCTGGCTGGAGGGCGTGGGTCTTGGGAGTATGCCTTGGGGGACTGTATCTTGTCCCTGCCCCTCTCTGCTTGCTGGCTGCCATGAGCTAAGCAGTTCTGCTCCACCCTGCCGCTCTGCCAGGATGATCTGCCTCACCAGGAACCTGCACCTGCAGGCATGAGGTAGTGGATTGTGGACAAAAACCTCAAACTGTGAGCCCAAACATTTTTCCTCTAAGATTTTTCTCAGGTGTTTTGTCATAGCAATGAGAAGCTGACTGACACAGGAGTCCTGAAAGAGACCCTATAACATCAAAGAGAGAACACAGGTGTAAAAAGTGGTGTGTCCAACTGGAGACTGCCGTTAACGGGAACATACCATGGTTGGTCTTGGTTTTGGTGACAGTTCCATGAAGATGTTAACGTTAGGGGTGAGGGCTATTGAGGACTCTCTATTGTCTGTAAATCTAAAATACTTCCCAAATAAAAAGGAGACTAATTAATTGTGGTTGAGAATATGACTTGGAACAAGAATTGCACAAGGGGCCTCTTGGAGTATGAGATGACAGGAAGGAATTAGCACTGTTTGAAATTCTACTGTCTCCTGCCAACTCTCCTCCAAAATGAGTCCATATAACGAGCAAAATATGGTGGGGAGCAGAAGGAAGGGGTGGGCGGTCCACCCAGATACCAGGAGGGGGCATGATCTGTAAAGAACTATTAAATGATTATCAATCTGCTTATTGTTGCTCTATGCAGGGAATTCTAAACAGTAATAACTGTGGACCTGTAAATTCAACTTTTAACTGTTGAAAATTGAAACCAACCTAAGTCTCAGTCCCAGTATTGAACGTTGCTGCTTTAATCAGAATATTTGTCCCTAGAAGAGGAGGCTCATGACCTGCTTGTTGAGACTAACGACTCCTCAAGATTCCAAATCCTCATCTCGGCAATGCCAGAACAGGGAGGGCACCTGCCTTCTGACTTCCACCCCAAGCCCTCGATCTCTGCCCTTAAACCTGTGAAGACCCTGCCCTATTTCCTTAGGGGAAGGAGACACTCCTGACCGCAAATCTAATAACCTCTCTCTCCTGACTTGTAAGTTTTCTCTGCTGGCCCTTCTGAAGGGTCGACAGGGGTAGCATGAACAGGAAGCTGGCCAGGCTTCTCTGCAGCGTGCAAGGGGGTTCCAGGGCCTTTGGCTGCTCTTGGGTGACTGCTAATGAGGACGCATCCATCCAGGAGGGCACTGCCTGGCCATCCTCCATGGTACCTCAGGTGTATTCTGGAAGAAGTTGGCCTGAGACCAGGATGTGGATGCATGGGCTGTGTTGACTGACCATCCCCAGGACAAACAGGTAATGGAGAGGGAGAAACCCAGCAGAGGGGAGACTTCAGAAAGTTCCAGCCTCGGCTAGATCCTGGGGGGAGCTCTGGAATAGAAATCAGGCCCCTGGATTATCTGGTCTCTAGGCAAGGACTTGGACTGCTGTGGTCCCCATCAATTGGTCACTGCCTGGGGGTCTGCCCAGGAAAACTCGAGGTTCCATATA